>NC_042633.1:33165927-33765927 GCF_901001135.1 Rhinatrema bivittatum | reverse complement strand
TCTCGATCTAAAGAGCGTCAACAGGTGTCTGCGGATTCCTCGTTATCGAATGTAGATGCTGCGATAAGTCATCGCGTCAGTGAGACAAGGAGTTTTCTGGCGTCTCTGGACCTCACAGAAGCGTATCTTCATATCTGAATCCGGGCAGAGCACCAACGTTACCTCAGGTTGCTGTGATGGGACAGCTTTTTCAGTTTCAGGCGGTACCGTTCAGTTTGACCACCGCCCCTCGCATGTTCTCCAAGGTTATGGTGGTGGTTGCGGCACACCTTCGCAGGGAAGGCTATCTAGTGCATCCGTACCTGGACGATTGGCTAATTCGGGCACAGTCGGAACGGAGTTGTCAGGAAGCAGTTCACAGAGTGATCGACTTGTTGCAAAAGCTCGGCTGGGTGATCAATACATCCAAAAGTCGTCTGATTCCTTCGCAGGATTGGCTAATTCGGGCACAGTCGGAACGGAGTTGTCAGGAAGCAGTTCACAGAGTGATCGACTTGTTGCAAAAGCTCGGCTGGGTGATCAATACATCCAAAAGTCGTCTGATTCCTTCGCAGGAAAGGAAACTGTTCGACACTCGTCGGGGCATGGTGTCCCTTACACAGGACCGCATGTTCCAGCTGCAGGGGCAGGCCCGGCGTTTGTTAAACAAGCCCATGCCAATCGTCTGGGACTACCTCCAGATGGTGGGGTCCATGACTTCAACGTTGGAGTTGGGGTCCTGGGTTTTCGCTCATATGCGACCCTTACAGTCAGCTTTGCTTTCCCGGTGGAATCCGGGGTCGGAACAGTTTCATCTACCTTTACCGCTCACACAGTCAGCGCGGGCCAGCATGGATTGGTGGCTAAGGCCGGACAATTTGAGCCACGGAATGCCGTTGACGGTTCCCTCCTGGACAGTGGTCACCACGGATGCCAGCTTGTATGGGTGGGGAGCAGTTTGTCTCCGAAAGTCGGAGCAAGGAGTCTGGTCCCCACAGGAAGCGACTTGGTGCATCGATAGTCTAGAAACCAGGGCAGTCCGGATGGCTCTTCAGGCCTTCCTGCCCCTGGTCCAGGGCAAGTCGGTCAGAATATTGTCCGGCATTGTGACCACGGTCGTTTACATCAATTGTCAGGGGGGGAACCAGGAGTCAACCAGTTGCATGCGAAGCTCGGCAGTTGATGGAGTGGGCGGAACATCATTTGGTCGGTATTGCGGCATCTCACATTGCCGGAGTGGAGAACAATCGCCTGGACCCCGGAGAGTGGGAACTCGCGGACGTCGCATTTCAACTCATCTGCGCCCGGTGGGGGACGCCTGCACTAGATCTTCTGGCAACATTAGGGAAAAAAAAAAAATGCCAGGGCTCCGCGCTTCTTCGCTCGCCCCAGGGAAATGGGAGCGGGGGGCGTGGATGCTCTGGTGTTGCCGTGGTCTTCGGATGTGCTTCTTTGTCTTCCCGCCGTGGCCGCTCATCGGCCGGACGCTACTGCGCATAAGTTACATCTAGCACCGGTGGTGTTCGTGGCACCCGAGTGGCCGCGTCGTCCTTGGTTCGCGGATCTTCGGAATCTCGCGCTCAAGGATCCCATTCGGTTCCCCTATGTACCGGATCTTCTCCATCAGGGAACCGTTTGTTTCGACCAGGTCGAACGCTTCTGTCTAGCGGCTTGGCTTTTGAGAGGAGAAGGCTGAAATCCAGAGGTGGTTCGGATGCGGTAGTCACCACCCTTTTGAGGTCCCGCATGACGTCTACGTCCTTATCGTACGTGAGGGTCTGGAACGGGTTTGAGGCCTGCTGTGGTGCCTGATCAAGGAGGTGCCCGAGGTCGTACGCTTTCTCCAGGATGGTTTGGCAAAGGGATTATCGCATAGTTCTCTCCGGGGTCCGGTAGCGGCCCTGACGTCGTTGTGCGGTCGGGTACAAGGTGTGGCTTTGTCCTCGCACTCGGACGTGATTCGGTTTTCTTCGAGGGGTTAAGCATTTACGCCTTCCGTTACGTAGCCCTTGTCCTTCCTGGAATCTGAATCTGGAATTGAAGGCGTAGTGCGGAGCTCCCCTTAAGCCTTTTCGCAGGTCCACTCCCAAGGATTTGCCGATGAGTGTCTGCTTTTCATCTTAATCAAACAGTGGAACTACCTGCATTTGTAGACTTGGATAGAGTGGATCCTTTGGCCAAGGAGTTGCGCCGGTTGGATGTCCGTCGGGCGCTATTGTATTACTGGAGGTTACTAATCTCTTCCGGGAATCGGGCCATCTGTTTGTCCTGTGGAGTGGACCGCATCAGGGTAAGGCAGCTTCTAAGACCACTATTGCTTGCTGGTTGAAAGAGGCTATCAGTTCTGCGCGTCTGTTGCAAGGTAGGCCTTCTCCGATAGGTCTTAAGGCACACTCTACGCGTTCCCAGGCTGCATCCTGGGCGGAAGGCCACCATATATCCCCAGAGGAGATTGGTAGGGCTGCGACGTGGAAGTCCTTACATACATTTGCCCGGCGTGATCGCCTGGCTGTGCAGGCTCCAGGCAACGGGGATTTTGGGGCAGGGGTGCTCAGAGCGGGACTCTCCAGATCCCATCCCATTTAAGGCAGCTCTGGTACATCCCAGGAGTCTGGACTGATCCGGGTACGTACAGGGAAAAGAAAATTAGGTCTTACCTTTGATAATTTTCGTTCCTGTAGTACCACGGATCAGTCCAGAGTCCCGCTCATTTATTCTGTTATGACAAGGGAGAGTCTCATATTCAGATCAATCTCCTTTGTCTTTGGTCATATTATTGGTGGCTCGGGTTCTGTTCCCATTTTGAGGTTGTTGAGCCGGTTACTATTAGGTTACTGTAGACAGTTCATTTGGTGTTTTGTTTGGAGTTCCATTCTGCTTTGACAAAAGTAATACTGCCAGACTGTAGGTGGCACCAGCCTAGATAAGGCGGAGTTTTGTTTGTAAACTTCTGTCTCCATCTGCTAGAGGGGGGGGCAAAACCCAGGAGTCTGGACTGATCCGTGGTACTACAGGAACGAAAATTATCAAAGGTAAGACCTAATTTTCTTTTAACTCAGGTCTCCCAGCAGGGAAGGTTCTTCCCCTGCAACTGCTCAAACTATCAGCAATTACTCTGCCCTGGGCAATCCCTGCTCCCTCGGCAGGGAAGTCTAATTACCCTGCGACTGTAAAAAGAAAAAAACCCAATACCTTGCCAGCCTAAGCGGGTCCTTTTTCTTTCTCTGCCTTCTTACTTACAGGGGTTTTTAGCTGCCTGCGCTTCCCTCTGCAGACCGGCTCAGCTGATGGTTGATCTGCCTGCCCAGCCCGCGGGGAGCCCATTCCCGGCTGCTTGGGGAGGCTCCCTCTGCGGCAATGCTGAGTCCTACGGCCTGGGGTTGGCCTTTTCCAGTGCGTGGCTAGGCCGTTCCCTGCCCGGAAAAACCGCGGGAACGGTGGCCATTTTGGGGAGGTTTTTTCCTCACGTGTAGGGCGGGAAGAAGAAGCAGCGTTCCTCTTTTCGTGTTTTCCTGCCAGCCCTAAACCCCGCTCATTCTCTGGAGGGGTTCTTTATTCTTTCCTCTCCCGCCCTCCTGGAAAGTCATCTTCTTGGTAGCGGTTACTTCAGGGAGCCTCAGGCTCTGGTTATCTTACCCCCATAAGGTGGTTTTATGTACACACCCGGAGTTCTAGTTCAATCTGTCCATTGTATTGCCTGCCTTTTTTTTTTTTTTTTCCCCCAAGTCCGCATGCTCACCAGGGTGAATGGACACTGCATGCTTTGGCCTTTTACCTGGAACGGACATGACCTCACTGCCTGTCCACTCTTTTTCTCTAAGCAGACTTTATCCCATTGGCTAGCAGACTGTATTTCCTTTTGCTACCTTCAGGCGGGTCTGCAGCTTGAAGGTCATGTCAAGGCTCATCCCGTTCGGGCCCTGTCTGTTTCGGTAGTTCTGTTATGTGCTGTTCCCCATTCACGCGATATGCTGGGTGGCGACCTGGAGTTCCCTCCACATGTTGGCTTTTCATTGTCTGGCTAAGGAAGGACAACGTGACACTCATTTTGGTCAGTCAATCCTCCGTAATCTGTTTCAGCCATAAAAACCCAACTCTTCCTGCCTTGGGTGCAGGCTTGTTCCCCTGGTTCTAGCAGCTCAAGTTGTACTCATTGGCCCCTGTTCTATGCTGCACATGTTGGGAGCAGCCTGGAGCTACATAATCACCCATATGTGAGGATTACTATCCTGCTAGTCCTTGGCGCAAGCAATGTTGCTTACCTGTATCATGTGTTCTCCAAGGACAGCAGGATGTTGGTCCTCACAACCTGCGGAGTTGGGTTTGTCTTGGTTTATTTTATTTTTCATGAACTCTGTTATAAGACTGAAGCGGGACCCCCGCATGGCCATGTAGTTGGTGACGGGCTGGGCATGCTCAGTGTCTGTCAGTTTCCCATGCCAGGTTCCATCTGATGTCACCCATGTGTGAGGACTAACATCCTGCTGTCCTTGGAAAACACCTGTCACAGGTAAGCAGCTCTGCTGATCTGCTGTGCATAAATCTCCTTCTGAGGAGATGACCATGCAAAATCAGCTGTCAATCTTGTGTGTTTGCTTTGTTTACTTGCAGGGTGAGAGCCCTTTTGCTGAAGGAGATGTCGGAACTGCTGAAGAGACTGCAGAAGGGGAAGACGAAAGTAAAATTGAAGGCAAAACTGGGGCTACCAAAGAACAAATGGGCAGTGATGCTGCAGAAGAAGGGGTACAAGGAAGAGAAGAAGCCCTCACTGAGGAGGGAGAGGAGATGCTAGAGGGTATCGAAGGCCAGGCCATGGAAGAGGATGAGGAGGAACCCACAGAGTAAAGCCTGGTTAGCAATCCATTGAACAAGCTGCCATGTATCAGCAACTGGCAGAGAAAGAAACCCACCGTTCATTATCCTGCTAGACAAATCCAGACCTATGAATTTATACTACCCTGCCAGCAGATACAGGACACAGTGTTTCCAGGATGTCATTGGTATTACCCAGGAGTTTAGATTCCTGCCACTGGGGCTGTCTGGCCATGGTTAAGGAGGACATAGTGTCCGACTCCTTGGAAAATGTCTTCTTGGGGGTAGGTAATGTTTGGCCCCTAGTGTGTTCCCTGCTTGAGTGAATTTGAGTAAGGTTCAGAGAATCTACAGTTACGTCCTTTCTTTTTATTCTAAAAACATAAGACCCTTCCGTTTCCATCTCCCCTTCTTTCTAGGTGCGCTGCTCAGTCTGAAAGTTTTGTTTCTTGAGGGCAGCTGAGTGGTCCCATGGCTTTTCCAGCCACAGTGCCTGTGGAGGTGAGGCTGCTGAGGTTTCCTATAAACTCTTGTAGGCTGTTTAATCCGGAGGAAGGGGTTTAGGCAAGTTGGCTTTATTTTGGTTTCCAGGGTGGGGGGTAGGTGTGGCCATGGCTGTCTTTGGCACGTTGGGCTCTTGCAGTCCCTCTTGTGATGTGCCCTTTAGCTGTGTAGATTTGCTTCTCCCACGTGAGGAGAGAACAGCTGCCCTTTTGGATGTGCAGGATGGCCTTTCCTGGTGTTTCATTGGCGAGTCTGTTCCACAGCTACCCTGCTTTTGCTTCCTATGGAGGATATCTTCCTTTCAGTCCCAGGATGATGCAATAGGGACCTGGTGCGGGTGGGGAACTCTCTCTGCTCTCTGTGTACCTCTGCAGAGCAGCTTGGCCCGAAGCATTCTAGGCTGCTAGAGTGATTTCTGGATTTGGCTTAAGACAACTCCTGAATTCAGTGGGGGAACTGGAGGAGGAGGAAGACTGAGTATATCTTGGAATCCCCAAAGGCGGAACGAGAAGGCTGATTTAGAAAAGGAGCTAGCTTTTCTCATTGCTTCCTTGTAGAACAGATTCAAAAGTCAAGAAGGCAGCTGATGGGGATTATATCCTCGGTGGGGCCAGAAGAGCATCGGAGGTCTGTCTTTTCACTTAGGTGTATGATAGAGAAAAGGAATCGTTTAAAAGGGGGAAACAAGACCATGAGCAAGCTTTATCCACTATTACTGGAGAAAAATGCTGTTTAAGAATTTCAGTCTTTCTATCCAGAGTATCCTTCAAGGCTTTACCACCTTCCACAGGAATGGTTGTTTTGGGGGTCACTGCTGCTACTAAGGCATCAGAAACTCTCCTCTTCTGCAGTCCAGGCATCTATTTTGAGCTCTGGTACATTGGTTTCGACTGTTTCTGGACAGCCCAGTTGGAGTCTGGGATTGCCTTTCTGGCGTACACCCTGTATGGTCTAAGGAATACTTCCTGCTCAGCAGGTTCTGTGATTGTGGCTTGGAGATTATTGTAATTAAGAAACTGGACAGTGGATAGTTTCTAAGGCCCAGTTTATTATGCCTCCCTTTAAGGAAAAGTTAGTCTTTGGAAAGGACTTGGGGTAACCAACAGTTCAGAGGCTCCCAATGACTAGATCTCCTACGAATTGCTGGATTGGGAGAGATTGTGGTTTCTTCAGAGAAGCTAGAAGATACCATCTGGGAAGACAAGCTGCAGCTCAGTTGAGTAGCTTTTGGAGAAGAATTGCCCATTTTGGGGGCCAGGAGACTAGGTCTGACCATTGTTTTTGAAGCATTAGAAGCTCCAAGTGGCTCAGTCAGCAGATCCCTTATGAAGTGATCCCAGTTTTACCAGGAGTGGTTCTGTATCATTCAGGAAGAATTCCCTTCTGATGCCTTTATCGTGTTTCCCTGCAATTTGGAGTCACAGGGTGTAGTGGTAAGAGCTACCCTAGGAAGACCCCAGCAGATGTCCTGCTGCCCAAAGGCATAAGAACACAAGATAGATACTGGGTTTGACAGACCCTTGGTCTGATCCCATATGGCATGTTTCCAACAGTCACCAATCCAAGTCGCAAGAACATTAGTTCCCAGTTTATGGATTTATCCTCTAGGAACTTATCCAAACCCTTTTTTAAACCCAGAGCTGAGTGAAAAAAAATTGCCTTCGGTCAGGGACGTTACTCCGTTTACTTTGTGGCATGAAGAGGGAGAATCCTTTTGACCAATTGGAGATCTCAGGGAAGTCACGTCTGTCTGAGTTCCAAGCTTTCTTTGGATACTTTTCACTCTGTTATGGAAATCAGGCAGCGGGGGGAGTATCTTTCTTCCTTTGAAATTTAAAGGACTATCACCAGAAGATCCTTTGCTTTTTTTTATTCTGGGTGAACATTTTCAGTTCAGATCCTTACTTTTGGTCTCTCCACAGCACCAAGGATGTTCTCAAAAGTCTTGATGGTCATGGTGTCAGTCTTGTGCAAGCAGGATATCCTAGTTCATCCATTTCTGGATGATCACAGCAAACTCACTATAGGGGAATTAATTGGTTTTGACAGCCAGAGTGGTTGGGGTCGGTTGTAAAATTATACACTTTACCCTTCCAGTCTGCGCTTTAATAACAAAGCTGACTGGGCTTTTTTGCAAAGTAACTTTCCCAAGTGCAGGTCTTCGGTTGTTGCAGAGCCTCCTGTGTGTGGAACTGTCTTCAACTTCTGGGTTCAGTGGCTGTCACCTTGGAGTTGATTCTGTGGGCCAGGGTTCACATGCATCCCCCTCCAGTCATTCCTGTTGGTGGTGCTCTCCACAGTTGCAGGATTACGAGATACATATGGTCCCCCCATCCCCCGGTCCATGAGGAAAGCCTAGTAGGGAGGGCTTATCCTTGACTCTGGAACCTCCCAGTTAGATTCTAGTCGCAAAGGACACAAGCTTGGTGTGCTGGGGTAGCCTAGAGACTGTAATCCATATACAGGCTATAAACGTTAGCTCTGGAGCAGTTCCCGCCCTTCGTAAAGGAAGTGGCTGTTTGAGTACTCAGGCTACTGCTGTGGCATTGTCCCAATGTAAGCAAGACAAGAGGCACTCCAGAATGTAGTGACAGCTTAGGAAAAATGTCTCCTGTTCATTTGGGCAGAACAGAAGTAGAAAATGTGCAAGCCAACTTAGCAGAAATAGGTTGGACCCCAGAGAGTGGGAGCTTAACCAAGAGGCCTTTCAGTTTGTAGTGTACCAGAGGGCTGATTCTTGCATGGACCTAATGACATCTCGAAAGCCGAAGGGTTCCAGCAGAACTGATGCTTTGAATCAGCCATAGCTCAGGGAGAAGCTTCTTTGTTTTTCCATCTTGTCCTCTAATTGTCAGGATATTAAGGACCATTGGTCAATAGTTACTCTAGTGGCTCTGGACTGGCCAAGGAGACATTTGGATGTAGATCTAGTGAGACTGACCTTCATTGCCCCTGTCCAGTTTCCTTCTTATCAGGGTCTGGTTGATAGAGGAACCAACTTCCATTTTGTTTGACTTGGCCCAAGAAAGGATATCTGGTGACAGTGTGTTGCAACTTATTGTTATCTCATAATAGTTTGAAATCATTGGCCTATGTGAGGATATGGCACCTGTTTTGAGGTCTGGTTTAAAGCCCTGTCTTTTGCTTTGGTGTGTGGCCATTTTGGCCATCTTCAAGAGGATTAGGGACTGGGCTCCCCTTCCGTTTCAAGTGACGACAGTCTGTAGGGGTAGAGGCCGGACTTAGGGGACCTTGATAGCTTGTCATCCAGATGTAGCTCATTTCCTTTTGAAACGAAGCGCATTTATCCTTTTAAGACTTGTTCCTCAGTGCAGGGGCTCTCAACCCAGGCTTTGGGGACCCACCTAGCTAGTCAGGTTTTTAGGATATCCACAGTGTCTCCATGATATGCAAATATATCTCATGCATATTCATTTGGGATATCCTGTAGACTGGGTTGAGAACCCCTGCCCGAGTGGGATCTTAATCTGGTATTAAATGCATGAGTTGGCTTTCCTTTTGAGCCTCTTATGCTTTTTTTTTTTTTTTTAAAGGATCTTATTCTTAAAATGCTATTTTTTTTGGGCCATTTGCTCTGCCAAGCATGTCACAAATGTAGGCTGCAGCTAGTTAGGATCCTTACTTGGTGTTCACAGTAGAGTTGGGTTTTGCCCAATGCTGTCATTCTTGCCCACAGTAGTTTCACTCAAATCAAATAATTTTGTTTCCAGCCTTTGTGAAGGAACATTGCTTTAGAAAAAAATAGTTCTCTACGCTTTTTGAGATGTTCAGGTTCTCCTCATTTCTTAGAGTAATTAATCCCTGTAGGAAAATAGGTTATTTGTCATAATCAGTGACCCGCACAAGTCAGCTTCTAAAGCAACTGTAGTGATAGATTTTCAGTTTACTTGTTGAAAGGACTCGAGACTTTGGGGTCTCTTCAAGCGCATTCACCAAGGACTAAAGCAGAAGCTACAGCAGTTTCACTGCAGGATTCCTTCACTAAACATTACAAATTAGGCTGGGTGTTCAGGGCAAGACAGATGCAGCCGTCGGGGCAGGTGTTCGTGTGGCATCCCTGTAGTCTTCCCACTGTCTTAAAGGGGCTTGGGTCCTTTCCACATGTCTGGCCTTGTCTAGCAGGTTGATAATGAAAGTGGAACTTACTCTTACCCCTTTAACTTCTTTTCCCTGAATCCTGCTTGACCAGTCCAGGCCCCTCCTGGAAAGCCAATGGCTGCAATTTTCTTTTTTGTCCTGGCATCATAAAAAGTCATGCTTATTACTACTTTATGAAAGCCTGAGGTTTATTGAATCTGTTAATAATTGTTTCCTGTATGTACTTGTTCAGAAATTTTTGATTAGTGTTTTTCTTATACATTGCTTTGAAATAAAGATACTGGCTCTTGTCTGTGCTGTACCATTGTTAATACCAGTGCTGTCACTGGAAAAATTGTTCTGTTTATCTGCTTTCAAGGTTGTATCAAGGAAATTAACAGGGAAGACTAGATTTTACCTTTTTTATATCCTTTCATGTTTTGTGACTTTTCTTAGCATGTCTTCCTGTTTGTCATTTTTCATTTAGTTGTAGCAGGCACATTTTAACTTTGTAAAGTGTACTCTTGCAATAGTGATGGAAATTGGTTTTGTATTTTTCTTGTTGCTGTTTTTATTTAATACACTAACTTTTTTTTTTAAGCAGCTGGACATTGCCCAGTACAAAGAACAGCTTTGGCTCTGCTTTGTACTGGTTTTTCTTTTGTCCTAAACTTGTAAACATTTTCTGTAAAGTTGTGAGGTTGCTTCCATGTACATCACACAGTAAACCTGCCGCTACCCTTCTCCATGGTAATTCACCTGCTGTGTGGGTATTTCTTATTCGTACCCTGGGATCAGTGCTGAGGAGTGGATTTATACATCCCTACCAGCACATGGAGACAGAACAAAACTGATGCACTGCTCCTTCACAGAGTGCACCACTTGCAAGCCCTCAGTATTTCTCTGTCCCCAGCAGCTGGTAGAGGTGCAAACCTGCAGGCTGGAGTTTTCAAGAAATTAAAAGTTAAGAATTGAGAAGATTTTGGTTCCCCAAGGTGTTAAGATCCCTCATGGGCTATCCTGCTGGGAAGAGCAGGGGCTTGGTGATGTTTGGGGGGGAGAGGAAATGTGTTGTTGATAGCTGGTGGTTCCAGTTCCCTCATCCCTTCTGCGTCCCTGTTGCTGGCCTGGGCTTAGCCTGCTTCAGCAGAAGCAGTAAAGTATTTTCAGTTTTCTTCTGGCTGTGGCCCTTTTTAGTGGTTTGGGTTTTTTTATATAAAACTTAAAGGTAGCTTTAAGGGGTACCCCAGAGGCTGGCTTCAGGTTTCACTGTAGGGAAGGGGGCTAAAGAGCTGAGTCTGTTGGGTGGGTTCAGCACCACCTGCAATGCTTACAGGTAGGGTTTATTTTTAGGCTGCTTTTGTCTGCTTGCCATCTCCAGCACTGGGTGGGAACGTTTGCTGGGGCTGCAGCTCAAGGCATCTCGCTTCAGCAATGCTTTGTTGTGACTGTGCCCCTGGCTGATGGGAGGGGCCTGAGGAAGCAGTGGCCATCTGCTGCACGTGTGCTGGGACCCAGGCTCCTGTTTCTGGGCTTTGGGACTCCCCTCCCATGCTTTCTCATCCAGAATAAGACCCTGCTCATGGCAGGCCAGGGGAGCAGCTGGCAGGGGACAGGGATCTCCACCCCCTTCTTTTTTTTTTTTCAGATTTTGTCCCTTTGCTGCATTTGGCCTATTTGTTCAAGAAGGATCAAGAGGCCTTTGCCTAGGAAGTTGCAGGAGGTGAAGAAGCCTAAGCAGCTGGGGTCCAGTGGGTTTCTGAGGCTCTTGTGGTTCTCTTGAGACTCATCTGAGCTGGTTGCTCTGGATCTCTTCCAAGCTTTTTACCCTTGTAATGATGCTGTAGTCACTAAAAATCCTATAAAGTCACACCTCGTGCCCTAATTATACTCTAGAAGGGAGAAGATAGGAGAGATAATCTGGTCTATGAAATATAAACGTACAAGCAAGCAGGTTGTAGTGGAAAGGAAGTTCTAAATAAGGAATCCTGGATGCAGACCCTTCTGCATAATGGAAGCTCCAGCCCAAGGTTTTTCTGCAAAATGGATCAAATTAATTTTTGAACCAAGCTTTTCTGGAAAACAAATTATGGTACAATGACCATGATTTTTTCCCCCTGTCACTTTCTGGTTAATATCTTCTGCAACAGGATGCTATATTGTATTTCTTTAGAGGGGGATGGACAGACAACCTCCCAATATGATAGGCAAAGAACACTGGCTATTTAAAAAGAGTAAGCTATGCCCATGGGACAGCAACTGTGTGAAATATGGGAGGGGAGAAGCTGACAGATTGTGTAATCCTTTTGATTCTTGTTCTCCATTTGTGTTCCATTACTATCTCAAATGCATTTGGAAATCAGTTTGGTGTGGTGGGTCAGCCTTCACTCATCTGCTTTTGGGCTTGTCTTAAACCCGGTTGGTAACTCATAATGGTGTTGTACTTGGACCGTGTGTAAAGACCTTGAATTAATGGTGCAGCACTAGTTCAGTGTGTGCTCCAGGGCTTAACCTCTGAGGCAAAGCTCTGGAATGCCATAGGAACAGCCTGGAATTAGGGATGAGTTGCAGCCCATAGAGTAGAGCAGTGGCTCCCAACTCTGTCCTTGAGCACCCACACTCAATTAGGATCTCCCCAATAAAAATGCATGAGAAACTTGCCTGTACTGCACATTTTCTCTCCAGCACCAACACAACCCCCCATTCCATAGGGACCTGGAGCAGAAGCTGCAGTACAAAGACTAGATATACAATAAGGAGTTGAATTTGAAACTTATTAGCAGTAGTATCAAGAGTTAGTTCCTTGATTGGCACTATAGCTCACTAATACCAACCTTCTGTCACATGGGTCTGTTTCCCAGGGCTTCATTCTGTTCTACCATAAATCTACGTCTGTTCCAGGACCCTAGTAGAGCCCATATAAATTACAACACTCTTACAACAATGGAGCAGAGCAGATGGGGGGTGGATCAGCTCTGGTACCACAGGCTCAGAAGAGGCAAAGTAGAGAAGTGTCATACAGTTGCTTGCTGTGGGAGGACAGTTGCATGGCTTTGTGCAATTTAGTGGCAGAATTGAAATCATGAAGGATAATGACCCAGGTACGAGACAAAAGGTGAATGCCTGTTGGCTGCATTGCTGCTCTGTCAATTTCCTAGTGTATGGCGCAGAGCAAAAAAGTGAGAGCTCAAGAGTGTCTGATGACAGCATAGCCAGAGCATCAGAAGAGTCCCTATCAAAGTAATGGCAGATGAAAACATGGACAGAGGACCTTATGCATGTAGGAGTGGAGCAGAACTGAGAAAAGCAGCAATAGGTAGGCCAAGTGTAGATTTGATGACCACTGACTTAGCCAGGAGCCACAGAACAATGGGAGGAGTAATAGAAATGTATACAGGTGAGCTAGTGCGAAAGTCTGCTTCAGCACAGCATCATAAGCAACAAGCAGCTGAGATCAAATACCTGTGAACTGGGTTCAAGGAAGATAGATGTATAAGAACATCAGAAATTGCCAACAAGCCCAGCATCCTGTTTCCAAAAGGGGCCCATTCCCTAAGTAAACTTGATTAATAGCATTTAATGGACTTCTACTCCCAAGAACTTATCCAAATCTTTTTGAACCTAGCTGCACTAACCACATCCTAAGAACATAAGAAATTACCATGCTGGGTCAGACCAAGGGTCCATCAAGCCCAGCATCCTGTTTCCAACAGAGGCCAAACCAGGCCCCAAGAACCTGGCAATTACCCAACCACTAAGAACATCCCATGCCACTGATGCAATTAATATCAGTGGCTACAAATTCCAGAGCTTAATTATGCATTAAGTGAAAAAGAATTTTCTCCCATTAGTTGTACACACAGTCCAAGGTAGTTGCAGACTCAGACAGGCCGATACAGTAAAGCGCAGCTGTAGTTACCCCGTTTCTAACCCGCTCTGTACGCACAATTTGGATGCGCATGTCCTGCGATTCAGTATCCGGTTTTACGTGCCCTTACCGCTTCTTGAGATCGACGCATATCCCTTTACGCCCGTGGCATGTATATGATGTTAATGATTGGATTAGCTATTCCCTCCGATACAGTAACATGCGCTCAGATTATCGCCTTTTTTATGGTTAAACGATTTTATTAGGTTTATGTCATATAAATACAACACTAAGGAAGGGGTGACTTTGGTCCCTCCTCAGATTGTCAATACATTGAAACAACAACCCAAAAGACTTCCCCCCCAGCCCCACACAGAGTTTTATGGTTCCCCCCAAAAAAAACTAATCATTAATTACAAAGCTACGTTAGAGATTGTAGGTAATTTTGCCACACCTTCAAAAAACACTGTCTACTGCGGGGCGACTTCTGAGAAGCCAAGGCCTCCATGGTCATCAGTCTGTGAAAAAGATTCCTCCAGGCCCAAAAAGACGGATTGTCAGTAGACCTCCAGACTGAAAGACTCACTCTCTTCTCCACCAGACTTGCTTTATGCAGAAGCATGTGTGAACCAGGATCGCGGATGCGAATCAGTGATATACACCCAAATAACAACCACAATAGGGTAATGGGAATTGCAACATCCAGCAATTCTGCCACATAACCGGCTACCTTGCGCCAGAAGCGTTGTATGATTGGACGTGTCCAAAAAACATGGGATAAAGTCCCCCGATGACTCCTGCAACGTGGGCAATCAGAAGAGGACGCTATAGTTAGTTGGAAAGCCACCTGTGGTGACACATAAGCCCTACTTAAAAATCTGTATTGTAGCTCTCTATAATACATGTTATTTGAGATCCTGGTTACATGTCGAAAGCAGGTCTGTAAAATAGCCTGGGTAAGAACAAAATCCCTGTCCTTATTCCAACGGGTTTCCAATATTATACACACATTCATTTCCGTGCTTGTTTATAATTTTTTGTAGTATTGAGAGAGAGAGGGGGCCTGTGTCTTTGCAAAACCAAATATATCATCTAAAGCATGGTACACTGAGGGATCCCTGTAAATGCAGCGGTGAGAATTCTGACGAATACTAATTGGAGAGCTCATATCTCTCCCATTCTAAAAGATCTTCACTGGCTCCCAGTAAACTTCAGGATTCTCCATAAATCACTGACAATTATCCACAAAAATATTCACCATCAGACCCCACTCGATCTTCTACACCCTCTCAAATTGCACTCGATGGCCAGACCCTTAAGGGATGCCTACAAGGGATCCTTACATGTTCCTCCAATCAAAATTGTACACCATTCTAATATCAGAGACAGGACATTCTCTATTTATTTATTTAGCATTTGTTTATATACCGAGGTACAGCTGACAATGCCTTCACTCCGGTTTACATTACAACGAACCACTTACATTTGAATTCATAACATTAAAACAGATTGAAACAGAGTATTAACTTAGTAAAAGTTAACAAGTACATTGAACATTAGATAAGAGTATGCAGTGCTTGAAGTTGACGGTTGAAGCCGTTAATGAGAAAGAAGGTTTCTGCAAGTCGGGCGAGAGTCAGAAGGATTGTTGGAATAAAAAGGGGCGAGAGGTGGATATGAAAAAGGTTTTATGCTCTGTTATCATTGGGTGAACAGTCATTGTAAGACTGTGAGAGTAGCCATTCTTTAAGTTCCTTTTTAAAGGATTTAAGATTTTCTTGTGAATTGAGGTGTAGAGGTAAAGAGTTCCATAATTTTGGTCCGACTATAGAGATGGCTCTATTTCTGGTGGAGGAAAGTTTGGCTTGTGGTAATGAAGGGACATCCAGCTGAATTTTATATGTAGATCTTGTTGTATGTGATGATTTATGCAGATGTATAATATTGTCCAGAGCAGTGAAGTCTGCTTTGTGAATTGTCTTATGTAGAATTGTGATGACTTTGTACTCTATTCTTTTTTTAACAGAAAGCCACTGTAAGTTGTGGAGTACTGGGGATATATGGTCGGATTTTCTTTTACCAGTCAGGACTCTGGCAGCTGCATTTTGGAGTAACTGCAGTGGTCTTAAGGTTGCATTGGGAAGGCCAATTAGAAGGGAGTTGCAGTAGTCAATACTGGAGAAGATGAGGGTTTGAAGAACGGTTCTGAAATCCCGGGGGTGAAGCAGCGGTTTAAGGTGTTTGAGTAATTGAATTTTGAAGAAGCCTTCTTTTGTTTTTGCTGCGATGTGTTTTTTAAGATTTAGCTCATCTAGCCAGAAACCCAGATCTTTAACGTTGTCTTTGAGTTGAATTTGAAAGTTGTCAAATTGGAAGGGAGGAGTGTATGTTATACCAGAGTTTTTCCTTGTAATTAGTATACATTCTGTTTTGCTCATATTTAAGCATAATTTTAGGTTGTTTAGTAGTTTTCGTATTGCTTCAAGGTGTGAGGCTATCACAGGTCCCTCCATCTGGAACGCCATGCCTCCGGACCTCAGGCAGGAAACTTGTTTTCTAACTTTCAAAAAGAAACTAAAGACATGGCTGTTCTACCGTGCCTTCCCCACCACTAGCCCAACAGCCTGACCTAGAACTGTTCCATCACTTATGTAAACAAACAATCGCCAATTACGCTCACAAGTCATCATGAAGTCGGCTCCTTGCCTCCTTCTGATACTCTATTGTATACAGTACTTTATCTTCGTTCTCCCTTTCTTTTTTTCCTACTCCCAGTTAAGGCTTCCTTGTTATATTGTAACTTTATGCTCTGTTTAATATATCTCTTGTTGATTGGTTGGTTATAGTTACTGCTTAGTTCGATGTAAACCGAGTTGATTTGATTTGTATCAAGAAAGTTGGTATATAAAAGCCTTTAATAATAAATGGTGGGAATTGTTCGTAAATAGTGTGTGATTTGAATAAATGGAAAGGCATCTGTGATGCCAAATCCATAGTTAGCTTGGAAATCCTTAAAGGAAATAATGTCCCCTATAGTTGTCCACAAGTGGCCCAAATGTGTAAGACCTCTATCCTCCCATCTCCTAAAAGGTAAAGATTGAGTACCTGGAGTGAAATCTAAATTCCCCACAACTGGGAGGAAATAGGCACACTGAGCAGGTAATCTTAGTTGCTTCATCAATCGTCGCCAAGTCTGTCTCAGTGGGCATATCAACACTGTCTTCGTCAGGAATGTGGGAAGGGACGCTGCCAAGGACTGGATAACATAGGCCGGCACTACTGGAAATGTCAAAGCAGCATCTGCCTAGAACGGGGCATGGGCAGAGGTAGCCATGATCCAATCTCGGACCAACCTTAAGTTGCAGGCCATATTATAAGCAACTAAATCAAGGACTCCCAATCCTCCCCTGCCCCACCTCAACCTCAGCCAAGCTAATGGAATTCATGCTTTCCCCCCTCTCCAGAAAACCGCCGAATATCCGTATTCTTTAATACCAATGGAAAATTTTGAAGAAGATAAAGCCATCGGGGTAAAATTGTCATTTTGAACAGATTTACCCAGCCCACCAAGGAAAGAAGCAATTTACTCCAGGTAGCCAGCCTATCTATCGTACTCCTTAGCTTCTGGGGTACATTAGCCTGATATATACATTCAGGATCAGCGAGTAATGTGACTCCCAAATAGGATATAGAGTCCTCGGCCCAGTGCAAGGGGAAAGATCCAGGCCAATTAGCTATAAGAGTGTGCGGGTAGACTAAAACCGAGGACTTAGATTCATTCAGACGGAGGCCCGAGAACCAGCCAAATTCCTCTATAGTGGTCAATAAAGGGGGTAGGGAGTTCAAGGGATCAGTAATAAAACCCAGCAAATTATCGGCAAAGGCCACTCCTTTAAATATGCGAGAGCCAAACTGCACACCTCTTATGATTTTGATGAATAGCCAATAGGAGTGGTTCCAATTGTAAGATAATAATGGGGATAGCGGGCAGCCCTTCCTAGTACCTCTGGTCACCCTAAAGGGCTGCGATTGTGCGCCATTCGCCCATCTAATTGCACGTGGATCCCTATATAATAACCACACCGCTTGCAGAAAAAAACCCTCGAATCCCATTTTCCCTAATATGAAAAATAAATATCGCCACTCTGTCAAACGCTTTTCTGCGTCAAATCTGATAACTAAATGAGGTTGATCCAACTGCCGACAGACAGTCTGAGCAATCAATACCCGTCGGATATTAGCCAGAGCATACCTTTGTCGAACAAACCCTACTTGATGGTCGCCTACTAGGGATGGTAAAATAATGGCCAAGCGCTCTGCCAAGAGTTTGGCCAATATTTTATGATCTACATTTAGCAATGAGATCGGATATGATTCCGGCCGCAGAGGGTCCTTCCCCACTTTAGGTATTAAAGTAATTAGTGCTAAATTTTCGTTATGGGGAAAGGAACCACCCTGAATCAGTTCAGTGTAATTCGCTGCCAAGGGTTTTGCTACTTGATCTACTACCGTTTTAAAAAATTCCGCCATCCGAGCCTGGTGCCTTGAATTTAGGCAGACCCTTTATCATCTTGACCACCTCCTCTGCTTCTATGGGTTGATTAAGTATCTCCCACTGGGCCGATGTCAAAGAAGGAAGGGGCAGTTTGGAGCAATACTCAGCACTAGCCTTGTCTGTCCCTCCACCAGAGGTATATAAGGCCGAATAAAATTCCCGAAACCCTTCCAAAATACTGGGTGTATCGCGGATCACTTTATTAGATGTGTTCCTCAGTGCTGGAATAAAACGATTAGACCTAGTAGATCTTATCAAATTTGCCATCATGCGTCCTGACTTATTACTATATTGAAAAAGATGAAACCGATAGTACATGAAACTCTTCTTTGCCCTTTGATGTAAAAGAGTATTAAGAGCCGATTGTAAGGAACGATACGCTGCCCGGGCCTCCCCGTACCCTCCACTGGCTAATCTAGCCCTCGCTCCAAGCAATTGTCCATTCAGCATTAAAATGCGACGATCCAAGACCTTTCTACGATGAGAAATATAAGATATAATATCCCCCCTTAACACAGCCTTAGCCGCGGACCAAAACAACACCGGCTGTGAAGTGTGAATCTGATTAAGAGACGCGTAATCCGTCCATTTCGATTGCAGATAAGCTCTAAATTTTGTGTCATTCGCCAAATAATAAGGATAACGCCAAATGTTCGCCGAGGAGTAGCCACTGGTAAACTTGAGGTCCACCCCAATAGACGCATGATCAGAAATGACAATATTGTCAATGTGTGCATCCGTTACCAGGGGAAATGCTGGATTTCACACACATGTGTGAAATCCCGCTCCCCTGGATGAAGTAGCCTCCAAGCATCTAATAAATGAAGTGTGTGTTCTAAAAGTTGAGGGCCCCTGCCCATGCCCCGCTCCCTCACCCGAGTGGCCGAGGCATCCATGGCAGCGTCCCGCACCGTGTTAAAGTCTCCTCCAATTATCAAAATCTCATTGGAGTATGGAATTAAATGTACATTTAATTCATGAAAAAACTTTGGGCTATATGTGTTCGGTGTGTACACATTGCATAGGACTACTGTCTTACCCCACAACTCCGTGATCAGGATAATATACCGACCCTGGAGGTCCACTATCTCCTTGTGAATTTTAATGGGAAGCTTTTTATGTATTAAAATGGCAACACCAGTGGTCCTCGATGCGGCCGATGCACTGTGTACCTCTCCCACCCAGTCTCGCCGTAACTTAGCATGCTCTACCACTGAGAGATGTGTCTCCTGTAAGTAAGCCAACATCGTTGCTTTTTTCTTCAACAGGGAAAGTATTTTAGAGCGCTTTATGGGTGAAGTTATCCCACAAACATTCCAAGAAACAAATTTTGTGGAATCACTCAGTGCAGAATTCAAAGTGAAAATACATCAATGAAAATACAATAAAGTTTGGCAGGAAGCCCCCCCCAGCTAGGGCTCCCCCCAGTGATTTCCAAGGCAACAAAACGTTGTACAGCAATGCTTAATGAGAAGGCATAGCACTTGTATATATATCTCCCACATCAGGCAGTTCAAGTTCCCATCCCTTCTGTGAGGCCCCCCCCCCCCTTTCCTCCCCCTCATACCAATCCTCCCCCTACCTCTGCCCCTCCCCCCCAAACAAATTTCCTTCCCCCGTCCCCTCCCCAAGGCTCCAAGCCTATTTTCCTGGCCCTCCCCCTTCGTTCCCCCTCACCCGTGCTTCCATGAAAAAGATCACGTTTAATGTGTCCAATACCTCGCCCCACCTTCTCCCCACCTTTGCCTCTTTACCCTACTACAAATCTTCAATGATGAAACCCCTCTATGAGCCTCTAACCCCCCGGTCCAAATATCCCACAAGTTCCCTGTAATGTTAACAACCAAAGGCAACCACATAGAGAAAAAGAAACATTACATAACCTGGCCCCACGAAAAAGGCCATTAAAAAAAAACATGAACAACTATGGTCTCTCACGTTGTCTCCAGAAACGCTCTTGAATGCTATCTCCCCAGAGGTCCGGAGCATCCATCCTCCGCTGCAGGAACCCTGAATTTGAAGTGCTGCAATCAAATACCGCAATAATAGTTATTATTTCAGGGTTAAGATACGGTATGTCCCTGCTGGAGTCCGGTTCTCAATTATTAAAAAAAACACACAAACCCCCCCCCCCCCTCTCCCCCACTTTTCAGGCAAGAAAAATGTGAATTCTTGGGAAATTATGTCTGAGATTAATATAGAAATGGCACGCCATTGGTTCAAGTCTCGGTCCACTGGGCTATGCCGTGCCTGCCATCCGAGCTAGATCAATCTTTGAGAAGAAAAAACCCCCCCAATATTCCCACTCTCTCTCAGATCTGTTCCAAAAAACACTTTTCCAAAAAACATTAGGGGAGATCATCGTTAGTTCAATGAGCCAGTACTTATATATCCAAAGTCCAGATACTCTGCTGCACAAGGACTTCCCCACCCCCTTACCAGTATTGATGTGAGTTCAGAAAACGTTGTTAGAAATTTAAAAAAACCCAGCCCAGACTGATAAATGAGAACTCTATAAGCAGAATGTATTGTTCTGTGAAACCCATCCAGGTATCTTGAGTTCGCTAGCCAGAACCCCCGGTCTTTCCTCATACCAGACCCATTTATCTGCCCAGGCCTGACCCCAGACCTCTAAGGGAGCTTAAAAGAGCAAAATAAATTGAGAAAGGAGAAAAGAAAAAAAATCATGGGTGCAGTGAGTCCACAAAATTTCGGGCTGTCTCCACCGTGTCAAAGGTATGAACCTGTTCTTGATACCAGATCTTCAGGCGGGCTGGGAACAGGAGTGCAAACTTAATTCCACGATTGTGCAGATTAGAGCACATGGGTGAAAAACCCTGCCGGGCCTCCGATACTGACGCTGAGAAATCCTGAAATATTCTGATGGGATGAGATTGGTAATGTAACTCCCGCTTTGATCTTGATGCCCGCCAAAGCTCTGCCTTATGAGCGGAGTTTAATATTTTTGCGATCACTAATCTGGGGCGCCCTGACGACGCACGTGCCCCGAGTCTGTGTGCCCGCTCTACTACCAGCTTACCCTGCAGATGAGGCAGTGCCAGCACTTCTGGGAGACAGGTCTCCAGGAGGGAACACAGAGAGCGCTCTTCTATCGCTTCTGGAAACCCCAGAAATCTTAAATTGTCGCGCCGCGCTCTATTTTCCAGCTCCTCGACTTTCCTCTGCAAGGCCTTAATGTTTTTATCTCCAGCCTCCATTTCACTTTGGGCTACCTCCACTGCATCCTCCAGCCCCGATATCCTAGCTTCTGCTGTTTCTAAGCGGGGGGTAGTGCTGCCAACGAATCCTTCACCTCCCCCAGCTGGGCAGTGATTAGGGACAGCTTCTCTTCCAGTGCCTCTCGGACTGCCACTTTAATCTCGGCGATCGTGAGTGGGGCGAGGGGGGAGGGAGACTCACCCTCCGTTGCGGCCGCCATTTTGCTTTCAGGAGCGGGCACTTTTTCTTTCTCCTTTTTCGTACTTCTAGAGGTCATAGGGCTCTGCGATTTCCCCCGATTCTGCGCCACCGGCATGCACTCTGTCCCCTGCTGTGATCAAAATCGCTGGGCTCTAATGCTCCGCGGTCCGATGTGACGCGATTGGCGGGGCGAGGCTGGAGCCAGAAGAAAGCACGTCTTCCGGCTACTACATCACGTGACCCTCCTCAGATTATCGCCTTTTTAACCAGCTATTGTGCCGCGTCTTTAACCTGCAAATTTACCACCTACCCTGACCCTGGCGTTAGTGTGGTGAACTTAGCCACCCAGACCCAAACCAACCCAATCCACAGAAAAAAATGCTTCTCGCACAAGGGGAAAAATTATTACAAAAAATAAAGCAAGGCGCAGGGCGAAAATCATTTTCCGCCTCCTTCGGACGGGCAAGAGAGAGACGAAATTTCACGGGCAAACTTTCCCCCAGCCCCCTCTCACCTGCCCTGGCCGCGGCAATGCAAGTCCCCAGCAGCAGAAGGGCGTCCATGGGTGCCGATCTCCTGTGCAGGCGCGCTGACAGCTCCGGAGCAATCCCAGTCCTCTCTCCCCTCCTCAGGTCACGGCGCGCCTCGGACATCCAGCCGGGTGCTCAGGTCACGGCGCGTGTTCATGCGCCTGCTGCCTTGAGCACCCAAATTGGGCGTACAGGCATGCATTCATGTACTTTCGCTGCCGGGGCCTGCTGGGAGCCGCCTTGCTTAGGGAGCGCCCGATCCGCCCCGGGCTGCTGAAGCCGCTCTCGCCACCAGCTGCCCCTGGGAGGTAGGGGAGCCGCGGTGTGCGCCTTGGGAGGAGGGGAGAGAGGACTTGGGCTGCGCCGGTACGGGAGACCAGCACCCATGGATGCCCTTCTGCTGCTGGGGGCTTGTGTTGCCACGGCCAGGGCAGGTCAGCGGGGGCTGGGGGAAAGTTTGCCCGTGAAATTTAGTCTCTCTCTTGCCCGTCCGAAGGAGGAGGAAAATCTCGAGTTGGGCGTACAGGTGCTTTGTTGCGCTCCCTGCCGTCAATCGCTGGCTGCTGGGGCTTGCTGCTGCCGGTGCTCAAGGCAGCGGGATCTGTAGGAGAACCATCCACTTTCCTGGTGAAATAACATTTCAAATGACAGGTACCAGCGCACCCAAGATACTGTATAGGCGCTGTATACCGCTCTATACAGTAAAATGGATTGCGCACGCCTACCGCTTCATGGACGCGCTTTGGACCCGGCTTGCATTTGCATCTCATCTGAATACTGTATCGAACAGTATGTGATCCAAACTGTGTGTGCGGCAAACAAGGGTGCACCCGGCCCTGCCACACTCTTTCTTACGCATACTTACTGTATCGGCCCGAGAGAGAGAAGGCAGACAGAACAGGGGCAGCACAACGGAGTGGGGCATGTGGAACTACAAGACTACCTTGTGTAGGAACACTGGATAAGTACAGAGCATCACCTTGTCTGTAAAAAAAAAAAAAAAAATTGTAGGGAAGATAAGTCACCAGGGCATGAAGTTCACTTATCTGGCAGAGGTGACAGTGACCAGAAAAACTCTTCCATGAAAGGAGATAAGGTGGAGCAGATTCCAAAGGTTTGAACAGAATGAGGTGAGGCACTCAAAATAAAACAGATCCCATTGAGCCAAGGGAACTAGCCAAGTGGGCTTGAGGTTATAGAGTCCTTTCATAAATTGAGAAATGAGGGAGAAGAAACAGCATGGCCCCTTGCTGAGATAGCAAAGATGAACTTTCACAGAAGAGGTTTGTATACCAGCAGTGGAGAGATGAAGCAAATATCATAAAATGATTGGCAGAATAGCTGTCTGCATGAAGATGATGTGCCATACACCACAGAGAAATGGACCATTTGCTGGCATACAAATGACTGGTAGAAGGCTTTACTGGCAGCTAGAACAGTATGCAACTCCTGAGGAAGCATTCCCAACTTGAAACAACCATGCTATCAGCAACAGGCAGGCAGGATGTGGATTGAGAGACTAGTTAAGTGAGGAGGTCGGGGTGGAGTGGAAGCTGAACTGGAAAGCAGGGAGATACGGAGCCGTGGAAATCATATCTTGGGGCCAGGTAGATGCAGTGAAAAGGACTTGGCCTTTGTCTTTGCAGATTCTGAGGAGGGCTCTGGATAAATGAGGAGGAAACAGAGAATGCATACAGGTACAAATTAGATTGTAAGCCCTCTGGCAGGGGTTAGGGAAATACCTACAGTATTTGAACGTAATCCACTTTGAAGTGCCAAAAATTGGAAAATAACTAAACTGAGGATCCAGCCACAGAATGGTAAAGGTGTCCTGTGCAGCTTCCAGGGAGGAAGGATGTTTTGAACAAAAGCAGGGGGAGTTTGGTTGGAAAAGCAGAGATCCAAGAAGGTGTAGACTTCCTCCTGTTATAGATTATTTGTGTGATAGAAATTGATGGCTGAGGGAATGTGCCAGGAGATTGGATTTCCCCAGAAGGTGAGCCGGATGTGACAAGGAAACACCCAGGGGCAAATATTAGGAATTTGTTGCAGAGGCAGAGAACCTGTGCCTTCCTGTATGGTGGCGTGGTACACAGCAACCCTGTTAGAGAACAAACTTAAAGACAATCAGGGCCCAGTAGTTTGCTATGCTTTCAAGGAGGTTTATGTGAAGCTTTCATTCCACCAATGTCCAAGTTCCCTGGGTGCAAAGCTGGAAAAAATGGGAAGCATCAGTCAATACAATGTCCACAGGAGGCATGAAGCCTCCCGGCATATAGAATGTGATCAGCCAACCACATGTCAAGGTCATAGAGGAGGCGAAGCAGCAGAGGAACTTTCAAAGAGTATGGAGAAACTGGTTCCAATGCTGTCACAGATGCCATTGAAGAGGGTGCATGAAAAAGCATGCCAAAGGGACAATTCATGGCGGCCGTGTGACTCAACAAGTGATGGAGCATTCTATCACCCAGGAGAGATCTTGGAGATTGAGAACTAGCTGTAGAAGCACCTTCCCCCCATGAGTGAGGAGAAATGCAATGCCAAGGACATGTCTAACAGCGTGCCATTGAATTCCAAGTATTGAGAAGGAATTGGGTAAGATTTTGGATAATAGTCCGAAGTGAAGAACTCTGACCTGGAAATGAAGATCTTGGAGACCATAATTATGTTCTTAACAAAGGAACCAACAATGAGTCATATGAATGATGATGGGGTTGTAGGCATCACTGAAACATAGAAATGACGGCAGAAGAAGACCAAACGGCCCATCCAGTCTGCCCAGCAAGCTTTCACACTTTTTTTTCCTCTCACATACCTATCTGTTTCTCTTGGCTCTTAGTAACCTTTTTTTATTCTATTTCCCTTCCACCCCCACCATTAATGTAGAGATCAGTGTTGGAACTGCATCTAAGTGAAAAAGCTTAATTTAGATAGGGGTATTAACCACCGCAATAAGCAAGCAACACCCATGCTTATCTGTTTATTCAGACTGTAATTCAGTCCTTGTTGATTGTTGCCTGAATATAGATCCACCTTTCTTCATTCTCCCTTGTCGTTGAAGCAGAGCGCCGTGCTGGCTATGTATTGAAAGTGAATTATCAGTTTTGCTCCCCTGCCGTTGAAGCAGAGGACTATGCTGGATATGCGTGAAGTGTCAAACTTCCTCTCCTGCCGTTGAAGCAGAGAGCTATGCTGGCTTTGCATTGAAGTGAAATATCAGACTTGCTCCCCTGCCGTTGAAGCAGAGGGCTATGCTGAATATGCGTGAATTGTCAAATTTCCTCTCCTGCCATTGAAGCAGAGGGCTATGCTGAATAGTCAAAATTTCCTCCCCTGCCGTTGAAGCAGAGAGCTATGCTGGATATATGTGAAGTGTTAAACTTCCTCCCCTGCCGTTGAAGCAGAGAGCTATGCTGGATATGTGTGAAGTGTTAAACTTCCTCGCCTGCCGTTGAAGCAGAGAGTTATGCTGGATTTGCATTGAAAGTGAAGTATCAGGTATTTTTTGGTTTGGGGTAGTAACCGCCGTAACAAGCCAGCTACTCCCCTGCTTTTATGTGGTTGCAAATTCTTTTTTCCACATTTCCTCTTGCCTTTGAAGCATAGAGCAATGTTGGAGTCACATTATTGAATAAGGATATTCATCTCCAGGTAGTAGCCATCATTCCCTCAAGCCACCCCCATGCCTCTTCTCTTCATTCACATCCTCTAGACTTTATGGATCCACAGTATTTATCCCACGCCCCTTTGAAATCCTTCACAGTTTTGGTCTTCACCACTTTCTCTGGAAGGGCGTTCCAGGCATCCACCACCCTCTCCGTGAAGAAATACTTCCTGACATTGGTTCTGAGTCTTCCTCCCTGGAGTTTTAAATCGTGACCCCTGGTTCTGCTGATTTTTTTGCAATGGAAAAGGTTTGACGTTGGCTTTGGATCATTAAAACCTTTCCATCAGGGTTGTAGAACCCATCCCCCTCAGAACATCAGGGCCATGATTTCTATTGCTACTTCTCAATTCCCCAAAAGACAAGTGATCTGCAGCCCATTCTAAACCTCAGGAGACTCAACTTCTTTCTTCGAGAGAAGTTTTGCCTGAACTTACTGGCAACCATCTTCCCCTCACTGAGAATGGGAGGCTGGCTCCTGTCCTTGGACTTCAAGGTGGTGGAGGGTCTTCATCGAATGACTTATGAGGAGAGATTGAAGAATCTAAATATGTACACCCTGGAGGAAAGGAGGAGCAGAGGTGATATGATACAGACTTTCAGATACTTGAAAGGTTTTAATGATCCAAAGAAAACGATAAACCTTTTCCGTTGCAAAAAAAAAAAAATCAGCAGAACCAGGGGTCACGATTTAAAACTCCAGGGAGGAAGACTCAGAACCAATGTCAGGAAGTATTTCTTCACGGAGAGGGTGGTGGATGCTTGGAACGCCCTTCCGAAGGAAGTGGTGAAGGCTAAAACTGTGAAGGATTTCAAAAGGGCGTGGGATAAATACTGTGGATCCATAAAGTCTAGAGGATGTGAATGAAGAGAAGAGGTAGGGGGGTGGCTTGCAGGAATGACTGCTACTACCTGGAGATTAATGTCCTTATTCAATAAACATACACATGATTAATGTGACTCCAACATTGCTCTATGCTTCAATGGCAAGAGGAAATGTGGAAAAGGAGAAATTACTTACCTGATAATTTCGTTTTAGTGTAGACAGGTGGACTCAGGACCAACGGGTATAGTGTACTCCTGATAACAGTTGGAGACGGATCAGATTTCAATCTGACCTCAGCCCTAGTACATATACCCCTGCAGGAACTGCAGCTCTTCAGTATTCTCCTCAAAAAGCATTGAGGATATATGTATGACTGAATAATTTGAATAACTAGATTAACTTGATAACTTGATTAATTTGAACCCGTTGAATTGGTTATAGCTGGAGACTGCCAGTGCCCTCAACCGAGAAATGTCGACACCCGGTAGACTGGGTGTCCTTTAAGGAAAGCATAGCTTACCCATGATTCACTTGCTTGGCAGCCGTGGGTGGGATGCTGAGTCTACACGAAGGAAAACGAAATTATCAGGTAAGTAATTTTTCCATTTGCTAGCGTGTAGCAGATGGACTCAGGACCAATGAGATGTATAAAAGCTACTCCCAAACGGGGTGGGAGGCTGCCCGTGATCCACTTAGTACTGCCCTTGCAAATGCTGTGTCCTCTCGAGCCTGAACATCCAGGCGGTAAAACCTGGAGGTGTGGATGGAGAATCATGTTGCTGCCCTGCAGATCCTGGCAGGTGACAGCATCTTGAGTTTCCACCCAGAACACTGTGTTGCTTCGCGCAATGAGACTGCAGGCAGCAGGTAATCTGAAACCAAACTTTTATTAGAGAAAGACAAAGGGACAGGAACAAAAATTGAGGAAATAATTTGTTCCGGGAGTAGCATAGATTTTTAGAGCAATCATGTTAACACTCAGCTACTCAGGTCTTCCAGCAATGTGCACAGCATTATAAACCCTTCATACTGACCAATCAGAGCATATTCAGGGTGTTGTTTTTAGATAAGTGCGGTACATTTGATTTGATTTTGTATTAGACCAATCAGCTAAAGAGTCTGGGGTATCGGCTCATTGCATTCCAGCAAGTATTCAGGGTACTCTTCTTTCTTTGTCTAGAAACTAGTATTCAGGAATACAGCAGAGATGAGGTGCCTCAGAAAGTCAGTTCATAATACTACATACATCCCCCTCTTGAAGGGTTATGCCTAGAAACCCTTCACATATGAGCGGGGCCATGGGTGCCTGTCTTAGGTTGTCCCTTTCATAGGAAAATTAGAGCTCTGAATGCTGACAATCAATGGTATATTCATTTTATTCAGTAAGGTGTATTTATCTTTCACTAATCAAGGCATAAGTTAAATGTGTGTTTATGAAACACACATGTGTAATGGAGCAACACAAATTCAAATTGATGCAGCAGAAATCAAATGTAATAAACAGAACCACAGACAACTCCGATACAGCAGACATTGCATAGAACATGTGTTTCACAAGACCGACACATATCCATTTATTTCACAAATATTCATACAATGCCTTCATAACAGCAAGACAGAGAAGAGTTAACATATTTTGAGTTAAAAATTGAAAGTAAAAGTAAACCAAAAAGGTAGTTGAAAAGTGCCTGGAAAATGCCAGAAAAACAAAAATCAGAATTCTGTTTAAAAATTGAAAAACTTAGAAAAATAAAATATCGGCCTTAATTCTTTCATGACAGGAAGGCCGTTGACCTGAAAAATAAAAGCTAGCATACAAAAAAGTAATAAAAAGAATTATATCATGCATCCACTAGGAGGCGCTATCACAAGCCGCTTTGTGGAATAATACCAATTTTAGATTTCAACCTTGGAGAATAAATTCAGTCAGCAGCACTCTGAGCTGAAATTCAATGTGGAATACCAATCAATCAGGAGTTGCAAGAAACAGCTTGTGAGGTTGCCTGAAATATAATGGTTAGTGAACGCTGTGTACCAACCTCCACCAATAATTGCACGTTAAAGAATCATAACTTTTTCAATGTCTTTGTACTTTCAAAACAATCTAATTAGCATAACCATGCCACACTTCCATCTTTATTCATATACACACACCTTCAATAGGAATGCACCGTTTAATCAAACAAAACCTAATAATTTTTTTTTCTCTCCCCCTTCGCCTGCACTTAAGCAGGAAGCACTTCACTGCATTCTGATTCAACCCCTCCCCTTCTTCTCCCCTTTTTTTTTTTGTTAAGGTTCTGCTCAATTAACTCCTTAACTACCAGTGTCATTAGTTTTTAAGCACTAACACCTTTTGTAACCTTCTTAATTCCCATAAGCACTCTTCACACCCCCCCCCCCCATATACCAGATCTTTATCCTTCCTCTGTCTTATAAGTAATCCTTTTTCTCTTTCGTTCTCCCTTTTACTTCCTTATTTAAAGAATATTTTTGCAGTTTCACTTAAATTTCATTGGTCCCAGTTTGATGTAACCCCTGTTCGATGTAATGTTTTTCCAAAGTCATTTCGATGTAAACCGATGTGATATGTATTTTTTTCATGAATGTTGGTATAAAAAAAGTTTCAAATAAAATAAATAACACCAGGAAATGCTTCTGTCAATAACTTCAAACAAAACAAGTCACACAAAACAATGCCTTCAATTTGCCATCCATCTCTGGAAAAATGTACTGAAAGCACAATATAGATGCAAAAAATGAAGATTATAAGAACGCAAGCGCATGGTGATCCGCTTAAGAAAGATGTGAGAAAAAGGTAAGAGGAAAAACCGGTACCGCAGGATAGACAAAACAAATGCTGGGGGGGGGGGGGGGGTGTCTATCACAGAAAGAAGGGGGAAAGGGAAGGAGGCTCTTGCAGGATAACAAGTAATACAAAATATCTTTAATGTAAGTTTACACAGTGGCTTGCCCAAGTTCCACTGCTGTCAGGGTTAATGCTGTAACAATGAAATGCCAGGGTTATTGCTTATGGCTCTAAAGGCTGTATTAAAGTCATTTGTGGTCAGGGATCCTGCCAGGAAATAGGCTCTCATTTGTGGGCTTAAAGTAAGTGTCCAGCCATGTAACAGATTGGGGCTTTTTTTTTTTTTTTAAATTGCTCAGGAGTTGGTGAAAGAGGGAGCAGAGGGACTCCTCTTGCAACATTATCTGCTGGAGCATGAATGGCAATGGTGGCCATAAACAGTCTGTTTTCGCTTCTGTATCTAGGGTGTCCTGTGATTTCTCGTGGGGTTTCCTCTGGGGTGATACAAGAACAGCATTGAGCCACACGCTCAATCAGTTCAGTTAAAAATGGTTGGGGTAGAGGGGGACTAGACTTGGGCTTCAGGGCGACTGGGGGTTTGGGACTAGGGAGTGTGGGGTCACGTGTAAGGGTTTGGGATAGAGGAAGCGTGGGGTCCAAGGAATCTGTAGGATGTGATAGGATAGAGGCAGGGCTGCACAAACCTGATCCAGCAGGCAGTGCTTTCCTTTCTACCTCAGCAGGTTTATGTTCCTCCTTTGAGGTAATACTCTCCAATGGGGACACAGTGCAAAATCCCTTCTACCTTAACAGTCCCAGACATCAGCATATCAGATGCCGTAGGACTCAATTGGAGTTCCTTCTCCCAGGGTGCAGTTGGGACTAAATGTGAATACCCCACTGCAGTAACTGTTTCCTTTAACAGTGATGGCTTTGTACTCTGCTTTAAACACTATCGAGTATATTGTGGGTCACTTACAATAGTTTATGGGAGCGGTGACTGATTAGACTCAAGCTCCTTTTCTAAATACACTCGAGTCATAACAAACCAGAGGCAAATTAACTTCTCATCTGAGTTGTACAGAGATAACACATTCTAACACACGATAATATCGGGCTGACCTCTACAGTATCTTTTTGTAACTCCTAACTTTCCTGACCAGAACTTAGACATAATAACAATTTACCAATGGGTAAATATAAAATACAATGTGGCAGCTCTCCCTTATAAGAAAGAGAGCGTGTTCTTACCTGGACGAATCTCACCGAGCTGTGCTTCCAGTGCGTACCTCTGTTTCAGTTAACGGCAACTGTAGGGCTTCAAGCAACATGTCTGAGACAGCCTGCTTAAACAAACATAGTGGACCCCCCTTTGAGGGAATAAATCCAAAGGTTTAACAATTATACTCCCAGAAAAGGGAGAGATGTCCCCCGATCCTGGGGATCGAGGGGCCAGTGTAGCTTCTTTGTGAAGACTTGGAGGTCATCCCCTGGGCCAGACCAGAGCAGGGTTGTCTTCAGGCACAAAAGGACTGAGTCAAGGATAGAGAGGACGGCTGACTAGGAGCTGCAGTCCTTGCCTGGCTGAAACGTCTGATTCCTGAATCGGCTTCTAGTGGAATTAGAAGAACGAGGGAGATCCTCTGGCAGTTTGTGTACCTTATTCTCTCCGAGGGACTTGATAATCTGGTCCAGCTCCTCCCCAAATAGTAGCTTGCCCTTGAAGGGTAGGGAGCCCAGCGGTGACTTGGAAGAAGAATCCGGCGACCAGTTGCAAAGCCAGAGGAGGCGTCTAGCTGAGACTGCAGCAACCATAGATCTGGCCAACACTCTCAAAATGTCATATAGAGCATCTGCTCCATATGCTATGACGGCCTCCTGGTGGCCTGCCTGAAGTGCTTCCTCAGGAGGCAACTCTTGGGAGCTGAGCAGCTGTTGAAGCCAGCAGAGGCCTGCACGCTGAGTGAAGGAACTACAAATGGCCAACCGGAGCCCCAGGGCAGACACCTCGAAAACTCTCTTAAAATAAACTTCCAGCTTTTGACCTTGAAGATCTCGCAAGACTGCACCACCTGTTACTGGAATGGTAGCTCTCTTCGTCAGCATTGAGACTGCAGAATCTACTTTGGGAACCTTAAGAAGCTCCAGGAAATCATCTTTGAGAGGATATAGCTTATTCATGACTCTGCCGACCATGAGGGAGGGCTCCGGAGAATCCCATTCCCTGGATAACAGGTGAAGGAACGTGGGATGGGAAGGAAAGGATCTACATGACGGACGTAGACCAGGCAGAAGGGAGTCCCCTTTCTTCGCTGGTGGATTAGGCTCAGGCAGGACCTGAGGGGTCTCAATGTCCAATTCCTGTAGGATATGTGGAATGAGGAGGTCCAGCTCATCCCTCTGGAAGATCCGCAGGACTCTAGGATCATCCCCTTCCAATTGAGCCATAGTTGAAGGTTCATCCGGATCCGGGTCCTGCTGAGGAACAGACTCCCCCGCAGAGGGATGTACCAAACGGACCCTCGGAACACTTGAGGTGGTCGGAGGTAGCCCCTGCTCCAGGGACCACTGACCCTTGGGCACTCCCGATAGTCCGGGCATTTCCCAAGACCTCAGTGGAATCAGCCATTCTGCCTACCTTAGGAGGAGGCGTCCCACCTAAAATTCCTGGTGTTGGCCCATTCTGGCCAGGTAAGCATTGTGAAGCAGGAGAACAAAATCCATGGAAAACAGATGTGGCCCCGATGGAGGAAGAGTGGGAAGATCCCCTGACGGAGGAAATGGCTCCAGAAGCAGAACGGGTGTCAAAACTGGCAGCTAAGATGAAAAAGGAGCATCCTGCTCTTCTGTTAGCACCGGAGGAGCAGAGTCTGGAGACAAAATGTCGAGGAACACCAGAAGACGAGAAGCAGAGCAGCCCAGCGGTTGAGAGGGTCCCTCCCCACCAGGGAGGCAAGATGTGCAAATGCCCTTGCGGGAGAGCCTCGAGCCGAGCTCTCCACAACCACAGCACCTGGACGAACGAGGCATGGGGAACCAAGATAGAGCTGCGAGGGAACCAGCTGTTCTTAACACGAGAAACAGGCAAGGTTTAAAGCTATGGGAAAACCCTCCACTTCAGCCTGTTCTTCCTCACACTCACCAGGTTCGTGGCTGTAAGAAGCGGGTAATAGCCTCTGCTTCAGTCCTGCTTTCTCTCTATCCCTCAGCGATCCACAGATAGAGGCACAGAGGAATAATGCCTCTCTGGGCCGGCTGTCCCGAGGAAAACGGCATCTCAGGGGCAGCAGGTCGGATAGCAGTCACAAGGCGAGAGGTCAGCACCACCAACTTGCACCCCGGAGAGAGGAAGAAATCAAATAACCTGTCAAAAAGAAATAAAAACAAACTTACCCTGACAACAGATGGGAGGGATGGGGAGAGCTGCAAATAGTACTTCCTGCAAACTATAGAATGCTCCCACTAAAACAGGAGTGGAGACTACAGGAAAGCTCTCCAAATAATTCCCTCAGAAAATTCAAAGATTTTTTTTTTTTTTAAATTAGACTTGATCCATCCAAAAGAAAGGAAAGCTGAGGAAAATAGAGAAAATTCCTAAAATAGCTTTCTAGTCATCTCAGTAGGGAACGAAAGCCACCACTGTCATCTGCTGGAGTCAAGAGAATACAGAGGATTAGTAGAGGGTGTACTACCTTATAAGGAAGCATCTTTCAAAGGAAAATTAGTTCTTACCTGTTAATTTTTGTTCCCGTAGTACAACAGATCAGTCCAGACTGGGGGGTTGAGCCTCCTTTCCAGCAGGTGGAGACAGACAAAAACTGAAAGGATATCCTATATCAGGACATAGCCTATCCTCTAACCCTTCAGTATAATGCATGTCAAAGCAGAAAACAATAAACCCAAAGTAGGATCGAGCAAGTAACCATAAAGCTCAATGGAGCAACCGTAGAACAATAGAGTAAACATGATAGAAACTAAACGCTCTTGCATAAACTTGGTACTTGAAAAAACCAAGGCTTCCGGTGTATTTGCTCAGTATTCTTGCACAAAAGTAAAGTCTGAGAACCTGCAACCTGCAAGAAAAACAAGCTTCGAGAGGACAGAAAAAAAAAGACAACAGACAGGGAAGGGTGTCTGGACTGATCCGTGGTACTACAGGAACGAAAATTAACAGGTAAGAACTAATTTTCCTTTCCCTGTACGTACCCGGATCAGTCCAGACTGTGGGATGTACCAAAGCTTCCCTAAACCGGGTGGGACCGAGATAGTCCCGCTCGAAGCACGTGTCGCCCAAAAGAGCCAAAGACCGGAGCTTGCACATCCAGACGGTAGTGTTGTCCAAAGGTAGTGTCGTCCAAGTAGAGCCCCTGCTAATCTCCTGTGGAGAGACAGACTGGCTCTCCGCCCAGGAGGTAGCTTGAGAACACAGTGAATGAGCCTTCAGGCCCTCGGGGATCGCTGGACCTTGGCAAAGATAGGCCAAAGAGATCGCTTCCTTCAACCACCTGGCAATAGTGGTCTTAGAAGCCGGTTTACAATGATTGGGCTCACTCCAGAGGACGAAAAGATGGTCTGAAACCTGAAAGTCGTTGGTAACCTGGAGATAGCGAAGCAGAACCCATTTGACATCTAAGCAACGAAGATTGCCCCCAGTTGTACCTGCAATCTACTCTGGGGAAAACGCAGGGAGTTCTACCGACTGGTTGACATGGAAGGTGGAAACCACTTTGGGCAAGAAGGAAGGGACCGTCTTGAGAGAGACCCCTGAATCGGAAAAACGCAAGAAGGGCCCCCAACAGGACAACGCTTGATTCTCAGAGACCCGCCGAGCGGAGGAGACCAGGAAGACAGCGTAAGGTCTTTTAGTGTGGCGTGGTGCAGGGGTTCGAATGGAGCCGTACAGAGGGCCCGAAGGACCAGGTTAAGACTTCACGACGGGCACACGGCACGAGAAGGGGGACGGAGATGTTTAACGCCCCTCAGAAACCGAATCACGTCCGGATGGCCCGCTAAGGGATGACCGTCCACCCGAGCCAGGAGAGCCGAACGCGGAGACCTGTACTCGCAGAGAACTGAAGGAGAAGCCCTTCTGAAGAAAAGAGAACCACAGAGACCGGGGCGGAGCGTGCTGGGATACCCGATTCCACGCAAGCAGACTCAAAAACCTTCCAGATGCGCACATAGGCCAGGGAAGTCTAATGTTTCCAGGCCCAAAGCAAGGTGGAGATGACCTCCTCCTTATAGCCCTTATGCTTCAGGTATCGCCGTTCAAAAGCCAGGCTGCTAGACAGAAGCGATCGGCCTGGTTGAAAAATACAGGCCTCTGCCGAAGAAGAAGAGGTAGATGACCGAGTTGGAGGGGGCCGTCCGTCGCCAGGTTGATGAGATCTGCGAACCATGGTTTTCGCGGCCACTTGGGTGCTACCAGAACCACGGGTCCCCGTTGGAGTTAGATTCTCCTGAGAACTTTTCCCACCAGGGGCCATGGAGGGAATACATACAGAAGGTCGTCCGCTGGCCAAGGAAGAGCTAGAGCATCCATGCCCTCTGAGTCGTGCTCCCTCCAACGGCTGAAGAACAGATTGGCCTTGGAGTTGTGCAGGGTCGCCATTAAGTCTAGGTGGGGGGACCCCACCTGTCCACTATCAGAGCCATGGCCGCCTCCGAGAGTTCCCACTCTCCTGGATCGAGCAATTGACAGCTGAGGAAATCGGCTTGGACATTGTCCTTGCCCGCGATATGGGAGGCCGCCAGGCACTGCAGATTCTGTTCCGCCCAGGCGAAGAGACTGCTGGTTTACAGGGCCACCGGGGGACTGCGAGTGCCCCCTTGGCGATTGATGTAGGCCACCGTGGTGGAGTTGTCGGACAGGACTCTTACCGCCTTGCCGCGGAGCAGGGGGAGGAACTCCTGAAGGGACAGGCGAACCGCCAGGGTCTCCAAGCGATTGATGTGCCAGCGAGACTGAGTTGGCGACCAGGTTCCCCGGGTGGACTGGAGTGACAGCCGCACCCCAGCCCGACAGACTGGCGTCCGTGGTGACCGTCGTCCACTGTGGCGCTTGGAGACGCATCCCCTGGAGATGAGGGAGCGACAGCCACCACTGCAAGTCGTTGACTGTAGAGTCCAAGAATGGAAGGACCATGTGAAACAGTTGTGACACCGGCCGCCAACGGGACAGCAAAGCTTTCTATAACGGACGCACATGAGCAAAAGCCCAGGGGATGAGGTCGATGATGGAAGCCATGGATCCCAAAACCTGCACGTAGTCCCAGGCCGTCGGGAAAGGGAGCGCAATCAGATTCTGGATCTGTTCGATCAGCTTGAGGGCTCGCGCACGCGGTAAGAAGACCTTGCTTACTCGGGTGTCGAAGTGGGCTCCCAGGAACTCTAACTCCTGGGAGGGCTGAAGGTGGCTCTTGGAGAAGTTCACTATCCACCTGAGAGACGCGAGGAGAGGTAACATGCGATCCAACGCCTGTTGACAAGAGGCTGCCAACTTGGCCCTGATGAGCCAGTCGTCCAGGTAGGGATGAACAAGGATTCCCTCCCAGCGAAGAGCAGCCGAGACCACCACCATGACCCTTGGTAAAAGTGCGAGGCCGAAAGGGAGCGCCCGAAACTGGAAGTCCTGGTTGAGAATGTGGAAGCGAAGATACTTCTGGTAGTCACGGTGAATGGGAATATGGAAGTAAGCCTCTGCGATATCGAGTGAAGCAAGGAACTCTCCGGGGCGAACTGCCGTGATGACCGCTCGCAGGGTTTCCATGCGGAAATGAGGAATTTTGAGGGCTCGATTGACCCTCTTGAGGTCCAAAATCGGGCGATAAGACCCATCCTTTTTGGGAACGACGAAGTAAATGGAATACTGGCCGGCGCCAAGCTCCCTCTTCGGGACTGGGACCACTGCCCCCAAATCCAGGAGTCTGGTGAGGGTTTGTTCCACCGCATCCCTTTTAGACCGCCCGCATGGAGAAAAGAGAAAAAGATCTGGAAAATAACGGACAATTTCGAAGGCATAACAGTCTCTGATAATGTCGAGGACCCACTGATCCAACGTAATTTTGACCCATTCCTCGAGAAACAGGGAGAGGCGGCCGCCAAGGGGGGGAACTGAGGAATGAGTCAGCTGAACTTCATTGCGTGGCAGACTTGGGGGTGGAGCGCGCTGGCTGGTCCTTGCGAAAGGGCCGCCGCCCACAAAAGGGCTGCGACCAGGACTGAGATCGGGAAGAATAACTCCTAGAGGAACCACCCCGCCCGCGCGGAGTATACCGACGCTGGCCCCGGAATAGAGGACGAGAGGGTGTATAGGACCGGGATGATTTAGGACGGTTCTCCGGAAGCTTATGGACCTTGTCTTTCCTTAAGGAGTTCATAAGCTTCTCAAGGTCCTCACCAAAGAGCAGCTTACCTTTGAAAGGCAACGTGCCTAACCGGCCTTTGGAAGACTGATCGGCCGACTAATTGCGTAACCAGAGGAGTCTCCGGGCAGACACCGCCAAAGCCATCGCCTTTGCTTGAACACGGACCAGATCATAGAGGGCGTCTGCCCCGTAAGTGATTAAGGCTTCCAGATGCTCTGCCAGCGGGAGGTCCTGGGTGCAGAGTAATTGTTGGACCCACCAAAGGCCTGCCCGCATCATGAGACTGCTGCAGCAAGTCGCCCAGACTCCGAGAGCCAAGACTTCGAAGATGCGCTTCATGTGAGCTTCCAGCTTCCGATCCTGTCCGTCCTTGAGTGCCGATCCCTCCACCGGGATCGTGGTATGCTTGGTGACCGCCAAAACATAGGAGTCGACAGAGGGATTCTTGAGCATTTCCAAGCATTCCTCTGGGACGGGATAGAGTTTGTCCATGACACGCCCCACCCGGAGAGCCCCCTCAGGAGCCTCCCATTCCCAGAGAATCAGCAGTTTAAGCATAGGATGGAAGGGAAAAGCGGTAGCCGGAGCCCTGAGACCCCCCAGGACCAGATCCATATCCTTGGGCAAGGAGGCCATCAAGTCATCCGCAGCAGGCCCCTCCAACCCCAATTCCTGGAGGACAACTGGGATGAGGGGCTCCAGCTCCTCCTTGCGGAATAAGCGAAGAGCTCTAGGGTCGTCTCCCTCCAAAGGAAGGGCACGCTCCTGATCCGGAGTAGCGGCGGAGTCCGGAAAACCTGGATCCACTGGGGGATCAGGGAGGGGGGGGACGGACACCCCCGGGACCACCCGCACCCAAACTGGCCCCTGGGGCTCCTCAGCCACGTGGCCGCCCTGCAGATCTCCTGCGAAGACACCGCAGAACTTTCCGCCCAGGAAGTAGCTTGAGAGCGAAGTGAGTGCGCTCTAACAGACAGCGGAGGCTGCTTTCCGGCACCGAGATACGTGGCTGCAATCGTCCCCTTCAGCCAACGGCAATGGTCGTTTTGGAGGCCATACAACTCTTCTTAGGTCCTGACCAGAGGATCCGAAAGACGAAACTCATTGGTGACTGCTAGATATTGCAGCAAACATTGCATAACATCGAGTTTGCAAAGATCCCTGGGATCCGGAGAAAAGGAAGGCAATTCGGACTGGTTGAGAATGTTGGGAATTATTAGAAAGGGAATGGTGAATAAAACGGAAAATGTCATAATGCCTCTGTATCGCTCCATGGTGAGACCGCACCTTGAATACTGTGTACAATTCTGGTCGCCGCATCTCAAAAAAGATATAATTGCGATGGAGAAGGTACAGAGATGGGCTACCAAAATGATAAGGGGAATGGAACAGCTTCCCTTGAGGAAAGACTAAAGAGGTTAGGACTTTTCAGCTTGGAGAAGAGACGACTGAGGGGGGATATGATAGAGGTGTTTAAAATCATGAGAGGTCTAGAACGGGTAGATGTGAATCGGTTATTTACTCTTTCGGATAGTAGAAAGACTAGGGGGCACTCCATGAAGTTAGCATGGGGCATATTTAAAACTAATCAGAGAAAGTTCTTTTTTACTCAACGCACAATTAAACTCTGGAATTTGTTGCCAGAGGATGTGGTTAGTGCAGTTAGTGTAGCTGGGTTTAAAAAAGGATTGGATAAGTTCTTGGAGGAGAAGTCCATTACCTGCTATTAAGTTCACTTAGAGAATAGCCACTGCCATTAGCAATGGTAACATGGAATAGACTTAGTTTTGGGTACTTGCCAGGTTCTTATGGCCTGGATTGGCCACTGTTGGAAACAGGATGCTGGGCTTGATGGACTCTTGGTCTGACCCAGTATGGCATTTTCTTATGTTCTTAGGTGAAAGGCCGAGACTACCTTAGGAAGAAACGATGGGACCGTGCGCAAGGAAACTCCCTCATCTGTAAATCGGAGATATGGCTCTCGACAGGACAACGCCTGAAGCTCGGAGATGCGACGTGCAGAGCTGATCGCCACCAGGAAGTTAGTCTGGAGGGTGATACCCTTGAGGGTGGCCGACCGGAGAGGCTCGAAAGGCGGACCACCAAGAACACTGAGTACCAAGTTGAGATTCCAGGAGGGTGGTCTCAACGGCGGCTTCAGGTGCCTAACTCCCTGTAGGAAACGCAAGATATCCGGGTGAGCTGAGAGTCTCGAGTCCCACCCATTGTGAAGAAAAGCTCCCAACGCCGCCACTTGGACCCGAATGGAGTTATAGGCGAGGCCCAAATCCAGACCGGCCTGCAAAAACGAGAGAACCTGTGCCACCGAGGCGTGGGACGGCAAAATAGTACGTGCCTGGCACCATATCTCGAATACTTTCCAAACCCGCATGTAAGTGACGGAGGTGGACGTTTTTCGCACCCGCAGAAGAGTAGAGATCACCTCCTCTGGGTATCCACGACGCCTCAGCTTGCGCCTCTCAAAAGCCAAGCCGCAAGACAGAAGCGATCTGCCTCTTTGAAAAATATGGGTCCTTGACGTAGGAGGTGAGAGAGATGACCGAGCCGCACCAGCCCCTCCACCGCCAGGTGAAGTAGGTCCGTGAACCACGGCCGACGGGGCCATTCCGGTGCCACCAGTATGACTGCACCCTGATGGCTCTCTATGCGCCGGAGTACCTTCCCCACCAGGGGCCATGGAGGGAAGACATACAGCAAAATCTGCTGGGGCCACAGGAGTACCAGGGCATCGACTCCTTCCGCTCCGTGCTCTCTTCTGCAGCTGAAGAAACGAGGGGCCTTTGCGTTTTCAGCTGTGGCCATGAGGTCCATGTGGGGAGTCCCCCACCGTCTGACTATCAGGCGCATTGCTTCCTCCGAGAGCTCCCACTCTCCGGGATCTATGCGCTGCCGGCTGAGGAAGTCCGCTTGGACATTGTCCATGCCTGCAATGTGGGAGGCTGCCAGATGGCTCAAGTAGAGTTCTGCCCACTGCATCAGCTTGTCCACTTCCAACGAGACATGACGGCTCCTCGTGCCCCCCTGGCGATTGATGTCCGCTACCTTGGTTGCGTTGTCCGAAAGAATTCTGACCGCCCAGTGACGGACCAGTGGAAGGAAGCCCTTCAACGCTAAGCGTACCGCGCTTGTCTCCAGGCGGTTGATTGGCCATCTTGACTGACATCTCGACCCACAGACCGCTCCCTAGTCGGCTAGGCTGGCATCCGTGGTGACTACCACCCAGTTCGGAACTTCCAGAGAGATCCCCTGTGCTAAGTGGCGAGGGTCCAGCCACCAGCGGAGACTGAGTCTTGCAGCTGCCGGGATCGGTAGAACCACCTGAAAATCCCGCAACACTGGTTTCCAACAGGATAGCAATGCCCACTGAAGAGGGCGCAGGTGCGCAAAAGCCCACGGTACAAGGTCGATGGTGGACGCCACGGTTCCCAGGACCTGCAGGTAATCCCACGCTGTGGGGCCGGAAGCGCCAGGAAACAAAGGATCTGCTCGCCCAACGCATGTGCCCGGTCCGGACGCAGGAACACCTTGCCCACCCTGGTGTCGAAGCGTGCTCCCAGAAAATCCAACGATTGAGATGGAGTGAAGTTGCTCTTGGAAAAGTTGATGATCCACCCCAGGGACCGAAGCAACTGCACCACCTGTCGACCGCCTGAAACCCCTCGGTCCGAGACTTCACCCGGATGAGCCAGTCGTCCAGGTAAGGGTGCACCAGGACCCCTTCCCGCCGTAGGGGCCGCCGCCACCACTACCATAACCTTCGTGAAGACACGTGGAGCTGTTGCCAAACCGAATGGAAGGGCTCGGAATTGAAAATGCTGCCCCAGGATCTTGAAGCGAAGATAGCGGTGGTGTGCCCGGAGGATCGGGATATGCAGGTACTCCTCCGTGAGATCCAGGGAGGCGAGGAATTCCCCTTGATGGATTGCTGCCAAAACCGAGCGCAGTGTTTCCATACGAAAGCGTGGAACCCTGAGGGACCGGTTGACAGTCTTGAGGTCCAGGATGGGTCGAAAATTGCCTTCCTTCTTAGGCACCACGAAATAAATGGAATAATGTCCCCGACCTAGCTCGGAGGCAGACACTGGGACTATCGCTCCTAGGGAGATAGTCTGGTCGAGGGTGTGTCGAACGGCCCTTCGCTTGTGAAGGGAGCCGCATGGGGAGAAGAGAAATCTGTCCGCGGGCGGACAAAATCCAAGGCATAGCCATGTCTTAGAATATCCAAGACCCACTGATCCGACGTGATTCGGGCCCATTCTTCGTAGAAGAGGGCAATGCGACCTCCTACTCAGGGAATCGGATCGTGGGTCGGCCTGGCATCATTGATCTGATTTCGAGGAGGTACTCGGGCCCTGCCCTTCCGTGCCAGGCCTGTGGCCCCGAAAGGACCGTTCCAGGTATGCGCGCGAGACGACTGAGTCCGGGGACTGCTGTTGCTGCCGGGGAGGGTGGTACCGGCGCTGATTGCAGGACTGGTGCCTGGTGGAATTGAAGGATCTAGTAGAGCGCGGCCTGTCCTCAGGAAGCTTGTGCACCGTATTCTCTTTGAGGGACTTGATGATCTGGTCCAGATCCTCCCCGAAGAGAAACTTGCCTTTAAAGGGGAGTGAACCCAGGCGTGTCTTGGACGAGGCATCCGCCGACCAGTTCCGTAGCCACAGTAGACGACGGGCCGAGACCGCAGCCACCATTGATCGGGCCTGGACCCGAAGGAGGTCATAAAGGGCGTCTGTTCCATAAGCTATCACGGCCTCCAACCGATCCGCCCGCTGGGCCTCCGCCTCCGGTAGAGCCTGGGAAGTGAGCAACTGTTGCACCCACCGAAGACCAGCTCTTTGAGCTAGTGAACTACAGATAGCCGCCCGAAGGCCCAGCGCCGAAACAAAGATTCTCTTGAGATAGACCTCCAACTTCCTGTCCTGAAGGTCCTTCAGTGCCGTGCCTGTAACTGGGATGGTGGTACTCTTTGTGACTGCCGAAACGGCGGAGTCCACTGCCGGGACCCTGAGCAGCTCCAGAAACTCCTCCGGCAGGGGATAAAGCTTGTCCATTGCTCTACTGACCTTGAGAGAGGCCTCCGGTGAATCTCATTCCCTAGAAATTAGTTGTAAGAAGGTGGGATGAGTTGGGAAAGCTTTCGTCAGCAGACTGAGACCTGCCAGCAGGGGATCCCCTTTCCTCCCCTGGGGGGTGGCCACCACAAGTTCCAGGGGGGCATCAATGTCCATCTCCTGCAGGATGTAGGGAATGAGGTCATCCAGCTCCTCGTACTGAAAAATGCGGAGGACCCTCGGATCGTCTCCCTCCACCTGGGAAGCCAAGGCGGGGTCATCCCCAGTCGTATCCTGGAGAGGGTCCGCCTCCGGAGCGGCGTTGGATCCACAAGCTGGTGCAGGGGGGACCCGGGAGGGCCCCGGTGCTCCTCCGGCTGGTTGAGCACTACCCTGAGGGGAGGATCCCTCCAGAGGTGTTACCATGCGCACCAGTTTAAGGGGAGGGGATCCCACAGGAAAATCCATAGGCTGAAACCTGCACTGCAGGAAAGCCCGGTGCATCAGCACAACAAATTCTGGAGAAAACGAGGGCGCCCCTGAGGGGGGGGCAATCCGAGGGCGCCCCTGAGGGGGGGCAATCCGAGGCCTCCCCTTCCCGACCAACTGGCAGTGGTTCCAAAAACGGCGCTAAAACGGGAGGCGCCGAAGATATAGGTCTCTCCGTGTCCTCCTCAGAAATGCCTGCCTCCGAATCTGAAAATAAAATGGCCGCCGTTCCTGCGCTCAGAGGGAACGGGGCCTGCCGCTTTCTAGCTGCGCGGTCCTCACTGCTAGGGCCTGTGGCGTCCCCCTGCCGAGAGCTGTCTTCCCCGTCGGGGAGGCAGCTCGTGCAGAGCCCCTCCCACGACAGCCGACCTCCCTGCCCAATCCGACGAGCGCGGCATGGCGGGATCAGCAGGGGAGGGTTGTGATCAAAGACTGCGAAAGCCTCGCTGCCGAGGGCACACGGACCCCCCCGCCCGCCCCGAGAGAAGCGCCGGGGAATGGGACCTCCCAGCGTCCAGCGGCCCCGGGAATGAAGGGTCACGGGGCAGCGGGTCGGTAGTGGCTGAGACGAGGAGAGGGGGGGAGGGGGAGAGACTAGCACCACTAGCGTGCACCCCGGGTCCGGCCCAAAACACAGCGAAACGGAGAGGAGGTAAGACTGGAAAAAGAACCAAACCAACAACACACCAACACCCCCCCCCCCCAAAAGACTGAGAGAGGGGAGGGGGGGGGGGGGAATGAACAGACCAGTCAGCAAGCCCTTCTGTCCCCCTATGACAGGAAACTCTCTGAGTCCCTATTTGGGTTTTTTTTTTTTACACTTGATCCCTATAGAAAAAAAGGATAGTGAAAGCCTAAGCTCCTGTATTGGGGACTGCACAGTCCCCTGCTCACATCTGCTGGAGTCAGAAGATACTGAGGATTGAGGCAAAGGAAGGGAGGTTATATAGTGCCTCCCCTCGAGTTTTGTTCTGACTCCATCTGCTGGACAGGGGACATAACCCACTGTCTGGACTGATCCTGGTACGTACAGGGAATGCAGGTTTGCACCTCTACCATCTGCTGGAAACAGAGAAATACCGAGGGACTACAGGTGGCACTCTTATGTAGCAATGCCTCAAAGATTTTGTTCTCTGCCTCCATCTGCTGGTAGGGATGCATAAACCCACTTATCTGGACTGATCTGGGTATGTTCAGGAAAGAGAAATATTGAAGACTTGCAGGTCAGTTACCTGGCATCAGCAAAACCCTGCTCTGTCTCCATCTGCTGGTAAGGAGCATAAAACCCAGTCTGGACGATAAGGAAGCTCCAAATTACTCATAACATTTAAAGAGCAGAGGGAAAAAGACACTGACCAGTGATTTACTTCTTTCTCACCAACTCCATCACCTTTAATGACAGTGCTTCACACACACACACAATACATCACTGTCATCTTAGCAGTAAAAGAGATAAAACTTTAGGAAGACAAAAGCTGAGAACAAATGCTTTCCTCTACAGAAATTCAACATGAATGCTGTGAAACCAAGCCCTGAAATACCCAATCTCAGCCAGAGCATGGTCCTGGACAAGGGCAATGTCAGGTTTACTAAAAAGTGATACATACAGAAGCAAGCTCACAACTTTACAAAAAAAAGTTTGTATACAAGTTTAGGAAAAGAAAAACTTCTTTCAAAGCAGTCCCAAAGGACTGGTTTGTACATCTGCTGCTTTAAAAAAAAAAAAAAAAAAGTTCCAAGGTGTAAACAAAAAAAAAAAAAAAAAAGTCAGAAATTTCTTCACTATCCCACCACTACATATTAGAAAATTAGATATTCCTGCTACTAATAGATGGAAATATTTAACAGGAACTCCCAAGACATGAAATGTCAAACATTACTATATATTGAAAGAAAAGGTGAGTTTATTTCTGCTGTTTTACTCTGCAAGTTCATTCTCCTCTTCCTCCATAGGCTGGTCTTCGTCATCCTCTTCCACCTGCTTCTCTTCCTCCTCTGTGGTGAAGGCTTCTTCAGTTCCTTCTGGCTGTTCATCTTCTGCAGCCTCATCTTCCGCCACCTCCTCGTTCCCCTTGCTCTCATCTGCTGCTTCTTCAGTCCCACCCTCTCCTTCAGGATTCCCCTTCTCCAAGGAGTCATCAGTAAAGGGGTTCTCACCCTGCAAGTCACAAGAGAAAGGATTGCATTTTATAGTTACATGAAGCTGGTTTAGGGAAAACATGATTAATAGCATTAAGAGACGTGATGGTGCACTGGGAAGGTGGAGATATTACTAGGTTAGACCTTTATAAATATGGGAAGGGATTAAGTTAAAACTTGTGTCAAAGGAAAATTGGTTCTTACCTAATTTTTGCTCCTGTAGTACCACGGATCAGTCCAGACCATGGGTTGGAGCCTCCTCTCTAGCAGATGGAGACAGACCAAAATGGAAAGGGTATCCTATATGAGAACAGAGCCTACCCTGCAGCCCTTCAGTATAAATGTTATCAAAGCAGAGAAATAGAGAGATAACCAACGTAAGATCAAGCAAGCAACAAGTAACTAACAGATGGAACAATGCAAAGCTCTGTAAAGAACCGCTCTTGCATAGATATCCATATCCAAATAGATGCTTCTAGTGCCATAAAATTCTGATAGCAGCAGACAGATCTTCCAAAATGCTGTGAAGAAAAACAAGAGAAAAACACTTTGAGCAGACATAGCAACACCAGCCGGGCGGGCATCTGGACTGATCCGTGGTACTACAGGAACGAAAATTAGCAGGTAAGAACCAATTTTCCTTTCCCTGTACGTACCCTGATCAGTCTAGCCCGTGGGATGTACCAAAGCTTCCCTAAACAGGGTGGGACCGCGAAAGTCCCGCTTGAAGCCCCTGCCATCCAAAGGAGCCAAAAATTGACACCTGTACAACGAGAGACTTCCAAGTAGCCGCTCCTCAGATTTCCTGATAGAGATAGACTGACACTCCGCACCAGAAAACAGCCTATGAACGTAAAAGGAGGGGGCCGCTAAAAACCTCCAGAGCCATCCGGTCCTAACAGAAGCACACCGGAGCAATCGCCTCCTTGAGGCTGCGAGCAATCGTAGGCTCAGAAGCCTTGGTTCGTCCCTGAGGACCACTCCAAAAGATAAGAAATGATCAGAAACCCGGGACTCAATTGTAAATTGGAAACACCTTATAAGCACCTTTTGCCCATCAAGGAGCCACCAGCCCGCACCAGGTGTATTCGCAATGCCCTCAGTAGGAAGGAAGAACTACACTAACTGATCCCTACAAGACAACGCTTGAGGCTCCAACACCCCTCAGGCTGAACAAGTAGAGACGAGAGTACAAAGCTTGACTCCCTAGAGGAATCCACTACATCTGGATGTGCCAACACCGAGAGCACACCCGAGAGCGGAAAACCGTACCTGTCGAGATTGAAAAAGACAAACCAGGCTGGAAATGAAAGGCCTGAGATACCGGAGCCTTGTGTACCGGACTCAGCCCAGACAATCACAAAAACTCCTCAAAGCAGGGTGCAAGCGAGAGAGGGAGAGGGCGTACGAGCCCGTAGCAGAGTGAAAATAAGTTCTTCCCGATATCCCTTCTGGCATAGATGCCACCGTTCAAAACTAGGCAGCTAGATAGAAGCGATCAGACTTATTGAAAATACTAGCCCCTGTCTTAGCGGTGTGAAGTATGGCCGGGAAGAGGGGGACCAAGTATTACGATGTTCACTATATCCACATTCCACGGCCTGCGAAGCCACTCGGGTGTGATCGTTCCAAGTATTTCTCCCACCAGAGGCCAAAGAGGAAATACGTACCGGGAAAACGCCGTAAAACCCGGGAAGATCCAGGGCATGCACTCCCTCTGAAGAGTGTACCCCTCTGCGGCTGAAGAAACTGCAAGCCATTGTCCAGCGGGGAGGAAGCTCCATCGGTTCGCCAGAGAGCTCCCACCCTCCGGGGCCTAGACACTGACTGAGGAAGTCGGCTTGAACAAGCAGAGGCAACAGGCGATGTCCGGTGTCCCCTTGTCGATGTAGGGTGCACCGGCCTTGCAACAGAACAGAGGAAGAAAGACCTTGAGGGCCAAAACGGACCCTCCGGGCCTCTAGGCAAGTGGCGTGCCAGCGGGATTGGACGGAGGACCATTGGACTGGGGACCAGTATCCCTGTGTAGCTTGAGTTTGACCCAGGGCACTGGCTCCCATCAGGACCATGATCCATTGAAAAGTCAATAGAGGCATCCCTGTCATGAGGTATGCAAAGTGAAAAAAAACACTAGTGTATGCCGGCGATGGTGAAGTAGCGTCCGAAACTATTTGGACACCGGCTTCCAGCCGGACAACAAAGCCTCCTGTAATGGACGCATATGCGCAAAGCTGAAGGAACCAGCACGATGGTGGAAGCCCTGGAGACCAGGACCGGAAGGTAATCTCAGGCCATGGGTAGCGAGAGAATTAAACACTTGATACCTAAATTTGAGCACCCGACAGGAACACCAGAACCTGGGAGAGCTGGAGATTGCTCTCGGGAACAGTGGATATTCCCCCGAGAGAGGCCGCCAACCTGCAGAGATGAGGAATGAACCAGAGCCCCGTCCCGGCAGAGCGCGGCCGCCACCCCCATCAGGACATTGTTAACCGTGCATGGCACAGAAGTGAGTCCAGAGAAGCCCAAAACTGAAAGTTAACCCAGACTGGTGAATCGGGAATACGCCTGATGGTCGCGGTGTATCGGTATGTGCCGGAAGCCTGCATTAAGTCGAATGGGACCAGATAGCCGCCTGAGTGAACTGCCACTATCCTCAGGGTCAATAGCCTGAGGGCCCAGGTGCCACTCTTGAGGTCCAAGGTCAGACGGAAGGCACGGCGAAGTAGATGGGATAATGGCCGGCTCCTGGTTCCTCCACCAGGGCCGGGACCACAGCTTCGAGCTCGTGCCGCCTGACAAGTGACTGGCAGACTGCTGAACACTTACAGTGCTCGCAGTGAGAACTTAAGCGGAGGTCAGGAAAATCCCTAGCAGGAGCTAAAGGTAACCTTCAACTATCACCTTGACGCCCCCATGGGCCCAACAATTTTGACCCATACCTCAAGAAACAGAGACAAACGACCAACCTACGGGGGAATGGGTCGGCCGTATTAACTGGAAGAGGACTTTGCAGCCGAGTGCCATGGGGTATTCTCCCGGAAGGGATGAAACCAGGACTTAAGGAAAAAAGACTTAGACTGCGTCGAACAGGCCTCCGGCAGCTTAGGATCCTTATTCCTCCGAGGATATAAACAGCTGTTCAAGGCCCTCACCAAAAGCAAATTGTCACAGGGAAAAGTGCCCAACTCCGAATTAGAGGAGTACTCCGCCGGGCAAGGCGGCCCCAGAGGAAAAGCCTGACAGATACTACTGAAATCATTGCCTTGGCCCGTCCCATATGCCACTACTGCCACCAGTCGCCCAGCCTCGTCAGTGGGTGCTGAGCCAGTGCGGAACACACCAAGGGCTTGCCCGCTGCATGAGGCCGCCGTAGATAGTTGCCCGGCCCCTAAGCCAGGACATCAAGATGCGTCTGAGATACAGCTTTCAGTGTCGTCGCCCCCACCAAGGCGGATAACATCCACCTTGGAAGGTTTAAGCATCTCTGGGCATTGAAAAGGATTCACACTCACAAAGAGGGGAGTAGCTGGCTTGTTACGGCGGTTACTACCCCAAATCAAATAAGCCTGATACTTCACTTTCAATGCATATACAGCAAAGTTCTCTGATTCAACGGCAGGGGAGAAGAAAAACTGATACTTCACACATCCAGCAGAGCTCTCTGCTTCAACGGCAGGGGAGAAGAAAAGAGGGTTCGCACTCACAAAGCGGGGAGTAGCTGGCTTGTTACGGCGGTTACTACCCCAAACCAAATGTGCCTGATACTTCACTTTCGATGCACATCCAGCATGGCTCTCTGCTTCAACGGCATGGGAGAAGACTTATACGTCACGCATATCCAGCATAGCTCCCTGCTTCAACGGCAGGGGAGAAGAAAACCAACCAATAAGGGCTAATAACATAGTCTGGGTAAAACAAATAAGCATGGGTGCAGCTTGCTTATTGCGGCGGCTACTACCCCTAACGAATCAAGCTAGATATTTCACTTGGATGCAGCTCCATCACTGCTCTCTACATTAAAGGTGGGGGTGGAAGGGAAATAGAACCAAGAGCTAAGAGAAACAGATAAGTATGAGAGAAAATATGTGTGAAGCTTGCTGGGCAGACTAGATGGGCCATTTGGTCTTCTTCTGCCGTCATTTCTATATTTCTATGATCAGGGAGATAGCAGAGCGTGCCCATCACCTCACCCACGCGGAGTCCCACCTCAGGAGACCCCCAATCCCGGAGGAGCAGCTGTATGCGCATAGCGTGGAACAAACATACGTGGAGGAGCCTTAAGTCCCGCCAGGACCGGACCCACGTTAGCTGTTCCTAGCTGACTACAAGCATGCAGCAAAGCTGGATATCAGCATAGCTGTGAGAGAGGGCGTAGCAGGACCCTCCGGGGACACTCCAATGCCCAGCATGGTCAAAGGAAAAGTAATGAACTAGTCCAGATCTTCCCTTTGTATTAAGGGAGAACACGTGGGCCATCCCCCGTTTTAAGGGAGGCCCTGGGAGCAAAACAGAACCCGAAACAGGGTGCAACTATTTTTTTGGGGTGTTTTTTTTATTGTGTGTTTGGGGGGGGGGGGGCCGGAGCTCCAGACTCCAACAGAAGCCTGACCATCCGAAAATAGCAAGGAGCTTAAAACAGCCAGGAGCCAGGGAGCAGATAACAGAGGGAGATTAGCTGGAGGGGGGGGGGGGGGGGGTGCAGGGGGCAGGGAAGGAAACATCCCCTTCCTGCAGGCTATTTATTTATGGTTTTTATATACCGATCTTCTTACATTATATGTAAATCTAATCGGTTTACAGAGAACAGTTGAATAGGCTTGCTTGTGGGCAATTACATATAACAAAGAACTTTTTTGAGTAACATATTGTAAAACTTTTTTGAGTAACATTTAAACATAAGAGCAAAAAATACATGGCTAAAAAACATAAACATAAGAGCAAAATATACATGGCACAACAAAGTCTTATATGTCTAGCGAAGGATGTGTAGGAAAGTGATATATAACGTTGAGAAATGAGGTATAAACATCTCGGGGAGGGGAGAGAGAGAGAGAGAGAGGGGGGGGAGATCAGAGAACCCCTCCGAAGACTGAACAGGGCTTAGGGCCGGCAGGAAACCAGTAAAAACAAGCTCCCCAGCTTGTTCCCGCCCTGAAGCTGAAGAGAAAACCTCCCCCAAAATGGCCACCGTTCCCGCGGTTTTTCGGGCCAGGAACGGCCTAGCCATGCGTTGGAAGGTCTGACCCCGGGTCGTAGTACTCAGTGCTGCCGCGCGGAGGGAGCCTCCCCCAAGCGGCCAGTAACCGAAGCAGAGTCCGTCCTGGTAGAGAACAGGCAGAGAACAACGTGGCAAGATCAAAGGGAGCCATCGCGGAGAAGATTAGCTGAGCTGGCCGCAGGGGAAAAACATATGCCAGCGATTTTTTTTTTTTTTAAACAGTTGCAGGGGAATCAGTCTTCCCTGCCTAGGGAGCCAAGATTTCTCGGGGCGGAGTAATTGCTGCTATTTAATAGTTGCAGGGGAAAGAATCTTCCCTGCTGGGAGACCCGATTGAGTAGCTGCTCAGGGCCAGATGAATGGCTGCAAGTCTTTGAGCACTGGCAGGGGAAAAACACCTTCCCTGCTGAGGGACCAGAGATATTGGCTGCTCAATGTCCAAGTAAGTGCTGATAGATTATTGAGCAGATGCAGGGGAATTAAACTGCCCTGCTGGGAGACCAGAGGTATTAGCTGCTCTGGGTCAGTGTAAACGCTGTTAGATATTTGAACAGTTGCAGAGGAATCAAAACTTCCCTGCTAGAGGATCTGAGGTACGTGCATCTCAGGGTCAGTGCAGCCAGAAAAGGGGGCGTGACTGGACCATCAATATCGCCCCAAGATGCACACAGGTCACCGGGAAAGGGAGCCTAGGCTGAATAATCAAGGGGCAAACCCCCCTAGGCTCCCAGCAGAGTGAGGAGACACGACTGTCTCCGTGACTGACAGAGCCGAAACTGATTGAGATTTTTTTTATTTTTGTTTTTTAAACAAAAGTATAGAAAATACTTGCTTGATCTTGGAAAAAATCTGAGAAGACTACCCCAAAGGAAAATAGAAAACTGAGGAAATAAGGGAACCACAGGTTCTACCGTCTGAATCTGCTGGAGACAGAGAAATACTGAAGGGATGCAGGGTAGGCTCTGTCCTGATATAGGAAACCCTTTCAGTTTTTTTCTGTCTCCATCTGCTGGACAGGAGGCTCAACCCACGGTCTGGACTGATCCGGATACATACAGGGAACTAACAAATTTTGTTTCAAGTTAGATTATCAGAGAAACTAGAATGATGAGCCTGACATCAGTGCTGGGAAAAATGACTGAAATGAGTTCCGTTCAAGAGATCAGCAACCGAGCTTCCAAAGCTACTGGTCGACTCCTTGTTCCTCCCTGAAGGTTAATATAAGCCACCGTGGTCCCATTGTCTGAGAGATGCGTACCGACTTGCCGCGTAACATCGGAAGAAACGCCTGCAGAGCCAACTGCACCGCTCGGGTCTCTAGGCGATTGATGGACCAACGGGCCTCCTGCGAGGACCACCTGCGCTGCACTGAGGTCCACTGACAAACCGCACCCCAACCATAAAGGCTGGCATCCGTGGTGACCACCATCCAATCCGGAATTACCAAAAGGCACACCCCGCCTTAAGTTTTATTTATTTATTTTATTTTATTTATTTAACAGTTTTATATACCGACCTTCATAGTAAATAACCATATCGGATCGGTTTACAATTAACAAGAATAAAACTGGGGTAACTATTCAAGTAAACGAAAGATAAACAGTAGGTAGGAATGAGTCAAAGTTACAATCAACAGGGAAGAGAACTTGGAAGCTTGCAACAAGCTGGAAAGAAGATAAGGCAGGAAATAAATATGAAGTGATACCATAGGGCGTACGGGTTAAAGCTTAATGGTGCTTTAACCTGGGAGAGTCAGAGTCCATTCGTGAGTATAATCAGCATAACGGGTAAGCGTGAAGGACAACTAGTGATTGTCTGGTGGGTCGGCGAAGGCTTGGTGAAAGAGCCAGGTTTTAAGTCTTTTTCTAAAAGTTAACAGGCAAGGCTCCACTCTGAGACTTGAAGGGATGCTATTCCAGATAGATGGGCCAGCTATCGAAAAAGCTCTGTCTTTGGTCATCGAGAGGCGTGAAGCTTTAGTAGGGGAAATTTCAGGGTGCCTTTGAGAATATCTCTAGTTGGTCTGTTAGAGGAGTGGAGGAGTGGAACAAGCTGTCCCGGTTGAGCCACCAGGCCAGGCTGGAGCGAGCGTATTCCGTCAGTAGTAACGGAAGACGAAACTGTTCCGAAACTGGGTTCCAGCGGGAGAGCAACGCGGATTGCAAAGGCCTCATATGAGCGAAAGACCAAGGAACTAATTCCAGAGTCGATGTCATGAAACCCAGCACCTGTAAATAATACCAAACTACTGGAGGAGACTTGGCTAATAAGGTCCGAACCTGACCTTGAAGCTTGATCACCCGCTCTTCCGTGAGTGAGACCATGCCCCGTCGGGTGTCAAACAAAGCTCCCAAAAACTCCAGGGACCACGTGGGAGACAGACGGCTTTTGGACAAGTTGACTACCCGAGGTTGCGCAGCAACTGTAGCACCCGACGGACCGCCTCCTGATACTGCACTTCCGACTTCGCCCATCGTCCAAATACGGGTGGACCAGATATCCTTTCTTGCGGAGCCGTGCCACCACTACCATGATTTTGGTGAAGGTTCTGGGTGCTGTGGCCAGACCGAAAGGGAGTGCCTAGAATGGATAGTGATGTCCCAGAATGGAGAAACATAGGAAATGTTGATGGTCTGCTCGGATGCAGATAGGCTTCGGTGAGATCCAGAGATGCCAGATATTCCCCTCGTCTCACCGACGCAATGACTGATACGCAAACATTTGTTGACCCGCTTGAGATCCAGAATGGGCCAAAAAGTTCCTTCTTTCTTGGGGACCACGAAATAAATGGAGTTAACAGCCCCTTCGATGCTCCTCCGACAGCACCGGAATGATGGCTCCTAGATCGAGCAGCCACTGCAGACAGTCTTGAACCACTCCGCGCTTTGGCTCCCGAGCGCAGGGGGAGACCATGTACCGCTGACGAGGCATAAGTGCAAAATCTAATGCGTAATCATGTTTTATCACAGCGAGGACCCACTGATCCAACATTTTGACCCATTACTCGTAAAATGTCGTTAGTCTGCCGCCCACCACTGGGACCGAGGAATGAGCCTGCTGCCCATCATTGTGAGGTCTTTCCACTCAGTGCCCCCGGGCCGGAACCGGGCCTACCTACCAAACCTCCGCCCCCGAAAGGACTGTCTATTGGCATTGTGACGAAAGGAAGAACCCGAACCTCTGGAATTCCGGGTCCGATCTCCTCGAAAACGAGACCTGGAGGGGAAAGACCCTCTTGGCTTCGGCTTATCCTCTGGTAGGTGATGCCCTTTATTCCATAGAAACATAGAAATGACGGCAGAAGAAGACCAAACGGCCCATCTAGTCTGCCCAGCAAGCTACGCACTTTATCTATTTTTTTTCCCACCTGTTACTATTGGCTTCCAGTACCCTCCAGCCCTAATTCCCCTCCACCCCACCACCAATTTAGAGAGCAGCGCCGTATCTGCATCCAAGTGAACGTCCAGCTCAATTAGGGGTAGCAACTGCTGTAACAAGCAGGCCACACCCTTACCCCATACTCTTACCCACCCCTGCTTTTATTTTTTTGTTTGTTTTTTGGGTTTTTTTGGAGATAGCAGCCCTTCATCCTTCCGCTCCGTGAAGGTGGAACACCAACTACTGGCCACTGGCATCCCGCTCCGTGAATGCCTCTGTGGCTACTGCCGCTCCGTGCAGTGTTTGAATGCCTCTGTGGCTACTGCCGCTCCGTGCAGTGTTTTGCTGCCTCCTCTTTATTCACGCCCTCTAGACTTGATGGATCCACAGTGTTTATCCCACGCCCCTTTGAAGTCGTTCACAGTTTCAGACTTCACCACTTCCTCCGGTAGGGCATTCCAGGCATCCACCACCCTTTCCGTGAAGAAATACTTCCTGACATTGATTCTTAAGTCTTCCTCCCTGGAGCCTCAGCTTGTGACCTCTGGTTCTGCTGATTTTTTTTTTTTTATTCTCGCACAAGGACTGGACCAGGTCCTCCAGCTCCTTGCCGAAAAGAAGTTTACCTTTAAATGGCAAGGTGCCTAGCTGAGCCTTTGACGAAATGTCCGCAGACCAGTTCCGGAGCCACAAGAGACACCGCGCTGATACCGCAGACACCATGGTCCTGGCAGACGTGCAAAGCAAGCCATGAAAGGCATCCGCACTGTAGGCAATGACCGCTTCCAGACTACCTGCCTGTAGAGCTTCTTCCTGGGATAAGGACTCGCTGGCAAGGAGCTGTTGAGCACAACGGAGACTTGCTCGCAACAAAATAATTACGGCATATCGCTGCCCGAATCCCTAGGGCAGAGACTTCAAATATCCTTTTAAGCTGGACTTCCAAGCTTACAATCCTGCAGGTCCTTCAGGGCCGTGCCCCCTGTGAACGGAATGGTGGTCTTCTTAGTGACCGCCGTCACGGCTGAATCCACCCTTAGGAACCCTCAAAAGTCCCAAAGCCTCTTCAGGTAAGGGATAAAGCTTATCCATAGCCTTTGCCACCTTCAGACCCAAATCCGGAGTGTCCCACTCCTTAAAAAGTAAGTCCGTGGCTGAGAAATGAAAAGGGAAGGAGGTAGGAGGCCCCCGGAGCCCCAATAACACCGGGTCCGTATCTCCAAGGTGAGACTCCACCTGCGGAAGCTGAATACCTAGCTCCCCCAGGATAGCCGGGATAAGAGGCCCTAGTTCATCCCTGTGAAAACGCGGACCACCTTTGGATCATCCCTGTCCGTACCATGGGCTCCCTTCAGAGCTGCTTGCTGCCACCCTGCGTCTCCCTCCACTCCCCTCTGGGACTGAGATGTCAACTCCAGCTCCTCTTGGTCCTCTGATGCTGAAGAGGACGAATCAGTGTCAACCACCTGTGGTCTCAAGGGCTTCGGACACTGGGCCGGCAAGGAATCCGCGTCCTGTCGGGTCCGGGGCCCACTTGGAAGGACTGGGCTAGATGTCCACCGGAGGAGGCCTCTTTTTTGCCGCCTTGCGGGCTCTAAAGGCCTTATGCATAAGGAGCACGAAAATCGGAAGAGAAAGAAGATTCCGAGGAAGTATCATCTCCAGTCCCTGCAATATCCATGTCAGCATTTGACCTGCCCCCAACCGCGATCCTGTCCCCCTCAGGGACTCCGCGCTACGGGGACAAATGGGGAGGAAAAACCTCCTCTCTCTGCAGTGCTGGCACCGCCGGGAAAGGAGGCGGAAAGGAGGCAAAATGGCACCCAGAGTCAGGGCTGCCGACCCTGAGGCATCTAAAATGGCGCCTGTTCCTGTGCTCGAAAATGCAGCGAAAACAGATCAAAAACCCCCCTCGCGGAGTGGTTCCCGGGGATGAACGGCGCAAAAAGTGACTTTTTTTGTTTTATTTATTTTTAAGGTACCTGTCCGGCGCCTGTGGGTCCTGAACCTACTGGGGGGAGTGAGCCGGGCTCTCCGGTGTCACCCCCAGTAGCATCCTGTGTTGAATGATGTGTCCTCAACCCTCAACATCCACAGCTTCTGAAACCAGGGAAGCTGGTCTCCTCAGGACCTCACAACCCCCTGGGAGGCGGGAGACCTCGACCTGCAGGAACACACTGCAGTCTGTCTCTGTTCCTACTCTATTCTCTCTTTTTTTTTTTTTTTAAACTTTTGCCTAATCCTGACTAACTCCGCTAGGCCCTAACTCAAGACTGTAGGTTTGGCACGTCCTCCTCCACCTGCTGGAGACAGAAGAATACTGCCAGACTGTAGGTGGCACTAGCCCAGATAGGGCGGAGTTTGTTGTTAAACTTAAGTCTCCATCTGCTAGGGGGGGCAAACCCAGGAGTCTGGACTGATCCGGGTACGTACAGGGAACCACAGATTGGTGATCCAGCTGGGGCTTCTGGAATCCTGGGGCTGACTGGACTAAATAAGTGGTATCAGCTTTTCTGTTGACTGGGGCAACAGAAGCAGGGTGTTCCCAGTTCTTTTTGAGGAGTTCTAAAAGAACCTGGTGAATAGGGATGGAGGTTATTTCCTTGGGAGCATCCAGAAATTGCAACAGCTCCATCATTTGATGCCTATCATCTTGTTCAGTCTGTAATTGGAAAGGAACCAATTCATCCATTTCCTTTACAAAATTTATGAAGGAAAGGTCCTCTGGAGGAGGACGCTCCCTGCTTTCAGTAGGAGAGAGTGGTGATGGCAAGTCATCGGTGTCTGGAGAGGAATCATCAGTCCAGATATCGTAGGGATCAGCAGTTGTCCCTCTAGGAAACTGAGAAGGATGGGAGGACAGTATTCCGGAAGGTCCTGGTCTAGGCTCTGAAGACATCAAGGGAAGTACTGGAGGCATCGATGAAGGCATCCAGGGCATCAATGGATGGATCGGTGGCGCCGATGGACACATCAGCAGGACTCCTGATGGAGGAATGCGGAACAGTGTTTCTCCTCCCGATGACAAGGTAAGTGGTGGAAGGCACCGGAGCCATCGGTGACCCAGGATCTATCGATGGAAAAGTGGCTATAAGCGCGTCCATATCTTCGAGAGCAGCGGTGCCAATGCTGCCTGGAAGGGATCGATGGTCAGTTCCGGGACCAGCAACGATTTTGGCGCCGGGGGAACTTGGAGTCTGTGCATCACCTTTCTTATATAAGAAAGGAGCTTGTGGCAGCACAGTGGTTGTTAGGTTCTGAGAGAACCATCCCCAACTGGTCTGAGGCAGCTGCTTCACAGGGTCGAGGGCCCTACTTATCTTCTCAGCAGCTGGGTGCGATACCGGGGAGCCCGGCTCACTCCACCCAAAGGGATCAGCACATTGGACCACTGCCGGGCAAGTTTTATAATTTAAAAAAAGTTTTGCTTTCGTTTTCTCCCGCACCGGCACTCTCTCCTTCACTCCCTGTCGCAGCGCGGTACTTGCCCAGCAGTGGTCCAAGTTGCTGATCCCTTTGGGTGGAGTAAGCCGGGCTCACCGGTATCACACCCAAGCTGCTAAGTAGATAAGTAGGGCCCTTGACCCTGTGAAGCAGCTGCCTCAGACCAGCATGGGATGGCTCTCTCAGAACCTAACGACCACTGAGCTGCCACATGCTCCTTTCTTTTATATTCTTTTTAAATAAAGTTGAAATAACCAGAAAAGAGAGACAAAAAAGTCCCCTAAACTAACTAAACACAAGATAATCAACTTAAGCACACAGCCCAGACTGTAGGTTTGGCACCTCTCCCATCTGCTGAAGACAGAGGAATACTGCCGGACTGTAGGTGGCATCAGCCTATTTATAGGCGGAGTTTGTTTTGATAACTGCTCTGTCTCCATCTGCTAGAGGGGGGGGGGGGCAAAACCCAGGAGTCTGGACTGATCCGGGTACGTACAGGGAACTCTGTTATAGAGTATGAATTTCTGCACACTAGCACACAATGTGATCGGACTTCAACATGTAGCTGTATCTAGGGTGGATCTGAGGTATATATGATAGCTCCTGAAGAAAGCCAGATGGGAAGCAGTAAGAGGCCATGCAGACCAGATGGCACAACACTTGGTCTCAAGATCCTTACCTTAAGATACTTTTCCAGTTTCTTACTGATCATTTTATTATTGAGGATGCTCCTTGCAACTATCAGCGCTGACTTCTTAGATTGTTCCATCATAACCTAGAAAAAGGAAGCGATCATTTTTAAAATGTGGTTCTCAAATTACTTTTCCTCAAAAGCAAAGATTCCCTCACTAACCAAAAACCAGCACAGCCTTTCCTAACATTTGTTTGTGGCGATTTTATGAATTTTATGTAATCTGCACTGGACTTATGAATGGAAGCCACGGAATATAAAAATATCTTATAAATTACACAGAGCATCTTCTGCTCTTTACTTGCAAAATCCAGTAAAACTACCAATTTGTCTCACGCTAAGTGTGGGAGTGATATTACCCTAATGTGATTGTCAGAATCTGCATTGTGTATGACCCCCTAACATGTCTGCTGAATACAGAATTTGGCTAATTTTGCCGAATCATACTTCAATTCCCTGGCTGGAAAAGTATAATATAAAATAATGGCAGTGATGACATACCTTGCGGTTATGGTTATGATCAATAGACCTGAGGTGCTTCTGCAGAATCCCATGCTGCATGGGGATGAAGAGATCGCAGGCAGTACAGTGAGCTGCCTCTACTTTCTTCACAAAATGTTCCATAGGAAGATCTAGAAGCAGAAAAAGATCTCACCATAGCTCCAAAGTGATAAAACATTAAATTAACATGCAAAGGAAACCAAGTCAATCACTTGTAGACAAATTCCACTGCCTTTAAGGGACTCTGCCCTCCCCAGTCTTTGGCACTGGTGTGTCTGCGCAGGTTTTCAATGAACCAGAGGTTTCTGCACTTTTTGCAACTATAGCATGGTTCAGCACAGATTGTTTAAGTAATTCTCTGAGCGCCAAACTACTGTGTATTATTTTCGAGCTCAAAGACTTCCACAACAGGGGCTATTGAGCTCATTGGACAAATTACTTACCTGATAATTTCATTTTCTTTAGTGTAGACAGATGGACTGAGGACCAATGGGTTCTATACTCTCCTGCTAGCAGATGGAGACTGAGTCAGGTTTCAAAGCTGACATCACCTTAGATACACCCCTGCAGTGAACTCGGCCCTTCAGTATCTCTCCGTCTCCTAGCAGATGTGGATTGCCATACTCTTTGGAAGAGGAAATTTTACCTTTAAATTGGAGAAAGATCGAGCCCCACTCTCGTGTGGTGATACTTAAAGGTCCTTCCCCCAGTTGATAATTCCTGAGACGATTTCAGAGATCCCTCAGAGTTGTGAAACAGGCCAGAAACTCCCCTTTGCGCACCACTGCAATCACAGTTTGAAACATTTCCATCCAAAAACGCAGCGTTGTGGGTGCCACATTGACCCTTTGCAGATCCAGAATGGGCCGAAACCAGCCCTCCTTCTTGGGAACCACGAAGTACATGGAATACCTTCCCCGACCATATTCCTCTTGTGACACCAGGAGGATGGCTTCCAATCACTGCAGCCGCAGCAGAGCATCCTGCACCACTTCCTGGGTTTACGCAACGGGACACCACGAAGCCGTCTTTGAAGTAGTCGAGTAAATTCTAAAGCTGATTCCCTTAATGCTTTCAACACCCACTGGTCCGAAGTGATTCTGGTCCCCTCCTCGGAAAACCAGGATAATCTTTCTCCGACCCCCACAAGGGAGGAGCGAACCAGCTTGCCTTCTTTGGACAGGCAAGCTGGTTCGCTCCTCCCTGTCCGAAACAAGTCTCTGTCCCTCGAAAGGACTGCTGCCTTCCTGAACCCTGCTTCTGCGTAGAGGCTGAAGAACCTCTGCCAAATGCTTCATCAGCTTCTCTAAATCCACCCCAAACAATAACCTTCCTTTGAAGTGGAGATTACCAAGCTGTGCCTCCGGCCAAACATCCACCAACCAATTACGTAGCCACAGAATCCTTCAAGCTGCTACCGTGGACACCATATTCCTAGCTGAAGTGCAAAGCATTGCATCAGCTACATAAGCCACCCCCACTTCCAACAGAGCATCCTGGCCAGGCTCCGCAGAGGCTTCCACTGCCTTCACCTATGTGTTCTGCACCGAGCACAAACAGGCCCTTTGCACTAGACTAGCGCAGACTACAGCTCTAAGGCTCAGAGCCAAGACTTCAAACAGCTTCTTCAACAGGATCTCCAACTTCCGGTCCTGGGCATCCTTCAAAGCTGCAGACTCTGCCACAGGAATAGTTTTTCTGACTGCTGACACAGCCACATCCACTTTTGGCAGTTTCCACAGCTCTAACGTGTCCTCCGGCAGGGGATTCAACCTGGCCATAGCCCTGGCCACCTTCAAACCCATGATCAATTAGCTTCTTTACCTGTTTTGGCAAAGGAAATGCCCTCAGAGGTCCACGCAGTCCCTCCAACACTGGGTTTACCCCTTTCATTGTCAGAATCCTCCTGCGCAACCTTAATCCCCAGCTCATCCAGAACCTGAGGGATGAAAGGCCACAATTCCTCCTCCTTATAGAATAACCTGGCCATCCTTGGGTCGTCGCCTTCTACCAGAGGGACCTCGTACACATACGGGTCTCCCAGCGGATCAGCCACCGGATCCCACCCTGACTGGAGCCCTGGTCCACCTGCGGGTCCTGTGGATTGCTGTCCTGTGGATCAATGCCATCAAAATCCACAGAGGAGAGATCCTCCGCTCACAATCGACGCAACCCAACAGATGCAAAATGCCCCCTATCCTGGGAGGCACCTCAGCCCGAGCCTTCTTAGCCTTGCCTTGGATCGACTGAAAAGCTGGCCTCTTCACTGCCAGCTCCTGCCTGGCGAGATAGGTATCATGCATTAATAAAACAAAATCCGTAGCGGTCACCCTGCTCCACAAGCGCCGGGTCCTTCCCACCAGGGAAAATTCAGCTATCGTGTGCTAGCATGCGCCGCTCCCACTCCCTTATTTATTTAGAGATTTTTTATATACCGCGGCACGTTAAGAACATCACCTCAGTTTACAATAAACAATAAATCAGCAACAAGCTTTACAATCTATTTATCATCGAACAGAACATGTATCAAAGTAACTCGATGCAAAATAGTAGAAACATATAACACAATTAATACGAGCTTAACATGGAAGTTATATAAAACTAGGTATTATCAAATAAGAGTAGTCAGTTGAGTAGAAGATTGTATTCTATTAGGAGTAGGTTATGTGTTGACTGGGAGAAATATATATATTAAAGAGAAGTTGCCAGAGAAAAATTCTTGAGGTATTATGAATAACAGGGGGAGAGAGAGTTTGGCGGTTCCGAAGAGTAAATTTCCCATTATGAGTAAGCTTGTTCGAATAGCCAGGTTTTAAGGTTTTGTTTAAACTTCTTATGGCAGGGCTCCTGGCGTAGGTCAGAACCTAGACAACCCCAGAGGTCGACTGCTCCAGCACTGCCCCGCAGGGTGATTCACCTGGCTCTCCAGACCTCTCTTTTATCCTTAAAAAAAAAAAAAGTAAAGACAAAAAAAAACTTATAAAGAGCCCTGAGAGAGCCAGCAGCGGACAGGAGGGGACTTTGGGGCACGAAGAGAGAGCCAGTCCCATGGCTATTGGAACCCCAGATCTTGTGGGCTGCAACAGCCAGGGTAATCCAACAACTCCCGTTCACCCGGCTCAACCCAAAGGATGGCCCCCAAGAAACCTGGTGCCTCTATTATCACCACCTTATTAGGGGGTCATGCTGAAAAAATATATACAAAAAAGTAAAAAAGGGTTGGAGGAGGTTGGTTAATGATTATATTGTGATAGCACATTACTGGGTGGTAGTGGCAAAACAACGTATGAAACCACCTACTCCTTTCCTTAAAAAAAATTTTGTTTCACAATACATTTTTTTAAAAGAATTTTTTGGATTAAAGGTTAAGGAAAGAGCATTCGAAGTTTTCACGGGATTTCAGTAAAAATTAGGAAAACACGTGAAGAATTAAGAAGGAGGTGATAATAGAGGCACCAGTATATTTGTGGATCCCTCCAAAAAATTGTGTGGCTTTGTTGGTATCCACCAAGAAACCTGGCACATCGAGGAGCAGCTCTAAATCTCCAAACTCCAGATCAGTCAGGACTGCAGGTTTGCACTTCGACAATCTGCTGGAGACAGAAAAAAATACTAAGGGACTTCAAGTGGCACTCTGATATGTAACAGTGCCTCAAAGTTTTTTCTCTGCCTCCATCTGCTGGTAGGGATAGATAAACCCTTGTCTGGACTGATCTGGGGTACAAATAGTATTTAAAAGACTATCTTCTTTTTTCTCTATCCTCAATTTCTGCAAAGGCATTATTGTAAATAGGAAAATTAGTTCTTATCTGTTAATTTTCGTTCCTGTAGTACCACGGATCAGTCCAGACCATGGGTTGAGCCTCCTTTCCAGCAGGTGGAGACAGACCAAAACTGAAAGGGTATCCTATATCAGGACAGAGCCTACCCTGTAGCCCTTCAGTATAACCATTGTCAAAGCAGAGAAGATAAACACCATGGAACAAGCAAGTAACAGAAGAACTCGAGCATTCCACAAGAGAACTCTGAAAATATTGAACAAGGAACAGGGAATAAATGAATGAATGAACTCCGTGCATGGACACTTGCATGAATGCCCATCATCACCACATGGATGCTTCCGGTGCCTCCAATGAGGAAATACATAGCATAATGATCTTCGAGCGGACAGGATGATAGAAAGGGAAGGGCGTCTGGACTGATCCGAGGTACTACAGGAACGAAAATTATCAGGTAAGAACTAATTTTCCTTTCCCTGTACGTACCCAGATCAGTCCAGACCATGGGATGTCCCAAAGCTTCCCTAGACAGGGTGGGACCTTGACAGGCTAGCTCAAAGTACCTGCTGCCCAAAAGAACCAAAAAAACTGGCGCGGGAACATCAAGGCGGTAATGTCGAGCAAACGTATGCAGAGACTTCCAGGCAGCTGCCCTGCATATCTCCTGCGGGGAGACAGACTGACTTTCCGCCCAGGAGGCCGCCTAAGAATGCAAGGAATGGGCCTTGAGGCCCTAAGGGACCGGGCATCCCTGACAGATATAAGCTGACAATATTGCTTCCTTCAGCCAGCGAGATATCGTAGTCTAAGAGGCCTGGTTGCCCCGGTTGGGGCCACTCCATAAGACAAAGACGATCCGACACTCGGAAGTCATTAGTTACCTCCAGGTAACGCATGAGAATGCGTTTCACATCCAGACGGCGCAGGTCATCCCCACCAGGGCTTGCAATGTCCGAAGAGAACGCGGGGAGCTCGACCGACTGATTGACATGAAAAGACGACACGACCTTCGGTAAGAGTGACGGGACAGTCTTGAGAGAGACCCCGGAATCCGAAAAACAAAGGCTCACAGCAAGACAACGCTTGGATCTCAGACACCCGTTTGGCGGAGCAAATATAAACCAGAAATACCGTCTTGAGCGTCAAATCCTTGAGAGTGGAACGGTGAAGGGGCTCAAAGGGAGCCCGACAGAGCGTCCGAAGGACCAAGTTCAAACTCCACGAGGGACAAGTAGGACGCAACGGTGGCTTCAAATGTTTGACCCCTTTGAGGAAACGGACAATATCCGAGTGAGACGCAACCGAGTGGCCGTCAAGGCTTCCCAAAAGAGAACAGAGGGCAGACACCTGAACACAGAGTGAGCCAAAGGAGAGACCCTTAGAGAGACCTCGCTGGAGGAACGAGAGGACGAGCGAGACTGGGGCCGAACGAGTTGTAACGCCCGCTTCCATGTAGGCCAGCTCGAAAATCTTCCAGAACCGGACATAGGCAAGGGAAGTAGAAGTTTTGCGGGCCCGCAAAATAGTAGCGATGACGTCCTCGGTGTATCCCCTCCGCCTTAGCCTTCGCCGTTCAAAAGCCAAGCCACAAGACAGAAGCGATCCGCCTAGTCGAAAAATACAGGACCTTGACTGAGAAGGTGCTGAAGATGGCCTAGGTGAAGAGGACTGTCCGACGACAGGTTGACTAGATCTGCGAACCACGTTCTGCGGGGCCACTCGGGAGCTACGAGAATGACCGGACCTCTGTGAAGCTCTATGCGTCTGAGCACTTTCCCTCTGAGGAGCCACGGAGGGAACACGTACAGCAGGACGTCGCTCGGCCATTCACCCCTTCCGAGCAGTGTTCCTGCCAGCGGCTGAAGAACCGGGGAGCCTTGGCGATCTTCAGAGTTGTCATCAAATCCAGGTGCGGGGAACCCCACCTGTCGATAATGAGGGACATGGCGGACAGCTCACACTCGCCTGGGTGCAGGCGCTGACGACTTAAGTCAGCTTGAATGTTCTCGTTGCCTGCTATGTGGGAGGCTGCGAGGCAGTCCAGGTGCCGTTCCACCCACGCGAGAAGGCAACTTGCTTCGAGGGCCAGCAGTCGACTTCTGGTGCCCCCTTGGCAATTGATCTACACCACGGTGGTAGAATTGTCCGAGAGCACCCGGACCACCAGTCGCCGAAGTAGAGGAAGAAAGTCCTTGAGTGCTAGACAAACCGCCTGGGTCTCCAGGCGGTTCATGTGCCAGAGAGACTGGGCTGGGGACAAGTGCCCCCACGTGGTCCGAGACTGGCAAACCGCTCCACGGTGCTTGAGAGAAAGCCACCATTGTAATTCGCTGATGGTAGAGTCTGAAAGCGGGAGCTGCATCTGAAACTGCTCCAATACCGTCTGCCAACGAGCCAGCAAGGTTCTCTGTAACTGTCGCATGTGTGCAAACACCCAGGGGACCAGGTCGATCGTGGAAGCCATGGTCCCCAAGACCTGCAGATAATCCCACGCCGTGGGGAGAGGTATGGAGAAGCAGCCCTGGAGCTGATCCATCAACTTGAAAGCTCTCGAGTCCGGGAGAGAGACCTTGCCGACGCGGATATTGAAGCGAGCCCCCAGGAACTCCAAGACCTGAGACGGATGGAGATTGCTCTTGGAGAAGCTGACTATCCAACCTAGGGACGAGAGGAAAGTGAGTACGCGGTCCACTGCCTAGCGGCATAGGGTCTCTGACTTGGCCCGGATTAACCAATCGTTGAAGTACAGGTGGACCAGGAGACCATCCTTCCGGAGGGCTGCCACCACCACCACCACGGTAAACGTGCATGGTGCCGTGGCAAGACCGAAGGGCAGGGCCCTGAACTGGAAGTGCTGACCCAAGATATGGAATCAGAGAACCTCTGATGTTCGGGACGGATCGGTATATGCAGGTAGGCCTCCGTCAGATCAAGTGAGGCCAAGAACTCTCCGGGATGTACCGCCGCTATCACCGCCCGAAGGGTTCCCATCCGGAAATGGAGCACTTTGAAGGCCCAGTTGACCCTCGAGATCCTGCACCCTGAGGAGATCATAGAGAACATCAGCCCCATACGCAATCGTGCCTTCCAGCCTTTCTGCCTGTTCCGCCTCTGCAGACAGGAGGTCCTGGGTGCTGAGTAATCGTTGAACCCACCTGAGGCTTGCCCGCTGCACGAGACTGCTACAGACTGTGGAGACTGAACCCCGAGCTCTCTAGAACAGACGTACCACCTGAGGGTCATCACCCTCCAAAGAAGCCTGTTTCCCTTGGATCCCCCCTCCGCGGGAGGAGGAGGAGAGGGTTCCTGCACCTGCAGCCGCACTGCCTGGCACGTCTGGAGTGGCAGACCCTTCTGAAACCATGTGCCTTTTAACTTCACGACCCTTAGAGATGCGGGAACATCGGCACGCTTGGCTACCTTGGGGGGGGGCAGTCCCTGCGTAGGTCTGACTGGCAAGGCACCACCTTGCAGAGACCTGGGAACCAAGAAGGTTTTATGCATAAGGACAAAATCTGAAGAAAAGGAAACAGAATCAACATCCTGATCTGGAAAAGCAGGGTCCTCCTGTAAAAAAAACAACCTGATCCTGAGCTGCATTCTCATCAGGAGTTGCAGGGACTGGATACAATGTTGGAGGAAGCTCCCCATCCCCCTGGGCCCTTGCCTGAGCTGCATGACATGTGCTTAAGAAGTGCTTGCTTAAGATGGCTGCCGTCCCTGCACTGAGGGAGAAAAGACCAGGTCTGAGCTCCTACGGAGCCTGACATGTTTGAGCCCCACGAGGCTTGGCTGTTGCTGCAGACCCTGAAAAACAAACAAAAAAAAAAAGCTGCCTCCCCTCCCCCGCCCCCCCCCCGAAAGGCACTTCGAGCAAATCCCAGTTCTAGAAAACCGCGCGGCTGATTCCTCACATGCTATACACCAGGATGGCCGCGGCATGGTGGGGGGGGGGGGGGGGGGGGGGGGAAGGCTCACAAAACACGAAATTGGCTAAAAACGCGGCGATTCAGGTGGGCAGGGATCCTGGATTGTGGCTGACCAAAAAATATATATTTTTTTTTTTTTTACACAGTGCTTAGACACACACGGGTAAAGAGAGGGACTGGACCACCAGTAATCACTTCCCCGGCTACTTACCTTGCTGGAGCCTGCAATGAAAAGCATGTGTAAGCTGTGCCTCCGATGGTCTTCTCCCCCCCCCCAAAGAAACAAGCAGAGGAATGGAAGCCTCTCTGCTAAAAGACCTGAGGCAGACGCGAAAAGGGGGAGTGACTGGACCACCAGTATCAGCCTTTTAAGCCAGGCAAGTGGTCACTGGGAAGAGGGGTCCCAGGCTGAGTACTCAAGGGGAAAATTCCCCCGGGACCCTGTAAGAGCTGCGAGACCAGAGCTGTCTCACAGACAAGAAGTTTGATTTCCCTCAAATTCTTTTTTTAAATTATTTATTTATTTATTTTTACATATAGAGATTAATCAATACTTGCTTGATCCTGGAAACAATCAGAAGGAGAAAGAAAGGAATCACCACAGTGTGGAAAACAGAGAAAGCTAGGGAACCGCAGGTTCAACTGCCTGCCTCTAGGGGGGTTCGGGGGGTCACACTGAAAAAAAAAATCGGGTCAGGGGCTTCAGGGAGCTCCGATAAAGAAACCAGAGGAAAACCCAACATGGCCGCTGTTACCATGGGCTTTGACGGCCCGGGAACGGCAGGGGAAAATTTTTTGGCGGCTTGGTCCGGGTCCCGGAGGGCATTGGAACCTTTGAGGAAACTCCCCCACCCCCCCGGTAGGCAGCGTGAACAGAGCCCCTCCCGCAAAAGCCTGACTGAGGAATCCCCGCAGGCTAAACACATCTGAGATCATGGCAAGGCAGCTGGGTGGGGGAGGGGCAGCACTAAGATAAGCTGAGCTGCTGGTGCTGAAGGAGTGGAGGCACAGAATGAACTGTGCACGCTCCCAATTCACTCTCTCAAGCTGCAAAAGTAAGGCAGGCAGTAGCCTTCTGTTAATGTTATCAGGGACTCCTCTAGGTAAATCACCTTTTAGTCTTTGGTTTTTTTTTGTTTTTTGTTTTTTTTTTACAAAGGTCCCTGTCAGCAGCTACACAAACATGGATCCCAATGAAGGGAGAGCAGTACAGAAGAGAAGGAGAGAGGGAGCTGAACAGGGGGAGTGACTGGCACCACCAATTTTCACCCCTGCAGCCGATGATCACCGGGAATAGGGAGCCTAGGCTATATAAAACAAGGGGCCAAGCCCCCCAAAGCCCCCGCAAGAGTGAGGAGACAGGGACTGTCTCCTGTGAAGGATCCACAGAGTGGAAATACTTGCTTGATCCAAACACCATAAACACACAGAAGGAAAAAACACCCAGAAGGGACAAGCAGAAGTTAACAGGGAACCACAGGTGAGCTGTTCCACCTGCTGGAGACAGACAAATACTGAAGGGCTGCAGGGTAGGCTCTGTCCTCATATAGGATACCCTTTCAGTTTTGGTCTGTCTCCACCTGCTGGAAAGGAGGCTCAACCCATGGTGTGGACTGATCCTGGTACGTACAGGGAAAGGAAAATTAGTTTTTACCTGTTAGTTTTCGTTCCTGTAGTGCCACGGATCAGTCCAGACTCCCTTCCCTGTTTCTTTCTTTGTCCTCTCGAAGCTTGTTTTCTTGCAGATTCTAATACTTCTTTTTTGTGCAAGAATACTGAGCAATTACACCGGAAGCCTTGGTGGTTCAAGCACCAAGTATATGCAAGAGTGTAGTTATACCAGGTCTCTTACGTTGTTCTATGGTTGCTTGCTTGATCCTATTCTGGTTTTGATATTTTTCTGCTTTGACAATGGTTATACTGAAGAGTTACAGGATATCCTTTCAGTTTTGGTCTGTCTCCACCTGCTGGAAAGGAGGCTCAACCCACGGTCCGGACTGATCCGGGTACGTACAGGGAACCGTGTGAGAGAGTATTTATGAGACCCACATGCCCTTTCGCAAAGTACACAAAATTAAGACTGAGGAAAAATGCATAGAGACACTAGCACAGGAACATCGGCACATATCCAGAAGAAAAAAAAAAGTTTCTGGGCTAAAAGAGCACCACCACAGCGCCATCAGATGACACTGCCCACCTGGTGTGGCCCTAGGAGAAAATGTGTGATTCTGATGGACTCCACAGACAGTACTATATAAAACACAAAGTTAAATTGTGCCTGTAGAGCTGATCTTAAGGGAAGCACAATGTGACTTTTATAAGCAAGTAAAAACAACACAAAAATGAGGATTGTTGGGGACCAATTACAAATGGAAGATTCAATAATTAACAGATAATTGCCAGTCAGAGGGTCCCCTTGGATATGAACTGGATATTTGAAGAAACAGAGGAATATAGTTTTTGTTTGTTACTGTCATTTGTTCAGTTTGGTCTGTATTTGCTGTACTTCTCCCAAACTTTATTTTAAAGCAGTAAGGCTTGCCCATTATCATGAAGCTCCAACAGTGACTGTTCTGTTAAATGACTCCACTGTATTGAGCAGATGGAACAGCAAGGAATGGCAGGCAGGTGAGAAGAAACCTTAGTATTAAACCAATAGTACAAGCTGATACCTGTGGTGAGATCCTGATCTTTGAAGATCTGCTGAATTGCTGCATTAATATCTTCCACCATCTTACGACGCTCTTCAGTCTTCTTAGTTTTATTGGCAACATAATCCTGCACAAAACCAAAATATACCATTAAAAGGGGAAGGGGTACCAGACTGCAACATGAAAATAAAGGAACTGTTTTAAGCATAACATCTGTTTTAATACACAGGGCAGCAAAGCTGTGTGAGTCAGTTAATATTGCACTTGTACACCAGTTATCAAAAACAGTTATCAAATTTTAAGAATCACTTTTTAAACTACCAAATATAAATTGACCAAGACACTTGAAGAATTCAAACTGCATACTAAAATGCTGTATTAAAGGTTTAATCCTGTAAATCTGCCGATATCCATGACAGAACCATTCCCCTGCACTAAGCTAAACCCATAAGGCAGTTTGCATCCGTCCCTCTTCAGATTTCAACTTCAGTTTATGACCAGGCCCAGGGTAACCAAGCAGCATTTTAGTATTGTATAGATATCCATGCAGCCAGTAAGTTCAGAATTTTGTATTCCTTTCATGAAGGCCAGACTCTAGATCCTAAATGATGCACAAAGGGTTTTGCATGACTACCAGCAGATGGAGGCAGAGAATAAAACCTCTTCAGGCACTGCTACATAACAGAGTGTGCCACCTTCAGTCTCCTCTTAGTATTGACCTGTATCCAAGCCAAAATCTTCACTCTGATCAACACCCCCCTCCCCCCCCCCCAACTAGGGTGAGCAAAGAGAAACCAGTTGTAGCTCCTTAACCTGGACCCTTATAAACAAGAAGAAAATGAAATCCTTCAGTATATATACAAACATTTATAGAAAAGCATAATCAATGTACAGCAGCAACAAAGGTCTTTTGCACTCTAAGGGGACAGGCTACTGGATTGTTCTGTGGTATTACAGGAAAGCAAAATTGCTTACCTTGTAATAGGTGTTATCCCAGGACAGCAGGATGTAGTCCTCACATATGGGTGATGTCACTGAACGGAGCCCAGGCGGGAAAGCTTTCTGTCAAAGTTTCTAGAAACATTTGACTGGCCCTGTGAGGCCACTGAGCATGCCCAGCATGCTATGATATTCTCTGCCACAGGTGTCTCTCTTCAGTCTGGTATATAACAAAGCGTTAGCAAAAATAAAATAATAAAGGTTTGAGGCCCAACTCCGCGGGGTGGCGGGTGGGTTCTGTGAGGACTACATCCTGCTGTCCTGGGATAACACCTATTACAAGGTAAGCAATTTTGCTTTATCCCAGGACAAGCAGGATGCTAATCCTCACATATGGGTGAATAGCGAGCTAGAGGCTGTCATGTTGTATTGAGGCAACGGTGAGGTATTGCTGTTGAATGAGTCAGCCGAAGATCACAGAACATTGGATGTAGAAGGAGTTGGGATTAAGCTGGAAACAAGTTCTTTAAGACAGATTGTCCATAGGCTGAATCTGGTCTTCCTTCTTTGTCCAAGCAGTAATGAGCTGCAAAAGTGTGAAGAGAACTCCATGTTGCTGCTTTGCATATGTCTAGGATTGGCACTGAACGAAAATGTGCTACTGAAGTTGACATTGCTCTTACTGAATGTGCCTTTACTCGCCCTTGGAGAGGAAGGCCTGCTTGTTCATAGCAGAACTCTATGCAATCTGCTATCCAATTGGAAAGGGTATGTTTACCCACTGCTTTACCCGGTTTGTTTGGATCATAAGAAACAAAAAGTTGAGTGGATTTTCTGTGGACTGCAGTACGATTTAAGTAGAAAGCAAGTGTACGCTTACAGTCCAGGGTGTGTAAGGCTGTTTCTCCTGGATGGGAATGAGGCCTTGGAAAAAATGTGGGTAAATTTATGGATTGGTTCAAGTGGAATTCCGTAACCACCTTGGGAAGGAATTTAGGATGTGTACGGAGAACCACTCTGTCATGTAGGAATTTTGTATAAGGTTCGTATGTGACAAGTGCTTGTAACTCACTAACCCTTCTAGCTGAGGTAATGGCTATGAGGAAGATAGTCTTCCATGTGAGAAATTTAAGATTACATGAGTCGATGGGTTCGAAAGGAGAGCGCATGAGTCTTGTTAGTACCAAATTCAGGTCCCAGTTTGGGACGGGTTTTCGAATTGGTGGTTTAAGGTGAGTTAGACCTCTCATAAATCTACTTACGAGAGGATGAGTGGATATAGGTGCATCTCCTATCTTGTTATGGTAAGCAGAGATTGCACTTAAATGTACTCTTACAGAGGAAGTCTGGAGACCAGATTCCAAAAGATGGTATAAAAGTATTCCAGCAGAGAAGCTGTGGGGCAAGTGAAAGGATTTATATCTTTTGCTGAGCACCAGAAAGTGAATCTCTTCCATTTAGAAGAATAATTCTTTCTTGTGGAAGGTTTACGTGAAGCTATAAGCACTTGAGATATGTGAGATGAAAGATGGAGTGGTTATAATATCAAGCTTTCAACACCCATGCTGTCAGGGATAGGGACTGAAGGTTGGGATGTCGTAACCGGCCCTGATCCTGAGTTATGAGAGTGGGAGCTACCCCCAGGCAAATTGGATCCCTGACAGAGGTCTAGCAGTGTGGGGAACCATACTTGTCGAGGCCAATGCGGGGCTATGAGTATCATGGACCCCTTTGTCCTGTTGTAGCTTCACTAGAATTTTGGTTATGAGCGGTATTGGAGGATACGCGTATAGTAGGCCTAAGTTCCAAGGGCGAGCAAAGGCGTCCTTGGCTGGCTGATTGTTCTGTTTGTGTAGAGAACAGAACTTGTTCACTTTGTGATTCAGATGTGACGCAAAGAGGTCTATTGTTGGTTGACCCCAACGTTGAAATATCCTGGTTGCTACTGCAGTATCCAGGGACCATTCGTGTGGTTGGAATTGACGACTGAGTCAATCCGCCACTATATTGTGAATGCCTGCCAGATAAGTGGCTCGTAGGGACATTGAGTGATTCAGGGCCTAGCCCCGAATCTGTGCAGCTTCTTGACAAAGGAGATACGAGCCCATACCTCCCTGTTTGTTGATGCACCACATGGCAACTGTGTTGTCCGTTTGGATGAGAACAGTTTTGTGTGCAAGGCAGTCCTGGAACGCATGCAGTGCATAACGTATCGCTCAAAGTTCCAGAAAATTGATTTGATATGTTGCTTCGAGTTTTGTCCAAGTCCCTTGTGTGTGGAGATTGTCTACATGAGCTCCCCATCCCAAGGTGGATGCATCTGTAGTTAAAGTAATCTCTGGGACTGGTTGTTGGAAAGGTAGGCCTTTGCACAGGTTGTCCTTGTTGGTCCACCAAAGTAGAGATGATCTTAGTTGGTGGGTTACTTGAATTGGATAATGGAGTGGTTGAATGGCTTGGATCCATTGTGACCTTAAAGTCCATTGGGTAACTCGCATGGCTAGCCTTGCCATAGGAGTAACATGAACTGTGGAGGCCATGTGACCTAGCAGTATCAGAAACTGATGAGCTTTGGTTTGTGTCCGTAAGGAAATTGACTTTGCTGGTAGAATGAGGGCCTCTGCTCGTTCTATAGGTAGAATGGCCTTTGCTAGATTTGTGTTCAACTCTGTTCCTATGAATTGAAGTAGATGAGTTGGAGTGAGATGGGATTTTTGATAGTTGATGAGAAATCCCATGGAGTGAAGAGCAATTGTCCGGTTGAGAGAAGTTATTGCTCCCTTTTGAGATTGACTCTTTATGAGCCAGTCGTCTAGATATGGAAAAACATGGACACCTTCTTTGTGTAAGTGTCCTGCTATTACTGCTAGACATTTGGTAAAGTCCCTGGGAGCAGAGGCCAGTCCAAATGGTAGAACCTTGTATTGGAAATGTTGATGGCTCACTGCGAAGCGCAGGTATTTGCGATGAGGAGGGTATATTGGAATGTGAGCATAAGAGTCTTGAAGATCCAGAGAACAAAGCCAATCTCTTGCTTGGAGAAGTGGAAGCATGGTGCCTAGAGAAACCATTCAGAATTTTTCTCTCTTTAGAAATTTATTGAGATTTCTGAGGTCTAGGATAGGACATAGGCCTCCGGTTTTCTTTGGAATGAGGAAATATCTGGAGTAGAATCCTCTGCCCTTCTGTGTCCGGGGCACTGGTTGAATGGCCTTGGATCTCAGAAGGGTGGATAATTCTGTTTGTAATTGATGAAGTTGAGAGTTTTGTTGATGACAGGATGTTGGTGGAAACTCTGGAGGAATGGAGGTGGAAGTGGTGAAGTCCAAAACTGTGAAGCACTTCAAAGGGGCATGGGATAAATATTGTGGATCCATCAGGTCCAGAGGACGCATATAAAGAGCAGGTAGTAAAATACTGCACGGAGCGGCAGTAGCCACAGAGGCATTCACGGAGCGGGATGCCAGTGGCCAGTGGTAGGTGTCCACCTTCATGGAGCGGAAGGATGTAGGGCTGTCATCTCCCAATTAAATAAAAAACAAAAACAAAAAACAAAACAGGGATGGGATCCATCAGGTCTAGAGGACACATATAAAGAGCAGGTAGTAAAATACTGCACGGAGCGGCAGTAGCCACAGAGGCATTCACGGAGCGGGATGCCAGTGGCCAGTGGTAGGTGTCCATATAAAGAGCAGGTAGTAAAATACTGCACAGAGCGGCAGTAGCCACAGAGGCATTCACGGAGCGGGATGCCAGTGGCCAGTGGTAGGTGTCCACCTTCACGGAGCGGAAGGATGGAGGGCTGTCATCTCCCAATTAAATAAATAATAAAAAAAACCCAGGGATGGGATCCATCAGTTCTAGAGGACGCATATAAAGAGCAGGTAGTAAAACACTGCATGGAGCGGCAGTAGCCACAGAGGCATTAACGGAGCGGGATGCCAGTGGCCGGTGGTAGGTGTCCACCTTCACAGAGTAGAAGGATGAAGGGCATCCATCTCCCAATTAAAAAAAGAAAAGAAAAAAAAGAAAAAAAAACAGGGATGGGTTCATGGGCTTATAGGTATTACCAATTATTAGGCTTTTCAATATTTGATGATAGTTAATGTGACTTTCAAGGCATTCTTCACTTTCGGTGCATGTCCGGCATGACTCCTTGCTTCAATGACAGGGGAAAAGAAAAACTGATACTTCACACATTTCCAGCATTGCCCTCTGCTTCATGGCAGAGAGCTATGCTGCCGCTTACCCAACTAATCAAACTTAATATTTCACTTGGAAGCAGCTCCAGCACTGCTCTCTACATTAATGGTGGGGGTGAAAAGGGAATTAGAACATAAGGTTACTAAGAGCCAAGAGAAACAGTTAAGTATGAGAACAAATGTGTGAAGCTTGCTGGGCAGACTGGATGGACCGGTTGGTCTTCTTCTGCCGTCATTTCTATGTTTCTATGTTTCTATGTAACCTCTGGCGACTATGGAAAGAACCCATTGATCTGTGGTTATGGATTGCCAATTTGTGTGAAAAAGGGATATTCTGCCTCCCACTGGAAGATTTGGCTTGGGACTGCAAGGTTGAATCTGTTCTCTGGTGTAGTCCTCAAAAGCCTGTTGCAGGCCCTGTCTGTGCAGGAGGTTGTGGACGGGCCGGTCTGGGCTGTCTGGCTTGGGATCGTTGTGTTGGCCTGGTAGATCTACCCCTATTTGCTTGGTGGTAATACCTGCGTGGCCTGTAATAAGACCGCCTCACATCCCTACGTGGAGGACGACGAGAAGGTTGGTTAGCAGGTTCTTGAGGGGTTTGAGACAGTTGTTTAAGGGTCTCAGTATGATCTTTGAGTTGTTGTATAGCCTCTTGAATTTTATCTCCAAAGAGATTGTCCCCAAGACAGGGAAGGTCAACAAGCTTATCTTGGACCTCAAGCCTGAGGTCAGATGCCTTGAGCCAGGCCCACCGGCGAGCAGAGATTCCTGCTGCTGCTGTTCTTGAAGCAGTTTCATAGTTATCATACACTGCTCATACTTCGTGTTTTCCTGCTTCAAGACCTTTTGATATAATTTCTTGAGCAGGCTCTTGAAATTGTGTGGGTAAGGAAGTGATGAATTGTTCCATCTCTTTCCAGAGATTTCTCTGGTGTTGAGTTATATAGAGCTGATATGCAGAGATTTTTGTGCTCAGCATGGCACTCTGGTAGATCTTCTTACCCATTGTGTCTAGGAACCTGTGCTCCCTGCCAGGTGGGATGGAGGAATGTGGGCGCACACGTTTAGATTTTTTCTGCGCTGATTCCACAATGACAGACTGGTGTGGCAATTGCTGTTTTTGGTACCCTGGAGCTGGTTGAACGATGTAGGTGGTTTCCACTCTTTTGTTCACTGCAGGGATAGAAGCTGGGTGTTCCCTGATTCTCTTCTGAAGATCCAGTAAGACTTCATGTACAGGTACTGCTAATACCTGTTTGGGTGGATCCACAAACTGTAATACTTCAAGAGTTTGTGCTCTTGTGTCCTCCTCAGCAGTCAACTTAAATGGAATGGAATCAGACAGTTTGTATGAATGATGAGAAGGAAAGATCTTCTGGGGGTGACTTCTTCCTTCGGTCAGGAGAAGAAGGATTGGACATAAACTCCTCAGAGGAAAATTGAGAGGGTTCGTCATCCCAGGATTCTTCTGAATCTTCCCTATAAGTTGTCTGTGTGTTGGTGCTGGTGGGACATGAAGCCCTGAAGGCCCAGGTTGAGGATCATCAAAAATTTCAGCAGATGATGTTCTTGGGGTGATAGGTGGTAAGTTGTCGATGACATTTTGGTATCTTTGTAGGAGGCGATGGTAAAATGCCTCATCTTGTATTTCTAGTGGTTGATCAGGTGGTGGCAGGGATGCTGTCGTTGGAATCATCGATGGAACTTGAGATAACATCGATGTAGATTGTTTGGAGCCTCGGTGTTGTGGTGATGAAACCCGTCGAGGATCTTGGAGAGAGAGATATTGTAGTCATCGGTGTTATCACCGGCATCGATGTTGAAGGAAGAAACATCGGCATCGATACTGACGGTGGAGGTATCGGCATCGATGCTGCGGGTATCGGCATCGACCCGGAGGTCGGCATAGACAGGCCTGTCGGAATTTGCTGCTCCTGTAGAGCTTGTAGAACAGCTTGTCTAATAAGTGTAGACAATTCTGGCTGTGGTGTGAGTGAAAACACCGATGGTGTATGCGGTGGCGGTGCCGCGATGTCCATCGATGACGGCGAAGGCCCATTAGGCCGCTTTGGCATCGACTCGTCCTGGGACACCGATGCGATGATCGATGGCGATGTTTGGTTTTTGAAGTTCTGCCGACTTTGTGGAGATCACAGACGATGGCGAGGACGGACAATCACCGGATCCATCCGGACGCGGTTTTTTCAGTAAAACTCTCTTTGTTGCTCCAGCCGGAGACGACCTCGGTGTTTTGAGAGAGAAGGGATTAGCTGAAGAGAAAAGAGGTGTTCCATCTTCTCTTGCCTTTTCGTCCCTTGACCGTCATTTCTGCACATTTGGTGCATGTACTGACATCGTGTTGTTCCCTGAGGCACAGTACACATTCCAAATGCGGATGTGTTTGTGTGTGTGTGAAAAATTTTCAGCCGAAAATTTGTTTAAAAGACAGTACTCACCAGCCGGCGAGGTAGAGACTTTTCCCGTGACAGAGAATATATTGAAAAATGACTTTTCAGTCAAAAGAGAGATTCCCAACGGTAGGGCTATCAGTCCGCGGTGCGAACGGCAGCGCGGAAAAGTGAAGGCTGAAGAGAGACACCTGTGGCAGAGAATATCATAGTATGCTGGGCATGCTCAGTGGCGGCCTCACAGGGCCAGTCAAAAGTTTCTAGAAACTTTGACAGAAAGCTTTCCCCCCTGGGCTCCGTTCAGTGACATCACCCATATGTGAGGACTAGCATCCTGCTTGTCCTGGGATAACAAAAGTTAGCAGGTAAGAACAGATTTTCCTTTCCTCCTCAGGCACCCAAACATCTGATCATTAATGTTTGGCAAATGTGTGCAGGGAAGACCATGTTGCTGCCCAACAAATTTTCTGCAGTGATACCAGCTAACACTCAGCCCATGAGGCTGCCTGTGCCCTAGTAGAATACACCCATCGACGTCAAGAAAACTAAGGCGTAGCCGTGCTTCACAATATCTAGAACCCATTGGTCCGAGGTGATTTTAACCCACTCCTCATAAAAAAGGGACAGGCGGCCGCCAATTCTGAGGTTGGAGGAGTGGGCCAGCAAGATTTCATTGCGTGGACTTAGTGGAACTTGTGGAGGGGTTTATCCCTAGACTGCCTGCGACCACGAAAGGAATGACACCAAGACTGAGACCAAAAAGAAGTATTTCTCTGCGGAGGAGGTTTAGATTGAAGAAAACGGCGTTGGCCCCTAAAGCGGTATCATGAAGCAGCGAAACCCCTAGAACCCAGAGGCCGATCCTCAGGTAACCTGCAAATGTTATTCTCCCCGAGAGATTGGATAAGCTGATCCAATTCTTCTCCAAAAAGTAATTTCCCCTTAAAAGGTAGGGAACCAAGTCTGGCCTTGGAGGACGAATCCGCCGACCAATTGCGAAGCCAGAGAAGTCGATGAGCAGAGACGGCCGAGGCCATAATTCTGGCGAGGACCCTTAGCAGATCATACAGGGCATCTGCCCCATATGCCATAGCCGCCTCCAGACGATCCGCTTGTTGTGCTTCATCTGGGGGGAGTTCCTGAGCTCCCAGTAATTGCTGCATCCAGCGAAGACCCGCGCGCTGCATAAGGGAGCTACAGACCGCCGCGCAGACTCCTAGGGCAGAGACTTCAAAAATCCTTTTCAAATAGACCTCCAACTTCCGATCTTGAGTATCTTTAAGTGCAGTGCCTCCAGTGACAGGAATAGTTGTCTGCTTTGTGACAGCGGACACTGCAGAGTCCACACTGGGTACCTTAAGAAGGTCCAAGCAATCTTCTGGGAGTGGGTATAATTTATCCATTGCTCTGCAGACCCGCAGAGTGCCATCCGTAACATCCTACTCCCTGGACAATAACTGGAGGAGTCTATGATGAAAAGGAAAAGTCTTAGCAGGGGCTTGAAGCCCCGCTAGCAGAGGATCCCCCTTTAGCCCTGTCTCGGTCGGGACCGCAGGCTCTTGAGGAGCATCAATGTCCAGTTCATCCAAAACTTGTGGGATTAGCGGGTCCAGCTCGTCCCGTTGAAAAAGACGCAAGACCCTAGGGTCGTCACCTTCCAGCAATGGAAAAGAGTCATCCAAATCGAGATCCGGATTCTGGGGGAGAAAGGGGTCTGGGTTAGGAGCCAGTGACACCCCCATGAGGCTAGAAGGACCCGGCTGGACAGGGGGATGAGAGTTCCCTGAGGCCCCTGTACCTGTAGGGTTGGAGGGCTGAGAACCCACTACGGGACCTGCCCCAGATGAAGGGGGCAGGAGGCAAACGGGATCTCCCCCAAATCTTGGAGCTTAGGGAGCTTCGGGGGAGGGGGCGCTGCAGGATCAGAAGAGAGGCTTGCTAAATATGCCCTATGCATGAGTAAAATTGAGCAGAAAATGATTCGGGGGGGGGGGGGGGGGGGGGGGGCGGCTGGAGCCGGTCCCCCCACCGAAGACTGCCCCTCCTCAACCAAAAGTGAGGTAGGACTCGTCGGTGCTAGAATCGGCGGGAGGGGTGAAGAAATGAAGCTTTCAGGCAGCACAGGCGACGCCGGAGCCGACAGCTCCAAATCCAAGATGGCCACCGCTCCTTCATCGGAGCGGTTAGAAGCCTGCCTTTTTGAGGGCGGGCGCGGCGCGAAAAAGCCCGGCACTTGGCGGTGGATGAACCCTCCCCACCAGGGAGGCAGTCCTCACAAAAACCTTTCGCAGGTGAGTCAGCCCGACTCCCCACAGGTTAAACATCGCGCTGAGCGCGGCATGGGAGGGTTAAGACCTCTCTCCCGAAACCTAACAGCAGCTGCTCTTAAAAGAGCAAGGCAGAGGAATGGCGCTTCTCTGCAGAAAAGAAGGGGCCCAAGGAAAACGCGTCTCAGGGCTGGCTGCTGTGAGGGGAAGAGGTTGGAGCCACCAACTTTCACCCAAATGAAGCTGTTAAGAGAAAAATACAATAAATTTTCCAAGACTTACCCCCAAGGACAGAGAGTAGAGAAGAAAACAAAAAGTTCTTTAGGCTCTGTCTGCAAGTCAGAGAAACTGAGGAAATACCTCAAGAGTTGAAAATATCCCCTGAGAATAAGCTCTTAAATTAACTGAAATAAATTAAATTTTATTTTTTTTTTTTTTAAAGTTGCTCCAAACCAAAATAAATAGAAAAAGTAAAAGATGGGGAGCCGAAGGTATCCCCTGCCATCTGCTGGAGTCAGAGAGAAATACTGAAGGGATGGAGGGAGCGCTCCAGCCAATTGGAACAGTCCTTTCAGTTTTTTGCTCTGACTCCATCTGCTGGAAGGGGACATAACCCACTGTCTGGACGGATCCTGGTACGTACAGGAAATGACTTATCCACTCCGGAACTTCCAAGTCCACCCTTTGATACAAGTGGTCCCGACCAAGCTACCATGAGAGACTGGATCTGGCTAACTCCGTAAGCGGTAGTGGAAGCTGAAAACGCTCCAACAATGGATCCCACCGGGAAAGTAATGCTGCCTGCAGAGGTCTCATGAGCAAACCCCAAGGCACGAGCTCCAACATGGATGCCATGCTGCCGAGAACCTGTAAGTAATCCCAGACCCTGTGCACCTGGCTCTCCAACAATCTGCGAACTTGCGACTAACTTGACAATGTGCTTCTCTGCAAGAAAAACCTTACCCCGTTTGGTACTGAAGCACACTCCCAGGAATTCCAACACTTGGGACAGGACGGGATCACTCTTGGGACAATTCACTACCCAGCAGAGTGATCACAGTGCCTCTCCACATGTTGCATATGGAGCACCACACAGCATAGCCTGAATCGGGCTGCATGTGCGGGAACCAGTCACTGCCGAAAAATGTTCGCAGCGCAAGCTGAACACCCGCTAAGCTGCCTACCCCCACTGCCCAACGAAAACAATGCAACACAGAAAAAAATAGAACATCTTACAATATATATATGGTTTTTTTTAACAAAACTTTAATCAAACTTTAAAGGCAGTAACAGAGAAATCACTTGCCTGAATCTAGGCAGCAGGAATCCAAAGTGTCCTCCGGGAGTCCCTCTGGAAGGGGGAGGGATCTGGCACCACCAGATATCCCCTCTCGGAAGCAAAATGGACCGAGATAAAAAGAGTCTTCAACCCCCCTGTTCATCCACCCTCTCTACCAGAAGGGATGGCCCCACCAGGACCTACCAATCTTTGGGGAGGAACTACTACTCATTATTTCTCTGATTTATTTATTAATTTTTTTAACTAGTCTCCAGACTGCAGGTTTTGCACCACCACCATCTGCTGGAGACAAACGAAATACTGAGGGACTGCAAGTGGTACACTAAGTTATATGGCAGTGTCAGTAGAAACTTTGTCTCCATCTGCTGGAAGGGAGGCAAACCCAGGAGTATGGACTGATCTGTGGGTTGAACAGAAGCACATTTATTTATTTTTATTTGAAACTTTTTTTTATATCAACGTTCATTTGCACCTCACATCAGTTTACATGGAAGGTATAGAATAACGTTAAAGATTTACATGGAACAGGAAGCAAAATAATATTGATAATATATGGAAAAAGTAATGGAACATTTCAAATCTGTAACAGGGGATTACAATATTAAACTGCATTACAGTCAAGACATTAAAAAATCAAAAGAGCCCTAACACCCACCTGTAGGAAGTCTGCTGTCTGCTGTGGAAGTTTTGTTCCAACAAATTTAAAATGGTCCTTATGGAATCTGCTGTCTAGGTGATTTGTCATCTCATCCTCGTAGAATGTCCGATATTTACACAGTGAGCACACAAATTGAATTCTAGAAAGAAAATGGGGTCGAACCAATTCATAGAGAGCAAAAAAAACCTGTATTGTATTATATGGAGTCTCAGAAGATACTTTAAAAGAAATGATGAAAGTTAATTTGAGGTTAATAGGTCAAACAATCTTTAGAACAAAGTTCCTAAACATGACAACAGAGCAGACTGGGGTAGGCTAATTCAAGTTTTTTTAATGGCTTTTGAAGAGAATACTGAATGACTGAGGTCACTGCAGGGGTATATCTAGGGTGACATCAGCTTTGAAACCTGACTTCATCTCCATATGCTAGCAGGGGAGCATAACCTATTGGTCCTGAGTCCATCTGGCTTCATGCTGAGATCCTGATTCCTGCAGTGTTCTGCAATCTCTGACAGCTTGGGGGGGGGGGGGGGGGGGGGTGGAAGGAGTTAACCCTGAGCACAATGAGCCTTGGACTGCCATTTCTTAGCTGTAACTTTATATTTTGAGAGCATGTTACTGTCAAGGCAGTGTTACTGTTTAGGGAGCCAGGGTTCTAGATTACTGGTTCTACAGACTGCATGTACAAAAAACTCCAATTCTGAGGAGTGTAACTGGACCTGCGGTCAGGGATCTGTCACAGGGGATTAGCGCCTCCACAACGCGTGTCCAACACGCCGGCGATATTAAGTCGGAGGAACAAAAGGGAAAAAAATCTTCTCCCTCCTTTACAGCGTGAGCAGTCTGACCTGCCCTAAGCTCCCAACCTTCAAGGAGGGCTAAGGAGTAATCCTAACCCAAGAATACTTTAAAATCCTTTTTTTTATTCTCCTCAGACTGCAGGATTTGCACCACCTTCCATCTGCTGGAGACAGAAATACTGAGGGACTGCAGGTGGCACACCAGCTTAAGTGACAGTGTCAGTGAAACTTTCTCTGTCTCCATCTGCTGGAAGGGAGGCAAAACCCAGGAGTCTGGATTGTTCTGGGTATGTACAGGGAGACGACAAATAGATTTTTGGTCTATAGGTGTCATTTCTGTGAACCACAAAACCCCTGGGTTTTATGAAGTTTACATGTCCCTAGAAACCATTACGGCACAGTTTGTGAGGCAGGGTACTTGCCAAGAGGATAGCATGAATCTAGATGGCAGGCAAGAGGTTACAAGTGTAGGCACACATATAGGCTAGGCTTCAGTAGTGCAAAGCAAGTAACCCTGAGACGGTGTCAAAGGCAGTGCTAAAATGTTACATGACATATACTGAGTTGCAGATACAGAGACTAATTTCAAGTTGGTAAAGGAGTAAGTCCATAAATAGCTTTGCAAAGCAAAGGAAAATTAGTTCTTATCTGTTAATTTTTGTTCCTGTAGTACCACGGATCAGTCCAGACCATGGGTTGAGCCTCCTGTCCAGCAGATGGAGACAGACCAAAACTGAAAGGGTATCCTGTATCAGGACAGAGTCTACCCTGCAGCCCCTCAGTATAACCATTGTCAAAGCAGATAAAACAAAGAAAAAACCCCCGAAGAGGAAAATCAAGCAAGTAACCAGAAAACTCAACTGAGTAACTCTACAAACTTTGAAGGAACTATGTAGAAAAATGCTCTTGCATATACTTGGTCAGTAAACCAGATGTTTCCTGAAGATAAGGATACAGTACTGGCATCCGGAGATCTGTAGAAAAAAGCTTCGAGTGGGCGACGTGAGAGAAAACAGAGAAGGGCGTCTGGACTGATCCGTGGTACTAAAGGAACGAAAATTATCAGGTAAGAACTAAATTTTCCTTTCCCTGTACGTATCCGGATCAGTCCAGACCATGGGATGTACCAATGCGTCCCTAAACCAGGTGGGACTGAGACAGTCCCGCTCGAAGCACTTGCCGATCAAAAGAACCAAAAACCGGTGCTTGCACATCCAGCCAGTAGTGTCGAGTAAAGGTATGCAGGAATGTCCATGTAGTGGCCCTGCAGATTTCTTGCAGAGAAACTGATTGACTCTCCGCCCAGGAAGTAGCTTGAGAACGCAACGAATGAGCCTTTAGGTCCTCAGGAACCGCCCCGGCCTTGATAAAGATAGGCAGAGGAAATTGCCTCCTTCACCACCGAGCAATATTAGTCTTAGAAACCGGTTTGCCCCGATTTGGACCACTCCAGAGGACAAAAAGATGATCGGAGACCCGAAAGTCACTGGTAACCTGTAGATACCGAAGTAAAACACGCTTAACATCAAGTCTATGAAGATCGCCACCAGCGGGACCCGCAACCTCCTCGAGAGAACGCGGGAACTCCACCGACTGGTTAACATGGAAAGCGGAAACGACCTTCGGCAAAAAGGAAGGAACCGCTTTGAGAGAGACTCCTGAATCGGAAAACTGCAGAAAAGGATCCTGACAGGACAACACTTGGATTTTTAAAACCCGCCGAGCGGAACAGATAGAAACGAGGAAGACCGCCTTAAGCATTAGATCCTTTACCGTAGCCCGACGGAGGGGCTCGAACGGAGCCACACAGAGAGCCCTAAGAACGAGATTAAGACTCCATGACGGACAAGTGGAGCGAACGGGCGGCAAGTGCTTGACGCCCTTCAAGAACCAAACTACATCCAGGTGAGACTCCAAGAGATGAACTTCAAACTCTACCGAGAATGGAGCCGAGAGCAATGAACTGAAGGAAAGACCCTTGGAGAGACCCTTCTGGAGAAAGGAAAGTACCAAAGAAATCGGAGCGGAGAGTGCCGAGACACCCGATTCCACACAGATGGTCTCAAAAACTTTCCAAACGCGTATATAAGCCAGAGAAGTAGATAGCTTACAAGCCCGCAGTAGAGTGGAGATAACTTCCTCCTTATAGCCTTTACACCTCAGGCGTCTCCGTTCAAAAGCCCAGGCCGCTGGACAAAAGCGATCGGCTTGGTCGAAAAATACGGGCCCCTGCCGAAGCAGACGAGGAAGATGGCTGAGACGAAGAGGCCCGTTTGTCACCAGGTTGACGAGATCCACGAACCACAGTCTGCGAGGCCATTCGGGTGCTACCAGAACAACCGGCCCTTTGTGGAGTGCTATTCGGAGAACTTTTCCCACCAGAGGCCACGGAGGAAACACGTAGAGAAGGATATCTGCGGGCCATGGGAGAGCTAGAGCATCCACACCCTCCGAACAGTGCTCTCTCCAGCGGCTGAAGAAGCTGTTGGCCTTGGCATTGCGCAGTCGCCATGAGGTCCAGGTGAGGAGGACCCCACCTGCTATCAAATCCATGGCTTCTTCCGAGAGCTCCCACGCTCCTGAATCGAGACACTGGCGACTGAGGAAATCGGCTTGCACATTCTCCTTGTCCGCTATTTGGTTGGCCGCCAGGTAATCCAGATGACGCTCTGCCCAGGCAAAGAGCCAGCTGGTTTCCAGAGCCACCAGGCGACTCAGAGTGCCCCCCCCTGTCGATTGATATAAGCGACTGTGGTGGAGTTGTCGGAAAGGACCCTCACCACCTTGCCGCGGATCGGGGCAGAAACACCTGTAGAGCCAGACGCACCGCCCGGGCCTCCAGCCGATTGATGTGCCAGCGGGACCGAACTGGGGACCAGACCCCTGCGTGGTCTGAGACTGGCAGACTGCTCCCCAACCGTAGAGACTGGCATCCGTGGTTACTATAATCCACTGTGGAGTCTGAAGAGGCATTCCTCGAAGAAGATGAGGAAGTGAAAGCCACCACTGCAAGTCGGCGATGGTAGAGGCCGAAAGCGGGAGAACCGTGTGAAACTGTTCAGCCACCGGCTGCCAGCGGGATAGCAAAGCTCTCTAACAGTCGCATATGCGCAAACGCCCAGGGGACTAGGTCGATGGTGGAGGCCATAGATCCCAGAACCTGCAGGTAATCCCACGCCGTCAGAAGCGGAAGCGAGAGAATATTGCACACCTGGTCTATAAGTTTGAGAGCCCAAGCGCAAGGTAGGAACACCTTGCCAATCCGAGTACTGAAGCGTGCCCCCAGAAATTCCAACACCTGGGAAGGTTGAAGATTGCTTTTGGGAAAATTGACTATCCACCTGAGGAAGGTGAAGAGAGCTAGGACCCGATCAACAGCCTGCCGGCAGCGAATCTCTGACTTGGCCCACACCAGCCAGCGTCCAGATAGGGATGGACCAGGATTCCTTCTCAGCGGAGGGCAGCCGCCGCCACCACCATCACCTTGGTGAAGGTGCGCGGCGCGGTGGCCAGACCGAGGGTAAAACTTGGAACTGAAAATCCTGGTTCAGGATGTGGAAGTGAAGATACTTCTTGGTGATCGTGGTGAATCGGAATGTGTAAGTAGGCCTCCTGTCAGATCAAGGCGAGGTATTCGCTGGGATGAACTGCCGCAATGACCACTCAGTCTCCATTGCGAAAATGCAGGATCTTGAGGGCCCGGTTGAACCCTCTTGAGGTCCAAGATCGGACGAAAAGCACCTTCTTTCTTTGGACCACAAAGTAGATGGAATATTTATTATTTATTTATAGCTTTTCTATGCCGGCATTCATAATACAATCACATCATGCGGTTTACAGGTACAGGGGGTGTGATAACCTTGAACAATTAACAAGTGGAGAGAAGCAAAAAGTTACAATAAAACAGGGGAAGCTGGAACTGGGGAAGAAGAAGAGAAGCAGGAGTAATTTAACAATAATAATAAGAGAATTATTACATAGTGCTGAAAGGTATCTTAAAGGTTGTTGCGGTCAGTCTGTTAGGACAGTTAGGTGAGTCAGTTAGGTTCGGGAAAGGCTTGTCTAAACAACCATGTCTTAAGCCTTTTTCTAAATGTTAGTAAGCATGGTTCCTGTCTGAGGTCAGGGGGAATGGCGTTCCATATAGATGGTCCCGCTGTAGAGAAGGCCCGTTCTCTGAAGGATAGATGGTGTGAAGCTTTGGTTTGGGGGACACGTAGGGATCCTCTGTAGGCTTCTCTGATGGGTCTGGCTGAAGAGTTAGTGTTCTGAGCAGGATTTGAAGGCTAAGAGGGGCTTGGGAATGGATGGTTTTATGGATGATGCTTGCTTGATCCTTGGGAAGTTATATCTGCTTTGAAAGTACTTTATACTGAAGTGGTGTAGGGTAGGCTCTGTCCTGATAAAGGATACCCTTTTCAGTTTTAGTCTGTCTCCATCTGCTGGACAGGAAGCTCAACCCACGGTCTGGACTGATCCGGGTACATACAGGGAATTTCAAGTTGGTAAAGGAGCAAGACCATAAATAGCTTTGCAAAGCAACAAATCATTGTGCTATCTCCAGCATGTGCATTTGAGCTATTTCATAAGAACATAAGAAAATGCCATACTAGGTCAGACCAAGGGTCCATCAAGCCCAGCATCCTGTTTCCAACAGTGGCCAATCCAGGCCATAAGAACCTGGCAAGTACCCAAGAACTAAGTCTATTCCATGTTACCATTGCTAATCAATCAATAACAGATCAATGTAGTGATAAGTGTAGCTACTGTTGGATTTTTACTGAAGGAAACAAATATGTAAAGTGTTTCATTTGTCCCGATATAATGCGAAACACAGAATACCGCTGCCTTGCCTTTCTGTAAATCTTTTCTGCAACTGAGAAATCCCTAATAAAGAGAAAACAGAATTATACTAAGAGTCACCGCAGGATTTCACATATTCTGAGATTTACAACTGGTCTCATACCATCTGGTAGTTTGAGGCAAGACAGATTAATCACTGCTGAACAGAAATAGAACTGGTAGCAGATCAGCTGAATTCATACCTCTCCACCATACGGTCCCGCTGCCTTTTTTTCTGTCGATCCTGAGTCTTCTTGCCCGCCTGCAGCTTCTTTTTGATCTGACTGATCTCTTCTTGGATGGTTAAAGCAGAACCTAGGAAAAGGGGTGGGGAAAGTGTAAGAAGCCAACATACAAGTTTTAATCTTGGAGTAATGCCCAATCCCCTAAGAAAAATGAACATACTATGACAGTAATATGTAATTGCTGCATTACTTAATTTGGTAGATTTTATAGCTGTGTTCTAAGGTTTTATACTTCACTACACAGTAATATAAACCTGTAACTTTAAAGTCAAGGGATAACGAAGCTCGAGGCAACCAGTTCTGACAAGTGTTTTCCCATCCTTAGTCTCATCCAAAGGAAAATTGGTTCTTACCTGCTAATTTTCAATTTTGTAATACCACAGATCAGTTGAGACAAGTGGGTTTTGCATCCCTACCAGCAGATGGAAGCAGAGAATAAAACCTTTTCAGGCAATGGTACATAACAGAGTGCCACCTGCAGTCCCTCTGTAGTGACCTGTACCCCAAGCCAAGATGTCAACACCCAAAACCCAAATGATCTCCCATCTAGGGCAAGCAGAGAATCAAAGTTGGAGTCCCCTAAAAACCAGGAGTCCCATCATCTCCAACAAGGGCAGCATCCAGAAGCAAGGAAGGTCTTTCAAAAACAAGAGGACGGGCTTCTGGACTGATCTGGGGTATTCCAGGAACGAAAATGAGCAGATAAGTAGCAATTTTCCTTTCTTGTTCATACCCCAGATCAGTCCAGACAACTAGGATGTACGCTGGGAACCCAGAAGATCCGCACGCAACATACTTTCCCCAAACACAGCTTCCACAGGCACCCAACATCTGGGCAGTAATGCTTGGTAAATATGTGCAGCGAAGATCATGTCGCTGCCCGACAAATCTCCTGTGGAGATGCCAAGCTGACACTCTGCCTAGGAGGCTGCCTTCGCCCTTGTAGAATATGCCCACAATCCTTCTGGGACCAATCGACCTTTACAGATATAGGCTGAATAAAATCGCTTCCTTCAACCATCGAGCAATCATGCTCTTAGCTCTATCCTCTCTTTGCTCCACTGAATAACAAAGATGATCCAACCTCCGAAAGTCATTAGTGACCGTAAGAAATTGCAACAGAGAGCGACAAAATATCCAATAATGAAGATCCGTATCTGGCGCCAGATATGGAAAAGTCAGCAGCTCCACCATCTGGTTGAGATGAAACGAGGATACGACCTTCGTCAAAAAGGAAGGAATCATACCAATATCCCATCAGAAATTCTTAGAAAGGGATCTCTACATGACAAGGCTTGAAGCTTTGAAATCCACCGAGCAAACAAATGCCACCAAGAACTGTCTTCAGGATATCTTTCACAGATGCCCTTCTCAGCGTTTCAAAAGTAGAGCCACAGAATACCGGAACCAGATTAAGTTTCTACGATGGACACATCCTATGGACGGCAGGCGCAAGTGCTTTGCCCCCTTCAGGGGGCCACACCTACTTCCAACCAAGCCGCCTGGTTGGAATTGGTTGCAGATGCCATCATCTCCTGCACCCTGCATAAACAAGGTCTTTGCATCAGACTAGCACAAACTGCAGATCAAAGGCTCAAGGTCGAGACAGACCTCAGTCTCTTCAACAGGATCCCTAACTTCCGATCTTGGTCATTCTTCAGCGCAGCCGACCCTGCTACAGGAATGGTCATCTTCTTGGTCACAGCAGACACCGCCGCATCTGCCTTTGGAAGTCTCCAAAGCTCCATGGTCTCTTCTGGCAATGAATGCAACTTAACCATAGCCCTGGCTACCTTCAAGCCGGCCTCAGGAGAATCCCACTCAAAGTCAACTTCTTCAACAAATGAAAAAGACTTTGGTAGCCCACGCAGCCCATCCAGAACAGGGTGAACTCCTTCACTGTCAAGAGTCCTCCTGCGTGACCATGATCCCCAGCTCCTCCAGCACATGGGGAATAAGAGGGCACAGTTATTCGTTTTGGAACAATCTCACTACCCTAGGGTAGACTCCTACCTCAGGCACACTACCCAGATTGTCTCGCAGACCTTCCTGTGGGCCTTCACTTTCGGAATCTTCAAGAAGTCTCATCATCATCTGCAACATGAGATGCTTCAATCCCTTGTAGATATTGCTCCGCCCATATAAATTATTCCTGGGCCTCCAAAATCACTCCAAACCTTCAACCCGCCTTGACGATTGACATGACATAAGAAAGTAAGAAACTTCCATGCTGGATCAGAGCAAGGGTCCATCAAGCCCAACAGAGGTCAAACCAGGCTACAAGAACCTGGCAAGTACCCAAACACTAAGATCATCCCATGCTACTGATGCCAATAATAGCAGAGGCCATTCCCTAAATCAACTTGATTAATAGCAGTTAATGCACTTCTTCTCCAAGAACTTATCCAAACCTTTTTTTAAACCCAGCTACACTAACTGCACTAACCACATTCTCTGACAACAAATTCCAGAGCTTAATTGTGTGTTGAGTGAAAAAGATTTTTCTCCGATTAGTCTTAAATGTACTACTTGCTAACTTCATGGAGTGCCCCCTAGATCCTTCTATTATCCAAAAGTGTAAATAACAGATTCACATCTACTCGTTCAAGACCTCTCATGATTTTAAAGACCTCTATTATATCCCACCTCAGCCGTCTCTTCTCTAAGCTGAAAAGCCCTAACCTCTTCAGCCTTTCCTCACAGGGGCACTGTTCCATCCCCTTTCTCATTTTGTTTGCCCTTCTGTACGTTCTCCAGTGCAACTATATCTTTGAGATGCTGTGACCAGAACTGTACACAGTACTCAAGATGCGGTCTCACCATGGAACGACAAAGGCATTATGACATTTTCTGTTTTATTAACCAATCCCTTCCTAATAATTCCTAACAGTTTGCTTTTTTGACTGCCGCAGCACACTGAGCCAACTATTTCTATGTATTATCCACTATGATGCCTAGATCTTTTTCCTGGGTGGTTGCTTCTAATATGGAACCTAACATCGTGTAACTACAGCAAGGGTTATTTTCCCTATATGTAACACCTTGTGCTTGTCCACATTAAATTTCATCTGCCATTTCAATGCCCAATCTTCCAGTCTCGCAAGTTCCTCCTGCAATGTATCACAATCTGCTTGTGATTTAACTACTCTGAATAATTTTGTATCTGCAAATTTGATAGCCTCAGTCATCTTATCCTTTCCAGATCATTTATAAAAATACATTGAAAAGCACCGGTCCAAGTACAGATCCCTGAGGCACTTCACTGTTTACCCTTTTCCACTGAGAAAATTGACCATTTAATCCTACTCTCGTTTCCTGTCTTTTTAACCAGTTTGTAATCCACGAAAGGACATTGCCTCCTATCCCCTGACTTTTTAATTGTCTTAGAAACCTCTCATGAGGGACTTTGTCGAACACATGAGGGATTTTGTCGAACCTCTCATGAGGGACTTTGTCAAACACATTCTGAAAATTCAAATACACTGCATCTACCGGTTAACCTTTATCCAAGTTTATTACCCCCTTCAAAAAAGAAGATTTTGTGCAGCAAGAGTTCCCTTGGGTAAATCCATGTTGACTGTGTTCCATTAAACCATGTCTTTCTATGCTCTGTGAAATGCTCTGCCAGATCATTACTTGGATCATCCCGCAAATCCTCTGAGTCAGATTCCCATTCCCAGTAGGTAGCTAAGACCCAACCGGCGGAGTAGGTACCATAAACTCCTGACCATAGACCCTTTAGATCTTCTTTAGGTTCTGCTGCAATTTTAGCTCAGGGTTGTTTACCCCCTGCACCTTCCTGGCCAAATAGGCCTCGTGTAGGAGTAAAACAAAATCCATGAAGAATTCCTCCCCATCAGTGCCCCCCAATCTGGCACCTCCAGGTGCATGCTTCAGTCTTGGCGTTCACTAACAAATCGACCATTCTGGTTGCAGGTTTGGCAGCTTTAACAGACGCGCAGGACTGTAAGCTAGAGATTTATCAGGAGAGGATGACTGAGGTTTCAGTGCTGAGCCTGTGAGCAGGGTTCTGTGGAAGTCTAATGCAGAGGGTCTGTGTGTGATGGATCCAGAAGTCTTCAGCAGTGGCTGGTATTAATAGCCAGGCAAGTTGGGTGGAGGCCAGGATTGCATGAGGCTGACGCACTTGATGACTTCAGCTGGACTTCGGCCAGGAATATGTTCGTGGCGGTCTCGGTGCAATGTCTGCCATGGCCAACAAGGATCCTGCTGAACATGTTCCTTCCATGACCGTTAACAGATTGAGTATTCGGATGCATCAAGAGGCATCCGGGACAGGTGAAACTGGGGGAGCCAGAGAGGCTGCGTCGTCCCTGGTTCTTGGATCAGGTTCTGTGCGCAAATGACAGGTCCCTGAGATGGCTCATTTGCAGGTCCTATTTTCTTGGATCAGGCATATCACTTTTGTCTCGCGATTTGACTTTTGAGAGCAAGCACTTGCAACAAAAGAAAATTATTCCTTACCTGCTAATTTTCGTTCCTGTAGTACTAAGGATCAGTCCAGACAGTGGGTTATCTCCCCCTTCCAGCAGATGGAGTCAAAGAACTTTGAAGGATGCTTCCTTATAAGGTAGTGCACCCTCTTCTAATCCTCAGTATGGAGTATATCAAAGCAAAGAGGAAAATCAGGATGGATCAAGAACAATAGAATTATATAACAAATAACAGTGTGCAAAAGGCACAAAACAGTGTCAAACAACAAACTTGCAGAATGAACCATTAACCAGCCAAAGGAAAAAAGGCACTGAAGAACAATTTGAGCAGAGAGGCAATCCCAAACCCAATAAAACAGTCAGGGAGGGCGTCTGGACTGATCCTTGGTACTACAGGAGCGAAAATTAGCAGGTAAGGAATAATTTTCTTTTCCCTGTACGTACCAGGATCAGTCCAGACAGTGGGATGTACCAAAGCTTCCCTACGTAGGGTGGGCCCGGAAAGCCCTGCTCGAATGACCCTAGAGCCAAAGGAGCCAAAAGTAGGCTGTATGTGTAGACGATAATGACGAGCAAAGGTATGTAACGATTTCCAAGTTGCCGCTCGACAAATCTCCTGGAACGAGACCATTGCATCTCCGCCCAGGAAGCAGCCTGAGCTCGAAGAGAATGGGCCTTGACACCGCCGAGGTTGTCGACCCGCTCCAATGTAGGCCACCGAGATCGCCTCCTTCAGCCAGCGAGCAATGGTAGTTTTCGACGCCTTGGCCCCCTTCTCGGACCATGCCAGAGAACAAAAAGATGGTCCGACAAGCGAAAATCATTAGTGACTTCCAGATAGCGAATGAGGATACGCTTGACATCTAGCTTGCGTAGATCCGCCGATGCGTCCGCAGAAGGACGGAAGCTCTACTCTGATTCAAGTGGAACTCGGAAACCACCTTGGGCAGAAAAGCAGGCACAGTGCGCAAGGAAACTCCCGAATCCGTAAAACGAAGGTAGGGCTCTCTGCACGAGAGTGCTTGAAGCTCCGAGATTCTGCGGGCAGAACAGATAGCTACCAGGAAAACCGTCTTGAGAGTGATATCCTTGAGGGTCGCGGAACGCATGGGTTCAAAGGGTGGTCCACCAAGATTCGGAGAACGAGATTGAGACTCCACGAAGGATAAAGAGCGTGGACCGGGGTTTCATGCTTCACCCCCCGAGGAATCGGATGATATCCGGGTGAGAGGAGAGGGAAGTTCCCTCTCGTTGATGAAGTAGAGAGCCTAGGGCAAAGACTTGCACTCTCAGCGAGTTGTAGGCCAGACCCTTGTCCAGTCCCTGTTGAAGAAAAGATAGGATCTGAGCCACCGAGGCGGTCCGTGCGACACAGGTATGGAGGCACACCAGTTCTCAAAAACTTTCCATACCCTGATATAGGAGATGGAGGTAGACGTCTTTCTAGCCTTGAGGGTCGAGATAACGGCCTCTGGGTATCCACCCGTCTCAGCCGGCCTCTCAAAAGCCAGGCCGCAAGACAGAAGCGATCGGCCTGGGCGAAAGATACCGGACCCTGATGCAGCAAGCGTGGAAGGTGACCCAGACGAAGAGTCCGTCCACTGCGAGGTTGATCAAGTCTGCAAACCACACGACGGGGCCATTCCGGCGCCACCAGCATTACCGGACCCTGGTGGGACTCTATTCTCCGGAGCACCTTGCCCACCAGAGGCCAAGGGGGAAACACGTAGAGGAGAACGTGACGGGGCCAGGGGAGGACTAAGGCATCCACTCCCTCTGCGCCGTACTCTTCTGCGACTGAAGAACCGAGCTGCCTTGGCATTCCGGGAGGTTGCCATTAGATCCAGATAGGGGGTCCCCCATCTGTGGAACAGGAGATTCACCGCCTCCTCTGAGAGTTCCCACTCTCCGGATCTAGATGTTGACTGAGAAAGTCGGCTTGAACGTTGTCTACGCCTGCGATGTGGGAAGCCGCTAGGCGGGAGATGAGTCTCCGCCCATCAAACCTGTCTGTCTCCCGAGAGACATGCCGGCTCCTCGTGCCCACTTGGTGATTGATGTAGGCCACAGTGGTCTCATTGTCAGAGTATTCGGACTGCGCAATGATGAAGGAGAAGTAGGAAGCATTTCAATGCCAGACGCACTGCTCTGGTCTCCAAGCGATTGATCGGCTAAGTTGCTTGGGACGGCTTCCACTTCCCTTGCGCAGAACTCTCACACACCGCTCCCCAGCCAGAGAGACTGCCATCCGTCGTGACGATTACCCATTTCGGGATGTCCAAAAAACACCCTGGAGAAGATGAGACAGGATTAACCACCACGAGAGAGACTGTCCTTGGCTCCCTGCGGGAGAGGAAGGATGGCTTGGAAGTCCCGAGACACCGGCTTCCAGCGGGAGAGCAAGGCGCGCTGTAAGGGACGCATATGTGCAAACGCCCAGGGGACCAGATCGATGGTGGAAGCCATGGATCCCAGGACCTGGAGGTAATCCCACCGTTGGAAGCGAGACCGATGAATCGCTGTATCTGAGCTATGAGTGTATGAGCCCTGTCCGGGGCCACCTTGCCCAGCGCTGTGTCGAAATGCGCCCCCAGGAAGTCCAGAGACTGAGATGGAGAAAGGCTGCTCTTGGCGAAGTTGACCACCCAACCGAGGGAGTGAAGAAGCGTCAACACCTTGTCGACCCCCGGTGGCACTGGGCTGAGGACTTTGCCCGAATGAGCCAGTCGTCCAGGTATGGGTGCACCAAGACTCCCTCCCTCCGGAGAGCGGCAGCTACTACTCATCCTTCGTGAAGGTTCGAGGAGCGGTCGCAAGACCAAAGGGTAGAGCCTGGAACTGGAAATGCTGTCCCAGAATCTTGAATCGCAATCGCTGATGATGTGTAGATAAGCTTCCATCAGATCCAGGGAGGCCAAAAATTCTCCGGAGTGTACCGCCGCTATCACGGAGCACAAGGTTTCCATCCGAAAGTGGGGAATCTTGAGGGCCCTGTTGACCATCTTGAGATCCAAGATCGGGCGGAAGGAACCTTCCTTCTTGGGGACTACAAAGTATACCGAATAATGTCCCCGGCCTACTTCCGGGGGGGGGGGGGGGGGGGGGGGGGGGGGGGGGGGGGGGGGGGGGGGTGGGGGGGGGGGTGGGGGAAGGAGGACAGCATGAATCGCTCTGACAGCCAGAAGCCTGTCGAGTTTCTGCCGGACTATGAGTTGTTTCTGGACTGGGCCACATGGAGAAGAGGAACCTGTCTCTTAGCAGCCGAGCAATTCTAACGCATAGCCGTGTCTTAGAATATCCAGGACCCACTGCTCTGACGTGAGGTTGACCCACTCCTCGTAAAAAAGGGAGAGCTTCATTGTGAAGACTTGGAGGACGTCCCCCTGGGCCGAACCAGAGCGGGGCTGTCTTCGGGCACAAAAGGACTGAGTCCAGGATTGAGACAGAGAGGACGGCTGACGAGAGCTGCAGTCCTTGCCTGGCGAAAAACGACGTGGATTCCGAATCGGCTTCTAGCGGAATTAAAAGACTTAGAAGACGAGGGCAATCTTCTGGCAGTTTGTGTACCTTATTCTCTCCGAGGGACTTGATAATTGGTCCAGATCCTCCCCAAATAGTAGCTTGCCCTTGAAGGGTAGGGATCCCAGCTGCGACTTGGAAGAAGAATCCGCCGACCAGTTGCAAGCCAGAGGCGTCTAGCCGAGACTGCAGAAACCATAGATCTGGCCAATACTCTCAGAATGTCATATAGAGCGTCTGCTCCATATGCTATGACGGCCTCCAGATGGTCTGCCTGAAGTGCTTCCAGGAGGCAACTCCTGGAGCTGAGCAGCTGTTGAAGCCAACGAGGCCTGCACTGAGCGAAGGAACTACAAATGGCCCCGGACCCCCAGGCGGACACCTCGAAAACTCTCTTAAGATAAACTTCCAGCTTTCGATCTTGAGATCTCGCAAGGCTGCACCACCCGTTACTGAATGGTAGTTCTTTTCGTCACCACTGAGACTGCAGAATCTACTTTGGGAACCTTAAGAAGCTCCAGGAAATCATCCGGGAGAGGATATAGCTTATCCATGGCCCTGCCGACCTTGAGGGAGGTCTCCGGAGAATCCCATTCCCTGGATATCAGTTGAAGGAATGTGGGATGGGAAGGAAAGGACCTACAGCGGATAGACCAGCCAGAAGGGGGTCCCCTTTCTTCGCTGGTGGATTAGGCTCAGGCGGGTCCTGAGGGGCCTCAATGTCCAATTCCTTTAGGATATGTGGAATGAGGGGGTCCAGCTCATCCCTCTGGAAGATCTGCAGGACTCTAGGATCATCCCCTTCCAATTGAGCCATAGTTGAAGGTTCATCCGGATCCGGGTCCTGCTGAGGAACAGACCCCCCGCAGAGGGGTGTACCAAACAGACCCTCGGAGCGCTTGAGGTGGTCGGAGGTACCCCTGGTCCCGGGACCGCTGACCCTTGGGCACTCCCCACAGTCTGGGCATTTCCCAAGACCTCAGTGGAATCAGCCATTCTGGATACCTTAGGAGGAGGAGGTCCCGCCAAAAATTCCTGGTGCTGGCCTATTCTGGCCAGGTAAGCATTGTGAAAAGGAGAACAAAATCCGTGGAAAACGGAGGTGGCCCCGATGAGAGGAAGAGTGGGAAGATCCCCTGACAGAGGAAAAGGCTCCAGAGGTGGAACGGGTGTCAAAACTGGCGGCTGAGATGAAAAAGGAGCGTCCTGCTCTTCTGTTAGCGCCGGAGCAGCAGAGTCTGGAGACAAAATGGCCGCCATTCCTGCGGTCAGCGGGATCAGGGCCGGCCCTGAACGTCGAGGCGCGCCAGAAGACGAGAACCAGAGCGGCCTGGCAGTTGAGTGGGTCCCTCCCCACTAGGGAGGCAAGCTGTGCAAATCCCCCTGGGAAGCCTCGACCCGGGTTCTCCACAAGCAGCACCTGGATGAACGAGGCATGGGGAACCCCACGGAGCCGCGAGGGAACCAGCTGTTCTTAACGCGAGAAATAGGCAGGTTTAAAGCTGCAGGAAGTGGGAAAAACCTCCAGTTCAGCCTGTTCTTCCTCACGCTCACCAGGTTTGTGGCTGTAAGAAGCAGGTAATAGCCTCCGCTTCAGTCCTGCTCTCTATCCCTCAGGGACCCACGGATAGAGGTACAGAGGAGTAACGCCTCTCTGTGCCGGCTGCCCCGAGGAAAACGGCGACTCAGGGGCAGCGGGTCGGATAGCAGCCACAGGGGGAGAGATCGGTACCACCGACTTGCACCCCGGAGAGAGGAAATAATCTGTCAAAAGGAAATAAAACAAACTTACCCGACAACAGATGGGAGGGGTGGGGGAGCTGCAAATAGTACTGCCTGCAAGCTATAGAATGCTCCCACTAAAACAGGAGCGGAGGCTACAGGAAAGCTCTCCAAATAATTCCCTCAGAAAATTCAAAATTCAAAGATTTTTTTTTTTTTTTAATTAGACTTGATCCATCCAAAAGAAAGGAAAGCTGAGGAAAATAGAGAAAATTCCTAAAATAGTCTAGTCATCTAGTGAGGAACGAAAGCCACCACTTATCTGCTGGAGTCAAGAGAATACTGAGGATTAGTAGAGGGTGCACTACCTTATAAGGAAGCATCCTTCAAAGTTCTATTTGACTCCATCTGCTGGAAGGGGGAGATAACCCACTGTCTGAACTGATCCTGGTATGTACAGGGAAAAAGTAAATAGGCACGAGTCTGACACAATCAAAATTAAAAGATATATATATATATATTTTTTTTTTTTTACGATTGAAACAATACTAGAAATAAGTTACTACTTGCTTGATCCGTTAGGGAAAGAAAAGAACAGGAAAACAAGGGCTGACTAGCACCAGCCCTGCACCTCATACTCACCAGATTCTCCCTTCTCATTCCCTTCATCTGCTCCCTCCTAAAAGAACATGAGAAAACATTTTAGAGCTCAGACTTGTAGATAAATATTATTGTAGAATTATTAAGTACAATATTCCTTATAGGTAGCTGGGAGAGCAATGGCTGTGTGCTCTGAAGAGGAGTAATGAGCAAAGGGAAGGGCTCGGAGACAGTCTTTTTAAAGACCAAAAATCAGTTTGGGGTTTGTTTTTTTGTAAATTACATAATCTCTCAAAAATATTGAATGAAAGATGCTCAGCCATATTCAAACCAGAGCAGAAAGCAGTCTACGATCACGACTGCAAGCCAATTCTGCTAAACTGAATATTAAAAGTAAAAATCAGTTTTAAATAATTTGATTCGTAGTTACTCACAGCTTTAGTGCCTGTTTCAGCTGCATCTTCTCCCTCTTTCCCTTCTGAAAGAGGCAGATATTGCACAAGGTTAGGCATTAAAAATGGAAGGAAAACATGTACCTAAATTCAATCTCACTTTGAGGCAACTAGCTTTTCATCCACACACCAAACTAACAAGCAAAACAGAACTGAAACATAGAAATGACGGCAGTAAAAGACCAAACGGCCCATCCAGTCTGCCCAGCAAGCTCCCACACTTATTTTCCCATAATTATGTTTCACCGACTGTCAGGTTATTTAAGGTAGGATAGTTGAATTCTTCCCTATGCACTAAATATAGTGTTAAGGAAAGCACCATCTTTTACCTAATATGGAGCTAAGTTCATATAAAAAGATTCTGGGCAGAAGTTGAGACTGCTAGAATCTATATACAAGATTAAAATCCCTCTAGATCCAGTTATATATTTATTAGGTCTCTATGGTGAGCCTCAGAAGTAGTGGTCCTGGCAAGTGAGACCGGCATTGAAATGGAAGGAAAGGTGTGCTCCAAGAAGAAAAGGGGATATGGAAAGCAATACCAGAATAAAGCAGTTTGTGCAAATAAGGGGTGCATGGCTAAGTATGTCAAAATCTGGAAAGCATGGAGGATATAGTTGAAAACACAGAAGTTGTGGTTTGACAACTGGAAATGTAAAAAAAAAAAAATTTATTCTTCCCTGCTAATGTTTGTTCCTATAATACCACAGATCAGTCCAGACAAGTGGGTTTATGCATCCCTACCAGCAGATGGAGGCAGAGAACAAAAACTTTGAGCCACTGCTACATATCCCAGAGTGCAGTCCCCTCAGTACTGACGAGTACCCAAGGCCAATATGTAGACATTTCCCCCACTTCCAGGGCAAACAGGTAACTCAGGATTGGAGCCCCCTGAACTGGAGCCTCCCCTACGTCCAAGAAAACCGCATAACCTCAAAGTCTGAACTTATTTACAGTCTGCAAATTTCTGCTACAAGCTTCCAGAAACAGGAACTTGTCTTGACAGCAAAGGGACAGGTCTCTGGACTGATCTGTGGGTTTACAAGAACAAAAATTAGCAGATAAGAACCAATTTTACTTTCCTGTTCATACAGAGATCAGTCCAAACAAGTGGGATTACCCAAGCACCCCTGGCCTGGGCAGGAACCAATACACTCTCAAAGGTCGCAGCTTCCTGTTCTCGAATATCCAATCAGTATGAAAGTATGAAGCGAAGATGTCAGGGCTCTGCATATCTCCTGGGGACACACCAACTGACACACTGCCCAAGAGGCTGCCTGTGCCCCAGAGGAATGCACATGCAGATCTACCGGAATTTCTCAACCCTTACGAATATAAGTGGAGCAAATGACCTCCCTTCAGCCAATGAGAAATCATGGCTTTAGAAGCTTTATCTCCTTTCTCTGCTCCACCGAACACAAAACTGATCCAACTGCCGAAAACGGTTAGTGACTTTAAGACACGGTAACAAAGTCCGATGCACCTCCAAAAGATGAAGCTCCTTCGCCTGCAAGGACTCCTTAGACCACTCCGGAAAGACTGGATGTTCCACCATCTGATTCATATGAAAAGAGGAAGCCACCTTTGGTAAAAAGGAGGTGACTGTTCGCAATGTTACCCTGTCGTTTGAAATATTCAAAAAGGGGCCCTGGAGGACAGGGCTTGAAGCTCTGAAATCCATCTGACCAAACATATGGCTACCAGAAACAGTGCCTTCAACATCAGGTCCTTCAGCAACGCTCCCCATAAGGGCTCAAATGAAGGCCCACAGAGCACTCACAGAACCAAGCTGAGATTCCAATCCGGACTTAACTTCAGTACTGGAGGACACAAATGCTGAACTCCCTTCAGAAACTGAAGGGCATCAGGATGAGAGGCCAAAGAATTCCCTGCAGCTTAGCCCTGATACAACCCAAGGGTGAAACCTGTACATGGTGAGCTATAGGCTAAGATGCGAGCAATGTCCAGAGTTATGGAATCCAACCGCTGCTGCAAACACCAAGACTCAAAACACCTTCTAGACCCTTACATACACCAGAGAAGCAGAAGGCTTTCTAGCCTGAAGCAATGTGTAAATAAATGGCTCAGAATACCCTTTCTGGCGCAACCATCGCCTCTCAAAAGTCAAGCCGCGAGACAAAAGCGATCCTCCTGATCTGAAAATATGGGTCCTTTAAGAACCCCTGGCAGATTGAGCCAACGTGAGAGGCCCATCTATTGCTAGATATACCAGATCTGCAAACCACAGCTGACACAGCCACTCCGGTGCCACTAGCACCACTTTCCCTGGTTGTGTGTCTATGTGTCGCAAGACTCTGCCGATGAGTGGCCAGGGAAGAAACACGTATAGCAAGACTCCCATTGGCCACAGACATACTAGAGCATCTAGCCCCACCGACCTGACTTCCAATGCCAAGGTAGCAAGATTTTTCAATCATAGATGGGAAAACATTGCCATGAGATCCAACTGGGGAACGCCACCTGGTACAAATGCAATCCCCAAGGCTCTGGAGACAACTCACCATTCACCCGGATCTAGCTGCTGCCTAAGGAAATCCACTTACATGGTGTCCGCTCCTGCAATGTTAGATGCCGCTATTCCATCAAGGTGATACTCTGCCCAAGCAAACAACTGCTGAGCCTCATCCCTTCTTGACTATTGATATATGCCACCGTCGCCACATTGCCACCATCCAACCCTTGATCTAGGGCAGAAATGCCTCCAGGGCCCTGCAGCCCACCCTAGTCTCCAGGTGATTGATTGACCAAGACTTCTCTGCTGTTGACCAAAGACCTTGGGCAGACCATCCCTAGCATATCGCCCCCCCAACTCTTGAGGCTGGCGTTTGGTCACTATCATCCAGTCTGGAGCCTCCAGATCCACTTGCTTTTCCAAGTTATAGAAATAGAGCCACCTTGAGATGGGACCTGGAGTCTCCTCAAAGAGAAGGCAGGCGATATTCTTCCGATAACGGATTCCTCCTGGACAAGAGTGCCTTTTGCAAAGGTTGCATTTGAGCAAAGGTCCACAGAACGAAAAACATGGGGTTTTGCCTCCCCTCCCCCTCCAGCAGATGGAGACAGAGAAAGTTTTATTGACACTGCCACTTACGTTCTTGGAGGAGAAGTCCATTACCTGCTATTAAGTTGACTTAGAAAATAGCCACTGCTATTACTAGCAACAGTAGCATGGAATAGACTAAGCTTTTGGGTTCTTATGGCCTGGATTGGCCACTCTTGGAAACAGGATGCTGGGCTCGACGGACCCTTGGTATGACCCAGAATGGCATGTTCTTATATTCTTAACATGAGGTGCCATGTGCAGTCCCTCAGTACTGAACAACAAAACCAACACCTTAACAAATCTCCCCTGAATGAGCAGTGGGAAGAGGAAACCTGGAACTGAAAAACTCGCCCACACAAAACCTTGTGTATGACTAAGAAAAAACCTGTGCCAGTCTTCAGAGTAATCACAAAAACATATCGAGCGGACTCTCCAATTCTACATTTCCTCCCGTGGGTGGGACTCTGGACTGATCTGTGGTGCTACAGGAACGAAAATTAGCACTTAAGAACCAATTTTCCTTTCCCTGTACATACCCAGATCAGTTCAGACTCCTGGGATGTATCAAAGCTTCCCTAAACAGGGTGGGACTGTGAGAGTCTCACTCTAAGCAAGATTTCACCAAAGCCCCCTCTACCTCTTTGCCAGCTGAAGAAACACATAGCCTTGGCTTTGCGGAAGGTCACCATTAAATCCACACACAGCGTACCCCACCTGTGACCGATGAGGCACATCGCTTCCTCTGACAGCTCCCGCTCTCCGGGTTCCAGCCGCTGCCGGCTCAGAAAAAGTGCTAACTGTTCCAGATATTGTTCTGCCCAACCAATTAAATCCCAGTCTTCTTGAGCCACTGCTTGACTTTTGGTGCCCCCCATTGGTGCCCCCTCCGCTCTGTAAACTACTAGTCAAATTGGATCTCCACCATTTTATATATGCCGACAACGTGCAGATCCTCATTCCCATCAATGATTCACTGGACAAAGCCCTGAAAACTTGGGATACAGCCCTTACAACTGACAGCCTCCATTTAAAGCACGTCCGCAGCCTGGGGGTCATGATTGACAATCACTTCTTTAAAAATTTTATCTCATCTACTATTAAAGTTAGTGAACTGTAATAAACCCACTAACTTCATACTCAGTCACAGCATCTTATTATTATACTTCACAACAGCATCATATTGATCATTTTTGCTACTCATCTATATTTTTATAATACTATACTTATTTATTAATTGATACAGTTGGCTAAAATGTTAATATTCTTCCTTCAGTTTCCTCCCCCTTTCAGATCCTAGTTATTTTTCCTTGTTTTTTGTAACTTTCTCACATCCTAAATATTGTTAATATATCTGTTAAGTTTCATTCTATATGTGACGTTGAATTGGGAAATGTTTTACTATGTTACTCTCTGCCTTTACTCACATTGTTAATTGTAAACCGCGTTGATGTGATTCCTATCATGAAACTCGGTATAATAAAAATAATAAATAAATAAAATAAATAAATAAATTAAAAATGGCTTCTTTAAGTTACATACGCTCAAAAGAATTAAACCTCTTTTACATGCACAGGACTTCCGGACAGTGTTGCAAGCTACTATCTTACCAAAACTAGACTATTGTAACGCACTACTGCTGGGTCTCCCAAACAACATAATTCAACCTTTACAGATGCTGCAAAATGCTGCTGCTCGCTTACTTACGAATACCCGAAGACACGAACACATCACCCCTGCTTTAATGTTTTTACATTGGCTTCCTGTAACGTACAGGATCACTTTTAAAGTGCTTTCTCTCATCCATAAATCAATACACAACCAAGAAATGCAATGGTTTTCTGACCAGCTCATTTTCCACACATCTAATAGACCAATTAGAAATATCCACAAAGCCAAATTAGCTGCTCATCCACTCAAATACATCAAACACGTGTCCACAAGAGAACGTTCCTTCTCGATTGCTGGGATCAACTTATGGAACAATATGCCTTTGGACTTACGTTGTGATCCCTGCCACAAAACGTTCAAACAAAACCTCAAAACATGGTTGTTTGAACAAGCATACTATAGTTGATCAATGTCTAACTTGAATTGAAAATCAGTTTTGCTGTATAAAGTTGTCACCTTCTGTTGAAGTTAATTGTTTACTTTCCTATGAACTGTTCTATGTAAAACCTGTTGCTATTTATTGTTTACTTACTGTTTAACCTATTACCTGTAAAGCTTTGTGATAAGTTTTTGTTTAATGTAAACCGAGGTGATGTAGACCTTTACGTACCACGGTATATAAAAATCTCCAAATAAATAAATAAATAAATGTAAGCCACCGCTGTCATGTTGTGTGACAAGACTCTCACCGGCCTACCCCTCACCAGGGGTAGAAATGCCTGCAGAGCCAAATGCACGGCTCTCATCTCTAGACGACTGATGGATCACGAAGCTTCCTCCGCCAACCATCGCCCTTGCACAGACTAGTTCTGACACACCACTCCCCACCTGGAAAGACTGGCACTGATGGAGACAATCGTCCAGACTGAATATCTAAATCCACACATCTTAATTTGGACCGAGCAAACACTAAGTCGAAGAGGTAGCTGAAATTGCTCCAACGGGTCCCAGTGAGATAGTAAAGCCAACTGTAGAGGCTTCATATGAGCAAATGCCCATAGAACCAATTCCAAGATAGACGCCAAAGACCTGAGAACTTGCAAGTAATCCCAGACCTTTGGCATTTGCTTCTCCAACGAACCACAAACTTGAGCTTCAACTTGGAAATCCGCTGTTCAGTGAGAAATATTTTCCCCACCCTCAGGAATTCCAAAATCTGGGAAAGGAAAAGATGACTGACAGATTGACCATCCATCCCAACGATCTCAGGCACCAGAGGACTAAGTCCACTGCCTTCTAACAAAGTATTTTTGACGTTGCCCAAATCAGCCAGTCATCTAAATAGGGGTGCACCAGGACCCCGACCCTCCGGACAGTTGCAGCCACCACAACCATTACCTTGGTGAAGGTCCTGGGCGCCATTGCCAAACAGGGCAGGGCACAAAATTGAAAATGTTCTCCCAGAATCATGAATCTCATATATGGCGATCGGGCCGGTTTCCAATGTGCAAGTATGCATCAGTCAAATCCAGAGATGCTAGGTACTCCCCCCTTGTGCACCAAGGCAATCAACGAATGCAGGGTTTCCATTCAGAACAGAGGATCCTTCAGAGCCACGTTTCACCTTTTTTTAAATCGAGGATTGGACGGAACATACCCTCCCTTCTTGGGAACTATGAAATAAATGGAATAGCGGCCTATTCCCTGCTCCTCCAGGGAGACAAGAACAATGGCTCCCAGCCTGCTCAGGTGACAAAGTTTCTCACACTGCCAGCTTCTTTTCTTCGTAAGTACATGGGGAGACCATAAACAGATCTCTTAGCGGCTGAGCAAATTCTAAAGCATAACCTTGTTTTATCACGCTTTAGACCTGCTGGTCCGACGTGACCTTGGTCCACTCCTCGTAGAACAGACCAGCCGGCCTCCTATCACTGGAATAGAGGAGTGGACCAGCCTCGCATCATTGGGTGGATCTGGCTCAACCTCCACCTTGGAAAGAGCCATCTCTACCAGACCTATGCCCTTGAAAAGTGGTTCCAGGATGGTTGTCTGTTCAAGGACTGCCTCTGTATACTCCCCGTAGGTCTGAGTGGCAGAAACTGCCAACTCCCTCTGAAGCGAGAAAGGGGAGGAAAGGAAGTTTACCCTTTCAGCTTATCTTCAGGCAATTTATGGACCTTATTCACACTGAGAAGCTCCAAGTTCTTAACGAAGAGCAAGTTCCCTTTAAAGGGCAAAGTCCCAACAGACTTGGATGAAATGTCAGACGACCAATTCTTCAACCAGAGTAGTCTGCGGGCCGAGAGACATCATAGTCCTGGAGGAGATCCTGACGAGATCATACAAGGCATCTGCACTATACGCCACTACGGCTTCCAGCCACTCCACCTGATTTGTCTCAGATTCAAACTAAGACCTGTCAGCCTGTAATTGTTGCACCCAACGTAAGCCAGCCCTCAACATAAAACTGCTACACACAGCAGCTCGAACACCAAGGGTAGACATCTCAGAAGTCTTCTTGAGCTGCACTTCCAGCTTCCTATCCTGAAGGTCCTTCAGAGTCTTAAAACCAGCAACTGGAATGGTCGTCTTCTTAGTACCAGCCGAAACAGACGAATCCACCTTCGGGACCTTCAAAATCTCAAGCATATTCTCTGGCAAAGGATACAACTTATCAATGGCCCTGGTGACCCTTCAGGCCTGATTCAGGAGTATCCCACTCCCTAAACAACAAAGCACTGACCAACTTGTGAAATGGAAAAGACCTCCTTGGACCCCGGAGGCCAACCATGACCCAGTTCCTCCAGAACAGCAGATATGAGGGGACTCAGTTCCTCCTTGCGGAAAAACCATACCACTTTGGGATCATCGCTGTCAACTGCTGGGTTCTTCGACAATGACTGATTTGGGTCCTGATCCACCAAACCTGGATCCGATCTCTGAGGGTCTTGCACTCACAGATCATCTGCTTTTGAAGAGCTCTCTGCGGAAAGAGTCTGTGCCGGGGCCCCTAGGACTCAACTGACTCTCGTAGCCCCCGCAGCCCCAGAGGGTCTGGGTCTCTTTGCCAGCCTTATCAAAGCCCCCTACTCAGCCCTGTGCCACATGGCCTTCCTGACCTTATAAGCTTTGTGCAATAAAAGAACAAAATCTGAGGAGAAAGTAGAGGAGGCATCCAAGTCCTCCTGGGGTCCCCCCCTCACTTCCTGAAGGGGGCCCCTCAGTGTGGAGGTCCCCACCACTGGAGATACAGGAGGGGGGAATCTCCATCCCCCTCTGCGGAATGCGTGGCAGCCCTGAAGTTAGACAAGATGGTTTCTGTTCCCGCACTTAGCGGGAAGGGATCACCGACAGGCTGCCGCGCTGGTGAGAGTCTCCCAGGCTCACAGCGCCTTGCTGATTTATTTACTGCCACAATCCCCGAAGCGGCACCAGGAGCATTTGCCGTCACGCGCATTTCCACAAGCCGAATCATGTGGCATGAAATCCAGCACCTGGCAGCAAGAGCAGAAAAGCCACCGGAGGAACGGGGAACAACTGAGCCGCTCGACTGCTTAAGCAGCAGAGCAAGGGTAAAAATGTGTCATCCCATGGCAACTGTTATTTGCTCCCTTGACTAATTTTTTTTTTTTACAAAAAAAACTTATCTATATAAATAAAAATGTTAAATAGTTTGGACAAAATCGCTAATCTCAGAAAACACTGAAGCGATTGCTTTCAAATTTGGACACAACCTTCGTTTCACATACAGGAAGGTTCTTCTGTACTTACATTACAGATATGTCACACCTGTGACAGGTAAAATAGGTTTAAAAAATTTTTCAAGAAAACAGCGACATTTGCTGGACGTAAGCTCCATCTGTTACACCTTACACTAACACACGCTACACTAATCATTTCGCCAGTCCAGGTCCACGTTTCACTTCCATTTTAACACATTCGCGCACTTTTTTCACCGGAAGATAACTATTTCCTTTACAGATAAAATACACCCACCACCCTCCTCACACCCCCCACACACATGCCAAATTGATTTACTTCCCAGGCCCTCACAACACACACAAAACCTGACAGAAGTCCGGGAGGCTCCAGCGGGGGGCCAGGACCGGTCCGGGACATCTCCTGCACTACGGCCGTCGGCTGCCAGCAATCAACATGGCATGTGCTAGAGTAGGCAGGTTGTGATTACAATGATTGCACTGCTATAGCTTCGTCTTTTAGTTTCCTCACCGTCTCCTGAAACCAGTCACCAAATAGGTTGTTTCCCGTACACGGTAGATTTGCCAATTTTTCGTGCAAAATCCTCCCTTATGGTGCTCGAACGCAACCATGCCATCCTACGGGCTGCTATGGCTGTTGCCGACGCTCTAGACAATGTTTCAAGTCCTTCATATACTAAACGAAGGAAGTGTCGGGAACACTCCTTCATATCATGGAGCGTCTGTGGAGTTTGATCTGCCGTGGAGGAGAGCATACCCTTTGTGGCTTGGATACATTCATATAAATACTGTAACCATATAAAACTGGTGATGCATAATTCTGGTGTTTAGCATTGCATTCTGGTACATTTTTCTGCCAAATTCGGTCAAATACCTATTGTCTTTGGTTGGTGGGTATGTAGAGTGTGTTTTTGACTTTTTGAATCGTTGCATCGCTGATTCTACCACTATGGAAGCATGAGGTAATTGTGGTAGCACATACGGCAGGTCTTTCCGCATTCGAAATTTAATGTCGGTTTTTCGAGAGACCGCCGTCAGAGAGAGATGTTTCCCAGGATTTTTGGAGAACACTGTGTAGTAATTCTTGTTGTGGTAACGAAGTGGATTCTCCTGGAACATCAAAAAATTTTAGAAGACCCAAGTTCTCTGATCTAGGATCTGATTCCTTTTGTACATCTAAATGTAAGATGGTACCCAGCTTTTCCAAGAATCTTGGATATGAGATCTTCTGGCAGAGAATATGGTTCTTGTGGTTGTTCCTGTGGATCTGAAGGAAACCCCGTCGAGGATGAAGGAGATGTTGGTGGAGATGTGGAATCTACCAGTGTCCTGTTTTTAAGTGGAGATTGTGGCTGGTGATGAAGGAAGTTCTACAGACTGTTCCCTTGAGAGATGGACACTCTGTTCTCTAGAGCCCGTCGATGGTTGATTTGACATTTTGAAGGAGGCTTCTAGGGTCTCATAGAAACCCGCTAGAGACTGCGATAACTGCCAAAAAGCCTCCTTCGTTTTAGGAGGCATGACGGATTTACCAGTATGGTGTGGTGAAGGATGTGGTGTCTGTTCTGCCGGTATTGGCGGAGACAATGAAGGTGGGACGTGCTCTGGTTTGTGAGCTCTCTCTCTCTCTTATTCTCCTAGAAGAGCTGGATGCATTAGAAGATGTGAGATATATCAGTGACCTATGTGAATGTGCTTTAGGATGTTTACTCCTGGAAGAGATGGAGGTAGAGGGGCTGACGTCCCATCCTGAGGTCTTATGTGGAAATGTTTTATGGTGCGAATGATGTTTGTGGCGATGGGTAAGCACTGGCGCCACATGAGGTTTATCCCTTGATGGTGACCTTTTCTTATGTTTAGGTCTAGATCCCCTTGATGAAGTCTCGGAATGCCGTGGCATAGAGTCACGAGGTGGAGTGGGATAATTGTGGAGATTGAAGCCTCCGTTTTAAGCCGCTTTGGCTTGGATGTGTCACTTTTTGTATCTTTAAAGGTGTAGGTGTTCACCTATCCTGTGATGGACTCCTTGATCCGTTTTGGGGTTCTTGTTGTTTAGTAATTGATGGTCTCGGCGCCGTGCTGTGCGCCGCCGGAATCTTCGGGGCCGTGTCGCTTGGTAGGATTTTCAGCTCCACGGCTCGTTCCCGAGACGGCATCGTATCTCATGCCCGTTTCGCACGGTCATGCGGCGCCGATCGGTTGGATCAGATCCCTGATCCAATGGCCTCGCTTGTTTTATTACCTCTTTCCCTCCAGGCCTGAAGGGACGAGGATCCCACGATGCCACTCTCCTGTGAGGGGGAGCGGGTCTCTTCGCAGGTCCCGGCGAGGAATGAGCCTCCGATGGCTCCGACAAGCTGAGAAGTTCTTTCATTTTGTAGGCCCTCTGTCTTTGGGCCCGAGGGGACACACGAGCACAAAACTCGCATTCCCCCACGTTGTGGTTGGCACAGAGGCAGCGGTAACATCGGTTATGGCCATCCGTGACAGACATTACCTTGCCGCAGCGACAACGCTTGAATCCAGATTTCGACATTCTCTGAGAAGAAAGTTAGCTCCGTGTGCGATCCCGCGCACGGAAAGAAACAGACTGGGGAGAATCTGTTACTTTCCTGCGCGGGAACACATGCGCAGCCGCAGAGACTAAAAAGCCAAACCTCTGCTTAATAAAGCTCCGCCTCCCGGACCTGACTGACAGATCCCATGACAGCATGGCTAATTCAGCCCTGCTATCAACAGGAAAATACAAAAGTTTTTAAAGAACATCTAAAAGATAGGTCAGCTGATAGTTTTCAGCAACTTATTCCAATTTGGAAGTGCATAAGAAAAAAAAGCAAGCTAATGCTATAGGATAGAGAGGAGAGTCTGGTTAGGGGGCAGGAGTGGGTAAGGAGGGTAGGACAGAAGGCAGATTAATCTGTGTATATAGAAGGTTAATTGGAATTGGACAGGAAGGTGTTTGATGACATCTCTAAAGTGAATCTAAAGGGAATCCTTCTGGGGTGGGCTGGGGGTATGGGATAATTGGAGAGAAAGGAAAAGAGGGGAAGTGTGATAGAAGTGTTTTGATTATATCGCTGAGAATGATTATACTATTGTAATTTTTGTGTTTCCATGAGACTATTCCACTATTTTGTGATTTCCAATTAAAAAAAACACCCCCAAAAAACCAGGAGTTTCAGATCACAGCTGAATTAAAGACATTTGGGTGGGGGAAATCAGATAATTACCTTTTGTAACCTCAAAAAATTAGGTGGAATGTATGGGAGCCACTGCTCAGCCAAACAGTTGGGGCCCATACATTCAATTTTTAGTTCCAAGCACTGCAGTGGCTTGACTAGAGCAAAGGTGCCTTACCATTTTCAGATTCAGAGTTGGCAGTTTCATTTTTGGCTACTTTGCTGTCAGGTTCATCAGTAGTGTTAGTCTGCTTCCTCTTGTTCCCCGCCACAGTGTCCTTCTTGACTTTCTTTTTCTGCTGTGGCTGTAGGAAAAGGGAAAATCAGCTCGAAACACTTTCAAGAAACCACGCTCCCCACACACACAACCTTCACCACCACAACCCAGATCAGTTATGCTTTAACTGCCAATCAATTTTAAGTCCTATTAAAAACTAGCTATTTCCCCCACATCGAAAATACTTTTGCTAGACAAATATTTAGGTTTGATCTTATCCCCTTTCCTAAAAACTTAATATCTATAAGTATTGCAGTGCAGTTCCCTAACTTTAGCACATCCTCCTTAGCACAGCTATTATTTGGGTGGGCACTGGACTGTAGTTACACTGGCCCCTTTGAACAGGATGCCACGCAACAGCATGAATTATGGCTGCTACTATTTGCAGAGAATGGGGATGGGCTCTTGCACCTGCTTAGCAAGGGTCAGCCTGGCTTTGTTGAGCAGAGCGTATCTTCTACAGGAAGTAAATGGGGAGTGGTGTAGGCAGAGGTACTTACTTTGTCTCCGTCCCACATTTTCCAGTTTTTCCTCATTTGCTGTTTGAAGGCGCCAACTCCAAAGTTCCCAGAGAAACCTCTCAGTCCCTGAAACCTCTTGTGCTCAGGGACAATGCTGTGGGAGAAGAGGGATGGGAGCCGGGAGGAGCCGGAGGCACCTGGGCCCCGCCCTCCCTTTGACTGCAGCGGCTCATTCCATTGTCCGCCCATGTACCCGGAATAGGAAGATGCCATGGATCTCTTATTTCGCCCGTCTCTGGCCCAGTTCTGGCCCTGTTGGCCATAGTTGTCCCATGCTCTGTTCTGGAACTGGTCCCTGCTGTTCCCGTAGGAGCTGTCATAGCGACCATCATAGGCAGTCATGTCCTGGTCATGTCCAGCCTCACTGTAACTGTAGCCGGATCTGTATAGATCACGGTCGTTCAGTGAAGACCTTGAGTCGTAGGACTCATATGAATCATACCTGCAAGAGTCGCACAGCAAGCAAGGAATCCAGTCATTAGCAAGTAAGGAACCATGTTAGAGCCTGCCAAGAAATGGCAGCAGAGATTGAACAAAAAAAATATAAAGGTTAACTGCTACAATAAAAGACTTTCACCAGTTAAGTTATCAAACAAGGTTCAGAGGTTTCACTCAACATGGGAGTTTTTCCTTGTGTGATACAGCAGTCAGAGGGGAGGGCAAAGTACTGGAATTCTGTTCCACTTCAGCTTGGAACAATTGGATTGGATTTTTCTCCTGTGGCTCAGATATAAAATTTAAGACGGGTTTGCAAATACCCAGGAGCCACTAATTTCCACAGCACTATCAGACACAGCCTAAGTCTCTCAGTTAACTACTAAAAAATTAAAATTCCCAAACTGAGCAAAGGCTCCTCAGCAGTGGATATGGACCACAATTTTGAATTTGTTCACTAACTCATTCTAACCAAACTCTAAATTTGCCCCCTCACAACTGTTACAGACGTTTACAGTCACCACTCACGCAAATAAACAGGTCTGTAGCTCAATGATATTAACTTCCACTGCAAATTCTATTTGTAGCCAAGAAAAAATAACGTGAGGGGTTGGGGGAAGAGATAGGAGGAAAGGACTAATAGAACATAAAAAAGCCTAACAGGTTATTCTACAATACCCTTTCAATCTGAATACTAGAAGTTCTCGTCCTTCACTAAAACCTCATTAGCAGAAATAACACTATCAATGTCAAACCCAAGCAGCAAAGAGAAAAGGTGTTTTGTTTTCCATTGGTTTACACATAATCATACTGTAATCTTTAAAAAAAAAAAATAGGCCAAGTTCGAAGAAACCTGCAAGAGGAGTAGAAAATTAAAATCTATACTTTCATATCACAGCAAGATTAAACGTAAAGATTTAGAAAAAAATACATGAAAACAAATTAGAAATATCTTGTCAAAGCAGAACAAAAAATTCACAGGTGACGAAAACTCTGCATCTGCAAACAAATGTATAAATTCTGGAACTTCCTGCATTGTGTGTCTATGGAAAAAACGCTTAGTTCATTTGCCCAAAATGAAAAACAAAAACCGCATTCTGACAGCCAAGCAAGTGTACCAGACTATCACTGGAGTGGATGAACAGAGAGCCTGCTATTCAACATGCTCCATAACCATCTTAACCCATTTCATTAACAGTTGAATGTAAAATTATTTTGCTTTAAAAAAGATATCCAGTATAACTTGTCTTACAGTTTTTCAAAAGCAAAAAAAAATAAAAATTGTTTTATGCAACACTAGAAATTCATGCATTTCATTTCTAACCAGTCAATACCTATGTAAGTTTTAACCTGAGCCAAAGGAACCAACCTTCTGGGATATGGTCCTATGCATGTCCACCGATGTGTGGATCCAGGGGAAAAAAAACAAAACATGTGTCCTGAAAATTTGGTGTGGCTAGAAGGCTAGAACACTAAACTTAGAAGTTATAGGGTCTATGAGGACACAGACTGATCTCATAAGCCTTCTTTCCCTTTGGAAAGAAAGTTAAAGAAAAAAAGCCAAGGAAGATGGGTTATCTGGATTCAGCTGGTCATCATTAAAATGTAGACAGTAAACAATAGTAGTTTTAAAACCAAATCCCATTCTTCACCCTCACAGATTATGCAACCAGATAAGTATAAATGCCAGTGTTCTATTCCTTAGAATCTCTCCATGCAACTACCATTGTAAAGCAAAATTGCTTACCTTGTAATAGGTGTTATCCCAGGACAGCAGATGTAGTCCTCACATATGGGTGACGTCATTGACGGAGCCCTATCACGGAAAACTTTCTGTCAAAGTTTCTAAAATCTTTTGACTGGCATCCTGAGTCCACTGAGCATGCCCAGTATGTCATGATCCCTCGAGCCACAGGGGTCTCCCTTCAGTCTTGTTTGTAGCAATAAGCTTTAGCCAAAAATAAAATAATAAAACGTATCGGACCTAATTCCGCGGGGTGGTGGATGGGTTTCGTGAGGACTATATCCTGCTGTCCTGGGATAACACCTATTACAAAGTAAGCAATTTTGCTTTATCCCAGGACAAGCAGGATGCTAGTCCTCACATATTGGTGATTGGCAAGCTACAGGCTGAGTCATCCTTGTATTGGACCACATAGGGCTCCTATAACCGTGAGGCTAACAGCAGCGCGGAAAAAAGAAGACTGAAGGGAGACCCCTGTGGCTCGAGGGATCATGGCATGCTGGGTATGTTCAGTAGTCTCAGGATGCCAGTCAGGATGCCAGTCAGACATTTCTAGAAACTTTGACAGAAAGTTTTCCGTGATAGGGCTCCGTCAATGACGTCACCCATATGTGAGGACTAGCAGCATCCTGCTTGTCCTGGGATAACACCTATTACAAGGTAAGCTTGTCCTGGGATAATGTATAAACTTTATGAATACTCAAAGTAAAGGCCTGATTTAAGCCTGAGTTAGGAATAAGGCAGAATAAATCAGGCCTCAAGAGCAGACTCAAAGAAGGGAAGACTAGTTCTACATATTAATGCTACCATCCTATCATGTTTTGACCTAGTCCTGGCTTTCCACCTTTCTTCTCAATGCAGAAAAGGGCTAGACTGTATGAGGACAAGAGTTAGAAAACAAGAAAAAAAGCATGATTTCATAAGGATCAGGAGCCATGCTGGAAAAATGACTACAAATAGTAATACAGACTGCTGCTCAGTTGACCTGACTAGTAAATTTAAGCCACTTTCTGAGGAAAAAATCTAAGACAACTAGAGTCCTGGAGAATATCATTTCTGGTCACAAGCACCAAGCTAGCTATCCCTGATAACTAATTATGCATTTAATAACACAGGACTAATCTTCAAAGAAGGTGCAGACACCATATTTAAAAATAAAGACAAAAGTAAACTATTCAGTGATAAAGCAGCACTAGTTTTAGCAGAGTTATCTTGAACTTGGAAGAAGTTATGCTTTCCAAAAAATGACAACCTGAAACTAAAATGAAACTTCCAAAACATCAATTTTAGTTACTTTTTTGGGAGAGAGGGAAAGAGAGAGATCAACCATTAAACACACAGACAGTTGTGGCCAACTACTTATCTTTTCCTGCAGGACTGATCCTCTAGTTTGCCCCAGTTCAATAGGCTTAAATGAACTATACCAGTAGAAGAGATTAACTACACAGAACACTTATGGTGGTTAGAGTAAGAACACGGCACCACCCACAGACAAAAGACAGACCTGGTAAAAGCACACCTGCTCCTAAAATTCTGATGCATTACCCTTCCATTTAACAAGAGTCAAATTATAAACCATTTCCTTATCTCAAATGAAAGTGTTTCATGTCAAAATGTAAATGAAAAAAGGAAATCACTGGAGAGGTGGGATTCCCCTTTATATACAAGATTGGTCAGATGGTTGTATACAGTCACTGGAATGAAAGAGGGCAGATTCTGGGGGTAGATAACAGGTAAAGGTTAAATGTAGTTTGTTCTAACCTTTTAGAAGCTTTACTATGAATTTCGCACTGTTCTGATTACAGTACTGTCAATTTTGGTAATGGAAATTAAGTTTTAAAACAAAAAATTGAAACATCCGCAATGTACTCAATTTTAATGTACTGATAACCATGGATTATACATTAAGAATAAAGGTATTTTACATTAAGGCAGCAGGCATCCTGTTACAGCAAGTTCTTTTACAAAGTCTAAACCCATTCCCAACACCTAAAGACTACCCCTGTATGGACAGCAGCATATATAAGTGCTGGTAAAGTTTTGCTGTAACAGCCCCATGGTGCTAGTGGAAGCATTTATATTTGCTTTATACCATACCCATAATTGCCAGTGGTGCCAGAGTCACCTTGACTGTATCCATATCCATAATCATATCCTTCATAGCCTGAAAAAATCATGTTAAAAAAGTGTAAATTTGTTTGCCACTAAAAATCCAAAGCAAATATCAGACATGGCTGTGATTAAGGCAACAGATAAAGAAATTTCCCTCTGATACATTGTTAGCAATCCTAGCAGAAGGGCCAGAAATTGAATTGGCATGCAGGTTAAATCTCTCTCTCATCCTTAAGAAATGATCCCTCCAGGCCAAGCTAAGACATTGTCTATGATGAAGAAACAGTCCGTACTCATTTCCTTTCCTTGAATCCTGCTAGACCAGTCCAGATGCATAGATTTACTCTGCTTACTAACAGATGAAAACAGAGGACACACTTTTCCAGCATCACTACTGGTATTTAGGATGGTGCACCTCAGGTAATTACAAATGGAGGTCATGCCTGTGAGAACTACTCAGAGGAAAAGAAGCTGCTATTGTTTTTCATATCAAGCATGTGTGGTCACCTTACAAGTTTGCTGGACACAAATTTGCTTAAGCTGCAACTTTGACAAACATATCTAGCACTCGGTATCGTTCACAGATGTCTGGCTCATGCCAGCATCTTTGTGAGAATATGCATATACGTATCTGCTAAGATGAAGTCATCAGAAGCCCACCAAATCCATGCAGTAACATCCAATCAATATTAACTTTTGGATCCTAGGCATATGCATGAAATCCAGAACAAAAGGAGGACCTTGGACTTGAAACAGATTTCAGACTGCACTACAGCACAGCACTATGCTGCTTGCTGCCATTCACACAAACTCCACAACTGTGAACTTGGTACCCCTACCTTTTCATGACGCAAGCTAAGTTTTAGGACTGGGTATGCAGCTCAGATCAGCCCTGCTCCATTCCATTAACTGCAGAGAGCTTGCTGACTTCATCCATGCCTAAGCCCTGGCAAGTCAAGCGATCCTCATCCATTATTGCCTGCATAACAGATTTCTGTAAATTCTGGGACTGCCATCCTGAGACTGTGGTATTAGGCTGTCATTTGCTGCCCTCCATACTGAGCCAGGACCCTGATTCTCCCAAGAGTCCACTCAAGGACTACAATGAAATCAGTGTAAAATAAAGGAAAATTGGTTCTTACCTGCTAATTTTCGTTCCTGTAGTACCAAGGATCAGTCCAGACCGCTGGGTTGTGTCTCCCTTCCAGCAGAGGGAGTCAGAGAAAAAAAACCCAAAAAGGCACCCCTCTTAACCTGGTGAGCCACCTTCGATCCCTCAGTATATACGATATCAAAGAGGAATAACCAATAAAGGAGAACAAATCCCCAAATATAACCACCAGTGGCTACAACAATGCGCGTGGTAAAATAAACAAACCATACCGCCAGATAACATATCAAGAAGATTCCTTCCTATGTCTGTAAAGAACTCTGCAGAGGTAAGAAAAAACGGACTCTCCAGAAAACCCAAGGGCGGGCGTCTGGACTGATCCTTGGTACTACAGGAACGAAAATTAGCAGGTAAGAACCAATTTTCCTTTTCCTGTACGTACCAGGATCAGTCCAGACCGTTGGGATGTACCAGAGCTGCCTTAATTGGGGTGGGATCTGGAGAGTCCCGCACGAAGAACACTGCTGCCAAAACAGTCGACCTCCAGATCCCGGACGTCTACACGATAATGTTTCGCAAAAATATGCAATGATTTCCAAGTGGCTGCTCTACAAATCTCCTGCGGCGAGACCGACTGGCTCTCCGCCCAAGAGGCCGCTTGAGATCTGGTAGAGTGCGCTTTCAAGCCTTCTGGTAATGCACGCCCAGCGCAAAGATAAGTGGAGGAAATGGCCTCCTTCAACCACCTAGCAACTGTAGCTTTGGATGCCTTGTGTCCCCGTCTAGGACCACTCAATAAGACAAACAAATGATCCGATAATAGAAAAGCATTGGTCACCTCTAGATAGCGAAGGAGAACCTGGCGCACATCCAACCTATGCAGATTCTTATCCGTCTGAGAAGTTGGATCCAAATTCGGGAAGGCCGGTAGCTCTACCGTCTGATTGACATGAAAAGCCGATACCACCTTGGGCAAGAAGGAGGGAACGGTCCGCAGCGAAACTCCAGAATCTGAAATACGAAGATACGGATCCCGACACGACAAAGCTTGAAGCTCTGAAATTCGCTGTGCGGAGGTAATGGCTACCAAAAAGACAGTCTTGAGTGTCAAATCCTTCAACATAGCTCGCCGGAGGGGCTCAAAAGGAAGACCACATAAGACCTTGAGAACTACATTCAAGCTCCAGGCAGGACAAATCTGTCATACCGGCGGGCGCAAATGCTTGGCCCCCCTTAAAAAAAAAAGGGACACATCTGGTTGAGCTGCCTGTGAAAACCCATCAATCTTGCCCCCGCAGGCAACCCAGTGCCACGACCTGCACCCGGAGAGAACTGCAAGCTAGACCCTTCTTCAGTCCCTCCTGCAGGAAGGATAGAATGTGTGCTACCGAAGCCAGACGCGGGGGTACATTCAAACCTTGACACCAAGAGTCGAAAACTCTCCAAACACGAATATAGGCTAACGACGTGGACGATTTCCGTGCTTGCAAGAGGGTAGAAATAACCGAATCCGAATATCCCCTCTTCCTCAATTGCCTCCTTTCATAAGCCAGGCCACTAGACAAAAGCGATCCGCTCGATCGAAAAATACTGGACCTTGTCGAAGTAGATTCGGAAGGTGGGTGAGACGCACCTGACCGATCGCAGAGATCAAATCCGCAAACCACGGCCTTCGGGGCCACTCTGGGGCTACCAGAATGACAGACTCCCCGTGGTTCTCTATCAGACGTACGATCTTGCCCACTAGTGGCCAAGGCGGGGAGACATACAGCGGTATGCCCTGAGGCCACGGAAGAACGAGAGCATCCACTCCTTCCGACCCGTGGTCTCTCAGACCACTGAAAAAATCTGGGTGCCTTTGCATTTGTCCGAGTTGCCATCAGGTCGAGGTGTGGGACCCCCCAACGACGAGTGAGCAGCCGGAAAGCTGCGGGATCCAGATGCTGGCGGCTGAGAAAATCTGCCTGCACATTGTCCACCCCGGCTATGTGCGAGGCCGCCAGCCAGACCAGATGTCGCTCTGCCCATGTCATGAGCCTTTTAAGCTTTCCAGGCCACCGACCGGCTCCTGGTTCCCCCCTGGCAGTTGATGTAGGCTTCCGTCGTTGCATTGTCTGACAAGACTCGCACCACACGCTGAGCTACCAGAGGGAGAAAAACGCGTAACGCGAGGCGTACCGCCCTGGTTTCCAATCGATTGATTGACCTCTTCGCCCGATAACTTGTCCAACGACCCAGAGCGGATTGTGACTGGCAAACTACTCCCCAACCAGAGAGGCTGGCATCTGTCGTGACTATTACCCACTGTGGCTCCTCCAGGTCCATCCCCTGTAACAAGTGGGCCGGAATCAACCGCCAATTGAGACTGGACCTGGCTGGTTCCATCAGTGGCAAAGGCAGGCGGAACTCCTCCGATTTCGGATCCCACCGAGAAAGCAATGCACGTTGTAATGGTCTCATATGCGCCTACGCCCAGGGAACCACTTCCAGAGTAGACGCCATGGAACCAAGTACCTACAAATAATCTCATACTACGGGCAGGGGTAAGGACATGAGCAGACGGATTTGTGCCACCATCTTGATCCTCCTCTCCCGAGTGAGGAAGACCTTGCCTACCAAGGTATCAAAGCGTGCTCCCAGGAAGTTGAGAACCTGAGATTGTACCAACTGGCTCTTGGCAAAGTTGACCACCCAACCAAGGGACTGGAGCTGGAGGAGAACCTTGCTCACTGCTACCCAACAGAGGTTCTCCGATTTGGCCCGGATGAGCCAATCGTCCAGGTATGGGTGAACCAAGATCCCCTCCCGCCGTAGTGCCGCTGCTACTACCATTACCTTGAAGACCAGAGGTGCTGTCGTTAACCCGAACAGAAGAGCTTGGAACTGATAATGCTCCACCAGGACCATGAACCGGAGAAACCGCTGATGGCGCTCACGTATCCCGATGTGAAGATATACCTCGGTCAGGTCCAAAGAGGCCAAATATTCTCCTGAGTGGACAGCCGCAATGACCGAACGTAGAGTCTCCATACGAAATCGGGACCAGACGCGCTCAGTTGACTGCCTTGAGATCCAATATTGGCTGGAAGGACCCCCTCCTTCTTCAGGACTACGAAATAGATGGAGTACCTGCCGGTCCTGTGCTCCTCTGAAGATACCGGAACAATGGCCCCCAGGGATTTCAGGCAACTCAGGGTTTGCCCGACTATCTCCTGCTTGGCCCGAGAGCCGGCGGGAGAAGTCAGAAAAAGATCCTTTAACGGGCAGGCAAAATCCAACTCGTAACAGTGTGCGATGATATTGAGGACCCACTGGTCTGACGTGATCCTGACCCACTCCTCGAGAAACAGGGAGAGACTACCTCCCACCGCTGGAACTGGGGAGAGGGTCGGAACACCTTCATTGGGACTGCTTAACTCCAGTGGCTCCTTGAGAGCCTCACTCACGAAATGGCCTCCGACCACGAAAGGAAGTAGGCCACGACTGAGCTCTCTGAGTCTGTTGGCGGGCGGGCAAAGCAGGCGGCCACGACTGCCGAAATCTGCGCTGTCCTCGGAAACGGTAACGCGCTGCCCCAAAGGGCCTGGAAGACTTAGGCTTGTCTTCTGGCAATTTATACACCTTATTCTCCCCAAGAGACTTAGGTACGTCAAGTTCCTCCCCAAACAATTTTCCCTTAAAAGGAAGATTACCCAACTAAGTTTTGGAAGAAACGTCTGCAGACCAGTTCCTGAGCCAGAGAAGCCGCCTAGCCGAAACTGCAGTGGACATGTTGCGTGAAGATGCCCGCAACAGATCATACAATGCATCCGCTGTGTAAGCCATCGCGGACTCCATCCTATTCGCCTGATCTGCTTCCTCTGGCGGTAACACCTGTGACGTGAGCATTTGCTGGACCCACCTGAGGGTCGCTCGCTGCATGAGGCTACTGCACACCGCCGCCCTAACACAGAGCGCTGACACCTCAAAGATGCACTTGAGGACTTCTAGCCGTCTATCCTGTAAGTCCTTAAGAGCCGTCGCTTCTGTAACAGGAATGGTGGTCCGCTTAGTGACCTCAGTAACCGATGCGTCCATCTTGGGAATCCTGAGGATATCCAAGGCTTCCTCAGGTAAAGGGTAGAGTTTATCCATTGCCTGTCCCACCCGCAGAGTCGCGTCCGGAGATTCTCACTCCCGAGTGACCAACTGCTTAAGCATTGGGTGGAAAGGAAAGGTTTGGGGCAGGGCGCGCAGCCCCAAAAGTACTGGCTTCCCCTTAACTGGCTCCGAACTGGGGACTGGTGCCTCCACTTCCAGTTCCTCCAGGACATAGGGTATCAAGGGATCCAACTCCTCCCGGCGAAACAATCGAGAAACCCAGGGGTCGTCCCCTTCTACTGGAGCAGACTCATCAACACCCCATCTAGATTTTGGAGGAGAGAATCAAGGAAGGATCCCAAAGGAGCAGGCTCCAGAACCCCCCCCCCCCAGGGGCCGGAAGGGCATCCAGAGACGTGTTGCGCCTCGCAATCCTCGCGGGAGGGGGCTTCTCATCCTGCTGATGAGCTTCCGCCTCAAAAAACTTAGAAGAAAAAAACTGACTACCCCTTAAAGGCATCCGATAGGGGAGGAGGAGGAGGGAGGACCGAGCTCCCTGAGGGGGCGGGCCCCGGATCGCACGGTCGAATGGGACGCAGACTGGGAGGAGAAATCGGAGAATCGTCTCCCCCAGCCGGCAGGTAGGACTGACAAAATGGCCACCGTTCCCACGCACCGGCAACGAACCCGAACGCGATCGCAATCGCCGTTCTGCGGCAAAAGTGGCCCAAAATCGCCCCCAGACGAGCCCCCCTCCCCCCCCCCCAGGTAGGCAGCGAGCGCAAACCCTGTCCCGCAAGAGGCGCGACCCCACCTCCCCACATGCTGGGCACAAAAGCCCTCGTGGCATCCCGGGAGGGGGGGTGTTTCCAAACAGCGCGGCAGGAAAGAAAAATAAAAAAAATCTTAAAATACCCTGCGACTCGCGGCCTTCTGGAGCTCTGGGAACGCTGCAGCACCCGAGGAAACTCGTCTCGGGGCATCGAGGGGAGGGACTGGCCCACCGGTTAATCCCTCTCCAGAAAGAGATGGCCCTCCGGGAACAAGGCTTTTAGAGCTGCCAGCCCCCGCCTTACCTCTACCGCTGCTGAGTGAAAAGGCTGAGAAAATAAAAACCGCACTGAGCTTTTTTTTTTTTTATACACAAATTGCTGTAGCCAAAAGGTGCTAACTAAAGCTTCCAGAGCCTTAGTACTCTGTAAAAACAAGATGTAACTAATTTTCAAGAAATTCAAAGATCAGAACCGCAGGTTCTGTCAACCCTTCTCCTGAGAGTCAGAGAAAATACTGAGGGATCGCAGGTGGCACACCAGGTTAAGAGGGGAGCCTTTTTGGTTTTTTTCTCCCTCTGCTGGAAGGGAGACACAACCCAGCGGGGTCTGGACTGATCCTGGTACGTACAGGGAAACTGGATAAATTACTACTTTAAGTTGGGGTAGTTTAATTGGCATTGTATTTACAAGGGCGACCAAAATGATAAGGGGAATGGAACAGCTCCCCTACGAGGAAAGACTAAAGAGGTTAGGACTTTTCAGCTTGGAGAAGAGATGGCTGAGGGGGGATATGATAGAGATGTTTAAAATCATGAGACGTCTAGAACTTAGATGTGAATCGGTTATTTACTCTTTCAGATAATAGAAAGACTAGGAGGCACTCCATGAAGTTAGCGTGTGGCACATTTAAAACTAATCTGAGAAAGTTCTTTTTTACTCAACGCACAATTAAACTCTGGAATTTGTTGCCAGAGGATGTGGTTAGTGCAGTTAGTATAGCCGTGTTTAAAAAAGGATTGGGTAAGTTCTTGGAAAAGTCCATTACCTGCTATTAATTAAGTTGACTTAGAAAATAGCCACTGCTATTACTAGTAACAGTAACATGGAATAGACTTAGTTTTTGGGTACTTGCCAGGTTCTTATGGCCTGGCTTGGCCACTGTTGGAAACAGGATGCTGGGCTTGATGGACCCTTGGTCTGACCCAGCATGGCATGTGCTATGTTCTTAACAGAGTTAAGCGCAGGGGTTTGCATAAACTTTGTTACAAGTGCTATGTACTGTTAAAACCAGAAACGTAAAAAATATTTACCATATATAAAAAACATTGTGTTTATGCTGCTAAAATAAAAATCCCATTATCTACTCTAAAAGGGACAAGTTTTCGGCTCCCTTTAAATGAACGTGCAACGTATGTTATCTGATTTTAATATAGGAAAAATGGTTCTTACCTGCTAATTTTCGTTCCTGTAGTACCACAGATCAATCCAGACAGTGGGTTGAGCCTCCTGTCCAGCAGATGGAGATAGAGAAAAAAACTAAAGGGTATCCTATATCAGGACAGTGCTCATCCTGCATCCCTTTAGAATAAACATCATCAAAGCAAGAAAAGGTAAAGTTAACCAGTAGAAGATCAAGCAAGTAACAACCAACATGTAATGTGAAAGAACCGCTCTTACATATATATCCAGTTGAGAAAGACTTCCGATGCCTTGACGTTCTAATAGGAAGAAACTGGATCCAAAATGCTGTTAAGAATCAAACAAAAAAGGAAAAAACCTTCGAGCGGACGAATCAAAAAGAAACCACAGCCCGGGCGGGAGTCTGGACTGATCCGTGGTACAACAGGAACAAAAATTAGCAGGTAAGAACGAATTTTCCTTTCCCTGTTCGTACTCGGATCAGTCCAGACAGTGGTATGTACCAAAGCTTCCCTAAAGAGGATGAGATTGAGACAAACCTGCTCGAAGCACCTGCCGAAGGAGCCAAACACTGGCGCCTGGACATCGAGGCAATAATGACAAGCAAAAGTATGCAGAGACTTCCAAGTAGCCGTCCTGCAGATTTTCCGAGGAGAGACTGCCTCTCCGCCCAAGAAGTAGATTGTGCACGCAAAGAATGGGCCTTCAAACCCTCCGGAACGGACCGGCCACGACAGATATAAGCCAACGCAATGGCCTCCCTTCAGCCAGCGAGCAATGGTAGCCTTAGAGGCCTTGTTACCTCTATTTGGGCTGCTCCATAGGACAAAGATGATCAGAGATGCGAAATTCATTAGTAACCTGTAAGTATTGGAGTAGGACTCTCTTTACATCAAGACGCCTGAGGTCCCTGCCAGGCATGCGTGCAATGTCTTCAGGAGAAAAGGCAGGAAGCTCCACTGACTGACGTGAAAAGAGGACACGACCTTTGGAAGAAAGGATGGCACCTTCTTGAGGGAAACACCTGAGTCAGAAAAGCGGAGAAAGAACTCCCGACAAGGCTTGGACTCGGACACTCTCCTGGCCGAGCAAATAGAGACCAAAAATACTGTCTTAAGAGTGAGGTCTTTAAGCGTGGCCCGCCGGAGAGGTTTGAAAGGCGCTTCGCAAAGGGCTTGAAGCACCAAATTGAGGCTCTAAGACGGACAGGTGGGTTTAAATGTTTGGCCCCTTTAAGGAAAAGAACGACATCCAGATGAATGGTCACTGCGTAACCATTGATACGCCCAAGGAGCGAACAGAGGGCCGAAACCTGCACCTGCAGAGAATTGAAAGACAAACCTTTGGAGAGACCAGACTGCAGGAAGGAAAGGACCTGAGACACCGGAGCACTGCGTGCCTGGACTCCAGACTCAGCAAATGCATTCTCAAACACTCTCTCTACACGGGTGTAAGCGAGAGAGATAGAGGTCTTCCGTGCCCACAAGAGAATGGAGATAACTTCCTCCTTATACCCTTTCTTTCTCAGGCACCGCCGGCTCAAAAGCCAAATCGCTAGACAAAAGCTAGCCGCCTGATCGAAAAAAACTGGTCCTTGGCAGAACAGGTTTGGGAGGTGACCGAGGCGAAGAGGACAATCTGTTGAGAGGTTCACCAGGTCCGCGAACCAGGATCTCAGAGGCCATTCCGATGCTTCGAGTATGACCGGCCCCTTGTGGAGTTCTATCCCGAGTACCTTTCCCACCAGAGGCCAAGGTGGGAACACAGAGAAGAACGTTGTGAGGCCAGGGAAGAACCAGGGCATCCACCCCTTCTGAGCAGTGCTCCTGTCTGCGACTGAAGTATCTGGGAGCCTTTGTGTTGTTCAGAGTAGCCATCAGGTCGAGGTGAGGAACTCCCCACTTGCGCACCAGAAGATTCATCACTTCGGACAACTCCCACTCTCCGAGGTCTAGGTGTTGTCGGCTGAGTAAGTCCGCTTGCACATTCTCTTTCCCCGCAATGTGGGAAGCTGCCAGACGACTCAGATGTCTCTCCGCCCAGGAGAGTAGCTTGCTGGCCTCCAGACAACTCCTGGTGCCACCCTGGCGATTGATGTAAGCTACTGTGGTGGCATTGTCGGAGAGGACCCGCATGGCTTTGTGACGGAGCAAGGGCAGGAACGTCTTAAGTGTCAGACGGACAGCTCGGGCTTCCAGACGATTGATCTGCCATCGGAATTGCACAGGAGACCACCGTCCTTGTGTAGACTGGTGCTGGCACAATGCTCCCCAGCCGGAGAGGCTGGCATCCGTCATCACAACGATCCACTGGGGTGTCTCCAAAGGCACTCCTTTCAAGAGATGGGCGAGTGAAAGCCACCACTGCATGCTGGCAATGGTAGAGTCTGAGAGCGGTAGGGGTGTTTGGAACCTCTGCGAGACCAGATTCCAGCGGGACAACAACGCTTTCTGTAGAGGACGCATATGTGCAAAAGCCCAAGGAACCAGATCTTTGGTGGAAGCCATGGAGCCCAGGACCTGGAGATAGTCCCAGGCCGTGGGTACCGAAAGAGATAAGAGATGTTGTACCTGGTTCATGAGCTTGAGCGCCCGGTGCTCGGGCAGAAGGACTTTGCCCACGCGGGTGTCGAAACGGGCTCCTAGAAATTCCAGGACCTGGGAGGACTTGAGGTAACTCTTGGAGAAGTTGACAATCCACCAGAGGGAGGAGAGAAAAGTCATGACCCTGTCGACCGCTGCAGCGCACAGGTTCTCCGACTTGGCCCAGATGAGCCAGTCGTCCAGGTAAGAGTGGACCAGGACTCCCTCCCGACAAAGGGAGGGTGCCACCACTATCATGACCTTGGTGAACGTACACGGACCGGCGGCCAGGCTGAACGGAAGCGCCCAGAACTGGAAGTGGTGTCCCAGAATGGCGAAGCGGAGATACTTCTGATGGTCGTGGCAGATTGGAATATGCAGGTAAGCCTCTGTCAAGTCGAGAGAGGCCAGAAATTCACCCCAAGATACAAGAAGTCCCCCCTCCCCAAGACATATAGCCCCTTCTTCATTAACACAGGGCATTTTCACGACTGTGTACCCATGAGGGGGAATGAATGGGACAGCTCCCCATCCCAACCAAAGGCTTACCTCACATTTAAGTATGTGGATTTTCAGTTGAACAGTCAGGCTCCTGTTTTTTTGTGGAATATAACGCCTAACTTGAGAACCTAAATTTTGGAATTTATTTATTTTTTTAATATCTTCCTCCCTTTTCCTCTGGGTAAGCAGGCTAACAGTTAGTACCTAAAAGTCAGGCCCCAAAATTTAGACCTGCTATTCGTTTCACTAGATTTAGGATCCTAGATTAGGTACTTGGTTCTGAAAATCAGTACTAAGCTCTTAAAATGTTCCCCCCAACCTAACTCTGACCCTGTAACCACCCACTTTTTCAGCTCCTAAATTTAGTATCTTAATGAAACTAGGTGCATTTAGACATTAAGCTCTAGTTAATTTTCAAAAAGGCTAATTTAGGAACATAAACCCATAGAAAAATGATTCCAGAGAGATTGTTTCCCTAGGGCCTGAACAGCAAACGCTCTCCATCAGGTTAAGAATGTAGGCCAAAATCTAGAAACTGGGGATCCTGCTGCACCAGTTCAGAACATGCTACCATCTACTGGAGACAAAATACTGGCAACTGCCTGAGCTGCACCATCCTAAATGACAAAGATGTCACTGTCCCTTCTCACCATCTGCTAGCAGGTACAGTAAACCCACACATATGGACTGGTCTAGCATGGTAAGGAAGTACTTAATCATTGACTGTATTTAGAGCTGGCAAACCAATACCCTCAAATAAGTTTTCTTCCAAGTTTAATGTAACATGCCTAGAATTACATGGAAACTGGAAAGTGCATTTAATGACTGCATGTATGTGTGCCTGCCTTGCAGTTGCTCCTCAGAACAAGGTGGAATGGGTGAAGAGGTTTGCTAGTGGCTCGTTTTCCTAACCCTCTTTCAGCAGTCGGCCTGCTGAACCCCAGCCCTGCCACCCAAAGCTCCCTGAATACCAGTTGTGCTGTTTATTCACCTGTCAGGGGAGAATAACAAACTGAAAATGAATGTTTTTTTATTTCGTACAATGCACTAAAAAGCATCACACTGTCTTAAACTATGTTGCCAAATTTTTATCATCCTTACCTCTGGTAGACCCAGAGTCCCAACTTCCATAACCTGGAAAAGCAGAAGTTAAAACAGCACTTAAATCCAGAATACTCTGCCATCAACTCCTACCCTCACAATAAACAACAGAAAATGTTTTAAAATTAAAATAAAAAATAACATTAATCCAGATAAAAATGTAAGTGCCATACTGGGTCAGCATCCTATCACTAACAGTGGCCAGTCTAAGATACCTGGAAGCACCCAGTAATCCAAATATGAAAGTCTGTTTAATGATGTTCTCCAAAAATTTAAACGTGGAGAAACCAAAGTCTGATTAATTATTTATGACCTTGACCAACAACTTGTCCAAACCTGTTTTAAACTCAGTTATTTTACTAGCTTTAATTACATTTTCTGGCAACAAATTTCATAACTTAATTATTCGTTAACTGAAAAAATATTTTCTTAAATTTGTTATAAACTTGCTAGTTAAGTTTCAGGGAGTGTCACCTAGTTGTACTAATTGATAGTGTAAATCAGTGTTTCCCCAAACTGTGCAGAAGCTATATCTCTGGTGTGACCCAGCAATCTTCACTTTCTCTTTCCACTACAATACCTGGCCTTCAGGATATCATCCCACCAGTAGGGTGGAGTCAGAGAAGTGCTTATCTGCTGCTGCTTTCTCCTCTACAATTGAAACCGCACTGGACTCTGTAGGCTCAGACGTCCTGCTGGCTCCATGCAGTTTCCAGGGGAAACAGGCAGAAAAGAAAGAAGCTTCACCACGTACGTGTTGCTGGAAGGGGCAGCCAATTCTGTCAGGAAGTTGGAGGTATTGGGGGAGCAGGAAGAGAGGAAAGGAACGTGCTGATGCCAAGGAGGGGAGGGTAGGAAAGGGAAGGTGATGGTGGAATAAGAGTAGAAGAGAGGTGATAAAGATGTCAGGGGGTGGAGGGAGAGAGCAGGAAGGTTTATGGTGCCAGGAGAATGGAGAACAGTGCAGGGAGAGAAAGGTGATGGTGATTATGCAGGGGGGAATAGGGAGAGAGAAGCGGGGAAGGGGGGAGTCATGATAGAGTTTGGAGGGGTGATAATACCAGGGGGTGAAGGCAGAGAAGACTGAAGAGAAGGTGATGCCAGGAGATAGAGAGAAAGGGAAGAGAAGGTGATGATGCTGATGGACGGGGGAGAGGTACGGGAGGAAAAAGTGATTATACCAGGAATGGTGAGGGGAAAGGGAAGGAAAGAGATAGTAATGATGCCAAGGATGGTGGAAAGCAGAAGAGGACTGCAGTGGAGTGAGGGAAGAGAGGGGGAAAAAGACGGTGATGTGAGGAGTGGGTGTTGAGAGGGGGGGGGGAAGAGAAAAGGTGATGATGCAGGGGGAAAAATGAAGGGAAGATGATGCCAGGGGTTGGAGAAGAGAAGCCCAATGCCAGGAAAAGCAAGTTTGCTTACTGTAAAGTGTTTCCATAGATAGGATGAATTAGCCATGCTGTCATGGGAACTGTCTATCAGGCCCGGGAGGCAGAGCTTCAAAGTAGATTTCAGAAGTTTGTCTCTGAGGCTGCGCATGAGTTCCCGGGCAGGAAGACAATCTCCTCAGTCTGTACAAAAGCAAGCGCAAGCAAGATACGGAGTAACGTCGACTGCTCAGGGAGGTGGGTGGGTCAGCATGGCTAATTCATCCTGGTATCTACAGAAACACCGTTTACGGTAAGCAAACTTGTTTTTTCCAGTTGATAGCAGGGCTGAATTAGCCATGCTGTCATGGGAGTAAGAAGCTCCAGATCACGCTGTATTATGGAGTTGAATTGTCGGGTAAGCGTGATCTCTTCCATGTGGCAGTCTACTATGTGAATTAATGTTTTAGCGAGTGCAGAATCGCACGTCCCCGCTTAGCGTCTTTGGCAGTGTGTTGGTCTAAGCAGTAGTGGGACGTAAATGTGTGTAGAGAGGACCAAGTAGCCGCTTTGCAAATATCTATTGGTTGGACATGCCTGAGGTTTGCCACCGAAGCAGCCACCATTCTAACTTGATGCGCCTTAGGATGAACAGTGAGGGGAGAGTCCCGTTTGTGGTGGCAATACTGGATACACTGAGCAATCCAACTGGAAATGGTCCGTTTAGCCACCTGTACACCCGGGGCAACCGGATTGAAGGAGACGAATAACTGAGACGCTCTTGACTTTGAAGTGGTCCTTTGCTTATAATAGGCTAGTGCTCTTTTACAGTCTTAGTGTGTGTAAAAGTCTCTCTCATTCTGATGTGGTTTCAGACAGAAGGTAGGGAGCTCTATTGTTTGATTGAGATGAAATTGAGAGACCACCTTTGGTAAGAATGAAGGATGAGTTCGAAGGATTACCTTCTGATGGAAAAACTGAAGGTAGGGGCTATAGTGAACGAGAGCCTGCAACTCACTGACACTACGAGTTGATGTGACCGCCATTAGAAACACGACTTTCCAGGAAAGGTATTTGATGAGAGCAGAGTCCATTGGTTCGAATGGAAAAAGCATGAGCTGTTCCAAAACTACATTGAGATCCCATGCTATTGACGGCTTGGAGATTGGAGGTCTTAAGTGTGTCAGACCTCTGACGAAACAAGATATAGTCGGGTGTACTGATATTGGTTGACCTTGATGCGGTCTGTGGAACGCTGCAATCTTGCTGAAGTGAACTCTGACCGATGCCGTGGCTAGGCCTGTCAGGTATAATTTGTGAAGGTAGTCCAATAAGAGCTCAGGAAAGCAAAGTAACAGATCGATGTGTTTGGACGCACACCAATCGGTATATCTCTTCCACTTGAAGGAATAACTCCTTCTAGTTGAAGGCTTCCAGGATGCTATGATTATGTCTTGTACCCCTGACGATAATCTTTGTTCGGTTAAGAGGACCCGCTCAATCTCCATGCCGTTAGATGGAGGGAGGCATGCAGCGGGTGCAGGAGAGTTCCCTCTTCCTGCAAGAGATCTTCCCGGTTGGGTAAGCGAAGTGGGTTTTTTATGGAGAGTTGTAGAAGATGAGTGTACCACGGTTGCCGTGGCCACGCCGGTGCGATGAGAATAAGTTGCGCTCCTTTCGCCATGCATTTCTGAATTGTTCTGGTGATCAACGGAATTGGGGGAAAAGCATAAAGTAGTCCTTCCCTCCAAGGGATGAGGAAAGCATCTTGTGCTGTCCTGTGATTGCTCGGCCATATGGAACAGAAGTGTTACTTTTCTGTTGAACTCTATGGTGAAGAGGTCTGTTGCGCCACTTGTGGGTGAAGTGACCATTCGTGTGGATGAAAAATCAGACTTAATTGGTCCGCCCGGGTGTTGGCTACACCGGGAAGGTAGGTCACCTGAACTTGAATGGAATGGCGGGCTGCCCACTCCAGAATGATTATCGTTTCTCTGCAAAGGTTCCACGAACCAGACCCTCCTTGTTTGTTTTGATTGTCCGTGTAGACCATGACTTGACGACCTCGTACGTGGAGGACAAAGGCTTTTAACGCATATCTGATCGCTCTTAGTTCCAAGAGATTGATTTGGAAACGTTGCTCATCTGGGGACCATAGGCCTTGCGTCTCTAGATGGTCGAGATGTGCTCCCCATCCCTTGCGGGAGGCATCCGTGGTTAGGACTGTGTTGTGGGGGAGTAGGGTGAACGGGGCCCCCTTTGCAAGTGCGGTTCTGTTCAGCCACCATTGAATGTCCATGATCATGTTTGGGGTTAAGGACAACTTCCATGTTAACGGTTGAGAATGTTGTTGCCATTGCCACTTGAGACCCCATTGGAGACGGCATATGTGCAGTCTGGTGTTTGGCACTGTGTGAATGGCCACCGCCATGTGACCCAAGACCATTAGTACCTGACGAGCAGACAGTGAGGGAGTAGTTTGGAGGGATTGTAGGAGCTGTCTGAGAACCACCCTCCTTTCATCTGGGAGAAAAACTCTGTTCCTGGTCGTATCCATTCGAGCCCCTATGAAGTGTAGGATTTGAAAGGGTTGAAGATGTGACTTTTCGTAATTGACAATGAGCCCCAGTCTTTGTAGACAGTGGAATATGTCCTGCAGATGAAATATGAGTGTTTCCGGGCTGGAGGCCACTATGATAGTCTAACATAGTCTATGATAGACTTAATTTTTGGGTACTTGCCATGTTCTTATGGCCTGGATTGGCCACTGTTGGAAACAGTATGCTGGGCTTGATGGACCCTTGGTCTGACCCAGTATGGCATGTTCTTATATTCTTATGAGCCAATCATCCAAATAAGGAAATATCTTGATGCCCTTCTGGCAAAAGAACGCCGCCACCACCGCCATGCACTTTGTAAACACTCTAGGCGCTGCCGAGAGGCCAAACGGCAGGACCTTGTATTGGCAGTGTTGAGCTCTGAACAGGAAGGATAGGTAACACCAGGAGTCATGATGCATAGGAATGTGCGTGTACGCATCCTTCAGATTGATTGAACACATCCAATCTTTGTGTTGCAGCAAAGGAAGAATGGTTTTGAGGGAGATCATTTTGAATTTTTCCTTTAGTAAATGCTTGAGTTCTCGGAGATCTAGAATGGGGCGGAGAGATACAGACTTCTTGGGAATTAGGAAGTATCGGGAGTAGAACCCCGTAGAGAGGGAGGAAGGAGAAACACAATGTATCGCCTGTTGTTGCAATAGCGAGGCTATTTCTATTTCCAATTGATGTTGATTCGACATTCTCCCTCTGGTGTAATACAATGGAAGTGGAGGATACATTGTAAATTGAAGGTTGTAGCCATGTCGAATTATATCCAACACCCATCTATCTGTAGTTATCTCCCACTCGTGGATGTGCTCTTTGATTCTTCCCGCTGTGAAAAGTGGCAGTAGAGGTGGGTGAGCAACTCCTAAAAAGGCGGCGTTTGGGAGCCGGGGTAGTTTGTTGTCCTTGAGGTCTTTGAGCACGAGGACGACCCCTGCGGTTGTGCAGCTGCTGTTGTGGTGCTGTTCGTAGTGGTGGTTGGTATGACTGTGGCCTGTAAGATACGTATGGACGATAAGGTCGACGGGTGAATGTCTGTCTTCGAGACGGCGCGTAAAAACACCTGGACGAAACCGCATAGGATTGAGGGTGCATTAGACTCTGCACCGCCACTGACTGTTCTTTTAATTGGGCCACAATCTCTTGGAATCGCATCCTGAAAAGGTTACCTTCTTTGCAGGGTAAATTGGCCAGTTTTTCGTGCACATCGTCACGAATGGCGCTGGACCTTAGCCATGCCATGCAACGTGCTGCAATAGCGGAGGCCGACACTCGCAATGACATTTCAAACGCCTCATAAATAGTTCGTAATAAGTGCCTAATTCCTTCCTCCATATCTTGGATGGGTTGTGGAAGCGGGTTAGCTGGGTCTGGTAATGGCAGCTGATGCTTTGTTTGTAGGCACTCATGCAAATATTGCACGATATAGAACTGATGTTGATTAATTCTTGCAGTCAACATGAATGCCTGGAATGAACGTTTCGCAAATTCGTCCAAGCTTCGATACTCCTTAATGGGGGGGAGGGGGGGTGGAGGAATGTAAGCGTGTTTTCTTAGCCCGGTGTAATGCAGACTCCACCACAATGGACGCGTGCGGTAACTGCGGCACTGAATAGTAAGGGGATGATTTCATCTTGTACTTGAGATCCGTCTTTCGGGAGACTGACTGGATCGCAAATGGAGTCTCCCACAATTTTTCCAATATGCTATCAAGAACCTTATGAGATGGAAGTGAGGTAGGCTCCGATGGAAGATCAAATATCTTTAAGAGATATAATGTCTCTGCTCTAGGATCTGGAACTTTCTGTACCTCAAGATGAAGGAACGATCCAAGCTTTTCTAGAAACTTGGGGTATGTCAGGTCTTCCGGTGGGGCGTAAGGTTCCGTTGGTTCATGTGGGGGGAAGGGGGGGGGTCAGAAGGATATCCTGTGAAAGTGTCTGGAGAAGTTGGTGGAGATGTTGGCATTGGGAGAAACCGCTGTAGGTGTTGTCTTTCATTGCCAAGGTTTCGGCGACGGTATATCCGGAACCGGAGACTTAGGCCTGCCAGGAGATGGAACTGCTGCAGGCTCCGGCGATGGAGGCCTAGTGCTTGGTGCCAAGAGGGGTAATGTGAATGTAGCTTGCATACTTTCGAAGAATCCTGAGAGAGCTTCCGAAAGTTGGGTGAACGCCTGGCAGGTCTCCGGAGACACTGTCTGGTTTTTGAGTGGATCTTCACCTCGTGGTGGAAGCGCCGCCGCCAGGATATCTGAGTCCGGTGGTGGACAAGAGTGTTTTTTAGCATGCGATTCATGACTTGGGAGTTGTTTGTCCTGGAAGGGTTCCTACAGACTTTGGGCTGAAGTACTCCGGTTAGAATCGTTCGAGAGGTCTAAAAAGACCTGAGAGGAGGCTAATGAATGTGACAAGTGAGACGTGACTCTTACCCACTCTGCATCAGATCCCGTCAGTGAGTCGTTGTCTAACAACGAATGGGATTGTGTAGTGAGTTGTGGACTCCATGGTGCTCACTCATGGTGATGGAGTACGGTGTTGGACCAAGGAGTCTCAGAAAGAATACGTCCTCCGTCGTTTTTCAGCCAGTGGTAGGGTCTGGGCCCCTCTCTCTTAAGGAGCTGCTAAGAGTGCGTCCTCAAATGCGTCGACGCAGCTGATAATTGCGCGACGATCTCTTGGACTGCGTTGGAGAAGGGTGACGGCTCATGTGCTCCGAGTCCGAGAAAACCGGCACTAAATGTGACAGCGTCGCTGGTTGCATCGTTGACTTCAATATAGACTCATGTGGCTTCGGCCTCAAAGTTTTGATTGCCGACTGATGCTCTTTGCTTCGGCTCGCCGACGACACAACTCCTCATGGTTGGACTTCCCATGCGCCTTAGTACGTGTCGACACACTTGGCTCCCCAATGGCCGAAGCCCAAGCGCACGGCGGCCAACTCATTGACACAGGGTCGCACTCCGTAGTGCCGGCTCCATGTTTTTGAGGCCTAACCCCTTTCTCATTTCCAAGCCTGGAGGAAGTGGGCTCTATCAAAGCCGCTCGACACGCCTTGAGAAGGAGCAGTTTTGCAGGCCCCGGGGAGGAGTAAACTTCCAAGGGGTGGGGCATACGAGCCTCCCTTCGCTGCTCTTAAGGCCTGGATTTTTTCTGCCCGCTGTCGGCGAGCCCTCGGGGACATCTTACACAGTGCTGGCAAGGATCGTGTTGGTGATCTGGTCCCAGACACCAGTAACACTTCTCGTGGTCATCCATTATGGACATTATCTTCCCACAGGGTTTAAAACCCGATGGCCGGGGCATGTTCTATTTTTTAACAAACGGTGAAGAAAACTCCAATCCAAAATCAGTTGAGGAGACTGAAGCTCCGCGTGCATTCCCGCGCACGGAAAAAACAGACCGAGGAGATTCTATCTTCCTGCACGGGAACTCACGCACATCCTCAGACAAACTTCTGAAATCTACTTTGAAGATGCACTTCCCGGGCCTGATAGTTCCCATGACAGCATGGCTAATTCAGCCCTATCAATGGGAAATACGACAATAAAAAAGGTTGGAACCACTGGTGTAAATAACTGTTCCCTACCACACAATTTGATAAATCTCTATCATATTCCTTTGTCATTTCTTCTCCAAGTTGAAGAGCTCTAACCTGATTAGACTTTATTAATAAGGGCGCCAATCTATTCTCAATTTTTATTGCTCTATATTTAATCTACCGAATTGTGCCTTGTGGACACTGACACTGGAATGGGAAAGGGGTGCAGGAGCCATACCCCTATCTCCCAAACATATTTCAGCTGTCAAGCATTAGGGACAGTGGACAACACATTTCCCTTCTCCCTCCCCGCACCCCACCCATATCCCCTAGCTCCTTGGCTCCTCCAGCAATTCTAGCACATTCCTACCTTATCTCCTGCCTAGGTCTGAATGTTTGGGCCCCATCCCCAGCAGGGAAGGAGGAGATGCCAGCCTCCTTGCAAGGTTGCTGTACTGTTTTAAAGTGAGAGGAGCAGGGGAATGAGAGGATTCAGAAAGAGGAGGGGTTAGTATCTGCCCTGTGTGCCAAATACTTTAGGTTCATTACCGCTGCTACCTTTCTGCAGCCCACATCCCTAACCAAACACTAGTGCTGCAAACTTAACTCCACTGCTGACCAGGAGTAGAATATCCAGCATAAAAAGAACACAGGTTAAGCTTACATTTCTCTCAGCGTGGGAGGAGAGGGGGAATATCAGCTAATGCCATCATTAACCTGGTATTTGTATGAGAGTGTGCTAACCTGTGGGCACATTTGTGCACAAAACTTGTTGCATCAGCAATAGTTTGCACATAACTGCAGGTAAAACTTGTTATACAGATCTGTAAGTAGGTACCGGAAACAGAAGGTAAACTGGCCGATATGGTATAGTGTGCTCAGCCCCGCATTTTAGACAGTCTATTACCTAAGGGTTAATAGCGCCTTGAAAACACACAGCCAACCTCGCGAAAACTAATAGCGCTCATCACATGCAAATGCATGTTGATGAATCTATTATTTAGTCACCAGGGATTCTGAAAGTAAAATGTACAGCCAAGGGCAGGACCTAAGATCTAAGCAACCCGGAAAAGTGTACAGAAAAGCAGAAGATACTGCTTTTCTGTACACCCTCCAACTTAATATCCTAGCGATATTTAGTATGTTTATATTTGCATTGGCCTCTTAGTGTCCTAGAGATATTAAGTCAGAAGAACCAAAAATTAAAAAATAAATAAATCTACCTGCTGGTCAGCGGGTTAGAAAAACAGACACCGGTAAAATTGAGCGTTGATTGTGGGACCCGCTGACAGCCACATGGTGCTCAACACAGAGCACCAGCTCTCCTGCACTTTACAAAATCAGCCTGAAATTTGTAGGATGTCAAAAGTGGCATCAGATTGGGGGGGGGGGGGGGGGAAGAGGATGTTCAAGCCTCAATTTCCCTGTGTCTCAGCTGCTCTAACCAGGTCTCTCCTTCTCAATTCTGTGCTTCCACGACATTAACTGGAGAGGACTGGGGAATGGAATAGAAGGCAACCTTGTTATACGGAACACTAAGAGGCCAATACAAATATAAACATACTAAAAACAAGCACTCATACTGATCGCCTGTTTTCCTAAGGTATGCGTCCATCCACCTCTCCTGGACATACTATGAAATATGCTAATGGCCTGCTGTGTTAAAAGATGCACTAGGGGAAATCATGCATCACTAGCACATTCTTGGCATCAGGCGCCCAGGAGAAATGGTTGTGTGCGGGTCAGGAAAAAGAATATGACCATCCATTTTACCCTGCAGGAGCTAACTGTCCAGCACAGTATACATGCATAATATACTCAGCCTGGAGTGTGTATATCATGCATGTTTTGCATGTCCACAAATTTTTTTTTCTGGCAAGCCTTTTTAATTATGTACGGTGTTGCTTTCTTTGGTTCCTCCTACTTAACATGGCGACAGTACTACCACAAAAGCATTGTTTTTGGTTTTTTTTTTAAGTTGAGCCTGTGACATGGGCAGGAGTAAAGCTTTGCTTGTTAAAAAGTGCACATCGGGTGCATAGCAATTTTTTTAATTTGGGGGGAGGGGGTAGTAATAGCCTCATCTAGATAGCATTTACAGGTGACTGAGGGCTATTAACTACCGGCTAATCCCATTACTGCATCGGGAGTTAATGCATCCAAAACGCAAGTCCAAGGAGGCATCAAGCTGTGCGCAAGGCTGAGCTCACATTTATTGGTTCGTCCCCAAGAACGTCTGTTGCATTGCCAACCTTCTACCTTTAGAAAAGAAACACTTCTTTTTTTTTTTTAACAGTGTCTGTCTTCCATTTATTAAACTGTTGGGGGGGGGGGGGTGTCGGAAATAAAACCACCCAGTTCACACTAGCCAAAATGCAAACTTTGAGGACCAAGGGACAGGCTTCAGCGACCAACTGATTACATTTTATCGGCCAGCTAATCACCTTAAAAGGCAATTATGTTGTTTCTCTACATGTTAACATATGGTCAATGCAGTTTATTTTCCTTTCTGTTAAAAAGAATCATCTCCCACAGCAAAGAAAAAAAAAAGATAGCAAACCTTATAAAATAACTGACAAGTTATCACTGTGTGGCTGCCATTTCAATCCACATGAACGCGCTAGAAAGGTTAACAAATCTAAATAAAAAGGAATGCTTTCTTTTATTGGAACAAAATAAATAAAGTCAACAGCTGTTATAACGCGCCTAACAGTATCGGAAAGATAATAAAATTGGGGAGGTGATGGAGGGAGCGGGGAACCTTCCCGTCGTGTCTCCCTCTGTAAATAATCGAGGCCTGTGAAGGCCGAACACTGAGAAAACCCCCGCAGCCCCAGGCCTGCTGGTGGTGGTGACTAGCGCGACTGCGAACACCTTCGCCCCATTCTCCCTCCACCAGGCCGCGACCGCGTCTCCGCAAGGCGCCAGGCTGCGTCACACGGAGCAGGCCGCAGTTGGGCCTCACTAGGCCCGCTTTGTCACGGGCTCTTCAGGAAAAGAAAAAAAAAGGCAACGTCCGCAGCCCCCGCGCCACGGGAAGGAAACGAGTGACAGAAGGGGAGGGGGGGGCTCCGGGGAGGCGGTAACCGACCTGAGTAGCCGCGTGTATCCATGGCGCCGACCTTCCTCGCTACTTCTCTGAGACGATAAGAGCGTGCGTGCGCGCGCGAGTCAGCAGAGAAGTCTAGGGGTGGCGCGCGAGACAGCAGAGAAGTCTAGGGGTGGCGCGCTCGCGCGCTTTCAACCGCCGCCGCAGTGGGGAAGGCGGAGGGCGATTTCCCGCCGCCCGACGCCATTGGAGGAGGCGGGCGTGCCAAGCCTGTTGGCTGTCGGGCCCGTCCGTCAAAACAGCGGGGGCGGGATAGGAGTCCTTTCGCGCGGAGGGGGGGGGGGGGGGCGGGAAGGATGTAAGATGGTCGATCATACGTGCCTGTTCGGGCATGCGCAATCAGTCGGTCGCCCCCGCGAGAACATCCATGGCGACAGGAAGGGAGTTCAGTCTTACAGAGAGCGAATAAAGTTTCTCACCTTATTTCCCCGTGGCGTGCATCGGAAACAGTCGCGCGAACGATTGACGTCAGCCCCCCCACGAATTCCGGCTTGCTCTCCCCTATATGGCTCGGAAAGTTCTTGAACATTTAAGTGGGCATGCGCCGGTGTTCCCGCTAACGATCCTCCGCTCCCAAGGCATGCAAGGACGGTACCTTCCCCAAACGTCTTTTTCTTTCCCGGCAGGGATTGTGCGGCCCGTTCGCGTGGCTGTGCACCGTCAAACGCTTTGGTTCCTCCGTGCACGGGCGGGTCTCGTCCCAGTTTTGCTTGGTGGCTAGGCGGAAAGCATATTCGAGCGGGCGGCTGAGAGCCGCCATGCTTCCCCAAAGCAGCACCCGCAGAAAGGCGGCAGCGGGCTAGCGTTCACAGGGGATTTCTGGAAGTGGGGGGCTCCCGAGTGCAGACCGCAGTCGAAGTAGAGGCCGACCTTATCCGATGCGGTTTAAATCCAAGTATAATTCTGTAGCCCATACCTTCGAAAAGAGTATATACAGGATGAAGTTGGTCCAGAGGATGCTCTGCCAAATCTAGGCGCCTGTGCAGTGAGGGAGGGTTTTCCAGTTCACTAGCCAACAGCGATGGCAAACTCCAGTCCTTCACCGCCAGACCCAGGCCAGGTTTTCAAGATATCCACACAAAATGTGCACCAGAGAGTTGCATGCAATAGCGGCGGTGCAGGCAAATCTTTCACATGCATAATCATTGACTATATCCTGCAACTAGGCCTGGTTATGGTATGCGAGAAAGGAAAACGGGTTGGTACCTGCTAATTATCAGTCCAGACTGCTGGGATTATACCTCCCGTCCAGCAGATGGAGACAGTGTTGCTGACACTGGCACATAACATGGTGTGCAACCTACAATCCCTCCACCAATTTCTTAACATAAATACCAGTACTGTAATCCCCTGCCCTTAAAACCTTATATTGGAAAAATCTTTCCAAGATTCACCACATGAGAAAACAAACAAAACCTATGCCATTCAGCCTATTACAATATATTAAGTGGACTCTCCAATTCTCCCCCCCCCCCCCCCCAATTAACTGGGCAGGACTCAAGTGATCTGTGGTACTAGAAGAATGAAAATTAGCATGCAAGAACCAATTTTCCTTTCATGGTACATACCCAGATCAGTCCAGACTCCTGGGATGTACCCCTGTTTCCCTAAACAGGGTGGGACTATGAAAGTCCCTCTCAATAATGCCTGGCAAAAATAGGCACCGATTTCCTAGTAGCCATCCGAGAAATGTCTTGTGGATACCTGTTGACACTGGGCCCAGGAAGCTGCCTGAGAATGAGTAGAGTGAACCATTAACACCTCAGGAATATGATGACCCGGACAGATGTATGACACAGTAATGGACTTTTGACTCATTTAAGGACGGCATCAGAACTGGTTGCTGGCATTCCCTTCCAGAAGAGTTACCTGGTCTTGAAAGTCTGTTTACCATGGTAGGCCTCCCTCACCTTGAAAAAGTGTAGGAAATCTTTTTCAATTTTTGCTTGTCAATGCCCCCTTCTCACTTACAGGCCGATACAGTACAGTGCGCTCTGTTAGCCTGCTCTTGGACGCGCGTTTTCCCTTACCCTTTATGCAGTAAGGGGCGGAAAACGCGCGTCCAACCCACGGCACCTAATAGCGCCCTCAACATGCAAATGCATGTTGATGGCCCTATTAGGTATGCGCGCGGGATACAGTAAGTAAAATGTGCAGCCAGGCCACATATTTTACTCTTAAGAAATTAGCACCTACCTTTGTTTCTGCCGGCACCGGGAAAGTGCACAGAAAAGCAGTAAAAACTGCTTTTCTGTGCACTTTAAGTCGGAGGTCCCCAAGGGTATAAAAAGTTTAAAAAAAAAAAAAAAATTTAAATTGCAGCTGTCTGGCCGAAAACCAGGCGCTCAATTTTGCCAGCGTCCGGTTTCTGAGCCTGTGGCTGTCAGGCTCGAGAACAGATGCTGGCAAAATTGAGCGTCGGCTGTCAGCCGCCGCTCCGGGTCAAAAGGAGGCGCTAGGGCCGCGCTAGTGTCCCTAGCGCCTCCTTTTGCCCGTTTCTACCGCACCAGCTCATTTACATACTGAATCGCGCGCACCGGCAAGTAGCTGGTGCGTGCGCCGGGAGAGCGGGCGTTCCTCCGCTCTCCCGCATTTTTACTGAATCGGCCCTTTACTTTGCAGATGCATGACATTTGGGCAGTGGCTCCCCCAGCAGCCATTTTTTTCCCCCCTCTCCTTCCTCCCCCCCCCCCCCCGGCATTCAAGCCAAACAGAACCACACACCGCTTTTCAGGAAATGGTTTTCAGAAGAGAAATTTAATCTAAATTTACATTAATCTAAAGTACAATAACCAACATCTTCACTGAAAAAGGGTTTAAAAGGTGGCGAAGGTCTTCAAAGTCTTTGCTCAGTCCCAGGGAGGGGGCGATCATCAAAAATCCATACAGATAAAAACCTATTTTAATGCTCTTACTTTCTACACAAGAAAACTTAACAGTTTTAAGAAAAAAGTGAAAAATTTTATGAGTCTATACATGAAAAGCAACAGTGAATGGAAGCTTGAAATCATACAGGACACAATCCTGGCCACTTACTACACCTACACATTTCATTTGCTTTCGTCGCAGAAACAGTTTTTTCATCTTTGTTTTTTTTTCTTTTTTAATTAAGACTGTCCCATTGCAGAACCTATATCCTAAAAATGCATCAGGTTTATTGGGGGGGGGGGGGGGGGGGGGAAGGAGGGCAGGGAGGTAACTGATCAGGAAGCCCACATCGTACAGGTATCACCCATTTTTTTTGGGGGGGGGGGGGGCAGACAGGTGGAGGTAGAAAGGGGGTTAAACCCCAGATTTGGATTCATCAGCTGTGCCCAGTTTTCCCTTCTGAATGCTGCATAAGAGGTTAGAGATGCCCGGCTGAAAGACAGCCGTCTGCCTTCCTTGAGTCGCGAGCAGATTTGATAACTAAAATACGCTAAGCCTGCTGCTTAGACCAAATCCATGCCAATACATCTCGTATTTGTTCAGGTTATCCTGAAAGTTAAGACCTGCCCAAGACCCTTAAAGGACTGTAGCTGGCCGCCTCTCTGCTAAAACGCTGTGTACAGGTGTTTACGAGTCCTCGGGATTTGCAACAGTGGATAAGAGGATCACACAGCTGAAAACACTAACTCAAGACAAAACCCAACTCAACATCCGTTTACATTTCTGGGGTGTGGATAGGGGGGGGGGGGGGTGTCACCACTACCATCTCTTTGGAGCTGTACATTACATCAGCCACCAGTGGGGACCCCCCCTGCAAGATCACTGCTACACCCCTCATCTGGCTTTGCTAGAAAATGTTTAGCAGTCATGTCCCATGGGAGTTGGAGGAGAGGTTTGGCAATAAAGACCGACATCAACCCATACAATTATACCAAATTCACCTTCGAGGTAACGTCCCCATCGTTTAATCCATCAGCAGGCTGCTGCCATGCAAGAGAAATAAAGAGAAGGGGTTGCCACCTCTTAAAATGAATGAAGCTCCATCCAGCAGAATGAGTCGGAAGCTGGAGGCTTGCAAAACCGAACCCCTCCCGCCCCATCTCAACCAAATCAGGGGAAGGGGGGGGGGGGGGGGGGAACAAAAACTGGCTTTTGATTGGAAAAATGGGAAGGGAGAGAGAAAAAAAAAAAAGCAGAGAGATGAGAGAGAGGTGTGGCTGCCCCATCACCCAACAATTATGGGAATCAGAAAATTCATTTCACTGAAGGCGGCGGGCGGGGCCTACGGGCAGGACAGGACTACAAGCAAGCCTGCGTGTGCCGTCTCTCTCTCCCCAACAGACATGGTATATAATGAATGACTGGCACAAAAAATGGGGAAGCGCCACCCGGGCAAGTTGATAGAAACAGGCAGCCATTTTGCTGATGCACAGCTGTCACTGTCCAAGCACAATCCCTATACATCCGGGTCAAAAGTCCTACAGAGAATTTTTTTCCCTTATCACTCACAGCAGGTAGTGCTCTTCACTCACTTTCCTATAAATACTTTTTTTTTTTTTGGCCCAGGCAGGTGTACCCAAAAGAAAAACCGGGAACCTCTTCCTACTCGGCCCCAAGACTTCCCAAACCCATATCTCACCAAAAAAAAAAAAAAAAAAAGTATCCTTTTCTATCAGGACAATCTCCGCTTTGGCCTACTTTACTTTCAACTCAAGGGAGGGGGGGGTTCCCTGGCTGGCTAGTAGTGGGGAAAAAGGAGAGAAGTGTGGAAGATTAAAAAAAAAAAAAACAACCCACTCCTTACTTAGAGGGTCTGCCTCAGGTGACAGCCACCACACACCTCAAATCAACCTGTAAACTTCGCAAAACTACCCATCCAGACTTCGACAGGGACCCCCCCCTTTCAGCAGCGGCATAGCGCTGCCCCACAAGGGAACTCATGTCCCATCCCTCATGTAGTGTGTAAACTTTGAAAACCTGAAAGACTGCTTCCCTAACTCCTGCCCAAAATTCCTCACCACCACCACCCCCTAAAACCTACCCCCCCCCCCCCCCCAACCGAGCAAGCCCCATCCCCCACCACACGTTGGGCCGTGGGTTTCCTCTGGTTGCTGCCGGGCCCGGGCAGCCAGAGCACACAGCTGCTTGGTTATACACATACACGCACACCCACATATATATAATAATTATTTTCTTTTTATACTGCTTTAAAAGTGTCGCTTTTTGTAACAGGTGGTGAGCTGGAACGGATGGGAAGTAGGCAGGAGCGGCGAGAGGCGCAGTGAGGGGGTGGGGGGAAGGCCAGGTACGACGTTTGGAATGCTAGTGCTTTGAAACCCCCCCCAACGTGGCATCACTGAGCCGCGGCCAGCGCATCCGGCGTCCGGCTTGCCTCTCGGCGGGGGCTTGCTTTGGAGAAATTCATGTCCAGGATGTGCCTTTGGAGGTGTCGCACCCACTCCTCCTGGATGGAGAGGGGACCCTGGAATTCCACATCACAGAATCTTTAAAAAAAAAAAAAAAAAAGTTAAAGGGAGGGAAAAAAAGGTAAACGTTAGCCAGTCCAAAAAAAAACCAAAAAAAACTCTTAAAGGAATGTCAAAGTGGAAATTATTTTTTCTTTTCCCCCATAAGAAAAACTTATGATACATAAGAAAAACTGATACTTCACGCATATCCAGCATAGCTCACTGCTTCAACGGCAGGGGAGAAGAAAAAAGGATTCGCATTCACAAAGCGGGGAGTAGCTGGCTTGTTACGGCGGTTACTACCCCAAACCAAATGTGCCTGATACTTCACTTTCAATGCATTTCCAGCATAGCTCTCTGCTTCAACGGCAGGGGAGAAGAAAAACTGATACTTCACGCATATCCAGCATAGCTCACTGCTTCAACGGCAGGGGAGAAGAAAAAAGGATTCGCACTCACAAAGCGGGGAGTAGCTGGCTTGTTACGGCGGTTACTACCCCAAACCAAATAAGCCTGATACTTCACTTTCAATGCATTTCCAGCATAGCTCTCTGCTTCAACGGCAGGGGAGAAGAAAAACTGATACTTCACGCATATCCAGCATAGCTCTCTGCTTCAACGGCAGGGGAGAAGAAAAACTGATACTTCACGCATATCCAGCATAGCTTTCTGCTTCAACGGCAGGGGAGAAGAAAAACTGATACTTCACGCATATCCAGCATAGCTCTCTGCTTCAACGGCAGGGGAGAAGAAAAACTGATACTTCACGCATATCCAGCATAGCTCTCTGCTTCAACGGCAGGGGAGAAGAAAAACTGATACTTCACGCATATCCAGCATAGCTCTCTGCTTCAACGGCAGGGGAGAAGAAAAACTGATACTTCACGCATATCCAGCATAGCTCTCTGCTTCAACGGCAGGGGAGAAGAAAAACTGATACTTCACGCATATCCAGCATAGCTCTCTGCTTCAACGGCAGGGGAGAAGAAAAACTGATACTTCACGCATATCCAGCATAGCTCTCTGCTTCAACGGCAGGGGAGAAGAAAAACTGATACTTCACGCATATCCAGCATAGCTCTCTGCTTCAACGGCAGGGGAGAAGAAAAACTGATACTTCACGCATATCCAGCATAGCTCCCTGCTTCAACGGCAGGGGAGAAGAAAAACTGATACTTCACGCATATCCAGCATGGCTCTCTGCTTCAACAGCAGGGGAGAAGAAAAACAACCAATAAGGGCTGAATAACATAGTCTGGGTAAAACAAATAAGCATGGGTGTAGCTTGCTTATTGCGGCGGTTACTTCCCCTACTACCCCTAACTAATCAAGCTAGATATTTCACTTGGATGCACCTCCATCACTGCTCTCTACATTAATGGTGGGGGTGGAAGGGAAATAGAACCAAGAGCTAAGAGAAACAGATAAGTATGAGAGAAAAAATGTGTGAAGCTTGCTGGGCAGACTGGATGGGCCGTTTGGTCTTCTTCTGCCGTCACTTCTATGTTTCTATAAGATTTACACCTCAAGTATTTCGCTAAAAAGATTATACAAAATGTACAAAATGTGTCAACGAGCTCCATGTTGGTCCTGGATCTGCATTTACAGGTGACTGAGCGCTAGTAACTACCGGCTAATCCCATTACTGCATCGGGAGTTATTCTTATGCATCCAAAACACACGTCCTCAGCCAGGGACCATATATCAAGTCCCCTTGCAGACACAGGCTCCGAATCCAGCTGCTGCTGGATGTCAAAAACAGCTGCCCAGGAACTTTACAACACTTCAAGGGAAGATGGGCTTTGGGAGCAGCCAAAAGACTGATAGCTGTTTCATTACAAATAAACGTCGCCCTGCAAAAACCCTGTAAACTACAAAGTGCAACTATTTCCTTTACCATGGAAGCTTTACATTTCCTGTGGATTTAAGGCCATAAATCAATTTCCAGTATTTGGCTGAAAGAATGTAACTTTAGTCTTTTTGGTCTCTCTGTAGTTTCAGTGGCAGGTGCCACTGCTGGCGCTAGACGTCCCCGCTGCACATCACCCCCCCCCCCAAAGCACCCGGCTGCAGAGACTTACCTGCATTTCAGCGTGTAGATGTTACCCACAAACTTCACCAAAGACGTCTGGGGCGGCCTGGGAACAAGGGAGGGCACCGGCCGGACCCGCTGGGGGGTCTGCCGCACCTCCTCCATTTTCTGTTGGAAGTCCAAGCTGCCTTCATCGCGGGGGTTTGGCGGGGTGGGCAGTTTCATCTGCCTGCGTTCAAACACTGAAAGAAAAAGGAAGATTTCCGTGTGGCAAAGGCAACTGAAGTTTTCTAGCTGGGGACACAATACATTTAAGACTGACTGTACTGAAAGCAACATTTACTGGCCCCTGATACAAAGCGTGCATGGCTGCTACCCTGTGCTGTAATCGTTCTGTAGGGAGAGAGAAAAGAGTTTGTGTGCGCGTCGTCCAAAGCCTAAACGGCTACTACTGGTGTTGTAGTGTTAACTTTATTTCGGCAAGGGGTGAGGGTGGGGGGAGGGTTAACCTTAAAGAAGCTTGCACAGATGGCACCGAGTAAGAGGGAGGGAAGCTTGCACAGATGGCACCGTCTCCTGCACTATAATCACAAATAAGCTAGAGCCGTGCTTACGGTTGATGCTTTGCCGCTGAAGCTCTTCTGTCTCTGTTGGAGGAGCAGGAGATGCTATGGGGACATCCTCGGCACTGCCTGCGTCTTTACCAGCTTCGGCCTGCACAGGCTCCTTCTCCAAGCCCTTGCCCACTGGCACCAAGCTGCTCAACTGCGGCGCAGGCACCCGTTTGCCAGTGGCATCCTGCTCGGCCGAGTGCGACGTGCGGCGGAACTTCTTGGTGAAGGGCCGCCCGCCCTGGATGTAACTGCGATACGCCCCTGCCTTCTGAGGTCTGTGCTTGATCCACTCGCTCAGGGTCTCAATGGGGGAACCGTTCACGCACCACTCCGTCACACCGAACTGGCGAAGGTGGGCACGGGCGTGGCTAGCCAGGGCCTTGCGGTTCTCAAAATAAAGGCCACACAGTTCACAACAGGCCTCACTCGCTGGAATAAAAAAAAAATAAAAACAAAAAGTTAAGTATTTACATAATCAGATGGAGGTGAGGAATAGAAGGTCTAGCAGCAGCAGCAGCAATAAGATGATCACGGACACAGCCAGCACAAATCTGCAGCATCTCTCTAGAGCTTTATGTCTGCAGAGAAAAGCAGCAGACAAAGAAAAATTCATGGCTTGTTCTAGCTAACAGGGCAGCTTCCCAAGCTAAACCCTGTGATTTTCAGTAAATCTCAGAAGGCAGACTCCCTATTCAACTTGCAAGCTTCATAGATTCTGCAAGATGAAACAAGCAGGTGGCTTCGTCAATGAAAATCATTGTCCCAGTAAATATAAGATCCATCCCACCAAGTCTGTGCCACACGTTAGCCCCCTCTGCAAGCACAGGGACAGAGCCACTGAACGTCCCCTGAAGCCCAACCACTCGAGCAAGCTATTGTTCTCCCAGATGCTGCCAAGAGAGAGTCCCCCGCAGCCCTGGTATAGAGAACATGCTCATGCTGTCCCCCCACTCCAGCCCCTCTCTGCCCGACCGCGCTTACTTGAGCTGATCTTCTCCTGGGTGGATTTGGACTTGACCTTGAACTTGAAAGGCAGCTCAGTCTGGATGTACGTCTTGGGCTTTGGCTCAGACTGCATCAGCCTCTCGTCCTGCAGGGGTCTCTTGGCCGCGATGGGCGTCAGGAAGGTGGCCTGCGGCTTGGCGGGCATGGAGGACGGCGAGGAGACGTGAAGCTCGCGGCCCAGGCCCGAGGCGGTGGGTTTCCCCGTCTTGCCTGCCAGGGATGAGATGGGGAATGCCTGAAGCACTTTGCCGGGGGACTTGGGGATGGCCCGCTCCTCCGCTGCCCGCCTCTGCTGCTCCGCCTCGGCCATGCTGGGCTCCTTCTTAATATGGCAGGGCTTGTTCTTCTTCCTGATGATTTCCCGCAGCGTGTCGATGGGCGAGCCGTTCACGGACCACTCCGTCACCCCCATCTGACGCAGGTGGGAACGGGCGTGGCTCGACAGCCCCTTCCGGTTCTCGAAGTACTCTCCGCAGAACTCGCAGCGGATATCCCGTGCTGGCTCCGTCCTGGAGGCTGAGGGCGACGAAAGGCGGGAATCAGTGAAGGCTGGGGAGACAAATTAGCATTGTAAGGCAAAGAGCTATCCTGCTGCTTCAGTGACAGCTAAAACACCTGGCACATCATGCTCTACTTCCACTCCACAGTAAACATATTTGTATCAAGTATTCGACGATCCTCAAACTAGTACAGAACAGCCATACTCCTTTTATCACCTTTACCTTCTCTCAGTAAAAAAAGAAAGGAAGAAATAATTCCCGTCACTTACGCTGGCCCAGAAGTCTCAAGTCGAATGTCACTGTTACAGATAATGGCATCTCTGTTAAATCAAGTTTGTTTACCTGTAACAGATGTTCTCAGAGAAAAGGATAAGCTAAATGTGGCCGTGGACCTCGAGATGCTTCTGGAAGGCTCAGAGGGCAGTGGGGTGATGGTGTGTGGGGGGTATTTACAGGGATGATTTCGATTTCCCATCACCGTGTGGTATGGCTTTTTATCCTGCTGCCTGTGGCAGAATAAGACAGCCATGCTCCTGGGAATCTCTAGCCAAGGCTCGCCTAATAAAATATAGAAATGCAACTAAAACAAATCACTAAATGGGTAGACAACATATTTGTTGCAACCTTGTGAATCTCCTTAACGGACGCTGGTCTTTAGAAGGGCCACAGACAAGGCCATGGCTCTAAGTTTACGAGCCTTGACATGCCCTTCTAAAGTTAGGCTTGCTTGGACACAACAGACAGTATAGTATAGATGGTGAGAGCAATCACAGCTCTGTTTGTGTGGACTTTTTGCATAAACAATTTGCATCACCCACCAGACTCATACCTGAACTAACAAGTTCCTAGCAGTAAACAACTGCCACTTCCCAGCAGCCATGCCCAGAGCACATCTTAAAGAGTTAAACCTGACCAAAAGTGGAGATCTAGCAGCATGGGCTGGAAAAGACGGACCAGTGCCACATCACTAGATCAGGTATGGTCCCAGGAGATGGGATCAGGATCCAAGGAATTCACCCATAATTCTGACCTGTTCCCTAAAATTCACTATAAAAGGTCATGGAGAGCAAGCAGCCAGTAAGAGGAACAGAAGAGACCACCAGCAGAACAGCACCAAATTATGTAGACCACAGATGTGTCCAACCTGGCCTGGTAAGTTCATCTAGAGAAACTGTTTCCTCGGGCGACCCCATTCAAGGGCCAGACCTTAAGACAAAATTGAATCGGATCCTCGTGAAAGACTGTAACAGGTCCCTGTGCGGTGGGAGGCGCAGGGGGTTCTCCACCAGGAGTGTCTGCATGTCCGCATACCACGGATATCTGGGCCAACTCGGAGCTACTAGTTGGATTAGTCCCCTGTGGTATTCGATTCTGCAAATGGCCCTGCCCAGCAGGGGCTATGGAGGGAAGGCGTATAAGCAATTCATCTTCCGGCCAGATTTGGACAAGAGCATTGATTCCCAGGGACCACAGATCTCTCCTGCTACTGAAGAATCGAGGAACCTTTGCATTGTGGGATGCGGCCAGCAGGTTGATTGACGGGAGGCCCCAAAGATCTACTATTAGTTGAAATGATTTGGGCAGCCCATCGCCACTCTCCTGGGTCCAGACTCTCCCTTCTTAGAAAGTCTGCTCTGATGTTGTCTTTTCCTGTGATGTGGGAGGCTGAGATCATCTGTAGATGGTCTTCTGCCCACTCCATCAGGAGGTCTCTCTCCTTTGACACTTGTTAACGCTTGGTTCTTCCCTGGAGGTTGATGTAGGCTACTGTCATTGCATTGTCAGACATCATGCGGACCGCCTGGCCTTGTAGTCTGCGGCTGAATTGAAAACATGCCAATCTGAATGCCCAAGCCTCCAGGCGATTGATGTTCCAGGCCATCTCTCCTTCTGTCCACCATCCCTGGGATGTCAGCTCATGACAGTGAGCTCCCTAGCTCCAGAGACTCACAACTGTCGTAAAAACCAGCCAGTTCAGGAAGGACAGGGACACACCCTGCTCAGATGAGCTTCCTGTAACCACCACTGGAGGTGACTCCCATTGGTAGGTGGAGACTAATCGAATAGTCTTGAGACTGTGGGTTCCAATGTGATAGAAATGAGCATTTAAGAGGACACATATGTATGCCCTTGCCCACCGCATTACTTCCAGGGTTGCCACCATCAACCAGAGAACTTGGAGATATCTCCACACCGTCGGGCGTACAGTGTTCAAGTGACGTACCTGCTACATCAACTTCTGTATCTGTGTGGATGGAAAAACGAATTTGCCCCACCTGGTGTCGAACTGGACTGGGAAGGCTTGAGGCTCCTCTTGGCCAGGTTTACTACCTAACCGAGTTCCTATAACAGGGAGAGCACTCTGTTGGTTACCAGGAGGCTCTCTTCCACAGACTTGGCTCGGATCAGCCAATCATCCATCTTTTCTCAACGCTGCTGCCACAACCACTATGATCTTGGAGAAGGTTCTGGGGGCGCTGGCTAAGCCAAAGGTTAACACCCAAAACTGATGACAACCCGGTACCACAAAGCGTAGGAAACTGTGGTGTTCCTGCCAGATTGGAATAGGTAGGTAGGCCTCGGATAGATCCAGAGGGGTTAGGAACTCTCTCAGTTGTATGGCCATTACCACAGAGCATAAGGTCTCCATGCGAAAATGAGTTACTCACAAATGATGTCCGACGCTCGAGGTCCAGGATGAGGCGAAAGGAAGCTTCTTTCTTGGGTATGACAAAATAAATGGAGTAACGCCCCAATTTTCCTGGGATGTAGGTACTGGGATCACAGCCCTCATCCTGAAGAGTCTTAGAAGTGTAATCTCCACTACCTGCTTCTTGTGCTGGGAGTGGCAAGGAGACATCATAAATACATACCGAGGAATGCTGTGGAATTCCAGCGCATATCCCTCTCATATGACTTCCAGTCCCATTTGTCCGAAGTAATCTCGACCCACCATTGGTAAAAGAGAGACAGGCAACCCCCAATTATCCTCATCCCGAAGGTGGGTCAATTAAATTTCATTGGGGGGGTTTGGAATGAGCCTGAGCCTGAACCTGCTCTCTCCTAGGCTGCTGGGTACGAATGGACTGGGACCTCCCAAGGAGTAGCGACCTCTGAAATGTCGAATTTCTGTAAGGGTGAAAATGCTGGGAACCCCTAGAACGACCCTTCATAGGTGAGGGGTGCTGTAGTTGCTTCCTCTTATCTTCTGGTAACCGGGGAACTGGAGACTCACCCCATTTACTGACCAGCTTTTCTAACTCGCTCCCGAATAAGAGTGAACCTTTAAAGGGCATCGTTGTAAGATTAGCTTTGGAAGTTGCATCAGCTAACCAGTTCTGCAGCCATAGCCGTCTGGCTGTCATCACAGAGGCCACTCCTCTGATCAAAGTACGGACTAAATCAGAGCCTGTGTCTGCTAAAAAGGCGGCAGTGGATTCCGTAACCACGCTGGAATTCACCCCCGAGTCATCAACCTACTGAGAGAGAAACAGACATGAATAAGCCTCAGAGCGCAACAAGAAGCAATCTGTAAAGTCATTGTTACAGCATCCCAGGCTTGTTTAAGAATAGACTCAACCCGTCTATCATGCCCATCTTTTAAGGCTGCTTCTCCTTCCATTGGGATAGTTGTTCGTTTAGAGACCGCAAAGACCAGTGCATCCACTTCAGGGAAATGCAAACGTTCCCTTACTGCTGGGTCCAGAGGGTATAGAGCTTCCAAGTCTCAGCCCCCTTTAAAACTTGCTTCTGGGGCATCCCATTCTAGATCCATCAACTCCTAGATGGTATCCATCACTGGAAAGTAGCAGAAGGCCTTCTGCAGGGAAATCAGAATGGGATTCTTCTTTGGTTCCATCACAGAATCCGCCCCAGCAACTCCCAGCATCTTCAGGGTCTGGGAAACCAGGGCCGGCAATTCGTCTCAATGGAAGAACCACAACATGGTCCGAATCGTTCTAACTCAACAAAACAAAGAGCACTCAGAAGGTCCTGTAATAATTAATTATAACCAAACAAAAAAGGCACCTCTTGTGTGTTTTCTAATGTCGTAGCTCAAGAAAAAATATATAATGGATGCAGTATAAAACAGAACACCCAGCTGGTGTATAGGCGCCGCATCAGCAAGCCTGCTGACGTGTTCAATCTAAAGGACCTGAACCGTCCGGTCTACACATTTGCGGCTTGACGGCTGTGACCAATTGTTGTAAACAAAATGAATTCCAGAAATTTTCAAAATAGCTCACGAGAGCTTATCTCGTATATCAATTCAATTATATCTTCCGACTAACCCAGCAGTCATCTGCCGGTGATGCTTAAATTCTCTCTGCGTCTGTCCCAGTTGTACAGTCGAGGGTGACCCAAACAATTTTTGCGTGCATTCAGCTGTTTGAAATATTTAATGCGGCAATGTAAGCCTGCTTGAGTCAACTGAAAAACCATAGGCTGTACCAATTTAGCCAACCCGACAGCGGCCAGTATTTCGCTGCGGAACAGCAGCTTCATCAGGGGTCGAAATCTGTTGATAGTGAACCAGTGGTTTCACGTCAATGTCTTCAAATCGGTTCAGGTCCTTTACACTGAATACGTCGGCAGGCTTGCTGATGCGGTGCCTATACACCAGCTGGGTGTTCTGTTTTATACTGCATTCATTATATATTTTTTCTTGAGCTACAACATTAGAAAACACACAAGAGGTGCCTTTTTTGTTTGGTTATAACTGATACGTTCTAAACCAGGGGGGGATTTCCCCATCTTCCAAGGAATTTGTATGCTCCTCTTTCTGCGTGCCGTCCCGGTCCCTGCCAAGGATGCCCCTGGTAAGGTGAGGCATAGGGAAAGGGAGGGGCCACTGGCTGAGGTTCCATCTGGACAGGAGTAAGAGAGGTAGTAGATTGCGCCTGCACAAAGGCCTGAAGCCCCTGGAAAAACTCCATCCAGGAAAAGGCAGTTGGATCCATGCCTAATCCAGGAGGTACTGTGTGAAACCAGTTGAATTTCCCTCTCCCACGGATGAGCCAGTCAAGGGGATACTGAGGTCCGGCATACTTCCCGTTAAGGCAGTGGCCAACCCATCATCCAAATGGGAGGAGCCTGGCTTATCAAAGTCCAAGGAGGCCAATTCTCCTTGGGCTTCCTCGTAGTGCCGACATAATTTGGGGAGTCCAGGTCAGCCTGAGAAGCTCTAATATGGCAAGCACTTAGTTGTCTTGGTTGGCAATGCCACTGGCAGCGGTAGTTGTGCGCTCTCTCGGCTCGCACTTAAAAATGCGTATAAATTCTGCATGTCCGGGCAGGGCACAGCAATGCGCGCGCACAGCTCTTCCTATATTGTGTGCTTTCAAAGTTATGCGCGCAGATACGCACCCGATGTTATGTGCACAGCGCATGAGCAGAGCCAACTCACTTTGCGCACGGATGCCCTATGGCGAGCAACACGGCAGGCACAGAAATACGCGCAAAATGGTGCCACCGCGGCCTACCACATGGTGTGGTAACCAAAACTATAGCAGATCGTTGCCCACTGGGGGTTGCTCAACCCACTCGGAAGTCCAATTACCCTTACCCCCAATGGAAGCGAGAACGTAGTCAGTATAGCGCCGAGCACAGAGACCGAGGGGAGTCCTACCAAAACTCCCTCTAATAGTCTCTGAATCGGGGGGTAATCTTCCTCTTTTTTTTAAACCTTCCTGGGTGGAGTACAGAGACTGTCTCCAGCTGCGGCGGTGGGGTGGGGGTGGGGGAGAAGGCTTTGGCCATCACCTCCGCGTTCAGCTTCCTGCACCCACTGCCTTTCAGCTGCTTAAGCAGCAAAGTCCATGCCGGGAACTGGCTATCAGACCAAGGCACACCTCTGAGGGATCTCAAAAATTGCCTCAGGAATTCTCAGTTGGGGGAGGGACCTTTAGGTATCGCTGCAGGAAAACTGGGCTCAATTTCCTTCATTTTAAAAGTAGAATTTCTTCTTCTTAAAAGTACAACAATCCCCATAGGGAGAGGATGTCCACCATCTGCTGGAGACAAGAGAATACTGGAGAGCTGAGGTCACTGCAGGGCTATGTGTGAGGTGACATCAGCTTTGCCATCTGACCCAGTCTCCATCTGCTGGCAGAGGAGCATAATCCACTGATCGAGTCCATCGATCAGTGGGCTATGCTAGGAAAACAGTTTCATCTACCCCATTCCCATGTACGGTCTTGTCAACCAGCAATGGTCCTATTGGGAACCATGTATATGTAAGCCCCTTTTGCCTTGGCGCAACCTCAAGGGCTGGATACCAAGCCCCATGCCAACAGCGGGTGAGCAAATCTTGGCACAGGCCAGCCTATGACAGGGTCCAAGAGTCTATGTGAAGATAAAGTTGAGACTGTAGACCTGGCAAAGGCAAGACTGATGGCTTGAGGCAAGGCTGAATATTCAGGCAAGCAGAAGTAGGCTGAAGACAAGACCCAGACTGAAGGTTAAGTATAGCTGACGACTTGGAGCAGGGCAGTGGCAAAAGCAAAACTGGTATCAGGAGACAGCAAAAACCAGCAGACCTTCTTGCTGAGGCAACTCTGGGGTGTCAGAAGAGCCCTTTTATAGGGCGGGCAGGAATGACAACATCCAAGGGCACAGCAACCTTTCCCGACACAGGACCTTTAAAGGAAATAGTATTGTGCACGCGCACCTAGGAGCATCATCAGTGGCGTCCCTCTGCTGCATGGAGTGGCAGCATCTGACAGGAGTAGAGCCACTTGCAGGGCCATTTCGAGAGCGGTGACCCTAACAGATCCGTCTCCAGGTTCTTCTGTAGTGAACATAAGCAAATACTTGTTGAATATTTATGCCATTTCTTCATGTCTCCACATATTGCTCCTGGTCACCTTTCAATTTTGCTGTACTACTTCAGGTCTTCCTTCTTTCTCCGATATATCTGAAAAATGTTTTGTTACCTTACTTTATCTCTTTGGCAATCCTTTCTTCTGCTTGCTTTTCTGATTTCTTTCTTCATCTCCCTCAGTGTCATCAGGTATTCTTCCCAGAGTTCCTCTTTTTGGTATCCTTTATACTTCTTGAATGCAGTTCTTTTGCCTTTATTTTTTTAGCCACCTCCATTGAGAACCAGATTGGTTTCTTTTTCCTCTTATGTTTACTTTCCTAACATATAGATTTGTTGCCTTCATAATAGCTCCTTTTAATTTGGCCCACCTCTCCCATTTTCTCCCAGTTCTTTCTCCAGATATTTGTCAAAGCCCGTATTTGTGAAATTCAGAACTCAGGTCTTCGTGTGACTTCTCTATATCCTGTTCGTGATATCAAACCATACCTTCTGATCAATGGTGCTTAGGTGGACACCTGTCCAGACAGATTATCCCCATTTGTGAGCACTAGATCGAGTATCACATCCTTCCTGTGGGTTCCATTACCATTTGTTTGAGCGGCACCCACTAATCTCTCTACTGCTTGTAGATTCTGCAGAAGGGATACTGCAATCCGCACTGGGCAGATTAAAATCTCCAATGAGCAACACTTCCCTCCCCCTTCTTTAGCACTTTTGGATGTCTTTGACCAGATCTCAGTCCAGGTCTTCAGTTTGGGTTGAGGCCTGTAGATCACACCAATGTAAATGGAAGAACCATCTTCTTGTTTTAGGATAGCCCTTAATGCTTCTTCCCTACCCCACATCCCTTGTATTGATAATGTTTTTGACTGGAATTTCTTGCTACTTCTCCCCTTTTCTGTCCTTCCTTAAGTTATAGCCCGGGATAGCCATATCCCAGTCAGACTCCATGAACCATGTCCAAGTACGACTCCACCATTAGGGCCTGCAGATCTGGGATTTTGTTGCCCAGGCTACAAGATTTGTGGTCTTAGTTTTCCAGCTCTGGTTTGCTGCTTTTCATAGTCACCTTTTCTGCTCCTTTGCTTAAGTGTGGAATGTAGAGCTGATTGATTGTGTTTTTACCTACTCTCGCTTCCTGTATTGCTTGGGGGTGGCATTCCACTTTCATTGGCCACCTTCTGCCACTCCCATCCCATAGTTTAAGTGCCTGATGTTATGACTGGAATTTCTCGCTCAGGATCTTCTTTGTTGCCACTGTCAAATGTAGGTCATCCTTATTATATAGTCTTTTACTGCTCCATACATGACCCCAGCCTCCACTGTACCCAAATCCACTTTTACACCATGTTTTGAGCCATGTATTGAAATGTTCTGTCTGGCTTATCCTTTCCTTTCCCTTTTCATAAACCAGTAATATTTCAGAAAAGGCAATATTCTTTACTATGGATTTGATCTCCTTCCCAAGACACTGGAAATCTTTCTGTGCTGCTTGGATAATGTTTCTAGTGAGGTCATTGGTCCCCAGATGGATAACTGATATTACTTTCTTCTATAATTGCACAGACTACCTGGTTTGCATTTCTACTAGCTGAAGATCCTGGAAGGCATTTAATTATTATGTCACCTTAGAAATGAGATCTCAAATGAGTTCCTCTAAAGGTCGAGTCTCCTAGCAGAAGGTACTTTCTTTTATGATGTTTGATAATGTTAAAGGGTTTTCAGTTGCATTCGTATCTTCTTCCTTTACCATCATCCACTTATTGTCTGTTGGAGGAACAGCTTCAGTTTCCAATGCAGAAAAGGCATTATGTAAAGGGTATCAATGTGGACAGAGGATACCTCTTTGCCACAGGCCTTGTTCTATCAGACTCCACTGTAATCCATTTATTCCTGGATATCTGACTCCTCTGTGCGACTGGGGGCAGATATCCTGGATATTTCTCAGTTGAGACTGGGTGTCTCTGGGTCACAGGTCTTCTAGCAGAACCTACTGCAATCCATTTTGCCCTGTGTTTCAGAATCCTCTGTGGAAGTTGGTGTTGAGGATTCTGTGAAGACTTCAGGCATCTCTTGAAAGTTGCTTGGTTTGCTTCCCAGCCAAGGTGAAAAAATGATAAAGTGAGCTCAAACTTGGAAGCAGTTTCTCTCTTATAGAGATATGCAGAGTTACAAAAATTGTGGCCCAGCTCCTAGCATAGCTCTGTAGCGCCGGAACCACAATCCATATTGGGCCGCACAACCACCAAAACCCAATAAAATATAAATCCTACTGAAAGGCCCAATTAAGATGATCAGCCAGGGGAAAAAAAATGCTTGAGAAAGTAAGAACAAGAAAATCATCTGAAAGGGCTGGTGGGAGCGGTCTGGGTGGACATCATCTTCAGATAACAGGAGTAATAAAAAGCAAGGGGAAGCAGGTCTGCAGTGCAAGGGACCCCCAAGATGCTCGAGAGCTTTCTGGAAAGCTCTGCAAGTTGTCCTCTGCATCAGCATGAAATACCCCAACACATCCACAAGGCTCATTATACTTGCGTACATGCACACAGAAAGAAGTGAACATGGTCTCCTTATCACCACTATTGCAAAGCTTCCACTGCACCAGCTTACACTTCTAAAGCTCCCGCGCTGGTCTGCAGCACACACGCACTGCTCTCAAGCTGCACTTTAAACATTTTTTTTATAAGCACACACACAGTAGTAGCTCCCATCTTGACTGAAACCTCACAAACATGGGCCAATGTAGTCTGAGACAAACACTAGTACACATCGTGTCATGTGTGTCAGTGGATGATGCTCCTTAGGGGAGCTGCTGTCTTAAAGGACAAAAAAATAAAAGTGAAAAATATTGAGTTTTATATGCAGAACTGACTAACACATTTTTGATCCTGAATACCAAATGGTGGCTGCTTTTTATTTTTCTGTTTTGGCAAGGGGAGGGGGGCTAGGGAAGAGGATGTTAACGCCCTCCCTCCGCCATTCTTATTCAGATCCTCTGCTGGCCTCAATCGGAGTCAACTTGCCAACTAGGAAGGGCCCCATGCAGCAAGCAATGGTTCCTCAGCCTCCAGGGAGCTCGAGTGCACAATGCCCGCAAGGTCAGAAAGCTCCAAAACTAAACTATTTGTAAACCAAACACCGAGGTTCGCAGATACTTACACAGATTGAGGGGGGACATCTCTTCGTGGGGTGCCCAACCCTTGCTGGCGGCGGGGGACTCATTCAGCAGCCTTCCTGCCATCATGGGCTTGAAGTTCACTCTCATGGTATCCGGTTTCAGCTTCTTCTGCAAGGAGGAGGACAGTCCTGGGAACATCTTCCTGGCTGTAGGAGGGGAAGAGTTCGGGGAACGTGCCAAGGGGCTCCCGAGATGCGGCACCTTCTTCGGGACGGCAGGCACGCGGATCTGTGCTGAACCGTGGGACTCCAGGGCCCCCAGAGGCCTCATCTCGGATTTGGTCATGGACTTGGGTCCTGGACCTTGGCTTGGCGCTTGGCCCGTGCCCAGCGAGCTTGGGGTCCCCCGCGGCTGGGACCTTCTTTTCAGCAGGTCTCTCAGGGTGTCGATGGGAGAGCCGTTCACGTACCACTCCGTTATCCCCATTTGGCGCAGGTGGGAACGGGCGTGACTGGACAGCCCCTTCCTGTTCTCGAAGTACTCGCCGCAAAACTCGCAGCGGATGTCCCGTGCCGGCTCCTGCTCTGCCCCCGATGCTGAAACGTCAAGAAGAACGCGACATGCTGTTACAGATGTTACAAGAACAAACCGTGCTATTGTGTTACATCTAGAAATTTGGAGTAGCCCACCTCGATGCAAAGTACACATTAGTAAATGCCTGCTTTGTTGCGAATTTGAAAAAGGGAAATTACGGAGTTAAGACGTGCCATGTTGGGTCAGACCAACAGTCCGTCGACATGGCCAACCCCCTCAAGACGGCAGGGATACACCAATTTCTTGCTGTTCATGCCCTATGAGGAGAGGTGGATCTCCAGGAGTCATCCGGTTAATAATTATGTACGGACTTTTCCTCGAGGAACCTCCAAAACCTTTTTCAGGGGTGGTTTCTCCGTTAAAAATTAGCCAGAAGCAATCACATACAAAACTGGCATGAAGTACTTTGCAGCTGATGAGGTGTGAAAAGGGCACATATGTACATTAGAAAACGAAAACCCAGCTTAAAAAAAGTGCAATGTGCAAGCCTGCACATACTCAGCCACTGTGGGGTGGAGGGGAGGAACACACATTTCACCCAGAAAAATCTGCTCAGGCAAACCCCCTTGAATATTAACCTCCTGAAAGTCTGGCTCTTAGGGGGACTGGCGTGGGGATACACGTCTTTCACTTCTACAATTGGCCCATGGATAGAGTCTTTCGTACCATCTATTCAAATCTGCTCAAACTGCCAGGTTACCATAAGTCCCCCTCCACTCAATGGTTAAGGGAGGGGCAGGGGACCTCCACCCAGTTACCATTAGGCCTATGAGAAAAGATGGGAAGAACTGGGTTTACCAAGCCTATTGAAAAGAATTAGTGAGCATTCAGAAACTTAGAAGGCTCTCTCAAGAGAACAGTTCCTCTTCATTTCCAGTGTGGAATAAAGCAAGCTGTAAGGGGCTTATATTGTCACAGGTTAGACAGCAGGAAGGAAACTAGGATAAGCCAAGCACTGAGACAAGTTACCTAAGGAGCAAATGGCACTGTCTCAAAAACCTTAAATAAGTACGTTAGACAAGCATCTGTACGGGCCGGGTGAGGTATGCTGGAGTCTTCCCGGTGGCAGGGTGATCTCAATTCAGTCTTTGAGACATACCTGGCCAATCAGGTTTTCAGAATATCCAGAATGAATACGCATGCACTACCCCCCCATGCATGCACTGTATATTCATTGGGGGCACGCTGAAAACCCGACTGGCTGTGTGTCCCCCGAGGACTTCTCAAGGTCACTTCTGGCCCTTCTACGATTGTGTCTCACTTGACAGCTGGTTAAGTGCTTTTTGCACTTTGATAACTGTTGAAGGTGCAAGAGTGAGATGCATGCAAAAACTTAACCCTGTGCTGACCAGCAGCTTCTCAGCGTTAAAGGAGTCTGTCAGTCATTCTAATAGCAGGGAACATTCACGGCACCAGAGAATCTAGCACCAGTTGCCCCATAGCAGAACATGCTGCTGCCAAAGAATCACTCGAGGCAGGTTTTAGTAGGGATTAAGGACTACACTGAGAGCAGGACCCACCCCACAAGAACACTATATAGAATATATATTTCTCTCTAAAATAAAGTGGCATAATTTAAAAAAAATAATAATAAATCATGAGCATTCAGTTCGAACATAGCAGCAGTACCGGCAGTGGGACAACTGACATGCCAACTGGCCAGATGCTGGCTACACACGCACCAAGGTCTGGAGGCCAGCACGTGAGTGGCTCAGTGGTTAGCTGGAGGCAGCACCCGTAGGTAGCCCAGCAGAGATTACTGGACAGGAGAGGAGAAAACAGGGAGGGGAGGTTGAATGGAAGCACATGGCATCATAGCCCCGTGCTGGGTCAGGTTCTACTCAAGTTGGAAACAAGTGGAAGTAGTGGCCAAAAAAAGAGAGGAGGAAAGGGTCTCTTAAATAACCTAGTAAACTCTGCCAGCTAACATCCAGAAGATCCCAGCACAGGTCTTAACTCGATCTAATACTCTCTACTAAACAGGGACAGAACCTCACCTCCGATCTCTCCATCAAATGAAAGGGTAGCCCTCTGCGCCAGGAACAGCCCATCCCCAAAGGTTGTGATCTCCATTCTCAAGGAACGGAAACCAAGAGAGGTAAAAGGTACAGTACTGAACATTAATTCTAGCACTCACACACACACCCCCCCCTCTGCCCCAGACTGGTTACTCCAAAATTCAGTTATCTGGACTTCTCCTTGCTCCTGTTAATCCAGGGATCAAATGTGGGCTAATTTCCTCTCACGATCACACCCAACACCAAAACATCACTTACCTATCTTTAATCCATACTTAAATGCCCTTGTAGTAATTACTAGAGTGGAAACTACCTCCTGGGTAGGATTAGTTACTCCAGGACTAACCTGGAACGCACGCTCCAACCTATTCTTAATATAAGCGCAAGCAACGGCGAGCCTGGCGTGAATGGGCGTTCATGGGCATGCTGGAGACCTGTCTGCAAAGAATGTCAGGCGACTTGTCAAGAGGGCTCCCGGGTCCAGACTTATCAACAGAATGGAAGCGAGAGAGGCACAGAAACGCACATCTGCTACTATACAAAGAGAGAACATCCGCCCCTGCGGACTGCAGACGCGCAGGACAGCCAGGTCTGCATCCTGCCCACCTTACAGAGAACGTCCTGGGGTCTCAGGATGACATGCACTGTGGTGGTGACCCCTACGAGCAAGGGAGGGAGGGAGGGCATGAGCACTGCTGACTGGGCCTCCCCCCATGCAGGCCTGGACCGGCAGGGGAGCTCGCATATGTCCTGGGAGGAGGAGAACTTACACAGATTGAGTGGAGACATCTCAGCAGCCGAAGGCGCCCAGTAGGGCTCCGGGGACAGATTCTTCTTCCCCTGCAGGCGCATCCCCATCAGCATAGGGGGAGGGTGGGACTTTATCTTCTTGAGCGGGGGAGAGGAACGAGGTAGGGGCGACCCTGGCTGCTTGCCCAGAGGCCTTGGCTGGGGCAGCGGCGAGTGCTGCTTCACGGTGCTGCCGCCGCTTCCTCCGCCTCCTCCCATCGCCCCCGATGCCGTCGCAGCGCCCGAGCCGGGGCTGGGATTCTCGGGGCTGCCGAGCCCCTGCAACGACTTCCGCTCGCCGGGCAGGAGTGAGGAGGCGTGGCCCTTGAACTCATCGCTTTTGATGAGGTCGTTGAGGACTTCGATGGGGGACCCTTTGGCGTCTGGGTCTGTCACCCCCAGATGTCGCAGGTGGGCCCTGGCATGGCTCGACAGGCCCTTCTTGGTTTCGAACCAGGCACCACAGAGCTGGCAGTCATTGTCTTTGCCCGAGTCGCTATCCACAGCTGCAGAGCAGAGGGGGTACAACATCATTACAGTGCTCACATTGAAACGGCGTCTAGCGGGACACTGTGGCCCCTAAACCGGTTTAGCAAGCTTAGCCCGGTTTAAGAGCCACTCAAATTGGCCGGCGTCCACAGAGTGGTTAGGATCATTCTGCAGACACTGCTCAGGGGAGGGGTCTCTAAGCTGGTTTCTGGGAGAACCAGTTGAGAGGTGGCATGAATGGGCTTCGCTAACCAGTTCTCAAGGAGGACTTTGCAGTATGGGACAAGGGACCTGTGCATGGCTCTAGCTGCTATTGCCACCCTGCCAGCCAAATGATATTGCAGATTACACTGTGGGGGGGGGGGGGAAAAACAAAAAGGTGGTTCTACCTGTGCTACTCCTAACCCTTCGCTCCCCCCCCACATACACCTATGCTCCCGACAGCGTCTACAGGCTGATCACAAACACTGGAAACTCGTGGCTCACATTTCCTTAAGAGAGGGCTTTCAGCAAAGCGGTCTCTAAAGAGCCGGGAGAGCACGACCAATTACTTCATTCGCTCCCGCCTAAATTTTGGTGTCACCGCAGGAAACTGCACGCCTGACAGGTCACGAAGTCCACTTCTTGCTAGTGCAGTATCAAGTTAAAATGAAAAATCAAAAGCCAGGGGCAGGGAAGAGGAGGAGGAGGAGGCGGGGCGTTAAAGCACAGTTTACACAACTGCAACCTCCTGCTGCGAGTTTTCTAAATAAATCAACTCCCCTTTCCTCCCAAAGGGGGGGGGGGGGGGGGGGGGGGGGGTAACACACACAAGCAGAGCTGAAAAGAAACCGCGCAACGGAACTCACTCAGGTTCAAAGGCCCCTCGTCGTCTGGCTGGGCCCACGGTGATTTGGGGGAGTTGTGCAGGGGGCTCACAGGCAGCTTGGCGCTCTTGTCCTCGGCGCTCTTGGGAGGGGGAGACGCGGGTAAAGCGGAGGATGCTTTCCTCAGCAGCGGGGAGCCTGGCTGCAGGTGGCTCTTAGGCGAGAAGGCCGGGGGGGAGGAGTCGTCGATGGCCGTGCCCCCCGAAGCCGGGTCCGACTGCCTTTCCGCAGGTTTGCCCAAGGCCAGAAGCGCAGGTCGCGGGCTCCCTGCCCCATCTTTACAGGCGCCCGATTTTTTGCCCGGGGGCAGGGAGGGGTTGGCACCCTTGCTGTTTTCTGCCTTCCCTTTGTTCTGCTTCGCCAGTTCGTACAAGAGATCGATGGGGGCGCCGCTGCTCTCGGACTCTGCCACGCCCAGCTGGCGCAGGTGGGAGCGCGCGTGGCTCGACAGCCCCTTGCGGGTCTCGAAGCAAGCTCCACACACCTCGCATGTGGTGAGGTTTTGTGCTAGGAAAAGGAGAGAGAAAAATATCAAAACGGGCTTGCTCAGCGCACTGCTCTCATGTTCATCATTTTGAAAACCAATATGGAGGTGTCCCCCCCCCGAAACACAGAAGGGGATTCAGCAAAGCTCTGTTGCAGTCTAAAATGTACTCCCCTGGTTTTGGAGCAAGGGTTTTATTCCCCCCCCCCCATTCCAATAACAAAATCTAGGCCTCTTTCCCCACCCCCCCCCATCTGTTTGATAAATTCACCCCAGGACGTGCCCCCGGACTTCCCTATTTCGATCCCAGAAAAACTAGGAGGAAGGAGTGAGGGCACAATTTATTTTTTTTTTGTCCCCACTGTAGAGGGTTAAAATCCAAGTTGCCGCCTGCAAAACCCCTTGGTATGAAACTGGATATAGCATGGGGGGGAGTGGCCACGCAGCCAAATAAAAAATAAAATAAAAAAAAGACTTCACTACAGAAAGACTGGTTCCTGCTGCAGCGATTCAATAGCCCCAAAACCCAGCCAGGCAGGCTCAGGCTCAGCTGTACCCATGGTGGGAAAACGGACGGCTGGTGACTCGCTGCAGGATCCCCATCACTGCCCCTTTCTTCATGATCGGGAGCAAACAGCTCCTTCTCTGGCTGGAAAAAAAAAAATCCATTTCTCTCCCTCCCTCTAATGCTGATGCCTTGCAATGGGAAAGAGACAGACATTTCCCCTCTTAAGAAGCTCGGCAGAACCACCTGAAGGAATTATTCTGGACCACAGGCAGTTCTTTACTCTCACTTTCAAAACAAGTTTCCCTCAAAAACATTCGTTTTACAAGTTTAAGTTGCAGTCATTTATTTGGTTGAAACATCAGTGGCAAAGACGGACTTCAACTGGGCAAATCCAATCTGCAAATGGTCCAGGAAGCTTTCCACTTTCAAGAGTGTCCACCACAAGTTTAAAGCATTAATTTTAATATAAACAATCCCCCCCCCCCAAAGGTGGAGGCAACTAAATACCATCTTCACCCCTTTACTGAAAATATGGACCCCTCCCCCCCAAATAAAGGGCTGCCTATGGGTGGGCAACAATCTGACACTGACTTCTATCTTCCCCTAGTTCTGCCCAAGGGGCTGGACACCACCACCTCCAAACAGAATCCCAGCAACCAGGGCTGCCCTTTCCAGTAACATGAAAGGGTGTCCTGCGATCTCTTACTGTTCAGCATCCTCTCCCCCTTAAAGCATTTTTCTAAATTCGTTTGGTTACTCTTACTCTAGCAATTATTGACCAAAACATGATGTGGCAATAAAGGATGCATGCACACTCACCCGGCCGTGAATGCAACGTTCTGCTGTACAGCAGCCGAACAAATTATTAAAACTGCAATCCGAGGAAGACACGGAAGCAAACTTACATTTGCCATCTTGAGATTCCTGCTTGTTCCCCTGTGGCTCTGGAGACAGTTTTCTCTCCATTCTATTCCCAGTTTGATCCAGTGGCCCTGCTGGGGAGCTCTTCTTCTGGACAGCTGGTGACCCCACCTCCACGGTTACCAGTTCTTCCTCTTCAGAGCCCAGGCCTGCCAAGATGGGAGGGCAGCAAGGAGTTAGGAACGGCTGATGAACTTAAGCAATTGTGAAAGCTTCTCAAATGCTTACCAGCGACCCAAGTCATTTCTGCAGCTAGCACCCAGGCGGCCTGGTGCACACCCTTCCCCGATTTGCCACAGAGGTTGTCCATTTAAATAAGCATGATATTCCTTCAACAGAATTTCTCGCAGTTCTTAACTGATACAGGACCTCTTTGAAATATCGAGTATTGCATAGCATAGCCAGAAGGCTCAGCTTTTTGAGAGAGGATACCCGAAATTAGGGATGACCTTGTGGGTGGGGGGGAGCAAGCACCTGGGTTTTATACTTTGGAGGGGGGTGCCTGCTCTGCTTCACGGTACTGCCCCACCCCAACACTGTAATTTCAATGTTTCAGGGCCCTGTACCCATCTAAGATCAGCATAGTTTCTACCTTCACACAGCAGCTGCTCTTCCTCCAGAGATTCTTCCCCTAGGTGTCAAACTATTTTTACAGTTCTTAGGTCTACACTTTTTGCCTAACTATTGTATATAGTTTTATGTATGTTATATTTATATAGTTTCTCCCTATTTATTGACCTATTAATTTGCATTGCCTCCTCCCCCGGTTATTTGTATTGTTATCTGTTATTTGTAAGGGCGCTGCCCATAAGTTTTTTGTTCTTTGTGAACCGATACGATGTGCGAATGGCTATCGGTATATAAGAGACGTTAAATAAATAAATAATAAATAAATAACTCAATCTGTATCTAATTTTGCATTATCTGAATCATTTCCTGGCCTATGTTATATTTTGCAGGGAATAAAGAGCCAACTATGGCTCCCAACTGGGCTAACATTAGAAAGCAAAGGGGCTATGGAAAATAAAAAGGGAAGGGGGTGATTTTCAACACCACTTAAGCATCCAAACTTCGGATGTGTTTAATTTGCCTCATGCTACATCAGCGGAGAGAGCTCATGTGTACAAGAGCTTTCCAGATGCAGGAACCAGTCTGATCACCCTTTTAGTGTGCCTGAATACATAGTAAGAAAGAATAAACACCCTGCAGGCGATACCATTTTATTGGTCAATTTTACACTTGTGACTTATAATGCATTTAGTTTAATCCAATGAAAAAGTATCACCTCATCCTATTTTTTTTTTCCATATGCAGGGAAATTAAATTCACCATGTGACTAGTTTCGCCTGGATGTTATAATTATATATAAAAATATAGTTTCTGGATGCATTGAACAGCTGAGGAGTAGTTATAAACAACTTTTAAAAATTATTTTAAGCCAGTGCTCTTTGAAAAGGGCCACGAAAAAAAAATGATCCTTTAAATACAAGGCAACAGTGGAAGGGAAAAGGAGAGTCAAAAGGAGGAAACAAAAATGCAAAAAACAAAAGATAAATAACTCCATGGCGATGCTCCTAAATCACGATCGAAAGTGATCATTAGGAGTAAAGTAATAAGAAGGCAGACACCGCACTCCTCCAGTTTCGAGATTTTCACGAAACCCAAAGAAGGGGCAAAAAAAAGCACAAAAAAAAGTCTCCAGGCAGAAGATCTGCAAATACAGGGCAGGATCCTAAACTTCTGCCATCCGCTTTCCCACCAGGCCAAAGCTTCAGAAACCCCCCCGGGCAACTTTTGGGAGCCTGGTACGGGGCCACGTGCGGGATGGAGGGAGGCAGGCAGGCCAAGACCGCGGAACTCGGGCGAAATCCTCTCCGCCTATTTATTTATTGCGCTTTGGGGGGGGGGGGGGGGTATTTCCGGAGAGAGGACACAGAAGCGGCCTTTAAACGCATTGGGGGTGGAGAGGGGGGGGTGTCGCCCCAATTGGAGGCGGCAGAACCTACAATGTAAAATAAAATGAAAATTGCGCCCATCGGGCCCCGAGGCAGAAGTTGAAGGGGGATTTGTTACTGAAGCGGGAAGGTGAAACCAGCCGGATATAACGCTTGCTAAGGCCTAGGAGAAAGAGACAAGGCCCAACCCCACCACCATCGCCGCCGCCCAACCCGGGCCCCCTCCTCACCCGCCTCCAGCGGCGGCTGCTGCTGCCGCCCCCGCGCCTCTTCCTCCTCCTCTTCTTCATCGTCGTCGTCATCGTCTTCTTCCTCCTCCTCCTCCTCTAGAGGAGAGGAAGATGGCGGCAACTCTTCTTCATCGTCTTCCTCCTCCTCTTCGTCGTCCTCCTCCTCCTCCTCCGCTTCTTCGTCGTCCTCTTCTGGCTCCATAGGCCGCGGCCCCGCTTTATTCTCCGCTTTTGTCGCTTTCCACTGGGAGGTGGAGGCGGCCATCTTTGGAGGGCGGGGGAGGAGAGAAAGCTCCCCTGCGCTCACGAGCGCGCGCACGCGCGCCCCCGCGCCGGAGCAGGATGGGAGAGGAGGAGGAGGAGTCAGGCGGGAGCAATGGACCGCCCACTCGGCAGGCTGCCGGCCAGGCAAGGGCCGGAGGTGGCGGCGTGCAGAGTCTTCGATTAGAACACAGACAGGCAAGGCAGAGCAGTGGAGCACCGAATCTGCACCCCCCCCGAGAAACACACACACAAGGGAAGACAATGGAGTCCTGAATCAGAGGAAGAGGAGGGCAGGAGAGCACACACTACAGGCTACCCCCTCTTGCAGCCTCTGCCCAAAGCACTGAAGGCCTGGCAGTGAACGGGGAAACATTCCCCTCCACGGCCGAAGAGGAGCCAGCACCGTTTTCGATACCGGAGTTACATGTGCTGGAGCCCTAACACCATTTCAAACACCCTCCTTACTAAAGTACCAGCCCACACTGTCGCAAGTAGGGACTACGTAAGCTAAAAGTTTATAACAAAGATCTGAGATAACGGCACCAGGATTTTAATCTATTTTAAGGACCAGGACAGGTTAGCCACTTTTGGAAACAGTAGGCTGGGCTCCATCGCCCTTGGTCTGCCCTAGCAGGGCAATTATGTGCTAAGGGAGGATTTCTTAAACGGGTGCTAGGGTCCATGCAGGCAGTAAAGAAGAATCATGAGGTGCATTTGCCTAGTAAGCTAGACGTCCAGGGCACACATTCTACATAGTAAATAATGCATATAAAGCCCAAAATGGGCAAGCCAATCTGCCCAGCCAGGGCTCTGGTATGCTGTCCGGGCTACCCCTGTCCAGAAACATTTCACCAAAAGTTACCACACCAACCCATGTCCTTATTTCTAACCTGTAGGCCCAGGCCCCACAGGCAGTAGGGTACTCAGGATAACCACAATGAATATGCATGACAAATTTGACTATAGGCACACTGGTATGCAAATTTAGCTCCTGCATATTCATTGTGGAGATCCTGAAAGCTCAACTGATTGTGGCATGGCCCAGGCCCAGTGCAGGAAGTCCTGCTCCAGTCACTAGGGATCCTTTCTACTTATCGCACACCCTTTGGACTGTTATCATTCTCTTCACCACCTCGAGCAGGAGAGCATTCCAGGGCTCTAGCACCCTGGCTGTGGGGAAAGGAAAAAATAAAGGTGCCTGTTTCTCACTTTATGCTGTTGGAATTTCATAGCATAAGCCCTACCTCTACAGCATCTTTTCCATCAGAAAAAGTTTATTTTATTTATTTCTAGTCTTTTATATACTGAAGAATAGCAATCTGCCTTCACGCCAGTTACAGGTTAACAACTTAATACATTAGCAGAACATACGGAACAACTTATTACAGTAGATGGACATTAGGAACAGGAAACTTATTAATTGAACGACTTTTTACATTCTAGAAATATTCTAAAAAAGTCAAACTGAACATGTACAAGTGTGGACAAGTTTGATTCTTGTACACTATTACTAGTGTTTAAGTATTTAAAATCTGGCTCATATCGCACCTAAGATATACATATTTAGGTCCGCAAGGTTCAGTGCAGGTGCCGTTTGGTGTAGATTCCACACCCTTGCGCCGCCCTTTAAAAGTGCAGATAGGCTTAGTGGATTTAGTTCACACCGCTGCATGGCCCTAGCCCCAAAGGCCTTACAAGCTAAGGGCCTCATTTACCATGCAGTCTTCCCCTCAGACACAAAAGGGGAGAAGAGCCTTAGGAAAGCAGGCCCTGAGTTTGTAACCAAACCTGGGGAGGGATTAGTTTCTTGCGCCAGGTCACAAGGAGCAGTGAGCGTAGAACCCTGGCTCTCGGCCCATTGCTTTAACGAAGGCCTAGAGCTGCTCCTCCACTGCAATCATGAAAACAGGAAGCCACAGCCCAAGTTCCCCTCCTAAGGCTTGGGCTGAGCACGCTCCTGCGCTTACGACACCTGTAGAACAACTGTCCTCAGCAAACAATGTACAATGTAGCAAAAAGCAGGACCCGGACCCATTTCCATTCTAAATGCTAGGGCAGTTTTCAGAAGATGTTCAGGGCAACAGGGACTCTCAAGGCTCAGATTGCCTCTCCGAACACCAAGGCAGAGGGGAGAAGTTCTTAAATATATTATACATGCTAGGCTAGGCATGGACCAAACTGTGCATTGGCCATTCTTGTTGTGTGAAACCTGACCCAGATAACCCTCTCTGCCATAGCAACGATGAGGCCTAGCACAAACGCGGAGTATAAGAAATAAATAACAATGGTAAGAGGCAGCAGGCCACAGAACGGGTAGGATCTGGGGCAGCGCATAAGGCCAAACCGGGTGGATCAAATGGTCCGTTCCTGCCAATATCTTCTACATTTTTTTCCTACAGATGCTTCTGGTTCTGCTGAACCTCTGCAAGCAATAAGGAGATCGTTTTTTCTTCCGGTAGTCTGAGGAGGCCTACGCTGGTACATAGCCTGGCTCCTAAGTGATGAAGATGCTGCAGCAGTCCCAGGGAGATCATCTTCCCGATCATGATCAGCGTAGGCCCCTGTTCCACAGCTATCACCCCGTTGCAGGCTCAGCCGCACTGCAGCAACTGCTGAGCCCAGATGAAAATCTGGTCCAGCTGCAGACTCCGGCATTCTGCGCTTCACGATGAAGAGTTATCAAGACCTTGGTGAAAACCCTGTTGACTGAGGCGAGAGTGAATGCGGGCAAACTCTAAATTAGAAACCATGCTCTCCTAGGGCAAAAACCGGCAATAAAAAAAAAAAAAAGTTATCTCATGCCTTTCAGTTGATGGCAAGTGGCTGTGGGAATGTAAAAGCAGGTATTCTGCAAACTGAGCGAGCACAGGTCTGAATGGGTCAGGATTAGAGACCTCTTTGGTTCCAGAATAGAATGAAAACCTCTTGATTTCTTTGTGACCAGGAAATAACTGGAGCAGTTCCCCATAAACCGTATTATTACCTTCACCGTGGCTAGTAGAGACAAGGAAAGACATCTGCACGCAGTGTAAAAAATAACTTTTTGGGAAGCTCTGAAATTTTTTTTATTAGATAGCCCTCTCAAAATGCATCTAGGACCCAAAAAGGTCCAAAGTGGAATCATTCTGAAACCTTAGCCGAACCCGAATGCACAACATCGGAATCTGTTTCTCTGACTGGCTGGCTGGCTCTTCCCTGAGAATTTCCCATTCCGTAGTAGCCGCTGCCTTTGGAGGTATCTGCCAAATCTCTGGCACCTTCCTTCAGCTGAGCTCTAATGATGCTGTAATTCCCATCTTCTAAAGGAAGACCCACCATCCAACCACTGGATCTGCAGACCAACACTTCAGCCAAAACACGCTGCAGGCCAGGGAAGCAGAATCGTACCTTGAGGAGCAGCCAGAAGGGACTGAGGCAGGTGCGCTCTTCCTGATGTGCTGCTGGGTGGGGTTAATAATTATGGAGTATTCATTTTTATCCTCACCCCTTGTGAGATAGGCAGAGGAGATGCAATTATTACATTTGTTTGAAATCCAAGTGTAATTTGTACTATTGTATTTTATTAAATTTGATGATAGTTTGTAATGCTACAATTTACAGATGTTGTAAAGCAACCCTAGGCCCTCTTGGATTGGAAAATGTAATATAATGTAATACTAAGAGGCTTGGGATTGCCTGTATGGTCTTCCAAGCACTTTGCATTCATTTAACTGGGCTCAGGAAACAAAAGTAGACTGCAGAAGCAGACTGTTGACTCTCATATACTTTCTTTAGGATTGCCTCCATCTTCCTCCCCCATGGTGTCGGGCTGGGAACAGTGACTCTCTTTATGGGGAAGGCAGTTTCGTGTGCTACTCCTGCAATAGTTGAGTCTCCGCTAGGGAACTCCAACCTGGGTGTTGACTTTGTCCCTGTGAGGCATGTGCAGGCTGGCCATAGCCTTAGGGACAACTGGTCTCTTGTGCAGAGAGGCCTCCTCCTCTTTTATAAGGCCTTCAGTTGTTGGATGGAGTGGTCCACTCCTATGTCCCTTTCCACTGGACTCAACTGCGGTTCTATTCAAGGGCTAGAGTTAGTCACCTTCTTGATAAGGGAACCCATGCAGGGCTCATGCTCTCCCCAGTAGGCTGTTCCCATTCTTTGTCCGAATGTTGGAATAATCCCATCCCTGGAGCTTCTAACCTCCAGCGCAAGAGAGGAACTGCTTCATAGTCGCTTCCTTTCTTAACCCGTGTCTGACGGTCCTGCCATGAATGTTTTTGAAAAAAGCAGCATCCTTTTTGGTAGATGCAGTGAAGCCGCTGCAGGGGAGTGCCACAGGAACCTCGCAGGGTCCCAAGCCCGTCCTCCACTGTGGCATCTGAATCGGGGGCTGGAGGCTTCCTAGATCCTCTCTGCCCAAAAGATCCAGCCTTACACAGCAGAAGGGGGAGGTCCAGTTTCGGAAGACTGAAGCCTGGCTCCACAGCATCTCCCTCGCTGAGGGGAGCTTATTCCTGTTTGCCATTACAAGAATGAACTCCAATTCCGGAGGCAGACGGTGCAGAAGGATTCATGCTTAGCGGTCAATCCTTGGGAAAGAGTAGAACCCAAGCAACAGCACCACCTAGAGTATATGCCAGCCTCCTTGGTTCTACTAGAGGGGGGAGAAAATGCTTCACGGGATTTACTTTAACCACATTTTCCAAAGTAGACACAACTGAGATTCTCTTTATTAAAAATACATGCAAGTGGTACGTTCAGTCCATCCAATCCTGGCGGTCTCTGGCTCACAGGGACCTCCCTCCAGAACTTTTCCCTTTTCTAAGGATGGAGGGGAAGAGGGATTATTCAGGCAACATCAGCCTTAGCTCATTGTGCACTGAGCTGATGTATAATGTATAAACTTGAATGCCAGTAAAAAAAAAAAAAAAAGTAAATGACTTGTAACGTGCTTGATGACTCTCGTTTCCGCACGGGCCTCTTTATTATTCTGTTCTGGAAGGTTCATCCAAGAGCGATGGTGGAAGCTGGGCACAGCCATTTACCTTTCCGGCATGTGGATCTGCTGATGACATTAAGCACGCGCAAGCCCTACCACTGTGGCTCTGTCTGCGTAATCCATGTGTAATCTGTTTGCAGAGAGGCCCTTGCCTCTTCTCAGCATGTACTCTGGGTCCTACAGATTAGCTGGTGAGCATTAAATACTTTTCTTGTTCTGACATAAGCAATCAAGGTCGTCTTTTTTTTGGGGGGTGAGCTCTTGCTTCCAAAGCTTCATATAAGCGGAGGAACTACAAGCTGACGGATGGCAGTTAATTCTGCTTGTCAGAGCTAATTTGTTTTTTATTTTACAATATACTACAGTTGGATGGAGATATTTTGGAGGTCTAAGCAACATTATGTCAGGTTAACAACTCTTCCAGTTTGAGGCATAACTACCACACTCAGAACAAGGGTCCATTAAGCCCTGGATCCTGTTTCCCCAACAGTGGCCAATCCAGGTCACAAGCAACTGGCAGAACCCAAAAAACAGTTGATTCCATGCTGCTTAGGCCCAGGAGACAAGCAGTGGCTTTCCGTAAACCTACCTGCTTTCTCCATTTCTCCTACTAAACAATGCCATTCTCTTGGTTTCTCCTTTACCACTAATGTCCAATAATTGTGAGAATGCAAACCTGCCAGGTGATCACTTCTTCCCTCTCTTCAATCCCAATGATGTTACAGTGTTGACAGTTTCCAGCGAACGAGCCATACTGCCTTGTTGTACCTTTCTGGATACAGGCCTTCTGCCATTAACACTGCCACCCAGCCACAAGATGAGACGCAGTCTCCAGTTCTTTACTACAGAATGTGCACTCGTCTGGTTTTCCAGTTCTTGCCGTGACTCATCCTGGGCTACAACGTCCTGCTGTTAACAATCTTTTATTCTTTAGTTTCTTTTCGTTTCTCTTCAGCCATCTTGTGCTACCTGCAGTTCCTGTAGTAACGCTGGTTCCCCACAGTCGTGTGTGGGCGGCGGGAGCGGCAACTCCAAATGGGTTTATTTTGTACCTACCTTGCTAGGAATAAATCTCATTCATAAGCCAGAGCACTTTGGGAATGATCTCAGTTTATTAAATTTAATGCTAATGCCCTTCTTGATTCTTGTATTTTACCATAAAAAGAGCTCAGAGGGTGTAATCTTTATGGGCAACATATCAAGGCGCCCTTGGAAACTCTTCGAAATCAGGCCAATGGCACCCAATACAAATGGGACAATTTCTGTATCTTCCTGCCACATTTTCTTGGTCTCCAATTGCATCTCTTGATAATTAAGGATCTTTGATTTCTCCATACGACCCACAGCATAGGCTCTGGGAACCGACACCTATCTGCAATGCTATTCTTGAGTTTCTCCTTCACCACGCTGTCCACTTTTCTAGCATCGATCTTCTCATCTGTTGGAATGGCCCAGGTCATCACAGCTTTATTGTTTTCTTCAGTTCTGTTAGGGTTATGGTCCCAATGTTTCGCTGGTGCGGCCATGTTACACAGTATTATAGCCGGGGGGGATGTGTGTATATAAAACAGAAGTCAAGTTCCCATTACAATTCCACACACAAAACGGGGAACTGATTTTTAAAACAGACTCCGATCCCCAAAACACAGCCGTTTACAGTCAGCAACTGCAGTATCACTTCGCTCACCAACTCTGCCAGCGGGGGAATGGGGGCCCTCTTTCCCCTTTGGACTCCGTACCCATCTCCTCACCCCGCGTGTGTGCGCGTGTGACACTCTCTCCCCTTTTCTATATGGTCCCCATCCCCCCTCACTAGTTTGTAGCCCTCTCCTCCCTTTGTGGGTGTGGGGTGTGTGCACGTGGTGGTATGTTTGGATATGAAGGAGAGGGGGGGGGTGTCTGCACTCTTTCCCTCTCCCTCCCCCATCTCAAGCAATTAATTAAGACGAACTAAACAAACTAAACACCCCTCCCTTCCTTTTCGTGCTGCCCTTCCCTCTCTCCCAACCAGACACTCTTCTCTTTCATTTCTGGCTACTTTCTTCTATTGGCAGGGCCTGAGAAACCCCAATAGCCAATCCCGTTTCCACTCCCTTTCCCCCCTTCCTCATGCACCAGGTCTGCTTCCTGTTGCTGGTGGGGCCTGGGAAATTCCCACCTTCCTTTCCGCTGCAGGCCCACTGCTCCTGCCTGGCTCCCTGAAATCTGTGGCGCGCAGGCCCTCTCCTAGCAGCTCCAGGTGAGCATTGCCTTAGGACTCTCACCTGGAGCCCCTTACAATTTATTAATAGAAGAGACAAATCAAAACAAAAAAAAAAAATCCAGGCAATCCTCCTTGAACTGTTGTTAACGAGACAACTAAGTTCGTGCACACCTATGCTACAGAAGTTACAAAAGCCCCAGTTTTGCAGTGAAAGGCTGCAGCCAGTTTGAGCAAAAAATCGGCTTTGTGCGAGCAAGAGGGACCAGGTGATGCCGGCATCTGACCGATTCGTGCAGTGCTCACTGTATCCCTGCGGCATTCCCCACTCCAGGGGTATAGGGGGAAGTCCAAATAAAGAAAGAGGCAAGTTAGTGAACAATTCAAAAATCAAAACAAAAGAAAAACCTGGCCCTTGGATAAGTTTTAAAAATTGGCACAGGCCCTGTTCAATTTCTTAGAAGTGGATCACCAGGGGATATGATCGGAGGAGAGCACGAGATTTCGGTTAGGATTCGGACACCATTCCGCAGAGGCAGCTTCTTAATAAGTTGGGCAGGTAAGGTGGCAAGCCTAGTCAGATCCAGCCACAGGGTACTGGGAAAAGGCAGTTCATGCCAAAGAAAGGAGGAGCCCCTCTGTGGAGGGCCTTCAGAGGGGATAGGAGGATAGGAGCACTCCCAAACCTCTCCTGGTGACCCCACAAGCCAGTCAAGGTTTCAGGATATCCACAGAAGATCACTCTGCATACACAATGAATATGCAAATTCATCTCATGCATAGTCATTGTGGATACCCTGAAAAGCCAAGTGGCGGTGGGGTCACCAGGACAGGTTTCAGCAGCCTGGCACTAAAGGGTAGACATGCCAGAAACAGTAGGGAAAAAAATTACATGTGACCTAAAGAAGCTTGAGTTTAGACATCTAAAATAAAACTTTTTTTTTTTTTAAAGTGCAGTCAGAAGTGCAGGAAACAAAGGCATCAGGAGCAAGATACGGAGGCGCACCAAACAAACAAGAGGGATCTGGATATTGCAACGAGGTAGCTGGGAGAGAGCAGTGGAAAAATAGGCTGCAAAATTTGAGCTGTGCATTCATTTAATTTGTTTTTGTGCACACTAAGAATATTAGTGCGCACTAAATGAAAAACGAAAATTTAACAAAAATGAAAAAAAATACACGAAATTAATTTAAAAAGTGAAACGAATCTAAAAAAAGAAAACTAAAATTTTCTGGCTGCACATCCCCACTGTAACTCAGGAGGGGATCACATCTCCACGCAAATCTCCGGGGAGATCTCATCTGGAGAGCCATATCCAGGGTCTTGGGGCCGTACCATCAGAAGGATACAAATAAACAGAGTAGCGCCAATGCAAAATAGTGCAGACACTGCATCATGATCACCAGTACATAAGACTTAAGGACCTAAATATGTACAACTCAGAGGAGAGGAGAGACAGGGAGGATATGACAGGGACATTCCAATACCTCAGATGTATAAAATAATGCACAAGAGGCAAACTTTTCCTCTCCCAGCGGAAAGGAAGTCCTGAAGCAAGAAATCTTGTTAGGAAACCTAAAGAAAACATTAAGAAATAATATACAGTGGCTTGCAAAATTGACCCCCCCCCCCCCTAAAAAGTCAGCGGATGTGTGTGGATTACAAGTGACGCTTACACAGATTGTTCCAGACACCATGTTTATTACAAACCAGCATGCTCTTAAGTCAATTTTCAAAGTCACAATTCATTATTTCTCTGCATTTTTTATAAAAACTGAAAAATGCCGATGCATATGTGTTCAGCTTCTTCAGACGTGTACTTGGTAGACCCACCTTTTGCTGCAGTAACAGTTTTAAGTCGGTCGGGGTAAGTTTCTTCCAGCTTTGCTCACTGTTTGAGAGTGATTTTTGCCCATTTTTCCTGGCAGATTTGCTCCAGGTTGTTCGTCTTGCTTGAATGATGCTTACGGACTGCAATTTTCACATAGTGTCACAGATTCTTGATTGGATTGAGATCTGGACTTTGACTTGGCCATTGTAGAACATTCTCCTTTTTGTTGTTCAACCCCTCCTGTGTTGCTCTGGCCTTGTGCCTGGGATCATTGTCCTGCTGAAAGGGGAACTTTCTCCCAAGTTTTAGTTTTTTAGCAGACTGAAGCAGGTTGTCTTGCAGTATCTCCCTGTAAAGTTGCACCATCCATCCATCCTTCAATTTTAACAAGATGTGAAGTCCCCACTGAGGAAAAGCATCCCCTCGACATGATGCTGCTACCCCCATACTTTACTGTTCGGATGGTGTTTGCTGAGGAATGGGCAGGGTTAGGTTTGTGCCACACATAGCTTTTAGATTTTGGCCAAAAAGCTCCATTTTTGTCTCATCTGACCACAAAACCTTATCCCACATTTTAGCTGGGTCACTCTTATGCGTTTTTTCTTCAGTAATGGCTTCTTTGTAGCCACTTGTATGCAGAGCTCTTGATATGGTTGACTGGTGCACCTCCACTCCAGTCTCAGCCACTGAACTCTGTAGCTCCTTCAAAGCGATTGTTGTCCTCTCCGTGGCTTTCTTCTTGCCCTGACACTAAGTTTTGAGGGACGGCCTTGTCTAGGCAGTGTCTGGGTGGTATGACACAGCTTCCATTTCATCACAATTGATCCAACAGTGCGCACTGGGATATCCAAGGACTTGGATATTATTTTGTAGCCTTTTCCTATCTTGTGCACGTCTATAGCTTTATCCTTAATTTCCTTAGAATGCTCTTTGGTCTTCATTTTCACAGCTTTCCATCAGATTCAGTCTGACCAATGGTACAGGAATTAGTGGGGGTTTTATTAGTTGACCTTTTTAACGATTCCCAGATAGAGGCCAATTGTAAGCCATTTGTTAGGGCAATATCTTTGATCTGTGTAAACTCAGAACTTCCACAGCACAGCGGCTGAATACTTATGCAAGCAGCATGTTTCAGTTTTTAATTTTATTTTACCAAAAATGCAGAGAAATAATGAATTGTGGACTTTGAAATTTTACTTTAAGAAAATTTGCTGGTTTGCAAATAAACAAGGTGTCTGGAACAATCTGCGAGTCGTTTGTAATCCGCACAAACCTGCTGACTTTTTAGGAGGTCGAATACTTTTGCAAGCCACTGTATCTGTGTGTAAATATATACACAAATATAATATATATATTTTTTAAACAGAAAGGGGAGCTGAAAATATGGGACAAACTCCCAAGTGGAAATGGAAGGCATTAAAAAAAAAATATCCAGCTTCAAAAAAAGGCCGAGACAAGTTTAGAGGAAGTTCAGCAGGGGGGGAAGCGAGACCCAACGGGGTCTGCAGTATTGCAAAAGGGGGAGAAAAAGCGAGTTATTAAATCCAAGAGCCCGAACCCAGGCAGATTTGATGGGCCACGGAGTCTGCCATCTCGATAATGGCATGGTTACTGCTCACAAACTGCATTCTTACGTTAATTCAGTCACCTTTTTTTTATATATATATACAGCTTTGAAAGATGGGTTAAAAAAAAAAAAGAGCTTGGACTAAAAAAAAGAAAACACGAAAAGCCAGGTACAACAATCAAGCTTCCCTCCCCACCCCCCTCCTGATTCCCGAACCCTCCCATCACAGCCAAGTGCTTACCATCTGCATAGGACTGGGCAGACTCCTCTACCCAGGAAGACGGGAAGGGGGACAGTGGGGACCTCGGAAGGCTGCACTCCGACACGGAGGCGGTGCTCTTGCGCCCGTAGCCCGACGCCTCTCTCTCGCGCCTGGGGGACGAGGGCGCGCTGCCTCCCCCCGGCGGGGACCGCAGGAGGGTCCGGTCCGGCGAGTTGGCCAGCAGCTCCTTCAGGATGTTGATGGGGGAAATGGTCAGCTCCCAGTTGGTGATGCCGAAATCCCGCAGGTGGGCGCGGGCGTGGCTGGAGAGGCCCGCCCGGGTGTCGAACCCGGCGCCGCAGAACTCGCACCTCATCAGGCTGAAGGTCGCAGGGTCAAAGTTCGCCACTAGAGAGAAAGTAGTAAGAACGCTGTCAGAATCAGGACACTAACCCCAATATCCCTCCTCCGATAAAAGTGGGGGTGGGTGGGTGTGTCTGTCATTTTTTTTTCCTTGGCAGGATGTGTAGCAAGTAAGGACCACACTCATGGACGGGAACACGCAGGACAAAAACCGTGGCGGAAGACGGTAGGGCAGTCTGTTTGCATAGTTTTGAAAGCGGGCCTATTTTTGTCTGAGGATTTAAGATTTGCTGCAGCTCCTGATAGAAAGGAGAAAAAAAAACAAAAAAACCCCACACTTGTGCAAAACCAGCCCTCCTGAAGTTTGGTCTCCCCCTCCCCAAAAGAAAGCGCAGTTGCTTACCTGTAACAGGTGTTCTCCCAGGACAGCAGGATGTTAGTCCTCACATATGGGTGACATCATCGGATGGAGCCCGGCACGGAAAACGTCTGTCAAGGTTTCTAGAACCTTTGACCCGCAGACTAAGCACGCCCAGCGTGCCGCTATCCACGCGCCCACACGAGGTTCCCGTTCAGTCTCATAACAGAGATAGAAAAATACGTGCGAAAAAATAAAAACAAATTTCAGGAGAACCCAACTCCGCGTGGAGGCGGGCAGGATTCCTGAGGACTAACATCCTGCTGTCCTAGGAGAACAGCTGTTACAGGTAAGCAACTGAGCTTTCGCCTAGGACAAGCAGGATGGTGGTCCTCACATGTGGGTGAATACCAAGCTCCAGGCTGTCACTGTGAATAGGAGAGACCAACAGATACCGAAAAAGGTGCCAACAGGCACAACACAACCGCGGCTCTGCTGGTTGGCAGGAGACTGCCTGGCATCAACCGAGGGCACCAGGCTGGGTTCAGCTGTGGAAAAGACTGCGCAGGACGGACTGACCACATGCACTGTTCCTGCCGCCCAACTTTGCCAAGCAGTAGTGAGCCGCGAACATGCAAAGGGAACTCCACCTGGCGGCCCGACAAATTTCGGCGACGGGAACTGCGCGCAGATGAGCCACAGGCGTCGCCATTGCCCGTACAGTGTGAGCTTTGATGCGGCCAGCCAGTTGAAGGCCCGCCTGCGCACAGCAGAAGGCGATACAATGCGCCAGCCAGTTGGATAAAGTCTGCTTACTCACCACCACGCCCCAGCCTATTGCGATCAAAGGACACAAAGAGCTGAATGGACTGCCGGTGCCCGGCTGTGCGTTCTAAGTAGAAAGCCAAGGCCCTCTTGCAGTCCAAGGTATGAAGAGCCCGTTCCCCTGGGTGGGGATGCGGCCTGGGAAAGGTGGTGGGTAGAACAATGGACTGATTGATGTGGAAATCAGTCACTAACTTAGGCAGGACTTGGGAGGCGTATGCAAGACCACACAATCACGGGAAAAAAAACAACGCGTGTATGGTGGGTACGTGACCAAGGCCTGAAGCTCACTGACTCTACGAGTCAAAGTAATCGCCACTAGGAAAATATCCTTCCTGGTAAGGAACTTCGGATTGCAGGAGCGCAAAGGCTCAAAGGGAGGGCGCACGAGCCATGCCAGGACAACATTAAAGGTCCCAGGATGCAGGAGGGGGCTTCAACTGAAGTAAGTCCCTCATAAAACAACCACCAAGGGCTGTGCTGATATTGGTGCGCACCAACCACGCTGAGATGGACCCTGACTGAGCTGATTTGAAGCCCAGACTCTGAAAGGTGCCACAAGTAGTCCAACAGTTTTGGAAGGGGGCATGTGAACGGATCCAGTGCATGCCCCATGCACCAGATGGAGAATTGTCTTCATTTCGAACTGTAGGACTTCCTGGTGGAAGGCTTTCTAGAGGCCACCAGGACCTGGGAGACACTGGCCGAAAGGTTCAGGGGCTGGAGAATTATGCTCTCAACATCCATGCTGTGAGGGCCAGTGCCCGGAGCTTCGGCTGGCGCAGGGCGCCCTGGTTCTAAGTTATCATCCGAATGGAGTCCCTGATCGACAGATCCCGAAAGAGAGGGGAACCAGACCTGTCAGGGCCAATAAGGCATCACGGGGATCATGGTCCCTCCATCCTGTTGAAGCTTCAGCAGGGTCTTCAAGAGGAGCGGGAGAGGAGGGTTTGCGTACAGCAGACCCTTCCCCCAGTGAAGGGAGAAGACGTTGCAGGCCAGATGTCCACCCCCTGATGGGGGCAGGGAGGCAAAAAGATCCACATCTGGGGTACCCGACTGATGGAAGATTCTGACTGCCACCCCTGGATTGAGGGACCACTTGTGTGGCTGAAAGGAGCATCCCCTGCGACAGAGCCCAGGACCACAACCTGAACCGCCTCACAACCTGTACCTCCGTTTGTTAATATATATTACATTGCTACCTAGTTGTCTGTTCCGATCAGGACTTCCTTGTGGGACAACCGGTCAATGAACGCCCACAGAGCATAGCGAATCACCCGAAGCTCCAGGAAGTTTATCAGGCAGAAGATTTCGCGGGCAGTCCAGAAACCCTGTGTGTGGAGGCCATCCACATGGGCTCCTCAGCCCCGAGGAAATGCATCTGTTGTGAGCAGCACTTGAGGCGGTGTCACCTGGAAGGGAATTCCCTGCTGCAGGTTGGAGATGTTTTCCCACCAGGACAGGGATGTCCTCAAAGGCTCCGTGACCGAGAGAGAAGTCTTGAGGGCCTGGGAGGCCTGTTGCCACTGTACCCGCAGGGTCCATTGCACCCCGCGCATGCACAAGCGGGCGAGAGGGGTAACATGGACCGAGGCTGCCATATGGTCTAACAAGCGGAGCAGAAGGCAGGCAGTCACATGCTGGCTGCTGCGCACAAAGATTGCCAGCGAGATGAGGGCGAGGGCCCAGTCGCGAGGCAAAAACATTTTGGCCTGCACAGTGTCCAGCCTGGCCCCTATAAAGTCCAGCTGAGGAGATGGGTAGAGTTGAGACTTGGGGTAGTTAATCGCAAACACCAAGGATTGCAGCCTTCGCACTGTTAGAGCCAGAGCGCTCAGGGCCCCAGGTGGGAGTCGCTCTTCATCAACCAGTCGTCTAGGTACGGAAAGATGTGTATTGTGCGACATCGGAGGTACGCCGCCACTACCGCTAGACATGTGGTGAAGACATGAGGGGCTGAAGCCAGCCCGAAAGGCAACACCTTGTGCTGACAAAGCCCGTGAAAGACAGATCCTCTGGAGAGGACAGACGCTGTTCCTCAGGCGGAGAAGGCTCGGAGAGGGGTTCGTCCAAGTATTCAGAGGAAGACGCCGTAGAATCATGCCCCCAGGGGTCATAAGGCTCCTTCTTCCTCACTAGGGCTAGTGCAATGTGGGCAAGGCCTGTGGGGGATATCAGCCCTGGGCTCTGACGGCTTCGGAGGTCTCGAGGGCACTGCAGGAATAGACGGCTCCCCTGGCATCGAGGGGTCCGGGGGTCCCCGGAGGCCAGAAGACCCCGGTAAAGGCTTGGGGAATAAAGCCTTGGGGACATGGCACTGGCCACATATTCCTCCTCGGAGGACTCGATGATAGGGATTGCTTGGGGGGGGGGGGGGGGGGGGGGGGGGGCATTTCCTTTCCTCCAGGGTGAACATATTTAGATTCTTCAATATAGAAACATAGAAACATAGAAATGACGGCAGAAGAAGACCAAATGGCCCATCTAGTCTGCCCAGCAAGCTTCACACATATTTTCTCTCATACTTATCTGTTTCTCTTAGCTCTTGGTTCTATTTCCCTTCCACCCCCACCTTTAATGTAGAGAGCAGTGATGGAGCTGCATCCAAGTGAAATATCTAGCTTGATTTGTTAGGGGTAGTAGCCGCCGCAATAAGCAAGCTGCACCCATGCTTATTTGTTTTACCCAGACTATGTTATTAGCCCTTATTGGTTGTTTTTCTTCTCCCCTGCCGTTGAAGCAGGGAGCTATGCTGGATATGCGTGACGTATAAGTCTTCTCCCATGCCGTTGAGGCAGAGAGCCATGCTGGATGTGCATCGAAAGTGAAGTATCAGGCACATTTGGTTTGGGGTAGTAACCGCCGTAACAAGCCAGCTACTCCCCGCTTTGTGAGTGCGAACCCTCTTTTCTTCTCCCCTGCTGTTGAAGCAGAGAGCTCTGCTGGATGTGTGAAGTATCAGTTTTTCTTCTCCCCTGCCGTTGAATCAGAGAACTTTGCTGTATATGCATTGAAAGTGAAGTATCAGGCTTATTTGATTTGGGGTAGTAACCGCCGTAACAAGCCAGCTACTCCCCTCTTTGTGAGTGTGAATCCTTTTTTCCACATTTCCTCTTGCTGTTGAAGCTTAGAGCGATGTTGGAGTCACCGTAAGCCTGTGTATGTTTATTTAATAAGGGTATTGACTCCAGGCAGTAGCCATCATTCTGGCGAGTCACCCACTCTTCATTGGCAGCCTCTTGACTTTATGGATCCACAGTGTTTATCCCACGCCCCTTTGAAGTCCTTCACAGTTCTGGTCTTCACCACATCCTCCGGAAGGGCATTCCAGGCATCCACCACCCTCTCCGTGAAGAAATACTTCCTGACATTGGTTCTGAATCTTCCTCCCTGGAGCTTCAAATCGTGACCCCTGGTTCTGCTGATTTTTTTCCTTCGGAAAAGGTTTGTTGTTGTCTTTTGATCATTAACACCTTTCAAGTATCTGAAAGTCTGTATCATATCACCTCTGCTCCTCCTTTCCTCCAGGGTGTACATATTTAGATTCTTCAATCTCTCCTCGTACGTCATCCGATGAAGATCCTCTCCTCATAAGTCATTTGATGAAGACCCTCCACCTTTTTGGTCGCCCTTCTCTGGACCGCCTCCATCCTGTCTCTGTCCCTTCGGAGATACGGTCTCCAGAACTGAACACAGTACTCCAGGTGAGGCCTGTACAAGGGGATAATCACGTCCCTTTTCTTACTTGATATTCCTCTCTCTATGCAGCCCAGCATTCTTCTGGCTTTAGCTATCACCTTGTCACATTGTTTTACCGACTTCAGATCATTAGACACTATCACCCCAAGGTCTCTCTCCTGCCCCGTGCACATCAGCCCTTCTCCCCCCATCGAATACAGTTCTTCCGGATTTCCACACCCCATATGCATGACTCTGCACTTCTTGGCATGCAATCTCAGCTGCCATATCTTCAACCACTCTTCCAGTTTCCTTAAATCCCGTCTCATTCTCTCCACTCCTTCCGGCGTGTCCACTCTGTTGCAGATCTTAGTGTCATCCGCAAAAAGACAAACCTTACCTTCTATCCCGTCTGCAATGTCGCTCACAAAGATATTGAACAGGACCGGTCCCAACACCGACCCTTGCGGCACTCCGCTCAACACCGCTCTCTCTTCAGAGTAAGTTCCATTTACCATCACACATTGTCAACCAGTTTGCAATCCAGGTCACCACCTTGGCACTCACTCCTAAGCTTCTTATTTTATTCACCAACCTCCTGTGCGGAACCGTATCAAAAGTTTTGCTGAAATCCAAGTAGATGACATCGAGCGCTCTTCCTTGATCCAATTCCTTGGTTACCCAGTCAAAAAAATCAATCAGATTTGTCTGACAGGATCTTCCCCTGGTGAATCTATGCTGCCTCTGGTCCAGCAATTCTTCCGACTGTAGACAGCTCACTATTCCTTCTTTTAACAGCGACTACATTACTTTTCCCACCACCGAGGTGAGGCTAACCGTCTGTAATTACCAGCCTCTTCTCTGTTTCCACTCTTGTGAAGTGGGATCACCACCGCTCTTCTCCAGTCACTCGGCACCACTCCCATTTCTAGGGATCTATTGAACAGGTCACACAGTGGACCCGCCAGCACATCTCTGAGCTCCCTCAGTATCCTGGGATGAACCTCATCAGGCCCCATGGCTTTGTCCACTTTCAGTTTCCTCAGCTCTTCCCATACATTCTCTACTGTAAATGGAGTTACATCTACTCCATTCCCCTCTAGTTTGTTAACTAGCAACGGTCCTTCTCCAGGGCCTTCTTTAGTGAACACAGAACTGAAGTATTTGTTTAATATTTCTGCCATTTCTTCGCCTCTCTCCACACATTGATCCTTTTCACCTTTCAATTTCACTATACCACTTTGAACTTTTCTCCTTTCACTGAAGGAGGACCTCGCGTGGACACGCGGATAGTGGCATGCTGGGCATGCTCAGTGTGCAGATCAAAGCTTCCAGAAACTTTGACATCAGTTTTCTGTGCCAGGCTCCATCGGATGATGTCACCCACATGTGAGGACTACCATCCTGCTTGTCCTAGGAGAAAGGTTAAAATTTATGGACCGAGCTTGGGGCTACTGCACTTTATATGCAAGTTTTTCCACTCATTTTCTCTGAAAATCTGCCCCTAAAAAGCGGGTGGCTGTAGAGGCAGAATTAGCGTAGGATAGGGAAGGGGAAATGCAAGGTCCTTAGCATGGGTTTTCAGTAGTAGTCTCCTGGAGACACATCTAGCCAGTTGGGATTTCAGGATTATCACAAGGAATATGCATGAGAGACTTGCATATGCCAAGGTCTCCAATGTAGTTATGTGCTGTAAATCTCTCTCAGTGCTTCCCAACCTTTTGTTTGTTTTGTGGCACACTGGCACAGGGCTCACTTCCCTGTGGCACACCACCGGCTTTCATCATTACTTTCTTCTCTTTCCACCCATTGGTACCATCACCTTCTCTTCTCTTGTCCTCCAGCCCACTAGCAACATCATCATCATCATCATCATCTTCTTCTTCCCTTCTCTCTCCCTCCACCCCCTGGCATGATCTCCTCTCTCTTCCCTTTCCTCTCCCTCCACCCCCCCGGCATGATCTCCTCTCTTTTCCCTTTCCTCTCCCTCCACCCCCTTGCATAATTTACCTTCCCTCTCCCAGCATCATCACCATCACCTTCTCTCTCTACACCTGGCATCACCACCTTCCTTTCCCACATCTAGTGGCACATTCAGCTCTCTCCCCACCCCATCACCTTCTCTCTCCCTCCACACTCTGCCATCATTTTCTGGATTTAAAAAAGGTTTGGCCAAGTTCCTGCTATTAATCCATAGGGAACACCACTGCTTGTTGCAGGCATCAGTAGCATGGGATCTATTTAATGTTTGGGTAATTGCCAGGTACTTGTGACTTGGATTGGAAACAGGAAGCTGGGCTTGATGGATCCTGGGTCTGATCCAGTATGGTAAATCTTATGTTCTCTTACCTCCCTTCACCCTCCTGGCAGAGTCATCTTTTCTTCCCTTTCCCTCCACTCCCAGCTTCAACTTCCCTCTCCCTCACTCTTTGGCATCATCACCCCCTTCCCTTCCCTCTTGCCCCCACCCCGTGGCTCATTCAGCTGTCTCCCCCCACACCCCTTGTCCAGGAACGGCAGAAGTCTGTGAGCAGGCTTATCTGGTTGTGCTGCTTCTTCCTCCTTTGCTGGCTTCCCTCTGCAATTGGAACTGCACCGGTCTGGCAAGATTACAGGACCCCATGCAGTTTCATTGCAGAGGAAAGCCTGTAAGGAGGGGGGGGGGGGGAGGGAAGCAAGAGCAGCCGCAGATAAGCTGGCGGGAAGAAAAGTGAAAGAGTACATGAAGACTGCAGCAGCGGCACACCAGTTGTTAAACGTTGATCTCTCTCTTGCACATTCATTGTGGATATCCCGGAAACCCGGCCAGTTAGGCGAACCCCCCCCTCCAGGAGAGGACTGGGAAGCTCTGATCTAAGGAAACTGAATTGCAGGCCCAAATGTAGGCTCCTAAAGTTTAAGGAGAAATTTCAGCCACAAACACACAGGTGCCTTACTTGGGCTGAAAATTTCCCTAAATTTAGAGGCTTAAAACTTAAGAAACGTAAATGAGTGTTTTTGTGAAAACTGAATCCCTACACCCCCCCCCCCCCCCGAGTGTTTGTCACTAGAGATGCAATCAATATATGTTTGTGTGTGCGTGCACGCGCGCGCAAAAGGTAAGAGTGTGCATGAATTTCCAAATGATAATCTTGCTATTTAGGGTCCAAGAGAATGCCCAGGGTCTACGTTGTCACTAGTGACATGTGTGTGCGCTGGCGTTGTCATTACTAATATTCTTAGCAACATGGCTGCCCCACCAAGAGACCACGGCCAACGGGAGATGGCTACTGTAAGACCACTGAGCAAAAAAAAAAAGACAGCTCAGAGTTTGGCTTAAATAGGCACCGTGATTATTACAAGTTGCAGTGGGTACTTTCTGAAACACAGCACAGAATATGGGCGATAGCGTTCCTCTGGAGTCGGGTTTTTGTCTCTTTTTCTTAAGTCAAAAACATGAAGATAAGTTGTTTTATTTGCATAAAAAGAAAAAAAAATTAGCGAGTACCGTGAAGCTCCATTGGGAAATTAGGAATTATAATATGTGCGTGACTTAAGACTGGATGCAAGACCGAACGCAATGCTATGAACTATCAGCAGATGAAGCCTAATATGATGGTCACTAAAAGGCGTTTATTAAAAAAAAAAAAAAAAAAAAGTCCATTATAAAGAAAGGAGCGGGAGATAATTGGTATTTATATTATTCTATATCCCCCCCCAAAAAAATCTATTGAACTTCATTTGGGTAGTTATGTTTATAGTTTACATAGTGTGTTTATCTTTGTAAACATGGACTAGGAATGGTCTAAACGAACAAAATAAAACAAATGTTTTGTCCTTTTGTACCCTACGGATGTCCCTTCCCAGGCCCCCGTCTGCAACCATCTTCCAAGACGGCAGTAAAAGGAAAAGAAAAAAATATGATAAAAATATAGAATAAAAAAATATCAGAAATTGTGTACATACTACCTTTTTTCTTCTTCTTTTGAAAGGAAAATTTTTGTTCTATAGCTTTCACTTCTTCGGCAGAGATGAAGTGCCGGACATTGTAGTTCACACCCACCCTGTTCAAGTGGCCCCGCACGTGATTGGCTAGGCCAATCCCGTTGTGAAACCTGTCAGGGCAGTACGGGCACTTCCTCTCTTCATTCCTCAGGATCAAGGAGTCTGGGTCCAGGAGGTCGTCGGGGATCAGGGAGCCTTCCAGCTGGGGGTCACGAAAGAGGAAATCCAGCGGATAGTTCTCGTCCAGAAGAGCGTCTCTCGGAGGTCCTGCTTCCGCCGCCGCCTTTCTCTTGAACATCTTGCCATGCTGAGCTTTCCTTTTCTTGTGACACAGGTTGAGAGCCTTGAGAAGGACAATGGGGACCATGTTCCGAAGTTGGTGCTGCTGCCTCTTGGACATGGCAGAAGGATCTGCCAACCTCAAAGTGTCTCTGAAGCACCTTTTCACATCCAAAGCAGACTGAGGAACTACGAATCGTTTGGAGTGGACCATCTTCTTGGCACGCACTATGTCCGAACCAACAGCACGACCTTCTCCCCGGTTCCCATGGTTATTTTCTGAGGACCAGCTACGCCAAACATCCACCAGTGTGCCCTGTGGCCTACTCCGATTCTCGCCACAGAGTCCTCTTGGGTGACCCGGGCCTCTTTTTTTCATTTTCAGACCCATTTGTGAAGAGTAGGTTTTCGCCGGGCCGAGTGGGTTTGCACCCAGTTTCTTCTGTTTGGAGCCATACAACGTCTGTTTCCTGGCCTGGAACTTGGGAATCTGCAGGGTCTTCTTATTTGACTCATTTTTCTCAAGTCTACTGTGACCCATGGAGAAGCTGTGCTTAGGTTCATAGCGGTTGGGGCTCTTTTGCTGAGGTGGGGATAAGAGTCTTTCTGCTTGCCCAAAATAATCTGGCTCGGAGAATGTTCTGGGTCTGGGAACATAGGCATCTCTACTAGTCCCAGGTTGGCTTGTATCCTCTTTGAAGGCTTCCACATCCCAAGAGAGGTTGGAATGGGAATACTTCATGTGCTCTTTCAATATATCCTCATTGGGGGCTGGGAAACCACAGAGAAAGCAGGTGCTGAGGCTCTTGCTGCTGCCAACACCACCATATGCCTGTACTTGAGAAGATGGTGAAGGAGGAAGTTCATTTGGTTGAAAGTGTGTGTAGATTTGGGTCACTGGAGCCTCATGCATCTTGCCCCCAGCATTGCCGAACAGGCTCATGCTTTTAACCCCTTGGTCCTTCCTCTCCCTAACGTGCATTTTTGCGTGCTGAACAAAGACTTTGGAAGAGTTGGTGCCAAAGATGCACTTGGGGCACTGCAGCCTGGCCTCCCTTCCTTCGTCGGAAAACTCATTGAGCTTCTGGATCTCCTCGATGATCTTCTCCCTGGACTCCTGGTGAAGCCTGCTGTGCTGCTCTAAAGACAAGGAGTCCCTGAAGGTCCAGCCACACTCGTTGCAAGAAAAGTGACACGTGACAGCAAGAATGTCTCTCTCCTGCTCCTGATCAGGTGCCTGGCTGTGCTGAAGCATGTGATCCAACAGATGCTCCTTCTTCTTGAAGTAAATGCTGCATTCAATGCATGTGTACACAGAAGCATCCTCCTCTTCCACTAGGTCTTCTTTACTACGTTTCCCCAAGAGCATGTCGCACATGTAAGGCCTCATCTCTGCATCATAGTTGCTGCAAGAGGTGACTTCCAGAGATGATGGTGGAATTTGCTCCACCAGATCATCAGCATTCACAGTCCAGGAACATTTCACCCCAGGTAGATCAGCACTGGTCTGGAGATTTGGTTTCTGCAGCATCCAGTCAGTGGTTTGTTTGAGAGCTAACTCATTCAAATTGGTTTCCAATCCAAGTGCTTTTCTGTGAGAAAGTCCACTCTCTAGAGTGATTGTTTTGTTTAGACCAGGGTTCAGTGTTTTCCTTAACACAGGAAGAGTTATTGGAGGAGGATCTGATCTCACAGTTGGTCCTCTCACAGAGATTCCCATTCCTATATCTATTGGTTTACTCTTTTCTTTAGAAGTGGGGCTTAAGCTTTCACCTGATTCAGGAACCCATTCAAACCGCTGGATGCTCTGCCTACTCTTCTCTATGAGCTCTGGATGAAATGTTTCATGGGGTCTCGGTTCCACCTTAAGGTACTTCTCCTCTCTGCAAACCGCCTGCACCCTAGCACTCGCTGTATAGGTTTCCGGTGGCACCTCTGAGAGCAAATCCTCAGGATCACTCTCTGTTAGCTCAGTACTCAGTTTCACCGCGCTTGCGATCCTGGAGTCTACGGAGAATGGCATCTCCCTGGGGCACGGAAGACTCGCCACTTGGAACTCCCTGCAGCCATATGTCCTTTGGGAAAGTCGCTCTTCTTGGGGTCCCCCATCTTTGGCCATCAGAGTCAAGCATTCCCAGGATGCACTGCTAGAAGCGTTCAGACTCCTGATGTCAGCCATACCCTGGAACCTATTGGGCAACATGGAGGTGATTTTTATGAGTTCCACATTCTCTTTATCCTTGGAGCTGTAAAACATTACCAAGATTTATTAGTTACTCGACAAAAGATTATTTCTGCAGTTTCATGTGTCTTAAAAAGTAGATACATATACCATTTTGACCCAGTTTCAAATTTTGACTCTTCTACCTTCTCCCGAATGATAATACAAAGTAAGATCTCATTCCTTTATAAAGTAGCACTGTACGACCTTCATACGTTAGCACAGTCAGCCTACAATTTGAACTCACAAACTCTATGACCAATGGTTATAATCATATAGGCACTTTAAAAGAAGAACGTAAGTCATAATATTGATTTGTGAAGGTCATTATAGTGCTATTTTATAAAGCTCACACACTCTTGATTTAGTGGGAGCACTCTTACTGTTTGAAAGCCGTGAGATCCTACCTACATGTACATAATATTTTTTATCACTCAAAATTCTTCCCATTAGTGTTTTCCAGAATGAAAACTAAATCACCTAACTTAACTGAAGGCCGCAAGGGAAGAGTGCTCTGAAAGGATTCCTTTTATTACTGTTTGTCTGCTACCAGAGGTTATTCCTAAAGACAGCAGGGAGAAATTACTACTTATCTGATTCATTTCCTTAGTACAGCAGGTGAATCCAAAACCAGTGGGTTATGCACCTCTACCAGCAGATGGAGACTAGCAAAGCTGACATCATGGTATATATACCCCTGCAGTGACCTCAGCCCACCAGAATTCTCTGCAAAAGTGGACAAACTAACAAAACCTGATTATTAAACAGATAACCAACAGGAAACCACTGAGCTCAGACAAAGAATGCATTAACACTAGTCTAGGGCCTAGACTAAAACCAGTTCTCCCTGGAACACATACACACACAGGAGGACCATAGCACAACCATTCGGCAGCCAAGGACAGGAAGGTGAATTCACCTGTCTGTACTAAGGAAAAGGAAATAATCAGATAAGTAGTAATTTCTCCTTTCTTAGCATACAGACAGGTGAATCCAAAACCAGTGGGATGTACCAAAGCTACTCCTGAACAGGGCAGGAGGCTGCCCACGGTCCAGTGAAAACTGCAGGTGCAAAGGCTGTGTCCTCCTGGGCCTGCACACCCAAGCAATAATGCCTGGAAAAGGTGTGTAAAGAGGATTACGTCGCAGCTCGGCAAATGTCAATGGGAGACAACGATCTAACTTCTGCCTACCACTGCCTGAGCCCTAACCTGACGAGGCAACAGCTGCTCAGCATTCACATTCATGGCCGTGACTACCTCCTTAATTCAGTGTGCTATTGTAGCCCGCAATGCCAGCTCACCCTGCTTACTCCCACCATGGAGAATAAACAACCGGTCTGTCTTCCTGAGAGGTTCAAAAACTTCTAAATACCTCAAGATATGCCTCTTGACATCCAAGGGCCGTAACAGGTGATATTCTTCCCAATCTCTTTCCCTGTCCAGAGACAGCAGGGAAATGGACTGATATATGTGAAAATCAGAGACCACTTTTGGCAAAAAAGGAACAGTACGCGGCTGTATCACCCTTAGAGTCACTCGTAGAAACGGCTCCCAGCAATACAAGGCCTATAGTTCAGACACCAGATGAGCTGAAAATATTGCCACAAGAAATACCATTTTTAAGGTCAGTAAACTAAAGGAATGGTTAAGTATTGGTGGAAGAGTAGGGCCAGCTAAAAAATCCAAAACCAGATTAAGACTCCATAAGGACACAGATAACCGCAAGGGAGGACGAAGATGCTTCACGCCTTTCAAGAAATGGGCCACATCTGGATGAGCTGACAAGGGCCCAGCATTCACCTGACCTCAGAAACAGGCAACAGCAGACACCTATACCTTTAAGGAATTAAGGGCCAACCCCTTCACTCAATCCATCCTGCAAAAATTCTAAAATGAGCGAAATCTTAACCGAACAAGGAAGAACCCCCTCAAATCTTCACACCAAGCCTCAAACACTCGCCAAACTCGCACATAGGCTAAGGAAGTGGAGAACTTTCTCACTTGTAGCAAGGTGGCAATCACCGCAGCAAAATATCCACGCTTCGGCAACTGAGCCCTCAAGGGCCATATCGTAAGAAAATAGATTTGGATCTTCGTGAATAACAGGCCCCTGCCGTAGCAGATTCCTGTGCGCCAAAAACCGGAGGAGAGAGTCCACCAGAAGCCTTCACAGATCTGGATATCATGGTCTCCTGGACCAATCAGATGCCACCAGAAGCACCATCCCCTGTGACTTTCGACCTTCCAAACCATTCTGCCCAACATAGGCCATGAGGGAAAAAAACATTCAGCAGCTTGCCCTCCAGCCACTCCTGCACGAAAGCATCAAAGCCAGAGGACTCTGAATCTCTCCAGCAACTGAAGAATCTAGGAACCTTCCCATGGCGAGAAGTCTCCAGCAGGTCCAGAAATGGAAGGCCCCAGTGATCCACCATTAGCTGAAAGTCTTCATTTGACAATTCCCATTCTCCTGGATCCAGACTCTGTCTGCTGAGAAAAGCGGCTCTTAAATTGCCTTTTCCTGCAATGTGTGAGGCTGAGATCTCCTGAAGATGTACTTCGACCCATTCCATAAGTTCGGCTATTGCCTGCGACACTTGCTGGCTCTTGGTTCCTCCCTGCCAACTGATGTACACCACTGTCGTTGCATTGTCCAACATTATCTGAAACGCTCGACTCTGCAATCTGTCACTGATCTGTGAGCATGCTTCGAGCCGATTGATGTTCCAGAGAGACGCTTCTGCACTCCAGTGCCTTTGCGCTGTCAGTTCCTGAAAATGAGCTTCCCAATCCTGGAGGCTTGCATCTGTCGTGATTATTAGCCAGTCTGGTTATCTTAGGGAAAACCCCTTTCCTTAGATGATCCGCTTTTCATCACCACTGTAGTTGAGAGCAGACCTTAATCGGCAGGTGGAGCTGAATCAAATAGTCTTGAGACTGTAGGCTAATGTGCTGAAGAGGAAACATATGCGTCCTCGCCCACAGCACCACCTCCAGGGTCGCTGCCATCAATCCAAGCACCTGAAGATAGGATTACGCTGATGGAAGAATTATGTACATCAATAGCCACACCTGCGCCATCAGCTTCTGAATTCATCCCTCTGGCAGGAACACCCTGACCTGTTTCGTAGTGAACTTGACACTCAAGATACTCTAGAGACTGTGCTGGCTGAAAGATTGCTCTTGGCCAGGTTCACAACCCATCCTAGCTCCTGCAACAAGGAGATAACTTTGCACGAGACCCGGAGGCTCTCTTCGAGACTCTTGGCCCGAATCAGCCAGTCATTCAAGTATGGCGGTACCAGGATCCCATCTTTTCTCAACTCTGCTGTCACCACCACCATAAACTTCAAAAACGTTCTGGGTGCAATGATGTCCCAAAACTGAGAAACGCAGAAATCATTGATGCTCTAGTCAAATGGGAATATGCATATACACCTCGGACAGATCCAGAGACGTCAGGAACTCCCCCACCTGTACTGCCATTATCACCAAGCGCAAGATTTCCATGCGAAAACAAATCACATGCAAATGACTGTTAATTCCTTTCAGATCCAGAATGGGACAAAAGGATCCCTGTTTCTTGGGCACAACGAAATAAGTGGAATATCAGCCCGTATTTTCTTGAGACATGGGCACTGGCATCACAGCTTACAGGCTGAGGAGTCTTTACAACGTACATTCCACTGCCTGTCTCTTCTGCGGAGAGTTGCAGGGAGACACCATGAACACATCCTGAGAAACATTGCGAAACCCCAGTGCATAGCCATCTCTCATCACCTCCAGAATCCACTGGTCTGAAGTGACTTCGACCCACCTCCAATAAAAAAAAAACACGAAGCAACCTATCAACCTATCCCCATCTGGACCGCCTGGGATGAAAGGACAGAGATCTACCCAAATATCGAATCCTATGAAAAGCCGCCTTCTGTAGGGTCGAAAACCTCTGAATCCCCTAGTACGACCTCTTGTGCTGAAGGATCGCGGTGCCCGTTTCTTATCCTCTAGTAATCAAAGAACTGGGGACTCACCCCACTTATTGGCCATCTTCTCCAGCTCACTCCCAAATACGAGCAAGCCTTTAAAAGGCAACTTTGTAAGGTTATACTTAAGGTTGCTCCCCCTTCTACGGAAATAGCTGTCCACTTGGTTGGGGCAGAGGACTGCGCCTGAAAAGAAGGAAAAAAAAAAAAAAAAAAGACTGTAGTCCTTGAAATAGTTCTCCCAAGAAAAGGCAGAGGGATCCATGCCAAAACCAGGGGCCACCTGTCCTGAGCCCACTGAGAGCTACCGTCCCCTGTTGATGAACCAGTTAGGGGAGCTTCAAAGTTAGGCAACCCTTCTGGCAGCTCTTTTCCCAGTCCCACTTCAAGAACCAGACTTAGTAAAATCAGACAAAGGCAATTCCCCCTGAGCCTCCAAGTAACACGGACATAAGTTACAGGGAATGCCAGGCTGAGATGCCCGAATATGACAAGCAGCACCGAGTGTAAGGCGTTTAGGTGCCTTACATACAGGTGCCATCAATATATCAGTATGCGGAAACAAGCATCTGAGGAGTGTGCGTCCAGCTATAACCACGCTGCAAAAAAAAAATCTAGGTGTCCAAAATTTAGGCTCCCAACACTGTACGCCTCAATGGATGTCCAAAAACTGAACTCCCACGAGGCCGCACCGCTTGCATGCACTGAGCATGTGTGAATGGGCACACAGATGGATGCCCCTAACCAACTGGACGTCCAACCAGCTACTGAACCAGGCGCACGATTGGATGAACACCTGGACACACAGCCAGACGCACACACGCAATCCGATGGAACTGAAGAGGGCAGCCTAATGTGCAGGAAAAGAGCGTGCAAAACACCGCCTTGGCCTACCACGCAGCAAAGAAGGAAAAAGCCTGAGAGCAGGGCCTAGCCAAAAAGAACGCTCAACCCACCAGGCCGCCCATGTCCCCCCAAACTCCCACGGAGGCGGGAACGAACGTCGGATCGGCGCACCAAGCACAGAGACCAAAGGGGAAAGAACTCCTATAAAAAACTCACTTTTTTTTTTTTTTTATTCTTTACCTGAACTCAGGAATCGGTCTCCAGCTGTGGGGGGAGAGGGCATATACCTTCATCGTCGCGCTCAGCTTCCCGCACCCGCTGCCTTTCAGTTTTTTGTTTTTTTGTTTTTTTTTAAACAGCTAAGTCCACGCCAGCTGTAAACCAGCTACCAGACCAAGGCACTCATCTGAAGGAGGGATCCAAGAATATCACCTAAGGAATTCTCGACTGAGGGAGGGATCATATGGTATCGCCACAGGAGAGTGGGGCGAATTAAAGTTCCTTCTTTTCTCTTTCTATAACAAAGCAATCCCTAGTAGCGAGATGCGCATCCACCATCTGTTGGAGACTGAGAACACTGCCAGGCTGATGTCACTGCAGGGGTATATATACCGTGATATCAGCTTTGCTCCATCTCCATCTGCTGGTAGAGGTGCATAACCCACTGGGGTTTTGGATTCACCTGTCTGTACGATAAGAAACAACCATTTTTTTGTGTCTCCACCACTCTCACACACAGGAAAACATCTTTGCAATGCACAGCTTTCTACTAGCCTGACAGAGGAAGACTGTACAACACTATGGCCACGTCTGTGCCAGCCCCACTACCAATTTCTAAATCGAGAGGAATGTGCCAGCTCTGCTTCACTCAGCAAGATGCTCTTTGCAACAAGAGACTCCCAAGGACGCCCCCCACCCCCTGCCTCTTCAGCATATCATTGGCTTCCTTCCAGTGCTCTAGGCCATCTGCACACTGCTCCATCCCCAGACCACCACCTATATTAACAGAGGAGATCTCAAGCCGAGGCACTATACGCAGCTACATGGCTGGCTGGGCTGAAACAAAACCTCTCTCTACTTGTGCAATCCTGGAGAAGGCAAGAGAGACCCCCACCATGCATTTGTACTCAGCTCTGCAGTACAGTGCAACAATAATACATTCCCAACCCTAAAGATGATAACTGACTCCTGTCCCTGAAATCCATATATTTCCTGGTGTATTCCTTTTAACCCACCGTCCTTCCCCAGTCTAGTCTCTCGTTACAGTGGCAGCAGTACTTCAGTTGAGGCATGGGCCTCAGCTCTCTGCAGAGCCCAAGAGAAAACACAGCCTTGAGATGACACAGGAGTGTAATCCCCAAAATACTAAATTCTCCACTGAGGACATTTGACACACCAACAACCAAGGGTGACTCGTTCCGCAGGCTAGCACCACTGGTTCCACTCTAGATGGTGTAGCTTGGCCTTTTTCCAAGCCAACCCTACCCTTCTTGTGAGGACTAAGCACATCGCCTCCCGCAGAATAGGTAAAAGCACTTCCAGCACTTAGCCTGGTCCCTGCAGTCAGTGGTGTCTATCACTGCAGCAGCACCGGCCAGGCCTTTATTATGGTAAGAGTGGGGAAAAGGGTAGTGGGATGATGGCGGTATTAGACTTGCTCGGTAAAGGCTTACATAAACTGAAGCTCAGGAAGAAAGAAAAAAAAATAGCTACTTCCTTGGAACGGGAGGGAGAGGTCAGGACGAGCACTTACCAGAGGTCCCTCCTGTGAGGTTTGGCGAGGATGGGGCCACCCACGCAAGGATTCTGCTCATCTGCAACAGAGACATGAAAGGCCATCAAAGTCTAGGCAGCGAAACATGGTTAATTATTATGTGACTTTGCAAGGCAGAGCTCTGCGTAAGGAGCCCCGCATTTCCACCACTCTCCCGTCAGCCGCGCTTTTGGAAAGCACCATAAAAGCTGCCGCCAATGCTGACCTTGCCAATGTTAAGAAAGGCCGGAAGTTACCCAAACATGATCCTGGTCTAAAACCGGACGCGTCCATTGTCCTAGACCATGATTCAGCACCCGGAAGATCACAGAAAACAGATTGGGGAGGGGGGGGGGCGTGCACCACTCTGGTCATGCATCCCGGCTACGACCCCATCCACCTGCCAGTGCTGGTCACTTCACTCAAGAAACACACACTTTCACCTTCCAGGGCTCCGGGTAACTTCTAATAGGGTTGTTTCGCTTCAGAAAGCTTCTTCTGTGATCAATATTTCACAGGTAAAACCATGCATTGAATAGTTAGGTCTCTATAACTACATATCACCACTGTCAAGATTATTATTATTACGGGGGGTTGTTTTTTTTTTTTTTAACATATATAATTCCCTTTCTTAGAAACAGATTTGAAACACTTATTTTTTCAATGCTTTCCATTCCATTTTGCAAATAGTTACAAAACCTAACCTCGTCACAAACAAGGATGGTAAAATGTAACCCACAGTGATTTTGCACGTTTTTCCGTGAGGTTCATTTAGCATCACCCAGGAGGTAACCGAATCCCCTGCAATCTGCTTTACCTCCTAACCCTCCATGGCTCATCCAAGCTGACCATACACAGTTCCTTTTGAAATCATCCAGTGGAAGGGGAGGAGGGGGGAAGCAGAAGCCCGTTCCTCCCTTCCAGCTTTCATCCGTGCCACCAATAAGAGCCATACTCGCGAGCACTTAATCTGCTAACAATCGGGCCGATACAGTACAGTGTGCTCCGGCGTTTGGACGCGCATTTTCGACGCGCTAGCTTTACCCACACACCACAACCCCCCCCCGAAACTAATAGCGCCCGCAACATGCAAATGCATGTTGATGGCCCTATTAGTTATTCCCAGCCAAGCCGCACATTTTACTTTCAGAAATTAGCGCCTACCCAAAAGGTAGGCATTAATTTCTGCCAGCGCCGGAGAAGTGCACAGAAAAGCAGTAAAACTGCTTTTCTGTACACCCTCCAACTTAATATCATGGCGATATTAAGTCGGCAGGCCCAAAAGTAAAAAATAATTAAAAATTTTTAAAAAATTATTTTAAAATCAGCCCGCGGCTTGAAAACCGGATGCTCAATTTTGCCGGCATCCGGTTTCCGAACCCGTGGCTGTCAGCGGGTTTGAGAACCGACGCCAGCAAAACTGAGCGTCAGCTGTCAAACCCGCTGACAGCCACCACTTCTGTCAAAAGAGAGGCGCTAGGGACGCGCTAGTGTCCCTAGCGTCTCTTTTTACCGCAGTCCCTCATTTGAATACTAAATTGCACGCACAGGAGAGCGAACTTTTACTGTATCGGCCCGTGTGTGGGGACCATCCTTTACCACACAATACCTTCAGCAGCACACATGCACCTCGAGAGCGGCGCACACTGCGTGAAAGCTTCTGAAACTGCAGGCTGAAGGGGAGAGAGAGGGAGCTTTTCAGAATTCTGGACCACTGGGTTTTCCTCCAGACACAAAGCAGGAGGAAAACGTAAGAAATGCCAGACCGGGTCCAGCCCGGTGTCCTGTCCTCCCACGGTGGCCACCCAGGTCACAAGTACCAGGAGGATCCCAGAGAACAAATCCAGTCCTCCTCGGTCATAACCAGGGATCAAGCTGTGGCTTTTGCTCGTCTACCTGGCCAGGAATGATTTATGGAAATTTTCTCCAGCGACCTGTCCCAAATCCAGCTCCTTTAATGGGATTCATCACATCCTCTGGCAACAAAGTTCCACAATTTAACTGTGTGCCAGGTGGGAAAAAAATGCTCTCTCCTATTTGTTTTAAATGTGCTATATATGATATGATAGTTCTGAACATTGAGTCGTAGTTTATTATGCGTGAGTCAACACTTTAGAGGGAAACAATCAAAAGTGAATCCCATGAGTGGTCGTATGGTATAAAGAATTGGATATCGTCTGCATATATTTTGGAATTTACCCCAAGACGTGTGAGGATGTTGCAGAGTGGGGAGAGGTATCTATTAAATAAGTCGGCTGAAAGTGAGGAGCCTTGTGGGCCTCCAGTTATATGACAGGATGCCAGAAGAAGATGACTACCAATTCTGATTGGTTGTGAACGGTCAGAGAGGTATGAGTGAAACCAGTTCAAGACGAAACCAGAAATGTCAATAGATTGAAGCCGTGCAATGAGAATTTTATGATCAAGTGTGTTGAGTGCAGCTGATATGCAAAGGAGAACCATGACATAGTTGACGTTCATGTCAAAGCCTCGCAGAATTGTGTCAGTATTAGATATTAAGAGTTTCTGTACTAAACCCCTTCCAGAAGTGGAACTGATCGATGATTCGAGTGTCGGCGAGTAGGGAAAAAACCAATCCCAGCCCAGGTCTCTGTAGTTTTGGACACCTATAGGGTCTTTTCTGCAGAAGTTGTGGAATAAGAGAAGAAAGGTAGAGAGTGGAGTACCCCCGGGGTCTGTACTGTGACTGGTGCTGGCAGGAGATGTTAATACACCAGATACAGATTCCATGGGATGGCACTGGGAGCTAGATAATTTTGTCTAAACTTAGAGGGAAATTCTATGGAGGAACCAAACTCTCTGAACAACCTCGCACAGAGTTAGAAGAAAATTGCCCAGAAACCTTCAAAAGCAGTAGTAAGACAAACTGAGCCTTGATATGCTGGCTTGTTTAAGCAGGAATATGCTACGGAAATGCTTTAAAAGTCAACCAGACCAGAAAGAAGGTTAAAGCTGCAAGATCCTCCTCTAGAAGAATACTTCCAGGTCTCCAAGTCTGTGTAGATGTCCTATGTCTCTAGAGGTCTTTGCTCCCATTCAAAAGCAGAAATATACAAAGGCTTGATGACTTTGAAATTGGTTCTCTGATTTAGTAAGGTGCTATTACCTTGAATACGGAGACTAATGAGATCTGGGAAGAGGCAGATGCTCTTGTTCAGGTCTCTGGGGAAGCCAGTCGGGCTCCTTCCTATTCATCTGGCTACGGATGATGAATTAGTCTCTAAAGAATGGAAAAAGATGGATAAAAGGAACAGCTACTCCAGAGGCAATAACAAAAGGCTAACAGATTAGCCAAAGAGATTGCCTTTTCTGTCTGGCAGTATTAGAAATCTCAATAGATGGGATGGTTGGTCAGAATGATAAATGTAACGGGGGGGAAAAAAAGGGGGGTGTTAACATTTCCCTTAAAAACAGCATACAAGAGTAGAAAGCCAGATGTTACGAATCAGTTGTTTCTTCTTCTTATATTTCTAGAGCCAGGGATGAAATCGATTCACAGCCTAAGGGTTTGCTCCTGAGCAACACAGGACTCCATCGTTAGAAATGTCTGCACACTCTTTGGACAGATTCAGCCCGCGACTGTCTTTAGCAGCTAGATCCACGGTTTATAGTGTCAAAGCAAGACTAGGCTTGCGGTTTAAAAGAATGCTCTGTAGATTTTTCTTCTAAAGGATCATCCGTTAAGCCCGCCATACGAGAGAGAACATCTGTTTGGGTTAAGCCTACCTAACACAGTAAAAGGGCTTGGCAGAAGAGGGTTTGGGGGAAGGCATTACTGCTTCACAATAAACCTCCTGGAAGAAAAACTCTCCCTCGAGAGGGAGAAGGCAGCAGAGAGATTTTGGAAAGAAGGCAGCCTCTTTTGTCCCTCCAAGCAGCTCTCTCATATACAAAAAAGAACCAAAACGGGATCTTTCACTGGACAGAACCAGTTTAAGCAAGCAAATGCAAAACGCCGAAAAATTAGGCATGGCTCCCAAGCTTTGGTAGAGAGGACAAGACGCTTCCTGTCTGGGGAAATTTCCACCTTGGATCAATACCTAGGTTCTAGACACAGTACCTTCTTGGCATCTGATAGAACCTCAAATGATTCTTCATGAGATCAAGGATTACGCAATGAAATGAAAAAAAAGAGACTGCTCATTAAACAAAATAGATCTTCTAGCTCAGATTGACGGCATTGTCCTAGTGTCCGATTCCCGCCCCCCCGAAGTTCAAGAGTTTATTGAAACCTTTTTGTGGTACCAAAGAGAATGGGAGGGAGGGGCAAGTTCCATCCAATTCTAGACCAAAAAAAATAGAAAAAAAAAACCAAAACAAGTTTCTGGCCCATAAGAGTTTCAGGATGGAATCCTAGCACATCTACACAATTCAGGCAACAAGACCAGGAGAACTGCTTGGCTATTCTGGATCTTCAAATGCAAACAGTCAAGAGCTTTTTTTTTGTGGTCCTGGATCATCACTATCACAGTAAACAAAAACTTCCTTTTGATCTCATCCAAGTGCCCCACCTCCCCGCTCCATGAGGTGCTAATAATTGCAAGAGTTGTGTCGAGAAGGGGTCTGGGGAAATGCGTGTTCGTATCTGTAGAAACTGCTCCTTCCCTCTTTTGCCAGCCTCCCCTCTGCAATCTGATGCCAAAGCATCTCACAAAACAAGAATTCAATGTGAAAACTAACTTTTAAAAATTTGCCGCCAAACGAGACAGCAAGAATTTATAGTGAGGCGCGAGGCTTTGACGCCCTACATGAAGAGGCTGCAAGGGAAATCAGGAAGTTCATCACCTGCAGCCCCACTCTCTCTCTGCTTCCTACCTGTCCCTGCTACCACGCATTCAACTGAAACAACTCCCCATGCACCTGCTCTCCCCCCCCCATGCAAATGCTTTGGGTCCTAAAACGTTGGCAACAGTCTCTCTCCAGAGTGGTAGCAAGAAATTCAATAATGCCCGACGAGCCCAATCCCTGGTGCCTGCAAACACTCAATGGACACGCAATAGCGAGGCGTCCTCTATATGATTATTGTGAATGTTTATTGTAAAGCATATTTTCGTTGCATATTTTCGTTAACAAGTTTATTGTAATGTTTATTGATTATTGTAAATGTTTATTGTAACGCACTGTTGCATATGTTTGTTCTAGTTCGCACAGCTGCAATGTTTCTGTTATCTGTGAACCGATGTGAGGTTACTAAACAAATGTCGGTATATAAAAACTGCAAATAAATAAACAAAGCACAAGCCCAGCCTCTACCATTACTGCAAGCCTCTTGGATTCAAAGGCAATGGAGCCAGTCTTCTCCTCTCTTAAACTGACACAGAACAGCACTAAGGGCTTTCCCTGAAGCATCCCTTCCAACCATAACCGCTGAAGCTAGGCCAGGCAGGCACGGCACAGCAGCAGTAAGTAACAAGGCCTTACTTGGCTCAAAAAAAAACCGCTGGGCCTTCATGCTTCCAGGTCAATCAGGGTCGGCTTCTACCGGGCCTGCCCTCGCCCCCTCCACTTCCATCTAGCCCGGCCAATTTGCAGTGCCGGTTCATGGCCAGGGGCCACAGCTCTATCTGGAACCTGGCATCCGGCAACCTGGTGTCACCAATGTGTCATGGCTGAGACTCCTTATCCCAGAGGTGGGCAATTCCACAAGCCAGCCGGATCTTCAGGAAATCCCTAATGAAGAGGCATGAGATAGATTTGCAAATCTCTCTCATGCATGCACATCTATCTCACGCCCTGGAGGACCGGAATTGCCCATCCCTGCAAACACAAGCCTGTCCTTCAAAACAACATATAAAAGCATCCCTCTCAGCCTCTGTCCACCTGAATACTATATTTACTTCGAGAAGCTCCCAAGAAAGGCGTTGCTATATTCGGGCAATCACAGAAATGAATCCCTTCTAACCAAGAACGACTCTTGCCTCTGCCACATTTTGTGGCCCAGGCTGGTTCCGAATTGTTTGAATCATCTGCTCTTGCACTGCATTCTTTATTAGGCATTGCAGAAACCCAAAACTTGCACACGGGTTCCACCAAAATCTGAATTTCTCAAACTTAGCATATAGTTTGTCGTCGCCCAGTGCGGGCAAGACTGCGCTCAGTCTGACTTAGGCACAAAACGTCCAGCTGAGGCTGAAATACACGATTCATTAAACTCTTAAAGCGTGGCAGATGCAGCTGTTGGCCCAAATGGAAGAAACGGACTTTAAAAGCTATTTCCTCAGTTCTGATCCAAACATAACCCCAGGCTCAGTGGAATGTTTTTGCTCCAGACATCCTGTCAACCAAAATCAGCAGTCCTAAGGAAAAATAGTAAATTATCGATATACGTATATTTAATATAATTTTTGCACACGCATATGCCATAGGACTAGACAAATAATCCAATCCAATTATTTTATAGGCCGCTAGTCCAAAGTGCCGGAAGCACTGTACAAAAAAAAAAAAAACCCCCACAAGTAAAATAAATCACTGTCAAACCATAATTACATTTATCACAAACAATCGATTCACCAAAAGCAGATCATAAAATACTAGCAAAACTAAACAAGCAGAATCTAACTCCACCTCGATCGGGTGCACAATGTTACAGAACCACTCCCAAAAATTCCAGTAACTTATAATTTTAGCTTAAAAGTCCTGACATTGACATTGACCCAGGCCTTGGTCAATGTCCTAAAGTCTTGATAATCTAGAATGAGTCAAACAGATTTTGGGAGGTTAACACCGAAACGTAGACAAAGACAGCAGATAAAGGGCCATACAGCCCCATCCACCTCCACAGTCCCTCTCTGTCCCTCAGAGATCCTCTGTGATTGTCCCAATGCTATTTGTCCCGAATGGCCTCCACCACCCTCTCTGTAAAGAAATAATTCCTTATATTACTTCTGAACCTACCACCTTTCACTCCCAAAGCCTCCTTGCCATTGAATGAGGCTCACCTCCTGTGCACTTATTCCTTGGAGGAATTTAAATGTCTCTAGCATATCTCCCTCTTCCCTCTGGGGTATAAATACCTGTGCACATGCTTTACGACTGCACAGATATGTTAAGCATGGGGACTCAAAGGTGGGAGGGGCCCCATCTTCCACTTCCTCTGCTGGAAAGTCCCTCAAGAACACGTCCTACACTGGTGATATTTTCAAAGAGAAAGTCCTCGTTCCCAGCACGTTGATGACCCCAAACAAGAGACACTGCTTTTTCAGGGTCAAGGCATGCAACGCCTCACAGGAATGGCAAAGAAGTTTTATCCACAGACACACATGCTCTCTCGCACCAGCTAGGAGCCAGGCTTCTTTCTCCCTTTGACCAAATGGGCTGCAGAAATTTAGCAATCGCCTGTAACAGAATTTTAATGCATCACAGTGCATTAACTAAACGCTGTGGGGGTCAATTTTCAGAAAACACTCTACACTTAGGCGGACTCTCCACCAAAATTTTAAACGTAGGGAGGATAACTTTTAAAGAACCGAAAGCGAGAGTCCATATTCCTACGTACATGGCTGCACGCAGATCTACCCTAGTATTTTATGACCTGTGCACATCGTTCATGCACAGGTTACGGAATTCACGAAAATCTTCCTTTTCCGCATATATAAATATAGATTATAGATATAGCAATGCACGAACATAAAACTAACTTAGCCAGATAAGTCTTAAAAAAAAAATGCTACTTATCCGGCTAAGAAAGACAGCCATATAAATCTCAAAAAGTGCTAATTATCCGGCACCTATCTGGATAAGCAGCACTATTTGAGACTTATCCACTTACGTTACTTAGCCAGATAAGTAGCAATTGTTTATTTTTAGACTTGCTGAATGCGTACATTGATGCAAAAAAAAAAAAAAACCACCAAAAAAACCCGCAGGTATTTTTTAAGGCCTTTCAAATGATGCTGGCAGACCATGCACATGAGAAACTTAAGCAGAACTTACCCGTGCAAGTCAGAAAACGTTCTAACGTGCGCGCGTGGCGAAAATGACTAGTTTTAGCAGTCAGCCAACCATTTTGCTCAATCCTCCTCCGGGCTTTTCCTGAACTCCCCCCCCCCCAGCCAGTAACACAATATAAAACACATTTGATAGCACTTAGGAAACACAATTAGCAGGTTCAAAATTACACGGGCAAGTTACCAAATCTGCACGCTGCAAGGGCTATTTACGCGCACGATCGTTCTTCTGCATGCACTCTCTTGAAAATTCAACTGTAGGTTTTCAGCCGAAAATGCTCCTACATTTAAGGGACATAAAAACTTAAGGATCTAAATTCAGGCCAGCAATTCGTTTTCCTAGATTTCAGAGCTTAGGGACCCCAAGTTCAGGAATCTAGTGAAAGCAGACTGCTAAAATTTAGTCAGTTTTCAAAGGGCCCAGTTTAGGTGCCTAACTCCCAAAATTAGGCCCCTGGACCCTTTGAAGGCAGACTTCTCACCGCCTCGCCCACAGCTCTGGCATGCACTCGGGCGCGACACGGAAGAGCCGATGCCCATGGGAGCTCCGCACGGCAGTCGCGCTGGTGCAACGCGAGGGCAACAGCACGGACGGCTCAAGAGAGACGGCTTCCCGGGAGGCCCCGTAATTAAAACAGCGAACGCTATTTGCGCCAAAGCAGCGCAGAAATATATATATATTTAAAAAAGAAAAAAAAACCACAAAAACCCCCCAGCAAAAAACGCAGACCGACAGAGACGCCACGGAGCAGTAAAAAGATCTGAATCTCTTTCCCCGAGGGGTAACGACTGATCTAGGAGTTTCTCGTCGTGCGCATGGAGTGTCAAAGGTTCGGACACAGCTCACCTGGCCCCCCCCCCTTTATACCTCTCTGTGCTGAAAACCTCACCCCCCCTTACCTCCCCCCTGCCTACTCTGCTCAAGGTTCCACGAGACCTCCCCCCCATCCCCCTCTCGCTTTTCGTTTGGACGATACGGTGCCCCCCCCCCTGCTATGGACACCCTCTTCCAGGTTGATAAGAAATATACCGGCCGGCTCCGGACGGTCCTTGCAGGACTCACACCCCCATCGTTTTAGCTTCCTTCACCACGAACGAAAGCGACCCCCTTAGGGACACCCCCACCCCCCCCACCGGTCTCACAGTCCGTTTTTGATCCATGGAAAAAGAAATCTCCTTCTTATCCCACCCACAACTGCCGTTTCACACCACCGAGCGCTTTTGGCGAGGGATCACCCCCACCTCATCCCCAATCTTCCGGGACAAAAATTGGTTTGTTTTTTTTTGTTTTTTTTTTAAAGTCTAGCGCAAGCTTGCAACTTCCCATCGGGGAAGTCAAAACCAGCGAGCGACTCCTCTGTTAAGCGAGCAGCCATTGGGGGGGGGGTTGAAGGGGAGAGCAAGGGGAGCGTCTCCCCCAGCGCTGTTGCTCCCCTTTCCTCTCATGGTTTATTAGTTTATCAACAGGAGTGGGGGGGGGGGGGGTGAGGGGAGAATAAGCAAAAAAGGAGGAGGAGGAGAGAGAGATGGAAGGAAATCCCAAAAGCACGCGCACAGTGTCGGCGGTGCCTGATCCACCCGGTTTGCCCGTTCGTGACCCCCTGTGCCGACAACATGGATCTCACTTGACCTCTGGTTTTTCTCCCTCCCTTGCCACCACGATCCCCCCCCCCCCCTTTTTGTCCGTCTCAAGCATTTTTTTTTTTTTTTTTTAAATTCTAACCACTGTTCCGGCTTTTCTCCGACGCCGCGAGAAATCTTTTCTCCACTCATAACCCCGCCACCCTCGCGGTCTATTTGAGCCTCCCCCCTCCGTCGTCTTTTCATAAAACGCCGCCAAAAAAAAAAAAAAAAAAAACGCAGATTTTTTTTTTTTGTGTTCAACAATTTCAGAGGGCGCGGCGATAAAAAAAAAAAAAAAAAAAAAAAAAAACTTACCCTGAGCCTCGTCTTCGTGCGACCTAAAGCACGGCCGCGCGTGGGCGAGGTGGGCGTAAATGCCGGCCTCCTCCCGCAGGCTGCGCAGGGCCTCCCCCTTCCTGCCCATCCCGTCCGCATCCTGGAAGGGAGGGTAGAAGGACGGCCCCCGGGGGCTGGCGTCGCCGCACACCCCCATCGACAAGTCTGCTCCGCCCCTCCCCGGGGAGGCGCCCGGATCCTTGACAATGACCACGGATATCTCGTCTCCGGCCGGGGCGGGGAAGTCCTCTTCGTCCGGCTCGAGGGTCACCAGCACGTGGGTGCCCCCTGCGTCGTCGTCATCCTCTTCCTCCTCCGCCTGCTGCTGCCGCCGATGCCGCTCTCTCTGCTCTTCGGGTGAGGGAGGAGGGGATACTCCCTCCATCGCTCGCAGGTTCCCGAGACGTCTCGAATCCCCCCACGCCGTCCGCCGTCGCTTTAGGACATCACGGTCATCGCGGACAGGTAGCTACGGAAACCTTGAAAAACAGGAAAGAGAAATAAAGATTTTATTTATTTATTTAGTGATTTATTTTTTTTTTATATACCGGGGCACGTTAAAAACCATCACCTCGGTTTACAATAAACAATAATTCAGCAACAGGCTTTACAGACAAATTGAAATAAAGTGGACATGATATATATCAAAATAACAACAAAATAAAAAACAAACACAATAAACCAATGGTGACCATATTCCCTAGTTAATGGCAAGTCTAATAATAAATGGTAGTTCAGAGACCAATAAAGTCAAAATTTGCAGTGAGAAGGATAAACTCGGCGTGTAGCAAAGATTCAGGGAGAACAGGAAAAGTAATCGGCATTTCAGAAGAGGAGAGGATCATTGAGTGTAAGCTTGTTCGAACAGCCATGTTTTGAGGTTTTGCTTAAATTTCTTATGGCAGGGTTCGAGACGCAGGTCTGCGGGCATTTTGTTCCAGATGTTGGTCCCGGCAATAGTGAATGTGCGGTCTCTTGTAGCGATGTGCTTGATGTGTTTAATTGTAGAAGTGGTGAGTTTGGCTTGGTGCATTTTTCTTATTGGTCTGTTTGATGTGCGGAAAATATAATGATCGGAGAACCATTGCATATCTTGGTTATGGATCGATTTATGTATGAGGGAGAGAACTTTGAATAAGATTCTAGATGCTACAGGAAGCCAGTGAAGGAACATGAGAACAGGTGTAATGTGTTCATGGCGGTGAGAGTTAGTGAGTAGGCGTGCAGCAGCATTTTGTAGCATCTGTAATGGTTGTATTGTGTTTTTGGGGAGACCTAGCAGTACGGCATTACAGTAGTCCAGTTTTGACAATATTGTAGCTTGTAACACTGTCCGGAAATCATGCGGATGAAGAAGCGGTTTAATTCTTTTTAGAGTATGTAACTTGAAGATACAACGATGAGTTGAACAAACTTTGAAAGCTCAACCTAGGCGCGACTCAACATTGCTGCCACCCCTGCCCCGCTAGGCACGAGAGGAATGTGCCCAGTAGCCGAGTGGGAGTCTCTCGGCCATTTAACTAGTTATCACCTTCATTTTGTCTTCCTCTCCCTTTTAACTCGCTTCTGTCTTTGAATCCCCCTTCCCCAGATGGCATGCCCAGGGGAATGACTGCCCGGCCAAGTCACACACACACACAACCCCCAGGGACCTTCTACCCAGCACTGCGCTCGGTCACTTGGACCAACCCTCATCCTTATTAACTGAGAGGGTAAATATGCAAACTACCTGCAAGGTCAAACGTAAAGTCCATGGATACTTTTTACCATGGCTTTTGAAAATCGCTATCTCCCACCCCATTGATTTTTCCACTCCAGCATCCTTCCGGGAAGGCGTTATTACGCTAACGACTGCCCACAAGAGCGTCTACCGCCAAAACGGATTCTCAGCCTTCCAGACGAATAATGCTAATAAATAAATCCATTCAATAAAATAAAGGGATTCCCCCAAAGTGTATTTTGTTCCTTCTGTGAAGAAGCAATCCCTCCCTACTGGACCTGCTGAACTTAGGAGCCAATGAACTCATGAACTGAGAGGGCGCGCAAGACTTCCTACCCCATTCCGCAACGACCAACCGGAAACCGGTTTCTCTGAAAAGCAGAGCTCAGATTCCACAAGCTCGCAAGCTTCCTTCCATTTAGCTGAATTGTAATCCCCCGCCCCCCCACACACACCATATTGTTTTTTTCCTAATTGACATAATTCCTTTCGTCCTGTTCCTCTGGACTGCCAGCTCAATCAGAACCAGCCTCCATTAGGCCACAGGACCATGATTATTCATTCACCACAAACGGCCCCCGGTTTCCCCCTCTCACAATATAGCCCCCGACAGCAGAGCACAAGTCCTTGGCCAGGAGGCCACAGACCATGGCTCCCCATGGATCCTACTAGATGTCACTGTTTATCATGGCGGACGCTCCCCACTTCCTTCCTCCCCCCCCCAAGGCTGGGAATATTGAGTCCACAGTCCTGGCTAACCCAAGGAGCAGAAATCAGGCTCGGGATATTGAAACCCAGGTCTTCCGCACGGCACCTGCTGCCAAGCCACCAGGCTACGATCCCACGCTCTGTCTAGCAGCTTGCACAAGGATTTTCGCCAAAAATGAAAGATTAGATTTTCAAACTGAGAAAGGGAAGGAGGGGCTGTCAGAGGTTGGACTTCGTAGATATCAGGTCATCGTTAAACCAGAACCCAGCTACATCACTATTCCGATTAGCCAAGGAGTGGAAAGTCTGCAGCCTATGGTCGCAGCTGGGAGACTCCCGGCCGCCAGGTCACTCAGGTGCTTACAACTTGGCACTTGGTGCCTGAAATTCAGAAGAGCAAAAAATAAAAAGAAAGGGAAGGAATATATGTTTCAGGCTAATGGCTCCAGTAAGCAAATGTACAAACCCTGAAAGCGTGTGGGAGTTTAACCCCCGCTGGGCCGCATCACAGGGTGTTAGTGGGGCATCTATGGTGACTCTGTCTGCTCTGTTCCCCCATTTTCCCGCAGCTGTGCCAAATCGATACGGACCTGCCTCAACTCTCTCCCACATAAACCTGTTTTCGCCAGCCGATATTCACCTAAACCCGTCTGCCAGGGTTTGCCGAGCGGCGATCCCAAGACCTGATTTTCAAAATGATTTTTTTTTTTAGCTATCCATTTTAGCTAAGTAAATATTTTAGCTATCCATTTTAGCTAAGTAAATTTGCAGCGTCCTCTCAACAATTTGACCTCTGCACCAGATGAAGTGACCGGAGGGAGGGAGAAAACTTACTCTGCATTCATATAAGGTGACAAAGCCACTTTCGGAATGAGATGGGGGAAGAAGGTTCTGAGAAATATCATGAAATTTCAAAACAAAATGTGACTCCCTGTAGGGTACACAGCCCGTACTTCACCCACTCTCCTGGCTAATGAAACAGCTAACCCAAACTAAATACGTTCAAAAAACTTAGGTAATAACATCTCGTAAATGGGTCAGGCCATTCCAAACCATACATTCTCACCTTTTTATTTCTTCACATTTAAACCTTGCCAAGCGTGACTTTTGGTAAATTGTTGAATAATCGCAAACAAAACACAATCACATAGCATATAATCAATAATAATAAATGTGATCACATGCCTATCCATTTGCATGCTTGAAGCATGAAACATTCAAACACACTAAAAAAAACCCAAAAAACCACGCATACACACACACAGCTACATCAAGTTTTCAAACAAACAATTACAACAGGCTAAAAGTTAAAAGATCAGATGACCCGAAAAACAATATACAGATAAAATATCAAACTGCGCCAAGACAGAGGTAATAAAGTCAGTAAGTAGAGCAGACAACCACAACAAAAAAAAAAATCTTTAATATTGTATTGCACATTCATTCAGAACATAGCAAAAATTCAAATAAAATAAATCAAAACAATCATAGTAAACATCAATAACATTCAGTCACACACAAATATAATTAGGATCAACCACTATACTTCCCGCCCCCCCCAAGAGATGGCTCTTCTAATAGTGCTCCTTGGACTGATCGTGAGTGATGTGTTGGCTTATAGGGTACCAACCAATCTATCACGTACCCAGCTCCACTGCCATGTTAACGACTGAAAAACCACAACACACACACGCCCAATCTTAAACTGTAAATGAAACTCAACCGATAGCTTTCAGTGCTGTTTTTCCAACACAGGGCTCCCATCCTTATAAGCAGCAGCAGCAGTGCGGGGCAGTCACGCTTTGCACCAACTGCAGACAGCAGATACGTTCCTTGAGCAGACCCGACCTGCTGTAACGCAAGCATGCACACCCACGTTCACCAGATCGTCTTTATGCAGAAAAAAACAGAGAGAGGATGGAGATCAATAAAACATCTCGCAGATTGATTGAATCTGGGGCACAGCAGATAATTCACTACCTTAACTCCCAAATTAAGTGCTCGCTTTCGAATAGGGATAACAGGCCCATCTGGCAATGGGGAAACTATCTAGCTCTTCTGAGTCTGGCTTCCAGGCTCCCAAAATCTCAGTCTTTGATGAATTAAGCTTCGGAAGATTTGATACTCCCATCCAATGCCTAAACAGTAACAAGACAGGATGTCAGGTTCTGTAATCGTGCAGAAGCATCCTTACCCAATGGATGTCGTCTGCATATAGATAAAATAATGAATCTCAAAATTCTGAATCCATTTCCCTAGAGGGCTCACAGTAATCAGAGAAATAATTGAACCTTGCAGAACATCGCATACTATCCAGCCCCCACGCTCAGATGTAAAATCTAAAACCAAGGACTGGCTCCTCTCTTCCAAAAATGATGCAAGCCAATTTAAAACCACCCCATGAGTGCCCCAGCTCAGTTAAACGTTGTACTAAAATAGCATAGCCAACGGATCAAAAGCCAAGGTCAGGCCAAGTAAGACTGGCAGCACATCACTTCCCCAATCCCAATCGTAAATCTGACAACCGTACAAGGTTCATCTCTGGCCTGCGGCCCACCCAAAACCTTGACTTGAAAGGCGGCCATTGGATCACCCTCCTCTAAAAATTCCAGAAGTTGGATAGATTACTGCCTTCTCTATTAACTTACTCATGGGGGACAATAAGTAAATCTACAGCTCTAACACTAAATTTTCAAAAGAGAAGCTTTGATAAAATGAGGAAAATAAAAAAAAAAAACTGAGAAGTGCAGCTGCAAAGGTTAAAAGTGTACAACAGGCATGAATATTGTTTAAAAATATAATCTTAGAAGCGCAGACCAGATATATTCCAAGCATTAAGAAAGGTGGAAGGAAGGCAAAACGATGACCGGCATGGTTAAAAGGTGAGGTGAAAGAAGCTATTTTAGCCACAAAAAAAAAAAAAAAAATCCTTCAAAAACTGGAAGAAGGATCCATCTGAAGAAAATAGGATAAAACATAAGCATTGTCAAGCTAAGTGTAAAACATTGATAAGACAGGCGAAGAGAGAATTTGAAAAGAAGATGGCCGTAGAGGCAAAAACTCATAATAAAAATTTTTTAAAATATATCCGAAGCAAGAAACCTGTGAGGGAGTCGGTTGGACCATTAGATGACAGAGGGGTTAAAGGGGCTCTTAGGGAAGATAAGGCCATTGCAGAAAGACTAAATGAATTCTTTGCTTCCGTGTTTACTAATGAGGATATTGGGGAGATACCAGTTACAGAGATGGTTTTCAAGGGTAATGATTCAGATGAACTGAACCACATTCACTGTGAACCTGGAAGATGTAGTAGGCCAGATTGACAAACTAAAGAGTAGCAAATCACCTGGACCGGACAGTATGCACCCCGGAATCCTGAAGGAACTCAAAAATGAAATTTCAGATCTATTAAATAAATTTGTAATCTATCATTAAAATTGTCCATTGAACCTGAAGACTAGAGGGTGGCCAATGTAACCCCAGTATTTAAAAAGGGCTCCAGGGGCAATCCGGGAAACTATGAACCAGTCAGCCTGACTTCAATGCTGGGAAAAATAGTGGAAACTGTCATAAAGATCAAAATCACAGAGCATATAGAAAGACATGGTTTAATGGAACACATTCAACAATGCCCGCTTACCTTTAGAAAGAAATTGAAAACCTGGTTATTCCCTTGATAGCCCATGACACAAATACGGACTTCATATGCAGTTATCGTGCAATTTGATGTAATTTAAGTGTAATTTTCTGTCCCTTCCCCTACCCCCAGTTGCTTCCCCTCCCTCCAAATAGCCCTCTCCACCATAATTTCTGAACCTAATCGCAGAGTTCTGTCCTGGTCGAATTTATTTATTCCTTCCTCGAGGTTTTTCTGTATTTATCTTGTTAAACACTTGATACATGTTTTACTGAACTTTAATACATGTGATGCTTTATTTACATGTTATACTTTACCTCACTTTAATTCTATTACTTATATTAAATTCTCTACCTAAATCTGATGCTAAGATATTAGTTATTTGCAATGTTTTTTTTTGTTTTTTGTTTTTTTTTTACAAGGTTTGGGTTCGATGTAAACCGATGTGATAAGAATCTTTGTCTTGAACATCGGTATAGTAAAAAGATGTAAAAATAAATAAATAAACATGGATTTACCAAGGGAAGTCTTGCCTCACAAATCTCCTACATTTTTTTGAAGGGGTTAATAAACATGTGGATAAAGGTGAACCGGTAGATGTAGTGTATTTGGATTTTCAGAAGGCCATTCGACAAAGTCTCTCAAGAGAGGCTTCTAAGAAAACTAAAAAGTCATGGGATAGGAGGCAATGTCCTTTTGTGGATTACAAACTGGCTAAAAGACAGGAAACAGAGAGTAGGATTAAATGGTCAATTTTCTCAGTAGAAAAGGGTAAACAGTGGAGTGCCTCAGGGATCTGTACTTGGACCGGTGCTTTTCAATATATTTATAAATGATCTGGAAAGGAATTCAAAGAGTGAGGTTATCAAATCTGTAGATGATACAAAATTATTCAGAAGAGTTAAATCACAAGCGGATTGTGATACATTACAGGAGGACCTTGTGAGACTGAAAGATTGGTCATCCAAATGGCAGATGAAATTTAATGTGGATACGTGCAAGGTGATGCATATAGGGAAAAATAACCTGTGCTATAATTACACAATGTTGGGTTCCATATTAGGTGCTACAACCCAAGAAAGAGATCTAGGCATCATAGTATTATAATACATCATATGTATTCTATACAGGAACATCGGTATATATAATATAAAAATAAATAGTGGATAACACATTGAAATTGTCGGCTCAGTGTGCTGCGGCAGTCAAAAGAGCAAATAGAAAGTTAGGAATTAAGAAGGGAATGGTGAATAAAATGGAAATGTCATAATGCCTCTGTATCGCTCCATGGTGAGACCGTACCTTGAATACTGTGTACCGTTCTGGTCGCTGCATCTCAAAAAAGAGTTTACATCGGGCACGGAAGTGGTTTAAAAATCATCATCTTGGATACTACAATACTGGAGACGATGGAATCTCCCCATCCATAATTCAATGGAGAAATGCTTTACATAATCTTTAAATAATGAAAATGTTTTGCAAGTAAGGAGAGGTTTTTTAAAAAAAGAGACAGCAATACTGAGATATGGGACTCATTCATATCTGCAAGCCTTGCCACACACTGCCAGGAGCTTAGTTCTGGAATGAATTTTAACTGATGGTACCCAACACAATTATTCTGGTGAGATGGTCTTATATTTGATTTGGTTGAAGCGGTGAGGAGTGGGAGGGGAAATATGATTATGATTCTTGCTGGCCTGTAACGGTATGATGCAGGATATGGTAGAAGAAACATCATGCACTATGCAATATTGTTTTCTGACTGTTAATACTAATAAATACAATTTGAAGTAAAAATATATTGGAAGCCCAGATCAGATGTATTCCATATTAAAAAAAAAAAAAAAAAAAAAAGATTCAGAGCTGAGTGAGATAAGCTCCCAGACAAGGAGAAAAATAAAAACAGTAAGAAAAGAATGTAGGTATATAAAAATAATAAATAAATAAATAAAAGCCAGGCAAGCAAACTGCAGAGACAAGTCTGCCAGAAAAGATTTTCTGTGAACAAAATTGAAAATGAAAGTATTTATTTAAAATAATTTGTTTACCGCACAGTCCCATGATCGTGGTTTCTAAAAGCACAGAAATTATGCAGAGCAAACGAGACCACATCATTTGGCCTGACAAAAAAAAAATTTTTTTTTTTAAAAGCTTTCGTGCCCAGCATAAACCTGAGATATTCTGCCATTGTGTTCCATATTAATGGACCAGCTACTGAAACAGCATGGTCTCCAACTTCCCCCTAAATGTGCTTGATAGATTCTGGGGATCTCTAACAGTCCCTTATTTGCTGACCCCAAAATGTGCTATGGAGTACGCACATGTAAAGTGGTTCCCAACTGTAGGCTATCAGCATCGTCAATGATCTTTTGAATCAATATTAGTACTTTGCACCGGATTCAAAACTAACTGGGTGGCCAATGTAACTTAGACAACAGAGGTGTGCTATTCGGTTAGAATTCAGGCACCCCAAGTTCATGCATTTGAGACAAATACATTATTTTGGTTTTGGAAATATTTAAAGACAACCTGTTGAAGAATAACCATGTCTGAACCACAGGTAAATAAATCTCCGGTTGTTTTAAAGCAAAATATATTGAATTATTCACGAGGATAAAGAACTGTACATCATCAGCTTATATATAAAAATGAATCCTGAGACCTCCAAGCAATTTGCATAGTGGTGGTAAATAAATATTATATAAGGTAGTGGATATCGAAGACTCCTGCGGCAGAGGCCTGCCTTGATGCAGTTGTGTCCTATTTGGATCTATTAAGTTGGGCCAGATATAAATGAACTAAATGTCTGAAAATACTACAAAACATATTGAAATGCTGAATTCTAGCAACCTGGTGATGTAACATGTTGTTTCTTCTAAAAATTAAATGAACTTTGGATAATCATAGAAACTAATCTACTTGATGTAACAGCTACATGGGAAGGGTAAAAAATAAAAAATGCCTGGAAGAAAAATAAGGATTTCATGAACATAACTGTCCAGATATTAAGAACTTCACAAATAAATTATGCTATTAACCAGACTACAGCAAAAGGCATTTGGAACCAGTAAATAGAGAGTATATCCTGGAAAAAAACACTGAACCTTCAGCAAGAGATAAATACCATCAAGTGGTAAAAAGCAGAGTCTGCTACTACTGACATGCAGCATGTCAAATCATTAGCTGAAAAACTCGGAACCCTAGGAGATCCAATTGAGGAGGCAAAAGTTGCATTAGTAGCAACTCAAGTAACGCCCTCGCGCATGCTATGGAGTGGCCAGAAGTTCTGAGGTGTGCAATATGCAAGAGCTAACTTCAGAAAAAAAAAAAGAAAAAAAATCTGTCATGCATGTCTACAAGGATTTTGCACATTGTGAACTCAGAGAACAAAAGAAATGCCCTACTGGGTCAGACCCGTTCCAAAGAATAGGTCCAATTCTTCTTGCTCACAATCAGGGATAAACAGTGGCTTTCCACAAGTCTACCTGGCTAATAAACGGTTTACATGGACTTTGCCTCCAGGAACCTGTCTAAACCCTTTTAAATATCCAGTTATGACAATCGCTTTCACACATCTGGCAACAAATTCCACAGTTTATTTATGCACCGAGTTAAAAAAAATACTCTCTCCAATTTGTTTTACACATACCACCTATCAGCTTCATGGAACGTCCTTTAGTCCTAGTTTTATGGAAAAGGGCAGATTATTTACCTGTTCCACCCCAATCATAGTTTTATAGACCCGTATCATATCCCCCTTCAGCCGTCTCTTCTCCAAGCTGAAAAGTCCTAACCTCTTCAGCCTTTCCTCATAGGGGAGCTGTTCCATCCCCTTTATCATTTTGGTCGCCCTTCTCTGCACCTTCTCCAGTGCAATTATATCTTTCTTTTTTTTTTTTTTTTAGATGGAGCAACCAAAAGTGCGCACAGTACTCAAAGTGCGTTCATACCATGAATCAATACAAAGGCATTACGATATCTTCTGGGGGGGGTTCTATGCCTTTCCTAATAATATCTAAGATTCTATTTGCTTTTTTGTCTGCTGTCTCTCACCGAGGTGAGGATTTCATAGTATTGTCCACAGGGACGCCCAAGATTTTTTTCCTGGGTGGTGGCACCTAGTATGGAACCCAGATTAGTGTAATTGTGGATTATTATTCTCTATATGCACCACTTTGTACATATCCACATTAAATTTCACCTGCTATTTAGATGTCCAACCCCCGGTCCAACCCCCTCTTGCAATTCCTCACAACTGGTTTGTGATGCAACTACTTGGAATAATGCTGTGTCATGTGAAAATCTGATCCCTTCACTCATCGCTCCCTTTTCCAGATCATTTTATCAACTGGAGAAGACTCTGGAGACAACTTGCAAGAAAATAATGGACAGAAGATAAAACGCCATCACTGCAAGAAATTTGGACATTTCATAAGAGAGTTAGTTCCCTTGGGTGCAAAATAGCAACCCACAAAATGCAAATGGGATTATATATTCTTCTAGCAATGATAGGGATCAAAGGAAAAAAATATATATATAAATAAAAAAATCAGAGAGCAAAAATAGCCATAGAGTTTCTAATGAGAAGACCATCACAGGTTCCAAGAAGCAATATGCATTCAATGCAAAAAGAAACCTTACAGATCAAGAGAGAAGTGACAAAAGAGCCACTCTGGTGCCTGATAGTCATCTAATTGGACAACGTGGTTTATTTATTTAACGCAGAGCTTTCCAAACTTTTCATGTTGGTGACACACTTTTTAGACAAACAATTTTGTGACACAGTAATTCAGTCTACTTAGCAAACCAGAGGTAAAAGGTTAAATGAATGAAATGTATTTCGACAATTTATGTATGTTTCCTTAAATATATACATAATAAAATGTTTCACGACACAACCTATCTTGTGAAAACCTTTCATTTATATTAAAAATATATAATATTCCAAGATTAATGTTATTGTTATAATTTATGAGTAACAATAATAAAACAAAGTTATTGTCTTATTCAATTTACCTCTTTAATGAGATATATGAGCTTGATGGGATGAACACAGCTTTTGAATATTTGGTGTTAATAAAAAAGTCCAAAGAGTCTTCTGCGTAATTTAAAAAAGATGGCCAGTTTCACACTATAAAATTATTTGATAGCCTCATTCAACTAATTCTATGTGGCGATGAGAGTGAAGTCTGGAATATATAGGAAGGGACAGAACGTGAATATAAATCCTGCACCTCCAGTTCTGTAACTCTGTGCATCCACTGAAATTCCCCCAAACAATGGAGCTTGGATGTTTCCCTTACAGCTCATCATACTAAAAGATATTTTCAAATTCTGGTGTCACCTCACAGTAACAGCAGCACAAACACCTTCCCCTGCCAGGCACATTGTGAACTAACACAAAACCCTGCAAAAAAAAAAGACACTCAAAATCTATACTGCAATCCCATTGTAACATAACAGTAATAACACCAAGGACTCAAACAACAATAACCCTACCTGTGAAAAAGCAAGGGTAAATATTACACTGGGTCCTAGAATACCAATACACCACCTACTGAGGAAACAAAACAAACCCGATTGCTATAGATCCCTATGCTAGTAGAATCTCTCATCATGGTCACACACACAGAGCAGAGACAGACCCTCACCAAATACAGACTACAAAATAAAGGAGCACAAATTAGACAAAAACTGAAATGGAAACCCCAAGAAGCCTGACTGTGTATTAACAATGGAAAAACAGAACCACCATTCCTCATAAAACAAAGCATCAGTTATAATAGTAAAACCATACTAATAAAATAATATTTTAAAACTACTGATCAATAGAATTTCTATCAATTAAAATCATATACATTTTTTACAATTTCCCAAACACCAATAAAATATTTCAAAACAGCACATATCAAATAACACCCAATAATTAAAACTAATAAGGATTTTTAAAAAAAAAAACCCTGCTGTCCATACGTGGGAGCTCTTGATTTCCAGTCACCCTGATATTGTCGAGGATTAGGAGGTTATCCTCTCTCTCTCATACATACTCACATGTCCATTCTCTCTCCCACATACACTGTCACATATATACACATTCATGCTCTTATACCCACCATAACATCTCACAGACACTGACACAGTCTCAGGCTCTAAGACACTCTCTCCTCCTCCACACACACCCCCACACACATACAAACTCTTACTCCCCTGGATTTTCTCATACACACTCATGCTCTTACACTCACTGGCTCCCTCACATACACACACACCCAGGCAAGCTCCCAATCACTCTCACACAAACACACTGACCCCCCAGACAGGCTCCCATTCATTTTCACACCACTCCCTCCCCATCCCCCAGGCATGCACCCATGCATTCACACACATACACCCCCAGGCAGGGTTCAAGAATTACTTGATAACAACACTCCTGTACAGATCAAATCTATAACAATGGCAGATGGCACACCCAAGGAAGCTGTGCATGTAGGACGCATTCAATTCAAGCCATATGGAGACAGCGACCATGAAAAGATTTAGCTGAAGATGTACTGTGAGTACCTGTGTTAGCGGACAATCTCATATCAGTATCCAAATTAACAGATGCTGGATTGAAAGTGATTTTTGACAAATTATAGTTGTAAATTCCAGACTGGCAAAGAACCTTTTGCCCACTGCATCAAAAAGACTGTGGCACTTATTGGATTAACGCCAAGGTTGTATCAGCCAGCAATCATGCACTCCATGAAGTTAGCAAGTAGCACATTTAAGACTAATCGGTGGAAATTCTTTTTCACTCAACGCACAATTAAGCTCTGGAATTTGTTGCCAGAGGATGTGGTTAGTGCAGTTAGTGTAGCTGGGTTCAAAAAAGGTTTGGATAAGTTCTTGGAGGAAGTGTCCATTAACTGCTATTAATCAAGTTGACTTAGGGAATAGCCACTGCTATTAATTGCATTAGTAGCATGGGATCTTCTTGGTGTTTGGGTACTTGCCAGATTCTTGTGGTCTGGTTTGGCCTCTGTTGGAAGCAGGATGCTGGGCTTGATGGACCTTTGTCTGAAGCAGCATGGCAATTTCTTATGTTCTTATAAATATAGCACAAACAATTAATACCAAGCTAGGACACAAATGCTTTGCGCGTTTGAACAACACTCTAAAAATCTATGAGTGAAAGGGGGAAAATCAAAGATAAAACTTCCAAAAAAACCACACAAGGCAATTTCCAAGGAGCCAAGCAAAAACCCATTGGAGCTAATACACATGGATTTATGTGGACCCATGCCAGCAGATTCTACTGATGGCAGCCAATATACTGTATATTTATCATTTTAGATTATTGCAGCCAGAAGCTGAATGTAATTTTCCTTAAATGCAAAGACGAAGTCCCAAATATTTTCACAGACTACGTACGATACCCAAAATGTCAAACAGGCATGAAATGAGTTTATCGCAGAAAACAATGAGAATTTCATGAAGGAGTATAGAATTCATGAGAACACAGTTCCAAGTTCACCGTCCCAATGTAAGATACCACTGTTACAAGCTATTGAAAGAAAAATCATTAGAAGTAGCAGGGACAGGCAAGAGGCAATCCTCAGGATACTGCAAAGTGTTTGGATGTCTCTTATATGCTTGGATTCCCAACCAATACTGGAAAAAATTAGATGCCAAGAGCAAACCTGCAAATCTTTGTTGGTTTTTGCTCAGCGCTGATAGCAGAAGCTGCATCTGCTAGTGGATAAATTGGACCTGCAAGGAAAGAGTGCTTAAACCCTGCAAAGGAAATTCAGAAAAGACCTTAAAACTTGACTCTTTGAGAGAGCCTATTTGGAAGATCAAATAGAGGGTCATTAATATCTAGAGTCTCAAAATATTGTTTTGTTTTATATTTGTGAATCCTACTTGTAAACTGCGGTACCCAGCCTGTCAGCTGTATAATGTAAATTTTATATGCTGTTTTTATTATTTGTTTTGTGTTTGGTATTGTAAACCGTTGTGATGTACCCTCGAACAACGGTATATAAAACCCATTAAATAAAATAAAGGATTTTGTTGGCGGGTTCTTATGGAAAGGAGATCACTTATATGATCCCAAAGTTAAAAAGATTCCGACAAGTAGAGATCCAAGACTTCTTGAGTCAAGAAAAGGGACCTGAAATTTAGAAAACGGGGGTAACACCTTCAGGAAATACGATCAAGTCACTTATTCCAAAATGAAGAGAACATTGGACATCATACTGACGAAATACTGAAAAGTAATGAAAACCTAAAACAACAATGAGACAGAATCATCACATGAACTTCCATCATCTCTGGCAGAACTGCACGACATCTCAATAGAACAAGAGCAGACAAAACCAGTCAAGCAGAAACTACATCATCCAACATGCAAGTTGCGACTCCCTGATAGACTAGTACCCAAACCAAAGGCAAAATCTCATTGCAACAGTGTGCATCACAAAGTGAAAGAACCAATATGCATTGAAGTGGGTGAGGGCTATTGCCGAAAAACTTTCATCTCACATCAGGATGAAAGCTTGGGAACTAATGCCAATAAAGAAGAACATGAAAGTTATTAAATCAAAATGGGTATTTTAAGTTAAAAGTTGAGTAAAGCATGACTAGGGGCAGGTGGTTGTGATTGGCAATATGGAAGAGACATCAAGAAACCAAGTCATTGGTAATGAAAAATAACAACTCTTAGATGGCTACTGGGTTTAGCAAATGAAAATTTAATTATGCAACAACTTGACATGAACACAGCATATCTTCATGGTGAACAAGTAGTCGTCTACATGGAGCTACTTCAAGGGACTGATGAAGAGGAAAAAAATGACAGAAGTATGCGAGCTCAAAAAAAGGCAATATACGGATTTAAACAATCAGGTCATGCATGATAACTAACATTAGACCACATACTACATGACAAAGATGTTCATAAAACTGAATCACATCCATGCGTCAAAGAAGAGTATACTAAACTAGCTATTCAAGTTGGAGACATGCAAGTAGTAGCAAGCAACATTTCTAGAAAGAGTAAACACTTTTCTGGACACCAAGACTGAACTAAAAGATTTAGGACAGCCAAGTCAAATCTTAAGACATTGACACTAAGAAAAATGCAGACAAAAAAAAAATTGTCAGTCAAAAAAACTATGCTGAAGAAACCCAAAAATAAAATATTGGCATGAGTGACTATAAGCCAGCATCGACTGAGCTAAACCATAAAGAAAACAAAGAACCACAAGGGCATCCAGATGTTCCTACCAGGGTCTAATTGGAAAGTCTGATGTACCTCGCACAAGCAACAAGACCAGATATTACATTGCAGTTCATTATCTGAGCCGTTTCAATACTTGCTATACGACTGAACACTGGAAGATAGCCAAACATTCTCAGATATCTTCAAGGCACAAAAGATAACATTTTGTATTAGGAAGCTTCTGGAGAAGGAATAATTGGTTATTCAGATGCAAGATGGAACTTTTGGACTCAAGATGGAAGATCTACCGGAGGTTATGTATACACGCTATCGCAAGCTGCAGTTAACTGGAAAGCTGTTAAACAACAGATGGTGTGCTTATCCACTTGTGAAGCTGAGTACATGGCTCTATGCAAAACTATCAAAGGAGGAGAGTGATTTCCTAAAATTCTGGAAGAACCTGATTTAACAAGTACCGTAAAAACCCAGTTGACATAAAAATTGACAGCTAATCTGCAATTAAACTGGTGGCGAATACACAAGACTTGGCATACTGGGTCAACCCAAAGGTCCATCAAGCCCAGCATCCTGTTTCCAACAGTGGCCAAGCCAGCTCACAAATACATGGCAGGATCCCAAGGGGTAGACAGATACCAAGCTACTTATCCCAAGAATAAGCAGTGAATTTCTGCAACTCTACTTTAATAATTGTTAATGAACTTTTCCTCCAGGAACTTGTCCAAACTTTTTTTTAAACGCTACACTAAGAGCTTTCACCACATCCTCTGACAACGAATTCCAGAGCTTAATTATGCACTGACTAAACACACATTTAAAACTAATAAGAGAAAATATATTACCCATTATCTTCATTGTGTCCCAGGGTCTTTGTACTTTTCGAAAGAGTAAACAGCTGATCTCCTTCCACTCCACTCATCATTTTATAGACCTCTATCATGTCTCCCAACAGCCATCTCTTCTCCAAGCTGAAGAGTCCTAACCTCTTTAACCTTTCCTCATAGGGAAACTGTTCCATCCCCTTTATCAACTTGGTTGCCTCAACGTCAACGAACAAAAAAAACCAAAAAAACAAAAAAACAAAAAACCATCCATCTTAAATTCTTATTCATAAGAGATGAAATGAAATAGGGAACATTTCCACTGAACTACATCTAACAAGATAATCATTGATGCCTTATCCAAACCACTTCAGAAGAATAAGAATCTATTTTTGTATGCAAAGATTTTGACTCACTCATTAAAGAAATGACAATCATGCAAGGGGGAGAGTGCTGGAAACATGCTTCATATGTCACCGTACTGGACTGTATTGCGTTACTAATTTATTTATTTTGAAATTTTATATACCGACATTCTTGTATAATATACAAATCATATCGGTTTACAATACAACAGAACAATCGCGGCAAAGGCGTTACATAAAACATAGCGTCTAATAGAATATAATACAATAGAACATTCACTACTAAGGCATTGTAAAATGGCACTGCTTTTCTTATTGAGGTGTAAGGGAGGTGTCAGCTTTAAGCAGCTCACACAGAGACAGGAGGCAGCTACTTACGCATATAGAGCAGTATGGAAGCCCTAGTAGCTCCAACATTAAATGTTTGAACTACTAGGGCTTAAATGTTTGAGCTACTAGGGCTTCCATACTGCTCTGTATGCGTAAGTAGCTGCCTCCTGTCTCTGTGTGAGCTGCTTAATGCTGACACCTCCCTTACACCTCAATAAGAAAAGCAGTGCCATTTTACTGTCCTTGGCGGAAAAATCTCCCTGCCCTGATGGTTTTTCTTTTGACGGCATTCCCTTACTTACTCTAACTCTGTTGTGCCACCGAGCTCTTATAATTGTCTTACTGTTTTATTTTCTTATTTCCCCAAATATTCTGTCTTTCCCATTATTTTACAACAGGTGTGCAACAAATTTTTTCTTCTGACCTGGCAATTTCCTCCTGCTCTTTTAGTCTTCCAGCTCGATCAGAACTAGAGCTGAGATCTTTACATCGCTTCCCCCTGATCCTTTCAGAACCCTGCATTCATGAACCCCTAAACCCAGGCAGTGGGGAGTCACCACCACATCATGATCGACTCCTTCCCTGCTCCCCCCCCCCCCCCAGGAACTGCTAGCACTGTCTCCACAGCAGCCCTAGCCAACCCAGGGGACAAAGGACCCTAACTGGGAATTGCACCCAGGGTCCCTTTTGCAGCGTGCAGCATTGCCACCGAGCCGGCTCAGGGATGCAACTTTTTATTACAGCCGTGCCCTTAAGGTATTTTAAATACACCTTGGGAAACTGTGTAAATGCTAGAATATTGCTGTACCAGGAAAACATCAGGGGCCATGACACTAACAGAACTGAAGAGCATGAAGAATCTGTGATCACCTGAGACATTCCTATTACAATGCTCAATGCTATAAAAACAGACATTGTAGTAAAAGAGAAAAACCACAAGAACTAAGTGACTATTCTGCGCGAGGTATGGAGACAGATCAAGTATCAAGAGATACAGAAACCAAGAAAACGTGGCAGAAAGATGCAAAAAGAGTCCCAGTTGTATTGAGCACCACTGGCCTGAAATCCTCGGCTCGGTGTGCGGCAGCGATCAAAGAAGCAAAACAATGTTAGGAATTATTAGTAAAGGACTGGAGAATTAAACAGAGAAGGTCAAAATACCTCTGTATCACTCCATGCTGAGACTACTCCTTGAATACTGTGTGCAATTCTAGTTGCTGGATTTAACACCCCCCAAAAAAAAAAAGATATAGGTGCATTGGAAAAGGTAGAGAGAAGGGCGACCAAAATGATAAAAGAGATGGAACAGTTCCCCTACGAGAAAAAGTTAAAGTGGTTAGGGCTGTTCAGTTGGGAGAAGAGACGTGATAAGAGATCTGTAAAATGATGGCCTCGCAATCGAATATTTAAATGAGGGGTCGCGCTGCCAAGGAGGTGCTAGGGACAAATGTGCGCCCCTCGGCAGCAGGCACCCGACTCAATTTTATGAGCATCCATTTTCCTAACCTAAGCACAGCCACAGGTGAAGAAAATGGATGCTCATTAATTGAGCGCCCTTTTTCCTAACATGACAGCAGCACTTTTTTTTTTTACTTTTTAAGACCTGATCTGGGAAAGCGATAATTTCTGAGGGTGGAAATGTGCAGGTCGGGCCACTTTTTTTTTGTATTGAGGGAGATAAGTTTCACCGCGGGTGGATGGGAGTGGGGGGGAGTTGGACGCGAGTTTTGGACACGCTCATCCCCTTATGGAATAAGGGGTTGTGGACGCGCACCCAAAACCCGTGTCTGACCACGGGATCGGCCTGAAAGTTAGTAAGTTGCACATTCAAAACAAATTGGAGAAAGTTCTTTTTCACTCAACGCACAATTAAGCTTTGGAATTCATTGCCGAAGGAAGTGGTTAAGGGAGTTAGCGTAGTTGGGTTTAAAAAAAAGGTTTGGACGACCTACTGGAGAAGTCTATAACTGTTATCAATCAAGTAGACTTAGGGAATAGCCACTGCTTATCATTGTGCGTTAGCAGCATGGGATCTATTTACTGTTCGGGATCTTGCCAGTTTCTTTAGATGTGGATTCGCCACTGTTGGAAACAGGATACTGGGCTTGACCCAGTATGGCAAATTATTTGTCCTGATATGCCTTGATTTGCCACAGCACTGCCCATGGACACCGCCAAGATCTCACAATGAAACCAACGCCAAGCAACCATCAGGTCGAGACGAACTATTGCCCAGCCAACAGTATGCCCAGCAGACACCAGGTAACAAGACATCAAATAAATCTTCCCACTTCACACACATCCCACAACTTGCATCCTCCTGCAGAGGAAGCCACATTTACTCAACAAGGAAAATACTGGCACCTGACTGGAGGTGGAAAGAGGGACCTGCAAACTAAACACCTCCCTTGGGGACAGTATTTTCCCTTTAGTTACCACCAGGCCCAGGCATATTTCTCCTTTATACAAAGACACACAGACGTCTGTCTCCATCTCTTACATCGCACACAGCTACCCTTACAGCTGAAAGATGCCATCTCCTCCCTCCCCAAAAGGGAGATAGTGATGGTGACAGAATAAATCCTCCCCCTTCCCTGAGGAAGAGAGAGTCACCTGCACTTGGGGGAGTGAACCCAGATTCTCCTCCTGTAACAATTACTGCCCTGCACCAGGGCAATAGTCAGTGGCAGCCTGGATTTGTCCTTTCATCGAAGGAGCAGGAATTGTGGGGCTCACCCCCCCAAGATGTGTAACCTGTCTTTCCATACATGCATGGACCCCCCTCCCACCGCTGCTGCTCTATTAATTACCCCCCCTTGTTGCAGGGGCAAATGCGGTTATGGGGGTGGGGGAGGCCAACGTGCAGGAACCTGCCGGGCCTGCTGCTGCTGCAACGCCTCTGCCCACCCCCGGGGGGGTGGGGAGAGCGGCTCGGGCCCATCCTCCTCTCCTCCCCCCACCCCAAAGCCCCTGCTTTTGTCTTCCCCCTCGAGGGGTGGGAGGGGGCGGGGGAGGACACTCACGCTGTGGTGCCGCCACCTCCTCTTCCGTGCCGCCGCCGCGCTCTGCAGGCCGGGGCCTCCGACGCCGCCGCAGCAGCCGCGGCTCCGGGCGCATTGTTCCCCCCACTTCTTTCAGGCGCCGCCTCCTTCCCCCCGCACCCCGGCCAGACCTGGCGCCTCCACAGCCGCCGCCCCCCTCAGCCGCGCGGCCGCCACAACCACCAGAGCCGCCGCTGCCGCCGTCGCCGTCGCTCTCTGTCTCTGTCCCGGGCGGGAGGAGGGGCCGCCGGCGATGACGTCAGCGGCGCGACCGCACCTGCGCCGCCGCCATCTTGGAAGTGGCAAAAGTGAACAAAACTGGCGGGAGAGCGGCGACAGGGAGCGTGCGTGAAGCGGGGCGGGAGGAAGGGGCGAGGCGGGGGCCTTCGAGGTTAGTCAGGGGTCAGGGCAGGTTAGCTTCAGCACTTTCCCTCGGAAGATGTTTGCTCAGTGTCCCCACAGGCGTCCCTTCTGTGTCCAGCAAGAAACAAAACTGAAACCCACACACACACACCCCATCCGACACAAGACAAGGGGCCGAAGGTTCCTAACTGGCATCTGAGACCAAGAAAAATGGGCAACCGTCCCCACTGTAGGAGGTGTCCTGCTGGGTCAGACCAAGGTGGGGAAGAGATATTTAAGAGGGGGACACCATTGAAGTCTATGGAGGTGAATAAGGAGGGGAAGAGATATTTAAGAGGGTGACACCATTGAAGTCTATGGAAGTGAATGAGGTAGGGAAGAGATATTTAGGAGGGTGACACCATTGAAGTCTATGGAAGTGAATGAGGTAGGGAAGAGATATTTAAGAGGGTGACACCATTGAAGTCTATGGAGGTGAATAAGGAGGGGAAGAGATATTTAAGAGGGTGACACCATTGAAGTCTATGGAAGTGAATGAGGTAGGGAAGAGATATTTAGGAGGGTGACGCCATTGAAGTCTATGGTGGTGAATGAGGTAGGGAAGAGATATTTAAGAGGGAGACACCATTGAAGTCTATGGAGGTGAATGAGGTAGGGAAGAGATATTTAAGAGGGTGACACCATTGAAGTCTATGGAGGTGAATGAGGTAGGGAAGAGATATTTAAGAGGGGTGATGCCATTGAAGTCTATGGAGGTGAATGAGGTAGGGAAGAGATATTTAAGAGGGGGACACCATTGAAGTCTATGGGGGTGAATGAGGTGGGGAAGAGATATTTAAGTGGGTGACGCCATTGAAGTCTATGGGGGTGAATGAGGTGGGGAAGAGATATTTAAGTGGGTGACGCCATTGAAGTCTATGGGGGTGAATGAGATGGGGAAGAGATATTTAAGAGGGTGACACCACTGAAGTCTATGGAGGGGAATGAGGAGTGGAAGAGATATTTAAGAGGGTGACACCATTGAAGTCTATGGAGGGGAATGAGGAGTGAAAGAGATATTTAAGAGGGTGACACCATTGAAGTCTATGGAGGGGAATGAGGAGTGGAAGAGATATTTAAGAGGGTGACGCCATTGAAGTCTATGGAGGTGAATGAGGTGGGGAAGAGATATTTAAGAGGGGAACGCCATTGAAGTCTATGGAGGTGAATGAGGTGGGGAAGAGATATTTAAGAGGGGGACACCATTGAAGTCTATGGAGGTGAATGAGGTGAGGAAGAGATATTTAAGAGGGTGACACCATTGAAGTCTATGGAGGTGAATGAGGAGGGGAAGAGATATTTAAGAGGGTGACACCATTGAAGTCTATGGATGTGAATGAGGAGGGGAAGAGATTTAAAGTTCAAAAATCTTTCAATGTAACAGGTTGTTTTAGATGTAAACCGGAGTGAAGGCAACTATGCTATACCTCGGTATATAAAAAATGCTAAATAAAAAAAATATATATATTTAAGAGGGGGACACCTTTGAAGTCTATGGAGGTGAATGAGGAGGGAAGAGATATTTAAGAGGGTGACACCATTGAAGTCTATGGAGGTGAATGAGGTAGGGAAGAGATATTTAAGAGGGTGACGCCATTGAAGTCTATGGAGGTGAATGAGGTAGGGAAGAGATATTTAAGAGGGGGACACCATTGAAGTCTATGGGGGTGAATGAGGTGGGGAAGAGATATTTAAGTGGGTGACGCCATTGAAGTCTATGGAGGTGAATGAGGTGGGGAAGAGATATTTAAGAGGGTGATGCCATTGACGTCTATGGGGCTGAATGAGGTGGGGAAGAGATATTTAAGAGGGTGACACCATTGACGTCTATGGGGGTGAATGAGGTGGGGAAGAGATATTTAAGAGGGTGACACCATTGAAGTCTCTGGAAGTGAATGAGGTAGGGAAGAGATATTTAAGAGGGAGAAACCATTGACGTCTATGGGGCTGAATGAGGTGGGGAAGAGATATTTAAGAGGTGACACCATTGACGTCTATGAAGGTGAATGAGGTGGGGAAGAGATATTTAAGAGGGTGATGCCATTGAAGTCTATGGGGGTGAATGAGATGGGGAAGAGATATTTAAGAGGGTGACGCCATTGAAGTCTATGGGGGTGAATGAGGTGGGGAAGAGATATTTAAGAGGGAGACGCCATTGAAGTCTATGGAGGTGAATGAGGTGGGGAAGAGATATTTAAGAGGGTGATGCCATTGAAGTCTATGGGGGTGAATGAGATGGGGAAGAGATATTTAAGAGGGTGACACCATTGAAGTCTATGGAGGGGAATGAGGTGGGGAAGAGATATTTAAGAGAGTGACACCACTGAAGTCTATGGAGGGGAATGAGGAGTGGAAGAGATATTTAAGAGGGTGACACCATTGAAGTCTATGGAGGGGAATGAGGAGTGGAAGAGATATTTAAGAGGGTGACACCATTGAAGTCTATGGAGGGGAATGAGGAGTGGAAGAGATATTTAAGAGGGTGACGCCATTGAAGTCTATGGAGGTGAATGAGGTGGGGAAGAGATATTTAAGAGGGGAACGCCATTGAAGTCTATGGAGGTGAATGAGGTGGGGAAGAGATATTTAAGAGGGGGACACCATTGAAGTCTATGGAGGTGAATGAGGTGAGGAAGAGATATTTAAGAGGGTGACACCATTGAAGTCTATGGATGTGAATGAGGAGGGGAAGAGATTTAAAGTTCAAAAATCTTTCAATGTAACAGGTTGTTTTAGATGTAAACCGGAGTGAAGGCAACTATGCTATACCTCGGTATATAAAAAATGCTAAATAAAAAAAATATATATATTTAAGAGGGGGACACCTTTGAAGTCTATGGAGGTGAATGAGGAGGGAAGAGATATTTAAGAGGGGGACACCATTGAAGTCTATGGGGGTGAATGAGGTGGGGAAGATATTTAAGAGGGTGATGCCATTGAAGTCTATGGAGGTGAATGAGGAGGGAAGAGATATTTAAAAGGGGGACACCATTGAAGTCTATGGAGGTGAATGAGGAGGGAAGAGATATTTAAAAGGGGGACACCATTGAAGTCTATGGGGGTGAATGAGGTGGGGAAGATATTTAAGAGGGTGATGCCATTGAAGTCTATGGAGGTGAATGAGGAGGGAAGAGATATTTAAAAGGGGGACACCATTGAAGTCTATGGGGGTGAATGAGGTGGGGAAGATATTTAAGAGGGTGATGCCATTGAAGTCTATGGAGGTGAATGAGGAGAGGAAGAGATATTTAAGAGGGTGACCCATTGAAGTCTATGGAGCTTTGGTTAGGACAGTGGCGGCCTTCCTACTGAGGGTCAGCTACAAGGCATTCAGGAAAATTCTGTGCCTTTTATCTTGTTATTACATAGAAACATAGAAATGACGGCAGAAGAAGACCAGACGGCCCATCCAGTCTGCCCAGCAAGCTTTCACACTTGTTTTTTTCTCATACTTAACTGTTACTCTTTGGCCCTTAGTAACCTTTTGGTTCCAATTCCCTTCCACCCCTGCCATTAATGTAAAGAGCAGTACTGGAGCTGCATTTAAGTGAAGTATCTAGCTTGATTGGTCAGGGGTAGTAACTACCTCAATAAGCATGCTACTCCCACGCTTATTTGTTTACCCAGCCTGTGCAATTCAGTCATTGTTGGTTGTTGTCTGAATATAATTCCACTTTTCTTCATTCCCCCCTGCTGTTGAAGCAGAGAGCTATGCTGAATATGCATTGAAGTATCAGGCCGTAACAAGCAAGCTACACCCATGCATATTTGTTTACCCAGACTATGTAATTCAGTCCTTGGTTGTTGTCTGAATATAAATCATCTTTTCATTCATTCCCCCCTGCCGTTGAAGCAGAGAGCTACGCTGGATAAGCAGAGAGCTACATTGCATATGCATTGAAAGTGAAGCATCAGGCTTATTTGGTTTAGGGTAGTAACCGCTGTAACAAGCAAGCTACTCCCCGCTTTTTTGTGAATGCAAATCCATTTTTTTTCCACATTTCCTCTTGCCGCTGAAGCATAGAGCAATGTTGGAATCGCATTAACCGTGTGTATATTTATTGAATAAGGGTATTATCTCCAGGTAGTAGCCGTCATTCCTGCAAACCACCCTCTCTTCATTCACATCTTCTAGACTTTATGGATCCACATTGTTTTTCCCACGCCCCTTTGAAGTCCTTCACAGTTTTGGTCTTCACCATTCCAGGCATCCACCACCCTCTCTGTGAAGAAGTACTTCCTGACATTGGTTCTGAGTCTTCCTCCCTGTAGCTTCAAGTCGTGACCCCTGGTTCTGCTGATTTTTTTCAAACAGAAAAGGTTTGTCATTGTCTTTGGATCATTAAAACCCTTCAAGTATCTGAAAGTCTGTATCATATCACCCCTGCTCCTCCTTTCCTCCAGGGAGTACATATTTAGAATCTTCAATCTCTCCTCTTATGTCATCCGATGAAGACCCTCCACCTTTCTGGTCGCCCTTCTCTGTACCGCTTCCATCTTGTCTCTGTCTCTTTGTAGATACGGTCTCCAGAACTGAACACAGTACTCCAGGTGAGACCTCACCAGGGACCTGTACAAGGGGATAATCACTTCCCTTTTCTTACTCGATATTCCTCTCTCTATGCAGCCCAGCGTTCTTCTGGCTTTAGCTATCGCCTTGTCACATTGTTTCCCCGACTTCAGATCGTTAGACACCATCACCCCAAGGTCTCTCTCCTGCTCCGTGCACATCAGCCTTTCACCCCCCATCGAATACAGTTCTTTCAGATTACCACACCCCATATGCAACCCCATAACATATCCCTACATAGTTAATCCTCATCTTCCCCCCCCCCCCCCCAAAAAAAAAGAAAAGTGGGACAAAACCTTTTAAGTACATTGAATGTTAAGACTTAAATCCCATTCCAAGAAAATTGTGGATGAGAGTGGGGATTTGGGATAATGACTGTGCCAGCATGGAATAGAAATACAAGCATAGCTGGTAAACAACAAAACCATAAGAAAATAATTCCATCGATTCTGTGGAAACTAAAGAAAATATCTAGTATGCGCCGAACAAGTAATAAACTCCAGAACCATAAGTCCATATTTCGTAGACGTCACGGTGTGTGGCAAGCCCCGTCACCTGGAGTAAGTATTGTGCATCAAGAGAGCCAACCTTTAGCCAGCTATCCTCTGTGTAAGCTCTCTCCTTCAAGGGCTTAATCCCTACACCCTTCTCTCTCCATCCCCCTAAAAACAGATAAGCTTTCTCCCTTTCCCACCCTAGCCAGACTTAAGTTTTGGAGCAAAGCTAGGGCCAAAAAATGATTTTCTGAACATATCCTATCAGTCTAGACAAGTGGGATTATGCATCCATACCAGCAGATGGAGGCAGAGAACAACAATTTTGAGGCACTGCTACATAACAGAGAGTGCCACCTGCAGCCCCCTCAGTATTTCTCCGTTTCCAGCAGATGGTAGAGGTGCAAACCTGCAGCCCTGACTGATTCTGGAGTTTTGGAAATTCGGATCTGCTCCACAAGGTTGCCAGGTGCCTTGGTGGGCCATCCCTCAGGTTGAGCCATGTGAATCGGGCCGGGGGGGGGGGGGAGGTTGGATACCCCTGGCAGTTGTGGCCCGCTACCTCCGAGATCCCTGATAGCCAGGAGACTGGCTCCCTCTTCGCATCCCGAAGTCCCCTCCTGCCTGCTGCTGGCTTTCTCAGGGAAGTATCCCTTTTTGTTTGCTTGTTGTTTAAGTTAAAAATAAAAAAAGAAGGTGTAGTGAAGTTTAGAGCCAGGGGAATCGGCCTGCAGAGCAGTACCGGGGCAGTCGACCTCCAGGGCTGCCAGGTTCGGCAGGGGAGTGGTTGCTGATTGTGCCGGCGGCAGCTTCTGTTTTTTTACCCCAGTGGGGAGAGTTTCCTGAGCGCTGCTTTTGGCGCACGGTGTTCGGGCTGCTGCTATTTGTTCCCGTGCGCCATCAGTGTTGGCGCGACCACGTGGTGTGGCCTGTCTCGCGGCAGTGTGCGTGGGAGCGGGCCTCATGGTGGAGGAGCCGTGCATGGAGGCCTGTAATGCCTGTGGGCTTTGGTCAGCCTGATGAAATTCCCTCTCTCTCTGCACAGGTTGTGCTTCAGGGAGAAGGGATCCTCCGCTAAGATTTCAAAGGCCAGGAGGGCCTCTCGCTCTGCGGGGCTCATGGCAGGGACCAAGCTGGGGGTCTCCATTTCTTCTGCTCCCGAGGGAGATCACAGCCAGGGGACTTCAGCTGGCCAGGACTCCAGCGACTCCTCTCTCTCTCTCTCCTGCGGGGCAGGAGCTTGAAGGTGGTCATGATGAAGGAGTGGATTCGGAGTCTAGTCTTTCTGACTATAGGTTTGATGGCCCACAGGGTTTTTCCCCAAATTTATTCTGCACTCCTCCTAGCCAGGCTTTCCTGGCTAGGAGGAGTGCAGGAGAGAGGAGATCCAAGGAGAGAAATCCAGGACCATCCAAGATACCTCAGCTAGCTTCAGTGGGTGCTTCTTGGCGTGTTGGCAAGTGTCTGGGGTTGCGAGGTGCTGGTGCAGAGGTTGACCCCAGAGATCTGGATGACTCGGACGAGCTGCAGGAATATGTTGCGTCTCCTCAAGTAGCAGATCCGGATGTGGTCCCGGATGGGGATTAGAACCCAGATCCAGATGTGAGCAAGGACGATCTAGACCTCGTTGAGGGGTCTGGGGCTGAGGGAGATGACCCTCGGGTAGTCCACCTGTTTTAAAAGGAAGAGCTTCGGCCTCTCATTCCCCAGGTGTTGGAGGAATTGGTGGTGAAGCTAGCTCAGGAGGAGACGGATAAGGAGGGCGTCAGTCCAGTCCTGGATGGTCTGCAGGGTCCACCTATTGCCTTCCCCATTCCTAGAAAGATTCATAAGCTCCTTAGCCGGGAGTGGGATTTCCCAGAAGCAGGCTTGAAGGTCGGTAGGGCAATGGCAAAGCTTTAACTTTTATTGGAGGAGCATTTGGACCACCTTAAGACTCCTAAGGTGGATGTGGCGGTCTCAGCAGTGACTAAGAAGACTACAATTCTGGTGGTGGGGTCCGCCGTACTAAAGGATGTCCAGGATCGCAAACTGGAAATTCAATTGAAGCGCATGTTTGAGGTGTCAGCCTTAAGTCTGCGAGCTGCGGTGTGTGCTAACGGTGCAGCAGTCTTGTTTATATTGGATTTATAAGTTGCAGGAGCAGGTATCGTCCAGTGTGCTATTCCCCGCTCAGGTGGCTTGGCTAGAAGCCGGGGTGGCTTAGGTTGCAGATGCATTGTATGATCTGGTACGCACTTTGGCTAAGAGCATGGTCTCGGTAGTGGCGGTGCACCGGCTTCTGTGGCTGTGCAATTGATTGGTGGACATGTGGTCCAAGACTCAGTTATGCAATTTTCCCATTAAGGAGAAGCTGCTTTTTGGGGAGGAGCTGGATCAGCTGATGGTCCCTGGGGGAAACCAAGGGCAATAGACTGCTGGAGGATAAGAAGAGCAAGAAGGAGGTCTTTCCAGCCCATTCCCAGTTTCAGGAGTCGAGGTTTCGGTCCAGGAGAGGAACTCCCTCCTTGGGTTCCAAACAGTCGTCAGGTCACCAGCAGTCCTTTCGGGGTGCCAGAAGGTCCTCCAGAAGCGGTTCCGATCAGGGAAACAGAGTAAGCCTTTCTAATGAAGCCAGGTTCGCCCACTTCTCACTGGCAATGGTAGGGGCAGGTTGGACCGTTTTTGCAAGAAGTGGGTCAAGATTACCTCGAACTGGTAGATTCTGGAGATTGTAAGACGATTACGCCTTAGAATTTTCTCACCTGGTCAGGGATGTTTTTCTTGTGTTCCACTGCTCTTCTCAAAATAAACAGGAAGCTGTAGAGGGGACTCTACAAAGGTTGATAAGCTTGGAGGCCATAGTTCTGGTGCCACTGAGCAAGCAGGGACAGGGAAGATACTCCATCTGTTTTGTGGTTCCAAAAAAGGAGGGCACCTTCCGTCTCATCTTGGATTTGCAAAAAGTGAATGCAAGCTTGCGGGTGTCACGTTTCTGGATTGAGACTTTGTGAACGGTGATTGCTGCAGTCCGCAAAGGAGAATTCCTGTCATCTTTGGATCTCACTGAGGCTTTTCTGCATATTCCCATTCTAAAGGGCCATCAGAAATTTCTGCTGTTCAAAGTGCTGGGTCAGCATTTCCAGTTTCGGGCTCTTTCCTTCGGGCTAGCCACGGCTCCTCAAACCTTCACAAACATGATAGTGTTGGTAGCGGCAGCCTTGAGATGAGAAGGGATTCTGGTCCATCTGGCAAAGACGGAAGAGGAGTGTGGTCATTCAGTGCAGCGAGTGATGAACACCTTAAGTTCCCTGGGATGGGTGATCAATGTGGCAAAGAGTCATCTGGTTCCATCTCAATCATTGGAGTATCTAGGAGCCCAGAAGGGCAGGGTGTATCTGACAGCAGACAGGATATCGAAGTTGCAGGCGCAGGTCACCGCCTTATACAACTCCCTTTTCCAAGGGTCTGGGATTACTTACAAGCCCTGGGTTCCATGGCCTTGACGTTAGATCTAGTTCCATGGGCCTTTTCTCACATGCATCCGCTGCAGAAGGCGTTGTCCAGGTAGAATCTGATGTTGGAACAGTTTTATATCCCATTGCCTCTTCTGAAGGGGTTTAGGTCCAGTCTTGCATGGTGGCGGCCGAGGAGCAACTTGGATAGAGAAATGGATCTCAAAGCTCTGGATTGGATGGTGGTGACCAAGGATGCCAGTCTCGAGGTTTGGGGAACAATGGGCCTGGGTCATTCGGCCCAGGGCCTCTGGTCAGTGATGGAGAAGAGCTGGTCCATCGATTGTTTGGAGACTAGGGCGGTGCGCAGGGCCCTGGAAGAGTTTTTGCCACTGGTCAAAGGTTGCGTGGTTCAGGTGTTTTCAGACAATGTGAGAACGGTGGCATACATCAACCATCAAGGACGGGGCAGACGGGGATTCTTTTCTATGTGTTTCCTCCGTGGTCTGTCATAGGTCAAGTGCTACGATGCATAGAAGTGCACTGATGGCGCCGGAGTGGCCGTGTCGTCTGTTGTTCGTGGACCTGGTGCATCTCGCGATGGGCGACCTCTTCAGCTGGCTCATCTGCTGGGGTTACTGTGGCAGGGTCCCATATTTTCGGATCGAGAGGATCACTTTTGTCTCGAGGCTTGGCTTTTGAGAGGCAGCACATACGCATGAAGGGATATTTGGAACTAGTAATTTCTACCCTTCTCCAGGCTAAATGACCTTCTACTTCCATGGCGTATGTCAAGGTTTGCAAGGTTTTTGAGACCTAGTGTGTTCAGCAGCGGCTGGATCTTCTGTCGGTGACAGTTCTGCATATTTTGTCCTTTCTGCAGCAAGGTTTGAACAAGGTTTTGGCCTATAGTTCACTCTGTGTCCAGGTTTCTGCCTTGGGTTGTCTCAGGGGCAAGGTGCGGGGCAAGCCTTTGGCCTCTCATCCCAATGTCATCCAATTCCTGAAAGGAGTTAAGCATGTGAGCGATCCGGTTTGGAAGGTGTGTTCGGATTGGACCCTCAACTTAGTCTTGCGGGTTCTCTGTGAGGTTCCTTTTGACCTTTGGGATGAGCCTCTTTGAAGGACCTTATTTGAAGACGTTTTTTCTGGTTGTGATTTGTTCAGCCAGGAGGATTTCAGAGCTTCAGGCTCTATCTTATCGTGATCCTTTCTTGCGTATTTCTAATGACAGATTATCCTTGCATACTGTGCCTTCCATGTGACTCAGACATTTGAATTACCGGGGTTCCCAGAGTGGTTGAGAGATTCTGCCGAGGATAGAGATCGCCATCTTTTGGATATGCATCGTGCTCTGTTGCATTATTTGAAGGTCACTAATTCCTTTCGGCGATTGGACCATATCTTTGTGATGTTCAATGGGCTGAAGAAAGGAGAGAAAGCGTCCAAAGCTACTTTGACTTAGTGGTTGATGGAGAACATAAGAACATAAGAAATTGCCATGCTGGGTCAGACCAAGGGTCCATCAAGCCCAGCATCCTGTTTCCAACAGAGGCCAAACCAGACCACAAGACCTGGCAATTACCCAAACACTAAGAAGATCCCATGCTACTGATGCAATTAATAGCAGTGGCCATTCCCTAAGTAAACTTGATTAATAGCCGTTAATGGACTTCTCCTCCAAGAACTTATCCAAACCTTTTTTTGAAACCAGCTACACTAACTGCTATTTGTTCGGCCTATATTTGTAAGGGTCGCGCCATTCCACAGGTCTTAAGGCTCATTCGACTAGAGCTCAGGCAGCCTTTTGGGCAGAGTGTCAATTGGTGTCTCCCCAAGAGATATGTAGGGCCACGGTGTGGTCCTCGCTTTATATTTTCACCAGGCATTACCGATTGAATGTTCGGGCACAGGATGATACGACTTTTGGTGAAAGAGTGTTGCGATTGGGTCTTTTGGGTTCCCACCCAGTGTAGGGTGGCTTGGGTACATCCCACTTGTCTGGACTGATCTGGGTATGTTCAGGAAAGGAAAATTGGTTCTTACCTGCTAATTTTCGTTCCTGTAATACCACAGATCAGTCCAGAGACCTGCCCCAGTATTAATGCCGAAAGTGAGTTTTCTGGTACTTACACCCTGTATATCGAAGAGTTTTTCTTACCATTTGAAACAGTTATGTTTGTTCAGTTAAGCGGTTGAAAAACTGTTTTTGGTACTGGAGTTTTGTAGGACTCCAGTTCAAGGGGATCCAACCCTGGGTTTTTCGGTTCGCCCTGCTCCAGAGGCATGGTATCTAATCTTGGCATGGGTACAGGTCAGTACTGAGGGACTGCAGGTGGCACTCTTGGTTATGTAGCAGTGGTTTGAATTTTTTGTTCTCTGCCACCATCTACTGGTAGGGATGCAAAATCCACTTGTCTGGACTGATCTGTGGTATTACAGGAACGAAAATTAGCAGGTAAAAACCAATTTTCCTATCTAGTGCTAAGGGCCTTCAAATCTATTTGTTTGCATGTTTCTGAAATAAGATGTCTTGATGATAAGAATTTGATTTCCTCCAGCTTCAGAAACGGAAGAAAATCCATCAGGGGTAGGTAAAAATGCTGCAAACTCCTCTGCAAAATCTTTATTTTTCTTCCCCTTCCAGAAGTTGCGAGAAATCAAATCCTCGGGGATAAGATGCCACTGTTTCAGAATTGTCCAAGCAAACTTGACCAGTGGAGCTTTTCTGCGCCTTGTTCATTTATTTATTTATTTATTTATTGTTCACAGATCCTGAAATCTGGCTCCAAATGCCTAGTGCACTATTGCAGATGTGCACAGGGGAATACTGAACTCGGTTAGCAAGTACACGTTTTATACAGCAAATCTCACAGCAACCCATCCAACCAGGTAATTTCAGTGATTCCATAAAAGCCAAATTTGATTGTGTCCACTTTTTTTGGTGTTTAATCGATGTTTGGGGGGTTACGTATAATTCCCCAGTGATTAGATGAGGAAAGACAAGAGAGCTCCTACTGCTTGGCCAACTGGAGGAGCTCTACTGTTGGCCGACTGGCAGAGCTCCTGTCTCAGGGGTTCACTGGTTCTAGCCCTGGCAGAGATAGGTTTCCTCACAGCAGCAGCTAGGTCAAGAGAGCCAAGCGTATGGTGATACCTTAATTGCCCATTGAATGTTTTTTTTTTGGCCAGCGGTGCCTTTGGATGTCTTGCCGGCAAACATTCCGTAGCTAGGGATAATGAACAATCAAGGCCAACATCTAGAGAGAAGCCATAAAAAAAAAAAATGTCAAACCTCCACATGCCTTCCCAAGATCTCCCTTATCCTTGCATTTTAAGTGAAAAGAAAATTTTGCAGCACCTGATAAAGGAAGTATTAACTGTCGAAGGCTAATTATAACAGTTCTAAAGGAAGTCCATTAAAAGGTTCTTGCTTGCAACTTGGTTCTTGATTTTTTTTATTTCAAGACTTACACACCAACCACACGCCATTTTATTCAAAGGAAAAGAAAGAAAGGGCTTCATGGATTAAGAGTCTGGAGAAGAGAAAGGAGGAAGGCAGAGAATGAAATTTAAAAAAAAAAATACAATTACAGCCCCAAAGAGCTCTTTTAAAGCTTTTATTTTATGTTATTTAGAATGATTTGTAAACTGCTTCCACAGCTAAAATGTCATCTAGAACGATGTACAACAATAAAAAAAAATACATCATAATAAAAACAATAACACAAATCGATCTCACCAGCAATAATACAACACAGCTCGGTAAACTGTTCTAAAAACCTTAATTCACATCAGTGAGCGTCGAGCGGGTCTTCAGTTTTTTTTCTGAAATTTGAATAGGTCATGTTTCCTCCCTAATCTCAGGCTTTGCAATATGCTTCTCAAAAGGTATAAATAATGGGACATAATGAAAACCTTTCTCAGGGGACAGGAAGTTGTAGAACAAGGGGGGGGGGTTCAGGACGTGAGACTACAAGGGGGGGGCAGACTTTTTTTTTTTTCCACTGAAAGAGTGGTGGATACCTCCCAGGGGAGGCAAAAAACAGTCACAGAACTTAATGGGATGCCACGGGCACAGAGGATCCTTAGCCGAGGGGGGGGGGGTAGTGAGGGGTAAAGCCTGGGATGAGCACCGACGATCCTCGGTGGTGGGGAAGCGAGGCGTGAAACCTGGGATAGACAGAAGGGTCCCTCCTTACTGGAGAAATGAGGGGAAAAGCTGGAATTTAAGTAGCATCTGCGGCACTTGCGGAGGCCAAGAGCCAACGGGCGCAATGGAGAGGCCTTGGGAGGGAGGGAGGGGGTCCTTATCTGCCACCATATCCTGCATTTACAGGCGAGACGCTGCTGGGGGGGGAGGGCGGGAGCTCTCTGCAGCCTGTCACACGGTTACTGGCGCTGTGAGGCGAGAGGGGGACGCGGGGCGCAGGCTGCACTAGGAGCCGTCGCCGTGTCCCGCGGCAGGGCCGCAGGGGTCGGGGGAGCTCACGAAGCAGTTGACCTGTTTCTCTGTAGACCCGGCGGGCCGATGGAGGCCCCTTAGCGCCTCCTGGTGCTGCTGTTCCATCGCTGCCAGGCGCCGTTCCTGGGGAGAAAAAATGAAAAGGGAAAATGCAATACCGGCCCTTCAGCTCCCAAAAAAAAAAAGATTTATCCTCCAGAGATTTTCAGCGGCCGATACGGAGCCGCCCCCCCGGGATATTCCTCCTGGCGCTTTTCACCTATTGACCCTGGCGCTATCAGCTGAACTTTTAAAAGGTATTGGATGATAGGGATTATACGGACATAAAGGTTAACACATAATAATATACATAGATATATATATATATTTACAGATCAGGTCATGTCCTTTTTTATTGGATTAACTTAATAAATTTTGTTGGCTGCCTTTGGAGAATTTGAATTCTGACCTGAAGAGGAGCGTTTTCGCTCTCCGAAGCCAGTCAAGAAATGTATGAAGTTAGTCCAATAAAAAGGTATCACTGATTTTATATATATATATACATACATATATATATATATATATATATATATATATATATATATATACATACATATATATATATATATATATACATATATATATATATATATGTATATATACATATATATATATACATATGTATATACACATATATATATATACATATATATATACATATATACATATACATATACATATATATATATACATATATATATACATATATATATACATATATATATATATATATATATGTGTGTATATATATATGTATATATATATGTTTTGTTTAACTTTTATTTTTTTTGTTTAACTTTTATTGTTTAACTTTTATTTTTGTTTAACTTTTATTTTTTATGCATTCAAGTGGACTAATCTGGCAGCCACAATACTGTATACTAGGGAATGTACCAGAAACCATTATTTCTAGGACCGGAGGGTTTGGGGATGGGTGCAGGGATACAGAGCCTGGCTCTTAAGAATTGTGGAACAGAGAGCTGAGACTTCCCGATTTGATTCAGGGCTTTTTTTTTTTTTTGTGGCCATTTGTAGATAATGGAAAAAAAATCTTATCGCACACGAACCCCCCCTTTGGCCCTAACGAGGAGGAAATCTGGGAGCAAACGTCCCCACACACATCCATTCACAAACGTCGCTAGATCTAAGCCTTCCACTTCGCCTACACGAGTCTTCAAGACCAATCAGAAACAGATACTTAGGCACCTTACACGTACCTTCAGCCAAGTCCTCACTCAAGAAACGTGCATTCTCGACTGCCAGCCCCCTTCATTGGAATGCCCTCCCCGCGGACATTCGCCTCGAAACGTGTACTCGAACATTCAGAAAGAAACTCAAGACCTGGCTCTTTACAAAAGCCTACACTTAAAGGTCTAGCTCAGAACCACGTCCCAGAACTTGAATCATTCTCGCTTTTATAATCATATCAAACAACTCCTAATTTTTATCCTTGGTCTCACAATTCCAAATCATGAAATATTTGAGCATGCTACACCAATACCTCTTAAGCCAGATGTAACCTCAGTTTTTGAAGTCTTCACTCCTATAGAAGTAACCGCCAGTTCTTATTTACTTAACCCTATTCTGTAGACGTAAACTTTTCATGAAGACTAATCTGAAAGCACCTGTATTTATTATAAGAATTTGTATTTACTATTTATATTTATTATTTAGCTATTAACATTGTTCTGTTACCACTTGGTACTATTTCTCTCCTTCACCTCAAACTCTAAGTTCCTACTAAGTTAGCCATGTTATTTATACCCAATCGTTGGATGTAATTGTATATTTGTTTAATTGTTCAATCTGTTTGATGTAATTTTCTGTTCCTTGTTCTGTGTAAACCGAAGTGGTATGCACTAGTGCATGAACTCCGGTATATAAAAGCCTTTAAATAAATAAATAAATAAACAAACACCAGCTGGGGCACCGGATGGGTCCGGCTCATCAGGGGGGGACAGGTGAATCCCATTCTTAAGTTTTATTCCGTTGTTATCTAAGAGACTTGTAGTTCCAAACCCTCTGTAAAACAACAACGAAAGTCTTGCTCCTGCAGAGGGTCCACAGCAGGACTGATTCAGCCCGTCACTGGCGACCTGGTCATGCCAGGAGCCGCCCCCCCCCCCCCCCCCCCCGGCAAGCTCATCTTAAGGTATCAAGGTGGAGGTGCGATGAAATCGCGCCTCCGCTTCTCGCTTACTCTCGTGGTGGCCAAGGCAGGACAGGGAGCCGCGCTGCGCAGGGCCTGATCCGGGGGAAGCGATCCTGGATATTTTAGTCTGGAGTCCTGCAGGCTTCCCCCCCCCCCCCCCCCCCCCCCCCCCTTTTGTTTCGCTCTCTCTTACCAGATCCCTCACTTTCTTCTCGGCGTGGCGGAAGGCAGCCCGCTCCTCCCGCTCTTCTTTCCTCTCCTCCTCGGCCACCGCCAGCCTGCAGCAGTCAAAGAAAGCGGGGGGGGGGGGGAGCGGGGGGAAAAAGGATGAAGAAAAAAAAATTAATTTTTTTTTCGGCGCCTTGCAGCAGCTCAGCGAAATATCTGGTGATGCGTCCTTTGCCGAAATGGGAGCAAACGCCAGCGTGACGGAGAGAAGGGGGGTGGCCCTAACGCTTGAAGCAATAAAGCCAAGGGGAACCCAGGGATCGACATGCACCCCCCTTCCCCCACTGAGACCTGCCTTGGGCAGGTCGCTTTATCTCCCCTTGCCTGGGGTACCCCGCTTCGGTCGCGAGCCCTGCATGGCAGGGGCCTTATTTTGCCTGGCTTCTAAACATGCCATCAGCTGCCTTGGGCGTTATTTGGGGAAAGGCTGGCTAAAAATCCAGTGAATGATTATTATCTGATCAAACAAACAAACCCCCCCCCCCAGGCAATGCACAGCGTCGCTGTTCCCGTGCGCTGTTTGCCTCGTTTGGTGGTTTAATGTGGCTTCTAGGAGAGGGCGCCCCAGACCCGTCCCGGGAACCCCCCTCAGCCGTTCGGGCATTCGGGACGTCCACAGCGAACAAAGAAACATTGGAGGACCCGGTCTCTGCAGATGCATCTTCTGAATGTTCGTTGTGGATTTCTTGTAAAGTAGGAACCTTCGTTTCATTTTTCCCGGGAATTTCAAAGTTATAGCATTGAAATTCCCAGGTTCCTGCCCGCGAGCCAGGAGTAGGCAGCTCCTGTCCAGCAGCGCCACAAACAGGCCTGGGTTTTGTTTTGCTTTTTTCAGGACATGCACAATGAATTATGCATGAGACGTACTCGGTTACAATGGCGGCAGTGCACGCAAACGTACCTTGGCCATATCCATGGTAGATATCCTGAAAACCAGACCTGTTTGTGGCTCTTGAGGACTGGAGTTGCCTACCCCTGGGCTATAGGGTCCCCGGGGCAGGTTTGGGAGGTCCTGAACTGACCTGCACTGGACTGTAGACCAGGGCCAGATTTAGGCATAGACAACAGAGGCACCGTGCCTAGGGTGCCGAAGATGCCCAAAAACTGGGACCCCTTCCCCCCGCTGCTGCCCTCTGACTTCCAGGGGTGAATTCCCCCCCCCACCCCACCTCCCACCTTCTGCCTATGGGAACCCTAATCTTAAACCCAGCCCCGCTGTAGACAGCTGGGATTAGCAACAGACTGCAGAGGGAGTTAATGTTGCTTATGCTGGGCCCGAGATGGCGCGGAGCGGGGCCTCACCTGCCGGTGATCTGCGCTAGCAGGGCGTCCTTGGCCTCCAGGCGGCACCTGAGCTGCTCCTCGCCCTGCTGCAGCTGCGCCTGCTGCTCCAGGAGTGCCTGTATCTGGGCCGCCAACGCTCCCAGCTGCGACTCCAAGCTGCGATGCTTCTCCCGCGTCTCCTCCAGCATGGCTCGCAACGCGCCGACCTCTTTCCGGTACTGGGGGGCGGGGGGGTGAAGAAGGGGAGACACGCAGAGAAACATTTGGTCAGAAAGCCTCTGTGGCAAGGGCACTCCGAAGGGGGGGTTCTCAGAGGATGTCAGAGATGGTGCCTTGCACTGGTTGCATGACCTTGACTCCTAACATCAGACGTAACTGTCCTAGCACATTCTGGCTTATTACCAGGCTTCCACCAGGGAGCTGCTGGTTAGAGCAGGGGTTCTCAACCTCACACCTAACCAGTCAGGTTTTTCAGGATATCCACAGTGAGTGTGCACGAAATAGATTTGTATACAATGGAGACATCGCACACACGACTTATCTCATGCCCGTTTGTTCTGGATATCCTGAAAACCAGATTGGCTAATCGTGTCCCAAAGGCTGGGCTGAGAATTTGTGGGTTAGAGAATTGTACTATGAGTCAGGAGAAATCTTGCGCACCCCCCCCCCCCCCCCCAATACCGACTTTCTGTGTAAGTCTGAGAAAGTGACATGACCCTTCTGGCCATGCCCTGCCCCTAGTGTTCGGAGGTCAGAACTGCGGCTGAATTGGTGGGGCCTGGCTCCTGCTGATTGCACCCTGCTCCTGGTGTCCGGAGATAAGAAGTACAGCTGAGATGATGACGGGGGTTCCTAGAGAAGATTGCTGGCCTCGGTCACCATTTCTTGTGTCGAGTGCGCCAGTTATACCACAGCACATGCTTTACATGAGGATCCACTGAATTGCTCAGCTGCCTTCATTAACCGCTGTGTGACTGATCTTACCCTGTGTTAAAATCCCGCCGAGACCGGCGCCACCCGTTACCTGCTCTGAGGACTGGTTGTGATCCATTCCCAGGTGAGCCCTGGCATTTTCCTCAGCCTGGAACTGCCAGGGCACGGTGGATTTTCTTCTTGGGAGGGATGCTGAGGTCCTCAGCCTTGCTCGCATCTTAGATAAGCAAGATAAATATTGGGTTAATTTCTGGCACGTTAGTTCCTTGAGACACAAAGCACAGCCAGGAGAGTGCATGACAGAATTAACCAGCTGACATATGGGTATAAATGACTGGATTAACAATAGAAAAAATAGCATTTTTATCACAGGGCCCAGTCTGATCTGTGGAACTAAAGAAAGGTCTTTCTGGATTTTTTTAAGCACCTTTTTTGGACCTTTCATTCTTTGTCCATTGATGATGCCCTGATGAGAACCAGAAAGAAATCTGTAGGGAGATAAGCTGTGAATGACGACTTCCTGATGAGAGACAAATAGGAAGGAGTCAGGAGGGGGCCATGCATGACATCTCCTTGATGAGCTCTGGGTGAGCTGGAGTAAGGAGAGAGGCTGTGCACGATGTCGCCGTGAATAGACCTGGGGATGAAGGAACGTGGCGGTGCCTGATGGTTTTCTGATCGGGTCCAGACAAGGAAAGTGCTTTACCTGAGCTGACCTCTCTCCCGCAGCACGCAGTGTGGAGTGCCGGCGGTCGGGGCGCGCTCCTTCCTCCTCCAGCGGCCCTGGCAGGTGCTCGCTGCTGCGGTGCTTCCGGGCGCGGTGGGCCTTGCTCTGAGCGGGCACGCTCTGTGTCCGCTGCACGTGCTTCCCCTCCCTGGCGAGGCTGTGCGAGCGGAGCAGCTGGCGCATGCAGCGCTCCTCCTCCCGCTCTTTCTGTTTCTGTATGCTGATCATGGACTGGCTTTTCGTCACCAATGGGCTGTGTTTCCTGAGATCCCGGGGAGCCAAGAACCCCGGCTTCTCCTGCTCCACGCATCTGCAAAGCCATGGGCACGGACAGGGCAGTGTTAGTGGAGCTATCGCAAGACAAGCAACCAGGGAACAAAAGGATTACACTTCAATGATAAATTTCCTGAATATTTCAGCCGGACTTCTTTGCACGACACAAGGTTAGAGATGTCCTAACTTCATCGTTGCGTCTGAGCTCATTTTATACTCAGCTCCAAAAAAATGATAACGTGTTCTACGCATTATTTTTAAAAGGAAACCCTCAGCTTACCCATGCTCCCCTCTGGGACCGATCCGGATGGAAGCCGGCACTGGTGTCCCTTCCTGGATGGCAGTCAGGATGGTGGGCAGAGGCTCCAGCTTGTCCTTAATTTGCTGAAGTGGAGTTGATTTGCAAAGAGTTAGTGCTTACTTCTTGAACCCCAGAGATGCACACAGGGCGCTAAATCAAGAGCAAAACTCAGGCCTGGTGATTGGACTGCTCTTTGGTCTGGCTGGAGGCACCATTGGAGTGCTGATTTTATTTTATTGGGGTTTGTTTGTTTTTTTGCTGATCTGTAGCCTCCCTTCCTTTTTGGGATGGGGGGTGCGGAATATGGGGGCCAGTTGCTGGTGAGCTCTGGGGCCTAGTTTGATAATAAAAGGTGAAAAGTTTGCAGAACAGGCCACCCCAGAGATCTCCCATGTGTATGGATAGCAGGCAGCGGCGGGTGCCTCCTGCGAGGGGAAGCAATGTCCCGCCGACCCGCACGAGAAGGTTAACTCCTGCGAGAGCCAGAGAGGAGGAGGCCAGGGTGACAGGAGGGAGGTGGCCCGGTCTCGGCTGGCACAGCCCAGGGAATGAGTGGCGAGGCACGAACACCCGCACAAGAGAGGAGCGGGTGGGGACAGGAGCAGAAGGGAAGGGGAGAAGAAAGAGAGGCCGGGGGGGGGGGGGGGGGGCGAAAGGATATGAAACCTCCACGGTTCCTTCCCCACGCTATCTCAGGCTTCAGCTGGTTGCTTGATGCCTACTTCTAAGTGCTATTCCAGGGGAAGGTGGGAAAAAAACCCCCAAACACTGCATCTGTCACCAATTCTGCAACACAGTAAGACAACATTTCCTTCCCAACCCCCAAATCGGTCGATCAAGCTTAAGCCCCTGGATCAATCCATTTTCCTAGAGTCAGGACGTATTAGGCGCCCTAGGTGAACCTTCCACCTTGTGGCCGCACCCACCCCAGTCGCTTCCGCCCACCCCCACCCCCCCCAACTCCTACCTCATTCGCTGAGACACCGCTTGCGGCCCGCTGAGTCTCTACCGCGAGCGGAATAGGCTCCGCGCAAGGCCCCACATGGCTGCTCTTCGGCACCCCCTAATAGTTGGCGCCCTAGGAAACTGCCTGATTCACCTAATGGGACGCACCGGCCCTGCCTAGAGCCTCGCTGTATCAGCTCCTAATACCTTTTTCCTCCAAAAACATGCTTAATTTACTTCCTGGGTTATTTAGCGTAGGAGCCGTGACCATTTACGTAAGCGAAATATCCCATAGTTTCACCAGTCTGTTTGAATGACCTCCTCCCGTACCTGATCCAGGCCGGCGACTATCCCGTACAGAACGGAGTGCAGGACGGACAGGGACGATCCCAAGTCGATGTATCCGTCGTAGGTCGCCATGGCCGCGTCACGGTCCGTGCTGGAGACGCCCTGCAGGAACTCCCTCATGGTCTCCTGGTTCTGCTGCAGAAACTCGTTCATGAACCCCATGTATTCCTCCTTATCGCCAAACCTGTGCGGTAACAAACCAACGTAACAGCCGTCACACCTCTCCCAGCGAATCGGTAACACAGTCTTCAAACCTCTGAGTGCATTCATTAATCGGCATACGGCCGTCAGGGCCTTTCCTAAGTGTGTCGGTGGCTCGGTGCAGAGTCGTCGGGCCTCTCCCGAGTGTGACGATGAATCAGTACGCAGTCACCAGTACTCGCATGGATGCATTCACATAGCAATGAAAGATCTACCTCCCATACTCGCTCCTCCTTGCTGTACCCCATGGGGGGGTATCTCATCAGGGAGTCACGAGACACGGTCTCTCTCTTAATTCTTGCTATCCGGGGGTCTCGTCATGGGAGTCAGCTGGGGCTCAATGTGCATGATTTTTCTCCTGGCTCAGTCCTCCTCCTGCCCTCGTCAGGGCACCGTCATGAACAGGACAAGTTCTGTAGTGCATACTTGTGTGTGTGGCGGGGGGGGTGGGATTCAGCTTTCCATGCAGCGTCTTGGGAGCATTTGCCCCCCCTCTGCGCTGGTGAGACTTGTCGTTCCTGCCCGCGAGCAACTGCGACGGGAGTAAGCGCAACTGACTCGCCTGGGCGAATCCCCCTTCCCCCTACCTTGATCCACACCCCCCCCCCCCCCCCATACTTTGACCTCCCTGTACTCAGACTTTCGTCTGCCCCGGTGAGTGATCAGTGCAGAGCGGTGGCCCTAGATCTAGCAAACGCCGTGATAACCTACGTGCTGAAGTTGGCCAGGTTCTGGATGACTTTGGCCACCAGGGTGAGTGTGCGAGAGGTGCCGTCCCCCGGGTACGCCTGAGTCAGGTGGAACAGGCTGGGCGACATGATGGCGGGGCAGAGGAAGCGCAGGAAGAGGGACGCGCAGACGAGCCGCTGCCCGATGCCCTGCTTCTCCCGGTCCTGGCACTCCTCTCGCCAGGCTGCGAAGATCTCGTTCAGCTCTGCCGGGAAGGAGCTGCGGAGGGAAGCAGGCAGTTTCAGGCAGGAGGATTCTCATTCCACGAAATCAAACAGCAACAAAAAGGAAAAAAAATACATATAAAACCCCGTCATGGTGCTGTGTATGCGTCGCAGACTCCTTTAAACATCACAGTCCCTGGCCCCAGACTTATGTACCATGTTAGATAGTCCTCATTTTGTTGTTTGAATGTTATTATTGTATTATAAAGTTATTGCTGTTGTGATTGATGTTTTGTATTTTGATTGTTTTTATTAAATTTACACTGTTGTTTATATGTTGTACAGTTTGCTTAATTTTTTTTTTATTTTATCGTTTTTGCTTGATGTACATTGCCTTAAGCTCTCCTGTTAGGCGATTAATTACAATTTAAATAAATAGACGGTAGTCACTCCACCCGTCACAGGCTTCCTTAAACTACACAGCCCCTTGTCAGTGACTCCTGGAGCAGTCTAGGGCCCCCGGTCACCACTCCTTCCAGACACAGGCACCCCCCCTAGCCGCAGATCTAAGTGTTACAGCCCGTCACGGACATCTCTGGCAGCTTCTGATCCCGCTGTGACCACAATATAACCCTTCCCCACTAATTTCCCCCCCGGGGCCGGCGAAAGCCCCCCCGCCCTTACTGATAGGACTCTGTGATCTTCCTGAAGGCCTCCTCGCAGCTCTGCCGAAGGTTGTTCTGGTTATCGGAGAGGTCATTGGGCTGGCACTTGCCTGCGTCCACTTCGCAGCAGTCCTCAGACTCGTACAGCTGGGCGACAAAGTCCCCTGGGGAAGAGCGCATTCAAGAAATACAACTGCACTGATAAAAATCACTCCTCACACATTACCCTTGGTCTGACCTAGCATGGCAATTTCTTACGTATTGTATGAGAGGGATAAACCTTTACCCAATGTATCTAGCAGGTACTTCTGTCCCACCAACTTCATGTACTCATCTATGGCTTTTGTGGCAAGCGTGTTCTCTCTGAAGATCAGCAGCTCCTTCTCGTCAAAGCGATCCACCTCTGCTATCCCCAGATCAATCAGGAAGGCCTAAAGTACCAGCAAGTATGTCAGAAGCAAATAAAACTTCATCCGGCTAAACCCAGATTTACCTTGTACATATTCATTGTGGATATCCTGAAAACCTGACTGGCCAGGGGTCCTCCAGGACAGGTTTGGGAATCACTGCCATAGACATCATTCGATCTCTGGCTTCGTCCTTCACTTCCTCTGTGCTTATGCCGGGCTTTTCTTGAATTCTGTTACTGATGTTCTCTCCACCTCCTCCCGTTGTATCCTCTGCCCGTTCCATGAAGAGATAGTTCCTAAGGTTACGCCTGAGTCTGCACCCTTGAGGCCTTGGGTCATGACCCCTTGTCCTACAACTTTCTTTCCACTGAGATAAGGTTGCTTTTCGTTAATTATTTATACCCTTGAGGTGGTTGAATGTCTCTGTCCTAGCCCCCCCCCCCCGGGTCTCTCCTCTCTTCTAGGGAATATGTATATAGATCCTGAAGTCTCCTCTCATAGGACTTGTGGTCCAGGCGCTGCACCATTTTGGTAGCCCTTCTCCGCCTCTGTCTTTGCGGGGGAGTGGCCTCCAGAACTGGACACAGTATTCCAGGCGAGGTCTCCCCATTCGTCCATACAGAGGCATTTTCGCCTCCTTTCTTCAGCTGGCTGTACCTCTCCTTACGCACCCCAGCATCCCTCTGGCTCTGGCCATCCTGTTGCCACACTGTTGGGAAACCTTTGAGATCATCAGATGAGGTCTCCCTCCTGGCTGGTGCCCATCAGCACCTCTCCAGCCCCTACCACGTACAGCTCTCTTGGATTACTGCATTAAAACACTTGGAGCACTCTGTGAGCTTTTCCAAGCTATTGCAATATTGTGCGCTATGTAGTGCACGGCATTATCTTCTGCTTAATAGTGTTGCATTTTACATAATTAGTAATACCCGTTATATAATTATGATTCTGTTTATAGAGTTGTAATGTTATTTTTATACTGTGGAAGTGTAAGTAGATTTCCTGCTGTTATAATGTTACATTATACAGTTTCGGCGTAACCTGTCGTAATAATGTTCCTGTCTGGATGATCCCCTGGTGCTATAATGCTTTTTCTGGCGCTATAACGTTACATTCGCATGGGCTAGCTTATCGTGCTGCATTACCCAGTGACAGCTTAGCTCTGATGGCCTTACACTGATATAACGTGATGACAGAGGGTCTCTTTTCATAGTGCTCGGACGAATACTGAGGATGGCCACATAATCCCTGATTGTTCAGTAACTTGCTCCCCCCCCTCGCCCGCCTTACCTTGGCTTTCCCAGTGCTCTGCAGGACACGCACCAGCGAACAAGCCAGCTCCTCCTTGTCCTTGACGGAGAGCGCTGGCTCCAGCCACCCGCACAGCTCCATGTAGTGGAAGGTCAGGTATTCGGCGAACTCTTTGTACTGCACGATGGGCAGGACCTTGACTCTCTGGTGCCGGCCTTTGACCCTTATGGAAGCCGCCACAGGCCTTTCCTTGCCCGTCCCCGCCCCGACGACAGGGTACCACTTCTCCACGTGCAGCCGGGAGGACAGGTCGGCCAGCGGGATGGTGACGCCCCCCAGCGGGGTGGGCTCCCGATTCTTCTTGCCGTCCTCCCGCAGGAGGTGGACTGTCACCTCGCCGACCTGGGGCAGGTTGTCGAATTCGAAGTGTTCCCCCCAGAAGAGGCCGCTGGCGTTCGGCTGCTTGCCGGCGGTGCGAGCGTAGAGCGAGCCATCCAAGTGCAGCTCGCAGAAGTATTTCCACTTGGGGGAAGGGGGCAGGTCCTTGGCCTCGTAGATCCAGAGGCTCAAGGCGTTCTCCACCCGCTCACAGTTGTCCTGGAGAGGGGAAGACACAGGAATGGAGTTGGTGGGGGGAGGAGATGGGGGCAGGACAAGAAATGGTCAGCAAGAAGGCTGATGGGATCACGGGAGGGTAATTTTTCAAAGGAGTTAGGCGTGTAAATGTAACATGCTATCAAAGCAATTTTCAAAAGCCCTTTCTACTGGTGTACCTCAAGGTTCGGCCCTATAGTCACTGCTCTTTAATATCTATTTGGCACCAGTTCTGTAAGATCTTAGTTAAGCCTCTGTGAGGGATTTAGAATTTTTGCCAATGATGTTCAATTTTTCATCAAAATGAGCTCCACCTAGTCTGGCACAGGGTAGTTCAATCGGCATTCGTCTGACCACCGTTAAACAATGGCTTCAGCATAACAAACTATCACTTAATGTTGCTGAAACTGAATTTGTGGTTATCCAGTGTTCCTCCTTTCATAGTGCTGGATGATCACAAATTCCCAGAATTGTCACATGCAGAGGGTCTTATTTATTGATTTAAAAACATTTCTATACTGTCTTTCACGATGGATATTGACCAAAACGGTTCACAATTTACGGAAAAACAACTTTTAAGAAATTAAAAAATAAAATTATTAAAATTCAAAATAATGACATAAAACAAATAGTAAAGTAAAAAATAAATAACAATAAAATAAAAATAAACAAACAAAAATAGAAATAGTGAGAATTACAATTTATAATTAAGTCCCTATTCTAGGTCTAGGAGTAGGGACAGACCACAAATTGTCTTGCAATCTTCTTTTTTTGTTTGTTTTCCAAACTCAGTTTTCTCTGGTCTAAAGAATCTGTCAGAACCTGATTATTTCGGACTTGTCATTCAAGCATCAGTATGTTACCAACCTAGGACTGTTGTAATGCAGTCTGTCTTGGACTTCCAGACGCTGCATCAAAACCTCTCTGATTGCTTTTAAACTCAACAGCTCGGTCGATCAGTGGTTAAAAAAAAAAAAAGCGCACCGATCACATCACCATCAACTCTCTGCCGTTTTTTCAGTGCCTTCCAGTCCGTTTCAGAGCACGGTCGAAGATACTGTTTCTAACTCATAAACGTCTCAGCATCCCCTCCCTGCCTTGGACAAATTTCCTGTCGCGGATGTGCCAGCCTACCAGGAATTTAAGATCTCAAGAAAGGGGACTATCGGCATTTTTTGGCGGCCGCACCCACTTTGCAGAACCCTGTGCCCACGGCGCTGAGACCAGTGGAGCGCACCAAAACATTTAAAATAGCACTAAAGTCATTTCTGATGGGACTGGCTTTTGCTTAATGTTATGCTCTGAACCCCGCTAAGACTTCAGCTTTTCAAAAAAAAAATGATTCTGGCGTGTGATCGTTTTGTTTATTGACCCCGTTTTGTTGTGTATTTGATTGCAATTTTATGGCATGTTTCATTTTGTAAATCGCTCGTGAGCGATTAAGACGGTTTAATAAATGCAAAAACAAAGTTTAAGCATGTAAATCCTTTTGAAAATCACCTCCACTGTGCATTATGTAACAGAACACTATCCACATGGATTATAATCTCTGCATACCTATTTCCTGCCTCTTTTAAGTCTAACTTTCTGGCTTTTGATACTTTAGTTCTTTTATTTTGCCATATTTTTTGATCTCTTATATTTTTGTACTTTTTTTTTTTAATGAAAGGCATGCGTTCTCATGTATTCTGTAAAAAAAAACATAGATGTTTGGGCAGTGGGCAGAGCTGAGAGGCCTGCGTGGGAAGAGCGTGCTGACCCTGCCCTCCGTTCGTCCTGGGGAGGGCACACCCTGGTTAAGTGAAAGCAACCGCTAAACTTCCCTAGCCAGGGTTATGGTGAAGGGGTTCATATCGCACTGGGTTTCTGTTTAATTGCATTACTGCTGATTAATTTGATATTGGTGTATTCACTCTCTACTTAAAATTGGGTATTTATTAGGAAAGAAGATATATATTCAGCCACTGCCTGGTTCTGCTAGTTAAGCCAGATAAACTGTATCCGTTGACACCCCACCCAAACTTGAAATTGGCCTGTTCAAATCCACAGAACTACAAGTCTGCCTAGTCTACTCCCCCCTGCCTTCCTCGAATGCAACCCATCCCCACTCATTGAATTCATTTCGGATAACATCAATATCGAAATCCCTGCCATCATTCTTGGAGATTTTAATCTCCATGTAGACTCCTTCCCACTTACGTCATCCTGTGAAATCTTTCTTAACTCCCTCCACGCTATTGGCTTTAAACAAATCATCTCATCCCCTACACATAAAGCCGGGCACACCCTAGACCTTATCTTTATCAACTCCTGTATCCACTCCCCCAATACTCCCTCATGCACCCCTGTTCCCTGGTCGGACCATTTCTTCATTGAAACACTCCTCTCTATAAATGCCCCGACCAGCAGTAACCCTGCCAAAGTACCAGACACCAAAGTGTCCAGAAAACCCTGCTCTACTGAAGACCTAATTTCATCCTTATTGACCTCCCTACCCAATCTTGACTGCACCAATCCTGAAGCTGCCCTAGCCTCGTGGAGCAATCTCACCCTGGACATTGCTAACAAACTATGTCCAATCACTAGGTGTGAATTGCACCCATCCTCAAAAAATCTGAAACCATGGTATACCACTGAGCTAAAACTAATGAAAAATAATTTCAGACAGAAAGAGAGAGCATAGCGTAAAGACCCATCACCTCAACATACCTCTAGCTACAAATCCGCCCTTCATTGCTACAGGCTTTCCACCCTCAAGTCCAAACGCGACTTTTACGCCTCAAAAATACACGAATATATGTACAACCCCAAAGCCCTATTTTCATATGTTGCGGATCTCACCAAATCTGCTCCGCCCACCATCCCTGACTCTGAAGCCTCCACTAAATGTGAAGAATTGGCTCTCTATTTCCACAGAAAAATAGTGAATATCCTCCTTAGATTCCCCAACACTCCATATTCCATCCCACCCAGTACTAGCCTAACCACGGCCACCCTTGACTCCCTTGACCTCACCTCCTCTAAGGAAATTAAATCAATTCTTAAAAAGATTAAACCTGCCTCCCATCCTACAGACACCATCCCCACCAAAGCACTCCTATCTATCCCCAACTCCATCGCCAAACCGCTAGCTGATATCATTAATTGCTCACTCTCCTCCGGCATAGTCCCAGTCACACTCAAGCAGGCAGTGGTCAAACCTCTGCTCAAAAAACCATCATTAGACCCTAACGATCCATCTAATTTCCATCCTATCTCAAACCTCCCATTTATCTCCAAAATTATGGAAAAGGTAGTCAACTCACAACTCATGGATTACCTCAAAAACAACAATATTCTTCACCCTGCACAATTCGGCTTTCGCAAGCACTTTAACACGGAACCCCTCCTACTCACCCTCTCTGATCATCTCATCAGAGGAATGGACCAAGGCCACTGCTACCTCCTTGACATCTCCTCTGCGTTTGATACTATAAGCCACAACCACTTCCTCTCCCGTCTCACGGACATTGGCATTTCTGGTTTAGCCCTCCTGTGGTTCAAATCCTACCTGTCTAATAGAAAATTCTCTGTCAAAATAGGTAATGCTGAGTCTACCCCTTACTCCCTCTCACAAGGGGTCCCACAAGGTTCCTCCCTCTCCTCCACCCTATTTAACATCTATCTTACACCCCTCTGCCAGCTCCTCTCAGACCTTGGCTTAAAGTTCTACTTATATGCCGATGATGTCCAAATCATCATACCCGTCCATGACTCTATCTCTGATTCCCTAAAATTCTGGGAAACATGCCTCTCTTCCATTAACACTTTACTCTCAAACCACCACCTCGCCCTAAACACCACTAAAACGGAACTGCTCTTCAACTCCCAACACCAAACTCCTAAACCCTCCTTGGTAAATGACCCAGAATTCAGCTCCATTTCTACTCAACCATTTGTAAGAGACCTCGGGGTCTTCATAGATCAGCAATTGAACTTAAAGAAATACATTAATACAATCCTCAAAGAGGGCTTCTTCAAGCTCAATGTCCTAAAAAAATTAAAACCCTTACTTCATACCCACGACTTCCGCACTGTCATCCAAGCCACCCTATCTTCTAAAATGGATTACTGTAACTCCCTCCTCCTAGGGCTCCCCTACTGCACCATAAAACCGCTTCAAATGCTCCAGAATGCGGTAGCAAGGACTATTACAAATGCCCGTAAATCAGCCCACATCACCCCTATCCTTAAAGACCTACACTGGCTCCCCATCCCTTCACGTATTCTATATAAAATCCTTACCATCATCCATAAATCCATATACAGTCACAACGCCAACCGGCTCGATGATCCCTTCTGCCTTACACGCTCCAACCGCCCCACCAGAGCAAACAATAGAGGAACCCTCTATGTGCCCTCCCTCAAAAAAGCACACCTCTCCTCTACGAGGGATCGTGCCATCTCCATTGCTGGTCCCACACGATGGAACTCATTACCGACAAATCTACGACTCGAACCTTGCACCACCAAATTCAAAAAGGAATTAAAGACGTGACTCTTTAAGCAGGCTTACCCAGATTCGCTCTCTATCACCTTAACCTGAAGCTGCGTCAGCATTTGACCTGCACCCATGTACATAGTTTTTTTTATAGTGTTCTCCTGTTAGTTATACTTATAGCTTTTTGACACTTATCCTGTTATTTATACATTATTAATTGCTCTGTGGGCTTTCTTTCGGCCTCCTCTTTTCTTTCCAGTCCCACCCCATGTCCCTGTTCGATGTATTTTCCATCTTTGGTTCGTATGTGAACCGGTAGGATGTACCCACTAATGCCGGTATAAAAAAGGTTTTAAATAAATAAACCTATATATATATACCAGGATACCCTAAAGTTAGCCGGACAAGTTTATCCAGCTAACTTTAGGACAGGTGTACAGACAGACCGAAGTTATCAGGCTATCCCCAGAACATCTCTGGGCCGCCTCTGACTTACCCGGCCAAATTTTAGCCAGCTAAATAGTTGCCCGGCTAGAATTTAGCTGGACAAGTGGCCAGATTTTCATTTTGCCAGATAACGTCTTGGTCATCCTGCTGAACGGGTTTGAATATGGACCTCCGAACGTACATCCGCATGGATTTCGCGTGCAGACCCGTGGGTCTTTTTGTCCAGTTAATAATAGGCAGAGCGCAGTGGGGTCTCCCTGTCTTAACCGTTTCCCTCACCGCACTGGAAACCTCCCGGTGACTGGAGGGTGGGGAGGGCTGGGCCGGCGGGCGGCTTTCCCTTCCTTCCTTTTACCTTGTTCGGCTGCACCGTCCTCCTGAGATTCTCTATCCATCGATCTCGCTCGGCGATGGACCCGCACCCGAAACACCTGCTCCCTTCCGAGGTAATGATCTGCGGCGCACATCCAGGGGAAAAGAAAATCCCAGTTTACTCAAGGAAGGCAGACGATCACACCCATTCTGCTCCGGCGGGTGAAAACAGCGTGATCCTTCTCCCCGTGCGCCTCCCCCCCCCCCGACGAGCCAGTTACCTCGAAGCTGTATTTCTCCCCCAGAATGCTGCTGTGCAGGGGTCGGATGGTGACGTCCTTCTCAGCGCCGAGGTCCAGCAGCTCCACCACCGTCACCAGAGACTCGTGCGAGCTGTGCGAGCTCTGGACCCTGGAGGGGGGTAGGAAGCCGCCCCACACCATTTCGTTAGCATTGCAGAGAGGCGCGACATTAATGCCATGCACGAGCTAATTCGTGTTGAATTCAGCACACTCCCCCCCGTCATTTTGAAAATGCTGGCTCCGATGGTGCCGTGACATTCGTCTTTGCGCAAATGTTACTTGCGTTCACCGTGGGCAGGTCGAAAGCGCAACTGGATTGAGTGGTCCCCAAGGACCGGTGGATGAACCACTGCTCTGGATAAGACTGTCACCTCCTCCCCCCCCCCCCCCCGACTGCCCCTTTGCATGCTGGGAGTTGTAGTTTCCGAAGTTCTTAGTCAAGTCAATGGGGAAACTCTGAACTACAATTCCATGCATACAATGGGAGTAAAACCAGGACTGGATCAGCCTGAATCCAGCTGGTGGCCCCCACCCACAAAATTAGAAAATAAATAAAGAGGCCTAGGCTGCCTGCAACCTCAGCCCAGGTTCCCGGTTTCTATTCTGATTACGCAGGAGACGGGTTTTGTATACAAGGAGCACTTTTTTCTTTTCTTTTTTTTTTACCTGTGGTTGTTCGGGGAAGTGACGGCCGTGGCCTCCGTCCTGGAAGGGCTTGTGATTTTCTTGATGCGTCTCCGGATTAAGCCCTGAAAGAGGTAACAACGTTGCTGTCAGCAGGTGGCAGAACCGGGGGCCAGAAGCCATTGCATGCCCCCCACCCTCCCCAGCTTTCCCCAGCAGCCTGGACCTTCTCGGAAGCAGCAGGGGAGGAGGAGCGATGACCCCGGTTATAAATTCCCTGCCGCCACCTTAAGCTACTGCTCACCGTGTGTCCTGTGCTGAAGCTCATGTTGTAAGCCCTATGGGGCAGGGACAGCGTAACCATACCAGTTATTTTGCAGATCAGTGATCTAGACGTGGTTTCCAGTGAGCTCCTCTTATCCCGGCCAAGGACCCCATCACTGCAGTGGCCAGACTGGGGGCGGGGATGCAAAAATAAATAAATAAATAAAATAGGGGAACTACCCCAAGCAGTTGCCGATGAAGGGCTCATGACATCGTAACCCTAGAGAAGCCAGTTCCAGGCTGGGGACGTAAAGGAGGAGGAGGAAACCTCTGGGCCCCATAAAAGTTGAATGGGAGTGTTACCATTGAGGCACTGCAGAGAAAACCTGTGCACGCTTTGTTACCTTCACGTTGTTAAACTGAGATGTGGAATCCAGCTCGTCGTGCCTGCCGGGGCCACGCGCCAGGGTCTGGCTCCTTGGATCCGAGGCGGGATCTGCGGAGAGGAAGCAGACACGCGCATTGACGCCGGGCCGCTGCTCCTCTCGGCCAATCGGGGAGATCCTTCTGTCTGGCACGCACCCCCCCCCCCCCCCACCCCCTCATTGAAGGGCGCCGGCTGGTGGGAAAGCCTGTTCTTGCACGAACTTCACACTCGCTCACTCACGACACACACACGCACGACACAGAGCGTTGCCACGGGTGAGGTACAGCACAGCCGACTGCAGTGCGAGGGAAGATCACCGTCCTGCCACAGGACAGGTGCAGCACAGGCCGAACACACACACACACGCTCTTCTGGTAGGAAACGTTATTAAGAACCCCTCTGTCTGACAAAGTAATGCGGGTTTTACACAGGATACACATTTGTCCTGTTTATCAAATTGTGCCCGTTGACGACACTGAACTCTCTCCGGCTACCCAGCTGAAGCCCCCGAACACACAAATCACTGAATCCACTTCTGGTCAATTCAGCCTGGCCCCCTTCCTTTGTGGGCTGGCGACCTTCTTTCGGTCTTAACTGCCGCAGCTAGCCTTACTTTGCAAGCTCCTTGTGGTGTTCCCAGGCTGTTATTTTAACGTGCGTGAGAAGGAACAGGTTCTCTGGAGCAGCTGTTCTCAATCCAGTCCTCGGGATGCACCTAGCCAGCCAGGTTCTCAGGACAGCCGCAATGAATATGCATGACACAGATTTGCATAGAGTGGAAGCCGTGCACACAAATCACAGTTCTCATGCATATTCACGGTGGAGATCCTGCAAACCTGACTGGCTAGCTGTTGCCCCCGAGGACTGGGGGGGGGGGGGGGGGAGTATGTAGCCACAGCCTGAGCACCAAATAGCGTCTCAGCGGTCTACTTGTCCCGTAACCTCAGCATCAGTATATCTCCACGCTGGCATGAAACATAGTGACGCAAAACCAGAACGGGAGCAAAATGTACCCATTACACACGATGAGTCTGTTTGGCCTGGCCGAGCCCCTCTCACCATACAAAGCTTCAGTCCCCATCACCGCTACCCCTCACTGCTCTGTTACCCCCCCAAGTTTGACTCTTGCCCCTCCAGGGCAGGCTACCGGTGGGGCCAGCCTCGGAGGATGGGACGCTGCCCTGCGTCGAGTCGCTGATCTTGCAAACCATAGGAAATAGCACAGGCGGGGGGGGGGGGAGAGCCGCCTGCACTCACACTACCCCTGTCTGTGCTTCCTGTTCCTCACCTCTCTGTCACAGTGCAGCTCACAAGTGGATTTTGTCAAATCTCTAAGTGGAAGACGCACCTCCAGGATCATCGTTACCTCCCCCCCCCCGCTTCTCGCATCCCGATTCACTTTGCCGCCATCTGCAAACGCTTCCGACACTTCTCCTTGGTATAGCGTCCATTGAAACAGAAAAGACGACGGTGGATACAGACCTACAGGCCCGGCTGGTCCATCTGCTCTTTCTGCCAACGGCAATATCACAGGCTCTCCTGCATCTCTGGCTTTACCTTCACTTCCCCACTACTAAGGATCCTCCGTGCTTGGGCCACACCTTCTCAATTTACAGCATGGTCCCCCATCCCCATCCCATGTTCCTGTGCAGAAATGCTTCCTTACGTTATTCCTGATTTCTACCCATCTCCCGTCACTGGAGGGGCCTAGTTCAGTGACCCACACCAGGAGATTAGGGGCCGGGCCAGAGGACTAGATGATGGGTTGTGGTTCCTGAGCTGGGACAGAATCTAGCGGTTTCTCTAGAGCCGGAGGCCGAGAGTGGGGTGTCTCCACGTGGAAATGGCCAGCCCAAAGGGTCTTGTGGGAGTTTCTACACTGCATGGAGACTTTGAGAGAGAAGCCGAGCCTAGAGGAAGAATAGTTCCTACTCGTGCACTTAGGAGATGGTATTTTATATTCTGCTTTTTGGCACTTCAAAGCAGATTACACTCAGGTACTGGGGATATATAGACATATCTAGAGAAAGATTCCAGCAAAAACTCAGCCGGGCGCAGGAGATTACCTAAAGTTACCGGGCGACTTTACCCCTGGATATTCAGCAGAACGCTTCTCTTGGTAAAAGTTATCTAGATAAGGCACCCGTTCACCCAGAAGTGGGCCATAGAGGAGACAGAAGTAAGAGCTTCAGGGGGAACCGTGCAAGGATGGAGTAAAGCTCCGGTGAGTTCTGCCCAGGGGACAAAGGACTGTAGCTGGTGTTACTTGTTTCTTCCAGCGGTTTGGAGGCTCCACAAACCCTCCCCCCACAGGGGGTCACCGAGAAGCCCCCTTGTCACGATGGACTGGCAAAGCCAGCCCCAGTTTTGGGTCCCCATTGCTGCTACCATTCTGCTTCTCTGTGGAAAATCTCAGTTGCCCCCCCCCCCAACACGAATGGGAACGAAAGCCAGCAATGCCTCGCCTTGTCCCCGATGACACACGGCCATCCGATAACCCTGCCACAGGCAGCTCTCGCCATGATCTCGCGGCCAAGGGGCCATTCTCCATCCCGAGGCATCTTGTAATTACTAAAGAACTGAAGCCTTGATGTGTGTTTGGCACAGGGGCAGAGGCCAGGTCCATCCAGACCCCTGCTTCTAGCCAACATCTTTCCTGCCGCATCTTACAATTTTTTTGTGGGGAGTAAGGGGGGGGAGACATGCACTGCTATGAAAATTAGAAACAGCCTCTTGATTGAGTTTTAGTATTGGTCATGCTTTTATTTCCAGACGTGGGATTTTGACTCCTTTCATGCAAGGCACTCGCAGTTCAGTTCACAGCAATAGCCTGTGGACTGATTTCCTCCTCCGCCCCAATCCATCCAGCGAACAAACAAATCTCGGAGGATGGCGCTTAGTGACCAATTCCGATAATAGAGGAGCTTTTCTGTCTTAAAAAAAAAATCTTCCTGTAACATTTCTTTTGTCTACGGTGCAGGGAAAGGGCTATAAGGAGAGGATATCCCGAGTGGTGCCAGACTGAGCGGGGTCAGGCTGGTGGAAACATGTAGGAGGCAGTGGGTTGCTCACCTGGGTCCACTCTGTTACAGAAAGGCTGCGGGATGCTGTCCGATATACAGCTGCCGGTTCTGTTTCGGGTTCTGAAGGACTGCTGGAAGGAGACAATGTAGTAGCATAGTAAATGACAGGAGATGGGCCACGGGGAAAGCAAGCGCTGATAGGACAGGGGCCACATGGAAACATGGGTAACTAGTGCTGATACATGGGAGAAGGGGGCCACGTGCGAAGCAAGCACTGATAAAGGGGCCACGTGGAAAGCAAGCGTTGACACAGAGGGCAGGAGCCACATGGGTAACCAGCACTGATACATGGGAGAGGGGGCCTCGTGGAAAGCAAGCGCTGATAGGAAGGCAGGGGCCACGTCGGTAACAAGCACTGATACAAGGGGAAAGGGTCCAGGTGGGAAAAGTGTTGATATGGGAAACAGGGGCCACGTGGGAAGTAAGTGCTGATACAGGGAATAAGAACCTGCCATACTGGGTCAGACCAAGGGTCCATCAAGCCCAGCATCCTCTTTCCAACAGTGGCCAATCCAGGCCACAAGAACCTGGCAAGTACCCAAAAACTAAGTCTATTCCATGTAACCATTGCTAATGGCAGTGGCTATTCTCTAAGTGACCTTAATAGCAGGTAATGGACTTCTCCTCCAAGAACTTATCCAATCCTTTTTTAAACACAGCTACACTAACTGCACTAACCACATCCTCTGGCAACAAATTCCAGAGCTTTATTGTGCGTTGAATGAAAAAGAACTTTCTCCGATTAGTTTTAAATGTGCCCCATGCTAACTTCATGGAGTGCCCCCTAGTCCTTCTACTATCCGAAAGAGTAAATAACCGATTCACATCTACCCGTTCTAGACCTCTCATGATTTTAAACACCTCTATCATATCCCCCCTCAGCCGTCTCTTCTCCAAGCTGAAAAGTCCTAACCTCTTTAGTCTTTCCTCATAGGGGAGCTGTTCCATCCCCTTTATCATTTTGGTTGCCCTTCTCTGTACCTTCTCCATCGCAATTATATCTTTTTTGAGATGCGGCGACCAGAATTGTACACAGTATTCAAGGTGCGGTCTCATCATGGAGCGATACAGAGGCCTATGCCTATGCCTTTCCACTTCTGTCCAAGAGGTGAGTTGCAACAAAAAAATGTATTACATATCCCATTTATAAATACAAAATATAAGAACAAATCTACAATAAAAGTAAAGGAAAAGCAAATTCAGTATAAAATTATCACCAGTTAGAACTAGTTAATCAAGCCCAGCTCATCTAAGATCAAAAATAAAAACCATGAAAGTCCATCATAATACAGGAAATCTCTGTGAATGAGTCAGTCTTCCTAAGAACTATAGGCAAGATTAAAAGGCCACGCTTTAAGTTCTCTAAAAATTTGATAGTTTTTATTCAAACAGATTGACACAGGAGACGGGGCCACGTGGGAAGGAAGTGCTGAGATGGGACAGGGGACACGTGGGAAGCAAGCACTGACACAGGGGACAGAGGCCACGTGGGAAGCAAGTGCTGACAGAAGGGACGGGGGTCACATAGGAAGCAAGTTGTGACACAGAAGCAGGTGCCATGTGGGAAGCAAGGACTGACATAGGGGACAGGGGCCACATGGGAAAATGAGCGGAGGGAGGGGACAGGGGTCACATGGAAAGAAAGTTCTGACACAGGGGACACGGGTCACATGGATAACAAGGGCCACATGGGAAGCAAGGGCTATCAGTGAACAGGGGGGACCGGGCATGCATTGGAAGTAAATGAGGCAGCGTACGCAGAATAAAGGGGTCATGGCGTGTTCAGAGCCTGCCCTGGGATCTGACTGATATGCTTAGATTTGCACGCATTAATGTTTATGCACGCAAATAATTAACATTTGCCATAAGAACATATTGTTTATAAATAATTAACATCTGTTCTGGATATGGCAATAGGCATAACTTGGCTTGTACAAGAAAAGGGTTGTCACAGGACTATGTTGGGAATATTGTTTTATGCTTTTTTATTGCAATCAATGATGCTGTATAATTTTATGTTTTTGGATTTTTGTACATTGCTTTGGGCGATATTTTATCTGGAAAGTGATTAACAAATGTGAATAATTAAATAAATACCTCATCATCGTGTGTCACCAGCATCAGTTGCCCATCCATTAAAGTGAAGTTTGACACGTCCCAGACGGGCACCTCTGGTGATGGAGTCAGGGGCATCCGCGGCACGAGAGGGGCCATGTCTGTAAAAACACATGTATCTCCATAAACGGTGACCTTCCTCTTTATAAACGCCTGCAAAGCCACCCTCCCCACTCTTTCCCATCTGACTCTCCTCAAGGAGTTATTGTATTCAACCCCCCTCACCTTATTACTTCCCAACTGGCTCCCCACAGGGAGCTGTCATGCATAGTCTCTTTCTTTACCCCTTCTCAACCGGCTTTCATTGGGGAAACTTCATGAGTTGCCTCTTTCATTACTCCTTCACATCCAGCTCTCCTCAGGCAGTCATTGTGCTTGACCACCTTCATTTAACCTCACGTCCCATTCCCCCCACCCCCCGCTCCCTTCCATGCAGGTGCAGAGATAAAATATTGACACCTTTCTGTGACTGTGAGGGGTAAAGACCCAGGCATAGCTCTTGACAGCCCATCACAAACGAGTTAGGTTAATCCATTGAATCACCTTATCTATTGACTCTTTTATGTCATAAGAAGCCTAGAAATGAATTTCCCTGCTTTGTGATGGAAATTATTTGTGGGGACCCCCTTAGATTCCCCACTAGATAGTGAGTAGAGAAGTCAGCGCCAACCAGGTACAAGAAACAAGAAGAGATCATCCCTCGTAGGAGCACAGCTGAGCCATTGGGGTTGGGATACCAAGGTGTGTCCTAAGACACAGATGATCTCCCAAAACCTGCCTATTAGGAGACCCTTACATTGAAGAAGTCAAGGGGATCCTGTCTGCATGGCTTGTCCATGTGCAAAACACAAGAAACTGATTAATAGCCAAGTAAACATACTGCTTGCTAGATGGTTATAGTGGAAGAAGGTTTGTGGCAATAAACGTTTTTGTTGGAAGACCAGTTCATGTGTGGAGACTGTTTGGTTCGAGCCCATATAAACCCCCAAGGCCCTAGAAGATAATCTTCTCCCCCCTGCTCAGGGACACACCTACACTCTGAGAACCAGAGAATTATTCTCATTCAAATGGGCAAACAGTTCAGTGAAATACCCGGGCTCTGTACGCCAAGCATAATGTACGTAACAAAAACTTAATCAATGCCTAAAAGCTCCGATTCTCAATACAGTCTTCTAAGACCGCCTGGCAAATGTGATTTTCAGGAGATCCACCATGAATATACATGAGACATATTTGCATACAATGGAGGCAGAGCATATGGATATATCTCCGGTTTTATCTTTGTGGATTTCCCAAAAAATACGACTGCATTCTACTTTAACCAACACTTACCAAATAGAAGCATGTAAGAAGTGATTAATCTAAAAACATATGTATACCAACTGTCCTTCCAGGAGACAGTGACTGACAATTTCTTTGGCTTGTGGTCCAGCAAGGGGTTAAAAGATCAAAGATTTAGGGAGGGAGTTTGATGAGGAGGAATGGGAGCACACAGTTTGAAGAGTCAGTCAAGGGAACTCTGGATGGCTACAAAACTTTTTATCGTTGGTACTGAAATCCGGCACGGTTGCATAGAATGAATTTGAGTGACTCAGACACTGCCAGAGGAACTGTGGGGAAGTGGGATCCTTTTTTCTATGTGGTGGACTTGCCCCTTGATCTTGGTATTTTGGAAGGAAGTTCTATCATGGATTCGGGAGGCAACAGGGATACAATTGCCATTTGATCCGGAAATAATATTACTAGTTCTTCCATTACTGGGGATAGTAGGAAGTTGAGCCGCACGTGCCATACCCCTGTTCAGAAAGGAGGAGGAGAGGAGGTCCCCGGCGCCAGGTAGACGAACCCGCCTTCCACTTGCCTGCCCAACATTCCGATGAGGAGCTCCTGGCAGCGACACCGAAGGTGGGGAGCAGACCAACCAGCCCCAACAGCGACAGCTGGCTCGAGCGCCGACACCGGGAGCAGCAGGGAATCAGGCCACATGCGCCATACCCCCGTTCAGCATGAAGGAGGAGGGGAGGTCCCCGGCACCAGGTAGGCAAGCCTGCCTTTCACCTGCCTGCCCAACATCCCTATGAGGAGCTCCTGGCAGCGACACCGAAGGTGGGGAGCAGACCAACCAGCCCCAACAGCGACAGCTGAAGTGCAAGCTCAAAAGTGATTATTGTATTACCTCCTACCTGGCTCTAGCAGTGTGCCTCAGGGATCAGTCCTGGGACCAGTTCTTTTCAATATTTTTGTGAGTGATTTGTCTTTTTGCTGACTCTACCAAAATCTGCAACAGTGTAGACAGCCAAGAAGGTGTGGAAAACATGAGGAGGGATCTACTGAAGCTCGAGAAATGGTCTAGCGTCTAGCAGCTAACATTTAATGCTAAAAAATGCTGTGTAATGCATTTAGGATGCAAAAATACAAAGAAGAGGAACAGCATTGGAAGTGAAATTCTATTAATCACAAGGAAGAGCGGGATCTGGTTAAACAGGTGGATAAAGCGATGGTAAAAGCCAGCAAGATGCTTGGCTGTATAGGGAGAGGAAGGGTCAGCAGAAAAAGGGAGGTGATGCTGCCCCTGGTGAGACCTCACTGGGAATACTGAGTACAGTTCTGGAGACCCCACCTTCAGAAGGATAGAAACAGGATGGAGTCGCTCCAGAGGGAGGCTGCTAACATGGTCAGTGGTCTTCATCCTAAAGCACATGGGGATAGATCTAAATAGGTACACCGTAGAGGAAAGGCGAGCTAGGAGAGATATGATAGAGACATTCAGATATCTCAAAGGTTTCCATGCAGAGGAGCTGAGCCTTTTTCAATGGAAAGGAGGCTCTAGAACGAGGGGGGTCATTGGGTGAGGGTGAAGGGGTAGACGCAGGAGTAATCTTAGGAAATATTTCTTTACATAAAGGGTAGTGAATGCCTGGAACGCCTCCCAGTGGAGGTGGTGGAGTCGAAAACAGTATCTGAATTCAAGAATGCAGGGGATCTCTGCGGGAGTGCTGGGAATGGTAAGTCTAGATAAATTAGACAGATGGGCAGACTAGATGGGCCATATGGCCTTTTTTTCTGCCATCCTGTTTCTATATAAGTAGGATGAAGGTAATGATGACAGTTTAAAACCTACAGAGACAGCAAACCACATCCTGCAATCGCAGACACTGATTCTCCATGCAAGCAAAACAAGTCCCCCATGAAAGAGCCGAGTCTCGCACCCCCAGGAAATCTCACACTTCTGCAGAAACGGATGAGTATTCACATCCTGTCAGGAGCAAAGTCCTACCTCTGCAGTAGTGGCTGAGATGGGAGAGAGAGACCCCCCCTAGCATGGAGGCGGTTCAGAGAAGGTCAACGAAAGTGGTGTGGGGTGTGTAACAGAAGATCTATGAGGAGAGGCTGAAGGATCTGAATACGCATAGCCAGGAAGAGAGGAGGTGGGGGGGGGGGGGGGGATATGATACAGAGCTTCGGATACCTGAAAGGTCACGAAATGAAACTCCAGAGGGGACGACTCAGAACCAATACCTGGAAATATTTCTTCACGGAGAGGGTGGTGGATACTTGGAAGGCCCTTCCGGAAGAGGTGGTGAGGACCGAAACAGTAAACAAATTAAAAAGGGGCATGGGATAAACACTGCAGATCCCTAAAGGCTAGAGGATGGACATGAGGAAAAGGATGCATAGGGGGTAACCTGCACGGAGTGACAGTTACTACCCTTAGCAGAGGGCACGGGGATTACCATCCTCAGCCAAGTAGCTTTGATTCTGTTGGTGCAGCTGCAACATCGCTCTCCGCTTCGGCGGCGTGGGGAATGGGGGGGCCGGTACGGAAGGAGAATTGGATTCGAACGTCGGCCGGCACTTAGAGCCTGACTTCTGTGGTCCGGGGTGCTGATACGCAGGCATTAGGGGAAAAGGGCAGGACGGCTTCTGTGGCCGAGTCCAAAAGCACAAGCACGTTCAAGCGGCGTTGTCTTCAGTGATCAGGAAGGCCGCTCACCCTGAAAAAACGTCGCTAGCAGTAATTTTGTCAAGGGTTTTTACTGTTGCTTGGTTCTGATCGTAAGTATCACCAGCCTTAGCGTAAGGCATGGGGGTAAGCAGCACAGCACGGCAATTATTACCATAAGAAACTTGCTGGGCAGACTGGATGGGCCATTTGGTCTTTTCCTGCTGTCATTCCAGTGTTACTGAGCTGGGGACACTGGGTCATTACCAGCTCAGAGGGGAGACTCCTCCTAACACCATGCTAGGGCCAGGGGGGAGGCAGTACCGCTGAACGGATCAGGACCAACGGCTGCAGGTTGTGAGTTGCTGCTGCTCGGCTTGGGTACCCCTGCCAATAGCAAGTGTGGAGGCGGGGGATGAGGGGGTCAGGGTGAGGAACTGGACACGGGAAGGGCATTTCAGAATAAGTGCATGTCGCTTCTCCCTGACCCAGCACACCCAGATCTTGTTTTGCACGGCCTGAGGCTCTATCACTTGCAAGAATCTATGACACAGCAGGTTTTTTTCAGTACTAGAAAGAGGAAGGCCGGGAAAGGGTAACCCCTGGGCTGGAAAAAACAAAACAAAAAAAGTGTAATAATTCCGTAGAATCCCACACGCCTGGCGCCTGTCTCCCCCGCAGGCCACCCCTGCGGTCGCCGGCAAGTCGCGTGTCCTCTCGGCACAGGGCCTGCGTCCGCCGCCCAGTGCTTCCTGCAATCTTTCATCCTTGGTTTAGATGGTAAGCTCTCCAGGGCAGGGAGCTTTAATTTCAACAGGCTCCAGACTGCACGGTCCTTCCTACGCCGAGGATGGCTTTCTGAATACCTAAGCTGAGCTCTCAGCAAGGGGGGGAGGGAGGGGGCAGTAAGCCTCCCGCCCTCAGAGCCCCGTTTTCTGGCCCAGCCCCTCAGATGTCTGCAGCTCAGGGTGATGGGGGGGGGGGGGGGGGGGCGCGGCCGCAGACATAGCACTCCCAGACCCTGGATGGGGGGGGAGTGTATTATCACTGCTGTTGCAGTGACACCTAGTGGCTAGAGGAGGAACGCCTTTGGGAGCTGCGGCCTTTTCTGCACTGCTGTAAAACACCCATGAAGAATACAGGGGACAGGGCCACAGTAACATAGTAACGATGGCAGAAAAAGACTAAATGGTCCCTCCAGTCTGCCCAGCAAGTTTCTTATGTAGTAAGTGTTGGTCTGTGCAGGTTGCTCTCAAACCTTATGTTAAGGGTGGTAATATTTACAATCAAAAACAAGTGACTGTAAAACCCATAACAAAATTACTGCTAGCAACATTTTTACAGGGGGAGCAGCCGATTTGACAACTCAGACAGTGCTGCTTGAACCCAGTGCTTTGCTCACGGACTTGGCCTTAGAAGCAGTCCAGTGCTTTTTCCCTAATGTCTGCATATCGGTAACCTCACAGATTGTAAAAGTCAGGGAGCAGCGTAGGCAGTCGTCTGAATCCGGTTCCCCCTTTTGACGAGAGCTAAACGGAAAAGAGCGAGGAGAGGGGCTGCGCACGATGGCTCCCTGACGAGAGCCGGGTGGGAAGCAGTAAGGAGAGCGCCTGTGCCTGACGGCTTCCCAATCATTAGCCAACAGCAAGCATGCCGGTGCCGTGCTTCTCGTGCGAGGGATGGCAGACTCGGCCCTTGTGCGGCGATTAATTCATGCCAGCCCTGGCTACGGATGGTGTCCTGGCTTTGAGACAGCCCAGACGCACGGAGCATGCAAACAGCTGGGCCTTCCGCCGATGTGCGAGGTGCATGCTAAGCGTTTCCTTAGACGCTGCCCCAGTTTCAGGCTTCAGGTTCGCAGTGAGATATCAGCACGGCTGCTCATCCCCCCCCCCCACCCACCTCCTCGGCTAAGAACTGGTCTTCTGCTGAACTAGCGGGTCCCTGCCTTTGCAAGCCAGGGACCCGCTCCGAGTGCTAACTGAGACACAGCGGGTGCCATTAGCGAGGTTTCTTACCTTTCTCGCTGGCTGCTGGCTCCTGCGCCCGTCTGCTCGTGCTCCTCTTGGCCAGCCTGTGAGACACGGACTGAAAGTATTTCCTAAACTTTATCTTGCTGTCGCCGCCGGTCTCGTGGCTCCTGCCAGCCTCCCTGTGCCCCTTCTCCGGGGCCGAGAACGCCCTCTGGAACAGGGACCTCTTGGCAGCCGCCCCGGGCTCCGGCGGCTCCGGCTCCGTGCCGGGGCCCTCCGCGGCGCCGCCGTCCCCCGCCGCCGTCTCCGGGTGGCTGTGCGCCCGCTTCCAGCTCTGAAGCTTGCCCCATTTGCCGCTGCTGCCCTGTGCCGGGGCAGGCGGACCCTTCCCGGTTCCCTTCTGCTGGGCTCTGGCACTCGAATGCCACCGGTAGGACCTCAGAAGAGACTTTGTCCGGGGCTGGGCCGTGCCCGGGGCCTCCTCCTGCTTATCCTCTTGCATTCCCTGGTGCAGTCTCAGTGCCGTCCGTTTTCTGAGCGGCCAGGGCTCTGGGTTTATGCCCCTTCTTGCAGCCCCTTACGAGCAGGGGATGCGGATCTTGCTTTCGCTCTGTCTGTAAGGTTTTTTTTTTGAGGGTTTTTTTTTTCTTAAAAGGAAGTAGGGGAGGTAGTTTGACTTCCTGAGCCCTGTACAGGCAACGTCGTGGTGGTTTTGTTTTTCGTTTGGTGCCCAAACCAGAACCTTTTGGTGCAAACCATGCAGAAAAACGTGGCGAAGGCCTGGGTATGCAGCAGTGAGGGAGATGGCACGCGACGGTGGGCTGGGGTGGCTGGAGAGGAGGTGGGCGCGCAGCCTTGGCGCTGGGTGATAAGCGTGCAGGAGCGAGCCCTCAGAAGAGCGGCGTGACCCTGAGAGGATGCCCTTTATAGTTAAAAACCTGCAAGGGGGAGGGGGGGTGGTGGTGCTGAGAGCAGCGAGGTATGGACGAGGGGGCGGGAGGGCACGCAAGCAGGGCAACATCATCTCGGGGCAGAGCTGCGGGCATCTGGGGCACGTGGCCGTCTGTCTGTCTGTCTGCCTGCCTGCCTGTGTTCCTCTTCTCTCCGACGGAGGGGGCGGCCCTTGCGTTCTGCTTTCAGCTCGGAAGCCATCTGCAGGTGCAAGAGGGACTCCTCAGGCCTGCTCCCTCTCCCTCCTTTTCATCTCTTTCACCCCTCCCCTCTTTCCCCCTTCTTCCTGTCTCTCCACCTCATCTTTTCTCTATCCCCCCCTCCTCTCACTCCCCCTCCTCTGCTCTCCTCCCCTTCCCTTTCTTTCTCCCACTATCTCCCCCTCTCCTTCCCCACTTTCAACCTTCCTCTTCTCACTCCCCCTCTTCTACTCTCTCCATCTCCTTCTCTTATCTAACTGCCCCTCCTCTCCTTCCCTTCCCCTACTCTCACCCCTCCTCTCCTTCTTCCCTTCTCTATCACCCTCTGCTCTCACTCTTCTTCCCTTCTCTCTCCCCTTCCCTTTTTTCACTCCCCACTCCTCTCATTCTCCCTCCTTCTCCCACTCTCCCCTCTCCTTCAATTCTCACTCATCTGCCTTTTCTTCCCCCTCCTTCCCTCCTCTCCCTCCCTCTCCTTTCTCACCCATCTCTCCTCCCCTTCTCTCACTCTCCCTCCTCTCCTTCCCTCCTCTGACCGTCCTCTCCTTCCCTCCTCTCATTCTCCCCCCTCACTCCCATGTATAGTGTTCCCGGTTTACACATCTCTGACCGGGATATTTTTGTTTTCTCCGACAGTTCAGGAGAATCAAAGGTTTCTGCCAGTAAATGCTGGAAAGGCATCGTCGGGGGGGGGGGGGGAGGAGAGAAAACAAAACTGGAAAACATGGCACAAAGGCAACGTTTCCGATCCGATGTTTCTGATCCGACAGAGGGAACCTGCTCCTCATAGACGGAGAGAGCTGGAGCACAGGTAAGAGCCTCACCCATAGGTGCCGGCTCTGCGAGAGGGGACGTGGGCAGCGGATGCTCGAGCAACCTCAGTATTCAGCAAACTCCTTCATCGTGCCCAGTTTGTGTTCTGCTCAACGCCCACAACCTATTTTGAAAAGTTGGATCCTGCGGCTTCACCATTCAGTTGTCGGCCAAACCCGTCCACGGAGAGAACCCCCCGATCCATATGTCTGGAAGCACAGGCACTGGGTACTTTTCACAACAGCTCTCTGCCCCTTCAGATCTGGATGTGAAGTTATACTGCAGTTATTTATTGTTATATATTTATGATTTGTTGTTGTTGTTGTTATATGGTACATTTTATGTTGATGGGATGGTGTTTTTATTGTATTGGTTGGGAGAGAATGTTATTGTCTAGTTGCCTGACGTGGATGATCACTCCCCCAGTGGGAGTAGGGATATTGTAGGTCTGCGATAGAGACCCTGATGTTTTATTTTTTGGTGTAAACCACTTTGCGTCCCCCGTTTCCGAGAGACAAGGCAGTATGCGAGCATAAATACGGAAGAGAAAATGAGCAGAGGGCCCGGGGGAAGCTCGGGGGGGGGGGGGGGGGGGAATTCAAAACAGAGACACCACGGGGTGTTAGCAGCCGGCTCCCGTCCGCGTCACAACAGGACGGGTCAGTCCTGGTTTTCTAAGTTTCGATTCCCCTCCCCTCTCTGGGAAAGCGGGAACTAGGAATCCACGCATGCCGCTAGCCCAGGGTGCAGGGTCTGACTTGCAAGGATGATTCGGGTCTCCAGCAGGGAGGGCTGCGGGCAGGGTGCTCAGACTGCCTCTGCTTTCGGTGGGGGGGGGGGGGGGGGGTCCCTATGTGGGGCAGTAACCAAGTTGGCATATCTCTGCGATTATTCATAAAAAATCTATTCCAGTTATTCCTTTTTTTTTTTTTTTGTGCATTTGGAAGATTTGTGATGTCGCAAACGGGCTCCCTTCCCCTGACGCGGGGCATCATCCCAACCGATCACAGCGCGGCTTTCTTCCGCCAGCAGGGCCAGGCCTCGACGCGCCCTCCCCCGGCTCAGGCTTGGCCCACAAGCTGTGGGTCAGAAGAGAGAGGCTGAGCTAGGCCTGGTTATTTACTCCCCGGCACCCTGTTACACCTATGGGCTTGGTAAATGCTGCCTGCCTCAGAGAACTTGGAGATAGGAGTCCAGGCAGGAAGTCAGAGGGGGGAGGCTCAGCCTGCGCCATGGCAGAGGAAGGGCCCCAGTGTTCACAGCAGCAGCAGCTCAAGGACCAGGGAAGGCAGCCTTCAAATCCCACGGATGGCCCTTATGTGATCGTCACTCCTTGGGGATCAATGCGGTCAAGGAGCATGCAGCCCTGTGCACATCTTCCGCGTGCCTACCTTACTGACCACGCATCAAGGAACTTTACGCGCAGTGGGATCACGTGCGAGGAGCGGTGCGCGCCGCTTAGCGCCCTGGCACGGAAATCCCGTGCTAATGAAGGCATTCGCTATTGCCTCCCAATGCTGGGGGCGCTGGCTTACCTCGGGTTTTCCCAGCACTGGGAATCGTACCCCTGGTGTGAGGCAGCGTGAAGCTTCCCGCGCTGGTGTCAGTCTATGGGCAGTTCCCGCGCCGGGACCTGTACTCGGTTCTTTTATGAACTTCTGCATGGAAATAATGTTTTGCTGCGCGCTGTCCTTCCTGAGGGTGCATTTTCTTGCCCGTCGCATTTAACTCCTGGTGCATTAGCATATCATGAGCTTACTGTACCAGGAAACCGGGCATGCATCGGCCTTGTAACCTCCAGCCCTCGATCTTGCATCTCAGGCCTGGACAAGGAGGCAGGAGCAGCGCTTTGGAGGCTGTAGTGAGGGGGTTGGGCACGCAGCAGGACACAGCATTCTTCTGTTGTGGCTCACGGACTGGCTTCTGGGGCCAGGAGAGCCCTCCGGGGACAGGGATACACCTACAGTACCTGTGTGTAGCTTGCCTGGAGTTTTACCAATGGAAAAAGCCAGGCGCTTAATCTAAATAGATTAAAATACAGCGTTGACCTGAAATGTGTTGTCAGCCCCACCACCTACACCGCAGCTCGTGAACTCCGGTAAAAGATTCAGCAGGGTACAGGGGGTAATGGGGTCCCATTTCCGCCCACAATCCCTCTTCTCAGTTTAAACGTCGGGCAATGGAAGGGGGGAGGGGAGGGACAGGTGCGAGTCTATAACAGCAGGCTTCAGGTGGGAAGGAAGGAGACGAGGCAGGTTCTGAAAGATTTGATGATGTGAGGAAGGTCCCTTGTTCCTGTCAGGGACACCAGGAGTTGCGCCTGAAGATAGGGCAGCAGCGGGTGCCGTCATATCAGGGCTTGCACAGACTGTGGCTGCATATTAGGACATAACACTGCCGTACAAAGCTTCTCTTCTGGTGGGTTTGTTTTTTTTTAATGACTTCTAAAACTCCTTTACCCCCTTTTTTCCCAGATTCCCCTGGCTGAAGTTCTGCCGAGGCTCAGGTCTCCTAGCAAAAAAGAAAAGGAGGAGCAAAGAGAAGATATTAGCAGGATTTAAAAAAAAGACCGTTTATCCATTTATTTACATTTCAGTTCATTTCAAAATTCGCCTAAGATGGTGCCAGATACATTGAATGTAATGCAGATTTCTGGGGATCCCTGCAGGATCTCACAGCGCAGGAGACAACGTCCTCCCCCTGTATCTAATGCAGATTTCTGGGAGTCCCTGCAGGATCTCACAGCGCAGGAGACAACGTCCTCCCCCTGTATCTAATGCAGATTTCTGGGAGTCCCTGCAGGATCTCTCAGTGCAGGAGTCAACGTCCTCCCCCTGTATCTAATGCAGATTTCTGGGGATCCCTGCAGGATCTCACAGCGCAGGAGACAACGTCCTCCCCCTGTATCTAATGCAGATTTCTGGGAGTCCCTGCAGGATCTCTCAGTGCAGGAGTCAACGTCCTCCCCCTGTATCTAATGCAGATTTCTGGGAATCCCTGCAGGATCTCACAGCGCAGGAGACAACGTCCTCCCCCTGTATCTAATGCAGATTTCTGGGAATCCCTGCAGGATCTCACAGCGCAGGAGACAACGTCCTCCCCCTGTATCTAATGCAGATTTCTGGGAATCCCTGCAGCTTCTCACAGCACAGGAGACATCGTCCTGCCCTCTATCTAATGTAGATTTCTGGGAGTCCCTGCAGGATCTCTCAGCACAGGAGACATCGTCCTGCCCTGTATCTAATGTAGATTTCTGGGAGTCCCTGCAGGATCTGTCAGCACAGGAGATAACATCCTGCCCTGTATCTAATGTAGATTTCTGGGAGTCCCAGCAGGATCTGTCAGCACAGGAGACATCGTCCTGCCCTGTATCTAATGCAGATTTCTGGGAGTCCCAGCAGGATCTGTCAGCACAGGAGACATCGTCCTGCCCTGTATCTAATGCAGATTTCTGGGAGTCCCTGCAGGATCTCTCAGTGCAGGAGTCAGTGTCCTCCCCCTGTATCTAATGCAGACTTCTGGGAGTCCCTGCAGGACCTCACAGTGCTTAAGACAACGTCCTCCCCTGTATGTAATACAGACTTCTGGGAGTCTCTGCAGGATGTTACACTGCAGGAGGCAATGTCCTCCCCTCTATCCTGTGATTTCTGGAAGACAGCTTTTGCGCAAGGATTTAATTTCCTGCTGCATCCAAAAAAATTCCCACATGCAGGCAAATACTGCTGCACAACGAGGGCTACTAATTTAATTTCATAAAGGACATCTCGATCCAGTCCCGTTTTTTTTTTTTTTTTTACCTACCCACTACATGCTGGGATTTGTAGTTCTGATTTCAAGATAAAAGACAGACAGGCAGTGGCGGTAACACCAGGATAGGCTCAATGTCTCCTTTATGGCAGGGAACTGTTGGCCAGCCTAGATAGGACTTGTACCCAAAAGTCCCCCTTCAACACAAACTTTCTCTTGGATGAACTTTTCCTGTGAACTTATTTCGGCAGGAAATTTAAATTACTGAGTAAAAAAAAAAAAAAAGATGTGAGGCCTGCCCTTGCCTATCATCAGCTTGCTAAGCTCTTGCCAGCTTAGAAAGGAAATATCCAGGCCTGGTATTTCCATGCTGGAACCACCCTGGTGCCACAACCCTGATAAACACGGTGCGAAAAGGATTAAACGCTACCTTAAATCTGTTCCACGTCTTTATCTCTGCGAAGAGTGCGTCGCCGGGGCAGGAGGTGGCGACCACTTGCCGATGACCCTGGATGGAGAAGGTGCTGACCAGCTTGGCGCCCCTCACGGCGCAGTTCAGGAAGTTGTCCCGCACCAGTTCTAGGGCGAATGCTTCTGGCAGGTCCGCGGTGTAGTTTCCAATGAAGCTCACGCCGTAGCCTCTGCTGTTGTGACCCTTGGTGTGGGCTCCCTGCCAGGACCAGCCTCGCCCTTCGTAGAGGTAGCCATCCGAGCCCACAACGAAACTGGGGACAGAATGTGGGCACTTGTTAGAGCAGGACCCGCGGAAACGGACAGCGCTCAACCCCACCCCGCCCCCTCCCAGGCTTCCTCAACTGCCCACCCCCATCCGCTGCCCCAACTCAGAGCAGGGGGGCAGTTTCTGAGGAGAGCCAGGTGGAGAGGAATAAAGGAGAGGAGCTGTGAGAGAGCCAGATGGAAAGGCGTAAGGAGTGCTTTTGCATGATGGCTACCTGATGAGAGCTGGATGGAAGGAAGGAGGAGACTGGTTTTGCACAATGGCTCACAGATGAGAGCTGGAATGGAAAGAGTAAGGAGCATGGCTGTACCTGGCTAACCAACGAGAGCCAGATGGGAAGAAATCAGGAAAGTGGCTGTGCCTGATGGCTCCCCTGATGTAAGGAGATACAAAAGGGAAGGCGTTCTCACCTGTATCCGATGTCATCCCAGCCCCGGTCCTTCTGGTGGAACCGCTGCATGCTCCTCATGTTTTCCGCACAGGCAGGAAATGATCTGCACGGCCGGCTGGGCTCGTAGGTGTGATGGATGTAGAGAAACTCCAGGGGCAGGGCGAGGAGCGTGGGAGTCCCCTTGTACGGCTTGGCGCCCCACATGCAGCGCGGCACAATCGCTGGGCATTCTGCAATCGAGCCCAAAACATATTAATATACCAGTGGGGGTGACCTCTGGGTGACCCAGACCCCTGGGCACCAGAGGTCTCCTCTTCTGACCCAAGTTATTCCGCAACCAGACCTTCAAGTGCGACCGCTCGCTCTTATCGGTTTAAAAAAAAACAAAACCGGCAGAGGACCGCGTTTATCAGACAACGGTCGCCCCTGCTTTCCACATCCTGGGCTTTACCTTCCAGTGTCACTCTGGCAGGAGCCAAGCAGAGGTGAGGCGGGAGTCATGGGGCAGTGGCGGCATGCAGGCCTTGCTGGAAGGATCCAATTGTCATTTCATCTGATTATTTAAATTTGCTGTTCCGCTCCCACCAACGTAGGAGGCTTGAAGGGGATAACGTACGAGTAAAACCACACCGATAAAATGTACAGTTAAAGCCCCACTCTTCACCCCGGGAACGGCATGAACAACTATACAACCTCCCATCGGTCAAAATCTCCCTCATCCCCTGCTGTCAACCTTAGAAGCCCATCATCTAGCGAAGAGGATCATCAAAAGGCTGCTGGAAGAGCCAGGATTGTACTCCAGCACCCCCACCCTTCCCTACTACCACCCACAAGTTAGATGTTTCTAGGCAAAACTCTGACGGGACTTAATTCCAGAGACAGGGGAACGCATTGCTTTCTAGCACATCCAGTTGAGCTGCAGATAAAGGACCTTTGGCGAGATCTTAAAGCTCTTCCCGGCGGATAACTGTGAAGAAGCCGGCCTAGACCAACGGGAGCCGTGGGGTGTTGCTTAATGCACCCGAGTAACGGTAATCAAAACGGTGAACTTGATCCTGTGCTCTTCCCCGAAGCCGGCGCAGCTCCGCCGAAGCTTCCTTTCTCCCGCACAGCGTTCCAGAGTCTCCTGCCTGCAGACCCCAAATGGAAGGTTGCGAGAGGGCAGTGGCGCCCACCCCCCCCCCCAGCATGACGCCCTGTGCCGCTGCAGATCGCACGCCCTGAAAGCCGGCCCTGCACCCGGGAAACTTGCAGCCAGTCTTTGCAAGCAAGTTCAAAGGGATGTGGGCCACGGCAGGAGACCTGAGGATGTGTTTAATTTGATACTAACTAGGCAGGAGGCCTTCCTTTTTAGTTTTTATTTTATTTTTTCCTGGGAATTTATCTGTGTTTGTTACCTCAAGAACGAAAGCGGGAGAAATCAGGGGGGGGGGGGGGAATTGTCATTGCTATGGGTAAGTATAATTTTTGTTTTTGTAGTAAACACTGATAAATTCTCCAGGAAAAATACATAAAACTGAAAAAAAAAAAAAGGTTCCTGTGCTTGGAATTTTTTTTTATTTTTGTATTAATTCTGCAGTCGTTTGCCCATCCTCCTTCATTTTTTCCCGCTTCTCGTTCCTTTCGTGCGTTTTCGGCTTCGTGTGACTGGAGCAGATCTCACAGCCTCCCGCGCCGCCAGCTCAAGCTGCAACCATTGCCCTCCTGAAATCCAAACCCCCCCAACACCTTTGTCCGAAAGCCGTGTGGGCAAAGTCTGCGGATCAGTTTAGCGGCAGGGTTTTGGGGGGGGGGGGGGGAAAATGCCGCCTCTTTTGCTCTGCACCTCACACCCCCTCCCCCACCAGGATTTCATGTCCTAAAATTTCTGCAGTGGGGAAAAAAATCAATTCCACAGCAAAACAAAACAAAAAACCCCACAATAAAAAATAAAAAAAATACGCAGGCATAGATTTGTGGAGAAAGTGTCTGAGGGACTGACAAAGTGACTTGTGATCTTTCGGCATTTTCTTGGTTTGCCCACACAAACTTTAAATCTGGCCCTAATGCTCAAACAGAGATTTGAAACTGCAAATCCTGTTTTGGAGTAGTGTTCGGGTGCATCCCTTAAGAGGTGACATGTGGGGCGCACTGCTGACACCGACTGCTCTACTGCCCTGGCACAAAAGGGATATCCTCTCCTCCTTCCCCCACCCTGCAGCTGGAACTGCATCAGGGGGGAGAGATTTACCGGAGACTGGGGCCGCCACCTCGCCTGGGTCAGGGACAGCGTTTCCATTAAGCAAACTGGGCAGTCGCCTAGAGCACCAACATTCTTGGGGTGGAGAAACCCTGCCAGCGCGAGACCCAGAGGGACGGCATGAGGCATGGGGCACATTTAAAACTAATCGGAGAAAGTTCTTTTTTACTCAACGCACAATTAAACTCTGGAATTTGTTGCCAGAGGATGTGGTTAGTGCAGTTAGTGTAGCTGGGTTTAAAAAAGGATTGGATAAGTTCTTGGAGGAGAAGTCCATTACCTGCTATTAAGTTCACTTAGAGAATAGCCACTGCCATTAGCAATGGTTACATGGAATAGACTTAGGTTTTGGGTACTTGCCAGGTTCTTATGGCCTGGATTGGCCACTGTTGGAAACAGGATGCTGGGCTTGATGGACCCTTGGTCTGACCCAGTATGGCATTTTCTTATGTTCTTATGACAGATCTCATGCTATCAAAGAAGAGAGCGCTGTGCTGGAGCCACTGCCACCGGCAGGAGGGAGCACTGTGCTAGAGCTGCCAAAAGTATGTAAGCTGGGGAAGAGGGGTGCATGGCCAAAGGTTCGCCTAGGAAGCCAAATACTCTTGCACTAGCCCTGAACCAGGTCAATCTGAAGAGGCTCGTCTGGTCTTGGGTCTGTCCCATTGTATGCCTGGAAATGTAGTCCTTAGATTTCTTAGGGAAATCAGAACTACAACTCCCTGCACGCAATGGGGCAAAAAAAACCAGGACTGGAGTTTCTTCTTTGGGTTCACTTGAGTGGGGTGGCTACCCTACTGGAGATCTGCCTGGGTACTTTCAGCTGCCTTAACAATAAGCATTTCTTTATTTTTAACACTGTAATTCTCTTTGTAAGAATCTGTGCAATGTACCTAGATAAAGATAATGAAACTGCTGCACTGCAGTGCTAGCTAAGTTTCTTAGCTCCCTGTCTTCTGCTGTGCCCGGGAGGGAAATGTTGGTTATCGTCCCATACAGGATCAGCGAGTTCTTCACCGCCTCCTTTAACTTCTCCAGGCTAGTGACCTGTTGGAAATTTTTACGCCTGAAATTGCTCCTCATGTGCTCGTCCCCAGCCACTCCGCCGGCAGTGTAGTAGGCTTTCAGCAAAGTGCTGATTCTTTGTGGGGGTTCGACCTGGCCTCTCTCACTGATGTAATGCCCTAGGATGACTCCATCCAGTGCTCCGTTGACGAAAGCATTGGTGAGCGAGGAAGGGGGGCCCAGCAGGGTGAATACCCGGGGCAACAACACGTCATCCCAGCATCCGTCGGGGCCCATGGCCGCCTGGGTCTCATTCTTCTGGAACTCGAGGAATGCCAATCCCAAGTCCTTTGCGATCGTCACAGAGTAAAGAATGTCTACATTGCCGGGCGACACTTTATCCATGTTGAGCGAAGGTACTGCTGTTGCACCAGCCTTGGGTGGATCTTTCTCCATGGCGGGCAAAGCTACATCACGGTTCCTCTTCAGCCCAGCTTCCAGCCCAGCGATAAGAGGACACAGTGCTACAGTGGTCCCATCCGGCACCAGGACTACCCCATGCTCTGTAGACGAGTCCAGTCTGTGCTTCATCAGCAGTTGGATGAGGGATCTCTGCCCCTCGGTTATGGAAGGCAAGATGGGCTCCGGCACCAGAGGCCTCCCAAGGACATACTGGTGGAACTCATCATTGGCACAGCCGCCAACCTCCCTCAGAAGCTCCATCGCCGATGTCGTCGGTGAGGCAGAGAGATGGTCTTCCAGCACTTCTAGGACATTGGTGAAATTGTCCATGTCAAAGGAGCCTAGAAAGAAATTATTAAAAACAGGCCATAAATAAAAAATATATAGCGTTTATCATCCCCCCCTTTATCAGACACCGCTTGTGCAATAGGGGAATCGAGGCACAGGAAAATAAAAACGTCCATCACCCAACCCGGGCAGGATGACGTCGCATGCCATAAGAGACATCGCTCACAAAAGCTGTTACTGCCCCCTGCACACCGAAACGGCAAGCGGTGGATGTGCCAATACACTTTCCGTATCTTAAGCTCGTTTGCAGGACCCGCAAAGAGTCTCGCAGCTTCATTGCAACAGCAAGCACCGTCAGGCCTACAAAACCTCGATAAAGTTCAGCTGTTGCGATGGATTCCTATGGAACTGAGACATGATGATGTCATCATGAGCAAACAAAATGGCTCCCACCATGGAAAAGAAACACAGAATCTTCCAGCGTCTTTTTGCAGTGGGGAGAATCCTGCTGCCTGAGCAGGAAGCAGTTATGCCTTAATTACGGCAGTCATCCTGTTTGCGCTGGTCTAATTAATGTAATACTGACAGGGTCTGCTGTGGGCTATCTGTGGCTAATTTAATCAGAAGCAAATTAGTGCCGTGGTTAATAATTAGCAGATTCACCCTGAGGATCCAGTTACAGATTTTTGCTTTTATTATTCCTTATGCTGCAAGAAAAAAGTTATCTTTGGGTGGGGGGGAAGAGGAGGCAAATATCTGGCACTGCTCTGTCCCTCTCCCCCTCCACCCCTGGAATTATTCCCGTGTATATAAATGTTTGCACATCTGTGAGGTTTGCAAACTTGAGGCCCCCATGTGCTCAGTTCTGAGGCGAGGCTGTGCCACAGGGGCATACGCAGTTCATGTGGATGAAAAGGTTACCAGATGACTCTTAAACCGGTCCTGGTTTTACCCCCCAGTGCATGCTGGGAATTGTTGTTTTCGATTTCTCTTAAACCCATTTAGAACCACATCTCTGCGTATGCGATGGGGCAAAACCGGGTCTGACCCGGGTAACCCTGCGGTTTATGACAGACGACTTCGATTTAATCTTTCTCAAGCTCCAAGGATCTGTGAGATGCAGGAGATTCGGGTTCCATTCCTAGGCCCACTTTCTGCTCCGCTGGCCAGCCAAGGATGGGGACGCCGCAGAGTAGTCTCTCGTGACACCCAGACGGTGGAAGCGGGAAGGGGGAAGTTCCATCTGTCACTCAACAGAGACCCCTACAGGCAGGAGGAGACAGGGTGCAGGCAGGCTCCGAGAGGGGGAGCCAGGGTGGCCCCTGGCACCCAAACGATAACTGTTGTTGTGATGGCCGGGTCATAAACCGAGGAGGGAGGGGGTAAACCCTGGGGCAGCTGCAAATGAAGGCTCATGACCAGGGCAGCAAGAGGATCACCATTTCCCTGATGACCCAGAGCCATCTGATAACCCTACCACTGGCCCCAATAGACTTAGCTGGGTTCTGATTGACCCAGAAACCCCAAAAGGAGCGGGGAGGGGGAACTACCGGACTAAGATCAATTAAACCACTCAAGTTTGGAAGGGGTTATCAGATGGCTCCGGGGGTCACGGGAGAGGCCCATCCAGCCCTGGTTTCAGCTTTCCTCCCTCCCTTCCAGAATCTGGATCTACGACTCCCTGCATGCAAATCGGACAGGGGGGGGCGGCGAGGGCAAGAGGCTCAACCTGTCCAGATTGCACAGAAGTATGCGGCAATTATCTGGATATCGTGATCCACAGGAAAGCACAAAAAAAAAAAAATCCTCAGAGACTACTCCGGATAATGAGCCTTCAATTATAGTCTCGGAATATCCGAACAGGCAGCCACAGCGATCTAACTTCTAGAGAACTCAGCTCTTATAACTAAACATTTTCCCCAGGAGATTGCTTTTCCCAGCCAGGGAGATGCTTCAGCAGTTTTTTGTTTTTTTGCAGAAGGTGGGGAGAGGAGAGGGCTGGGCGATGGAGCACTGGACCTCTGGTGCCAAACGGGGCGTACAAGGCGCAGTCGAGAGATCCAGCACGTGGCCGGGTTATCCCCGAATGTGCCCTTTAGCTTTCATGAGCTTTCGTGGGAATGGGTTCGCCGAATGCCGGCCATTTGTGCAACCCTTGTGGGCTGCAGGCGGGACGCTTAGAAACGATTGCGCGGATTACTTCAGAAAGTTTTTATATTCTCACCTCGAGCAGGCCTGGCCAGGACACAGAGGCAGAAGAAGAGGACGGCGGTCCCGGGGGTAGGTGAAGGCCCCATGGCTCGGGAGAGTGGACTGGCCTCAACTTCGCTCTGCCGCTGGACTTTGTCACCGTGGGGGTGGAGACGATTTTTTTTATTTTAAATTAATCAGGAAGCCCGAAACATCTCACGGTCAGGATTGTTAGAGCAAATGCTAAAGTTCGGTGTCCTGAACCTGGGTTAGCAAACAAACAAAAAAAAAAAACCAGAGAGACTGATCTGAAAGGGTCATAAGCAGGTCACCAGAATTATTTCTTACAGCTTGATCTTCTGCAGTTCCATAAGCATCAAAGCAAGTTACAGATAATGCTCAATGCATAATACACTGTGAAAGAGGAGATTTGAGGGAGGAAGGTCGTAAAACCTTTCTGTTCCTTACCATACAATAAAAAAATTTACAGAAATAATAAAAATATATATATATATCCCTTCCTCTGCCCATCGATTCAGGATAGACTGCTTATGTCGGGATTTCTCCGATCATTGAGCCTAACTTTCAGGCCGATACAGTAAAGTTTGCGGGAGAGCGGCCGAGCGCCTGCTCTCTCGGCACGCGCACAGGCCAGTGTCCTGTGCGCGCGATTCAGTAAACTAAAATATTTAAATTAGGGCCGGCGGTAAAAAGAGGCGCTAGGGACACTAGCGCGCCCCTAGCGCCTCTTTTTGGCCAGGAGCGGCGACTGTCAGCGGGTTTGACAGCCGACGCTCAATTTTGCCGGCGTCGGTTCTCGAACCCGCTGACAGCCACGGGTTCGGAACCCGGACGCCGGCAAAATTGAGCGTCCGGTTTTCAAGCCATGGACCGATTTCAAATTTTTTTTTTAACTTTCTGGACCTCCGACTTAATAGCGCCATGATATTAAGTCGGAGGGTGCACAGAAAAGCAGTTTTTATTGCTTTTCTGTGCACTTTCCTGGTGCCGGCAGAAATTAGCGCCTACCTTTGGGTAGGCGCTAATTTCTGAAAGTAAAATGTGTGGCTTGGCTGCACATTTTACTTTCTGTATCGCGCGGGAATGACTAATAGGGCCATCAACATGCATTTGTATGTTGCAGGCGCTATTAGTTTCGGGGGTGTGGATGCTCATTTTCGACGCACTATTACCCCTTACTGAATAAGGGGTAAAGCTAGCGCGTCGAAAACACGCGTCCAAATGCAGGTTAACAGTGTACTGTATCGGCCTGTTTGAAGGTCCCGGGGATCTGCTCTTCCCCAAGCTGATACGTCTGGATTTTGTCTCTCCCCGCTCCTTCTACCAGACCCCCCCCCCCCCCCCAAAAAAAAAACCTGGCGATCCTGGCTCAGAAAACAGTCCTCAGGCCCAAAGGCTGCAGGCGAGACTCCTCTCCTGGTCTCTGATTTTACTGGATTGGGCATGCTGAAAGTATGATTCAGGCTGAGTTGCATTGTATTCCCTCCTCTATCCCTCTGCTGCACAGCTTCCGGCGGCCTGGGGCTCCTGCAGTGACAGGGAGAGGCTTCTCTCCTCGTTCCTCCCCTGGAGCTGAAAATTTCTGTCTCTCGGGAGCTGGGAGCCCCTGCTCTCGCCTCCTCCTTGCAGGCTCTCTGTAGTAGGAACTGCACTCTCCTTTGGGTTTCCGTTTCCCTATAGGACCACACCACTCCAGGCCTGGAAGATATTGTTTCAATCCCCGCTGAGGGTGTACATTTTAGCAGGGAATCCAGTAGTTGCCTACATTTAGAGACAGCGAGATTGGCAAAGGTAAATTTTGTTTTCTATCAAGCCCCTTCCCTTTGGTCACTGGAAGTGGTAGAGGTGGCCAAGGGCATAAATATTGATGTTGGTCTGTTTTTCACCTGTTTGTTTGTTTATTTATTTATTTTTGTATAACAGCTTTTGTGGTAGCTTCACACCGGTGTACAATAGATAATAGCAAAAGAATAAAATACATCCATAATCCATATCTTAAAACTACTAAATAATACTAAAAAAAATCATAATACATATACAATAGATCAATTTTTCAATCAGGAACAAATAAAATTAAAACAAAATACAATGAGATAAAATGAAATAAGAGCCTGGAACCTTCTTTAAGACATCAAGTAAATGCCTGTAAAAATAACCATGCATTACTCTGGTCCTTTAAAGACACAAAGCGCCGCGTTCAGCCTAGAGCTTTGATCTATGGTTGGCTTTGTCCTGCCAGCTCAGGAACCTCTCTCTCTCTCTCTCTCTCAAAGTAACCGAGGGAGAGACCACTGCAGTCTCTTAAGACTGACACAGTCCTGCAACACACAAACACTAGCAAGGACACTCCATGCCTACCCTCATCATGCCTCTCGTTTGGATCCATGGTGAGGTCACACTTTGAGCAGCATGTGCAGTTCTCTTCATGTTAATCTCAAAATAAAATATAGCAGAACTAGAAAAGGTGCAGAGAAGGGCAACGAAAATGATAAAAGGGATGGAAAGGCTCCCTTATGCAGAGCTGTAGCTAGTCTATGGCCAACGTGGCCTCAGCCAGCCAGTAGAGAAAACTCGAAGAATGGTTGGGATTCAATGCCAAGAGCTGCAGTCATGCTTTTACGGTGCAGAAATGCAAAGGAGCAGTACCTGCTGAGGAGTGAAAGTCTGATGTGCATGGACCGAGAGACAGAGACCTTGGGGTGAGACTTTGGGTCTCAGACGCACATTTAACTGTCAACTATTAATGCCTGCCTGGAGCAGACGTTAATAGCTGTGCACATCAAAAAAAGTACAGGAAAGCAGAAAAAACTGCTTTTCTGTACTGCCTCCTACTTAATATCGTTGTGATATTAAGTAGGATGAAAAATAAAAGTTAAAAAAAAATTGACAGTCGGACCCATCACGAAAACCGACGCCGAGCACCTCCTTGCTAACGCGACCCCCAAATTTTAATATTGCATGGCACCCCCCTTGGGGGCGCCTGGGGCGTGTTAATAGAGCGGGCACTGACTGTTCAGCGCCCGCTTTCTACGCGACTTTATTGCATCAGCCCCGAAGGCGACAAAGCAATCTGACAAGGCAATACTAAGGATGCTGGGCTACACAGAAAGAGCCATAACCAGCAGGAAACATAATTAAATTTCATATATGGAGAGTAACCCCTTCCCCTCGATGTTTTGGCAGAACCAGAAGATTGGAAGTGCATGCCAGAAGATGCAAGAGTGGAAACGCATTTTTGTGCTATGTCATGAGCCTATGCTTTCAACTCATTTAAACCAGAAGCACTTGTGGAGGAAGAAATGTATAGCCATGGGGATAGGGAGCTTGACTTCCCTGTCTGTGCCCTGCAGCAAATGCTGGGGACCACAGAACAGGCTGGATGGATGTCACAGACAAATCTGGGCCTTCAACCAATCCTCCCAGCCCGCAAAGCAGATCTGGCAAAGGGGCCATCGTTTCATAACCTTTATTTCCGTGCATTCAACATTGCCACCACTCTACTTGAGTTTAATGAAATCGATAGTAAAAAAAAAAACCAACAACGACAAAAGTGCAAATACTGGCATGCAGGGCAAAATGAGGACTGGTTCAGCCTCTTGGTACGACCTGGAGGGAGGTGGGAACCCTCGCAATACACATTTAAAATCATGGGAATAACGGGACGGAAGAAGACCAGCTCCGCTTTACAGCACATGGCCACCGTTTGCCGCCTTCCGCATACAGCCCCCTGCGCCTCAGAAAGAGGCTAGAACGCAGAGCCGATGACGTGTAAACAGGTTGGAACGTACGCTTTCCCCCTTTCAGCGGCCGATGATTCAGAAAGAGGCTTGGAACGTTTCACTTCCCCCTTTCAGCGGCTGGAGAGTCAGAGGGAGGCTTGGAACGCACACTTCCTTTCGGCGGCCGGAGAGTCAGAAGGAAGTTTGGAACCCATTCAGCGGCTGGCGGGGATCAGAGCGAGGCTTGGAACACACGTCCTTTCGTGTTGGGTGCGCGCTGCTTCCCTTTGCTCCGTGGTTTCCAGGCGCCCGGTGCAGGTGGGTCGCCGTCTGGGACAGTCCATTTGGTGGCCTGCAGGAGTTGGCGGAAGCGGTGCTTCTTGGGGCGGAGACCATTCCTCTTGGAAACCGCTCTTATTGCTAAGGCAGAGGGTGAGGAGAGAGCTCTACTTCCCCTTCCTAAATTTGAGAAGAAACAAGGAGTGGCGGCATCTGATTGCTAAAAGCCTGGATGTTTATTTTTAAAGTAGCACAGCCATCAAGATCCCCCCCCCCCCCCCCCCCCAACCAGTGTGCCCATTTGCCCTTTCTATTGCTGTATCGCAAATGCTTAATTTTTTTTCTGGTATTGCCCCTGACCGCTGAGATTCCTCTGTGCTTATCCCATGATTTACCCCTCAGCCCCTAAAGATCCTCTGTGCTTATCCCATGATTTACTCCTCAGTCCCTAAAGATCCTCTGTGCTTATCTCAGGCTTTACCCCTCACCCCCTAAAGATCCTCTGTGCCTATCCCAGGCTTTACCCCTCAGCCCCTAAAGATCCTCTGTGCCTATCCCAGACTTTACCACTCACCCCCTACAGATCCTCTGTACCTATCCCAGGGTTTGCCCCTCACCCGCTAAAGATCCTCTGTGCTTATCTCAGGCTTTACCCCTCACCCCCTAAAGATTCTCTGTGCCTGTCCAAAACTCACTGCTACCACTCCTGAGTATCTTCTGTGCCCATCCCTGGCTTTACCACTTGCTCTCCGACTGCTGATGATCATCTGTTGCTGTTCCAGGATTTATCAATCTGCTAAGGATCTATGAAGTGCGTGGGTGGTGTGCTGTAGCATGAGCAGCATTTGGTAGATGTTAGCATGTCCTGTGGGGGTTTTATTCTAAGTTCTAGGATACCTTGAACATTGTGGATGTTGAGGGCCAACAGCCGAATTGCTGATCCATTGCATACTGCAGTGCCGTACTGAAAAAAACAAAACACAAGGCTCTGGAGTGTCCGCCAATGGTGGGAGGGAGAGGAGAGGAGATTTGATCAACTTATTTGTGATACTTAACACAGTTAAGAGGAGGAAAGCTTGGACAACTTAACATCAGTCACTTGCTTGGAGGTTGGGCAGATTAAGATATGTTGAGTAATAATAATACAGATCCTTCATTGTGCTAGTCAGTAATGTTTTTAGGTTATTTAACTTTTCCCTTCTGGCAAGTTCTTTTTCTTTTATCTGACTTGGCATGTGCTTTACTGGTCCTGGAAAATGGATATGTGTGATCTTATAAAGACGATTATCTCATGTTTAAGTCCAATAAAACCTATCACAATTTGTAAAGAATTCTGCTTTTTCCATGACCAGTGCAGCTAATGAAGCCACATTACTTATTTAAATTCTTGCCTCAGAGAATTGTGCTAAAACTCAATTTAAAATATGTTTTCTTGTAGAAAATGGATGCACGGTTCACCAGAGGCAAATCTGCCATCCTAGAGCGGTCTCTGACACGCCCGAAAACCGAGGTCAGCTTGAGCGCATTCACCCTGCTCTTCTCCGAGATCGTCCAGTACTGCCAGAACCGGGTCTACTCCGTCTCAGAGCTGCAGAACAAATTATCCGAGCTGGGCCAGCAGGTGGGGGCCCGGATCCTGGACGTGCTGGTGATGAGGGAGAAGAATGGCAAGCGGGAAACCAAAGTCATCAATATCCTCCTCTTCATCAAGGTTAATGTGTGGAAGGCCCTGTTCGGGAAGGAGGCAGACAAGCTGGAGCAGGCCAACGATGATGACAAGACCTATTACATCATTGAGAAGGAACCTCTGATCAACACCTACATCTCCGTGCCAAAGGAGAACAGCACCCTTAACTGCGCCTCCTTCACGGCAGGTGTCGTGGAGGCCATCCTCACATACAGTGGCTTTCCTGCCAAGGTCACTGCCCACTGGCACAAGGGCACCACACTGATGATCAAGTTTGACGAATCTGTTATCACACGGGACAAGGCACTGGATGGGCGTTAGGTAGAGTAGAAAGAGGAGGGGAGTTGACTGCCAAGCTATGGGTGGTTAACTGGTAGCTATAGAGACATCTGCAGGTTTTCGTTTTATGTGGACAGGTAATGTGGAGTCTTGCTATAGTGATCACCTGAGGTCCTCTTATCTTGGAAAGCACATAGATGTGAGCAAAACTGTTGTTTTATAATGAGCTGCTGTGGTGAATCCCCTGAAGTCAGTGTGGTAGAAATCCAGTGGTGGCCCTAAAGACCCATTTTTGGCTTTCTGAGTTTCAGCTAGTAGGTGAGCACCCTCACCACAAAATTTCGACTGCGGCAGAAATCCACTGGTTAGTGATGACCATGAAAACTGATTTGGCCTAAGCCGATAGCCAGATGACTACCAGGATTTCTGCCACTCTGCCTGATAACTGTGATCGATTTTACTGCAGGTTTGTTGCTTTACAGTGGCGCTAAAAGCCTGCTATAGTGCTGTGGTTGTCATCCTGGAAGGAGGTCTGTAAAGGCTGTCAGAATGAAACCCTGTCAGGAAAGAAACAGTCTAAGAAGCAGAATGGCCTGACCCCACAGCTGTGTAGGAAACATCAAACCAATAGAGCTAATTTTTATTTTAGCATCTGAAAGTTTGAGGCTGCGTGCTTTCACTCTCATCATAGTATTGAAATGGGGGCCAGGAGGAGAATATGGAGCCATTTTGGCTGGTCCTGTGGCCTAACTGTAGGGCTGTACATCAAGGCTCCTTGCCTGAGGTGGCGGGGGTGGGAGAGGGTGCTTGAGCATGTTGCATGATGATTCTTTTGTGCCCCCAGAGCATCTGGCTAGGAGGAGGAAGCTACTGAAGCTGTACCTCTTTTGGCAGTTGAGGGGCACTGGAAACTTTATCCTTGGAGCAGACTTGCCTTCAAGCATTTAGTTGGCAAGGATTTTGGACACAGTTGTCCTGGAGAGGATGGGAGGGGAGCAGGGGAGTCTTGGACAGGAGTAGTTTTAATGAAAATCTCACTTAAAAAAAAAAGCAGACAACATTCCCACCTGTTTCCAAATGTATCCTTGCCTTCCTAATTACATCATCACAGTCGTACAGATGTGCCAGTATTGTCTGGGTGTGGTTTTTATTCCATGTACTGTGCTTGCAGTTGTGTGTCAGACACAGGTTAGGAAGGGGTATAGTAATTGCTGACTCCTGCTGTGAGCAAAGAAGCAAACTGTAGGAAGGCTTCACTGGAGCAGACTGTATGCCAATAAATATGAATGCTTCAAGTATGTTCCTGAGAACTGGTAATGCTTGTCACTGACCCAAAGGGACTGTTTAGGGCAGAGCGAGAATGGTGAGCCCGTTGAATGAGTGTGTGATATCTTTATGGGCTGATTGGCAGATCTTTTCAGTCGGAGACCAGGGGTGGCTCACCCCAGTCCTCAAGAGCCAAAACAGGCCTGATTTTTCAAGATAGCCTCAAGGACTATGAGATGGGAGTTCAGCAGGATAGAAAGGCCAACCGGTCTCTTATCTACTCTACCCATCCACTCCCATATTCTCTGTGGATATCCTGAAAACCAGATCTGTTTGTGGCTCCAGGCGTCCATCATAGACGGTATTCCTGCGCATTTAAAACCAGTCCAATACAGCAGACCAGGATCCTTATTCTTTATTTGCCGTTTAGTTTATACATTCATTAGAGTGATTAGGCAGCTCCTGTCCTCGAGTACCACAAGCTGGTCGCGTTTTCCGGGTCTCTGCAATGAGTAGGCCGGAAGGAAGGAGACATTTCGTGATAGGTGTTTGACGTCCAATGGCTTCTGAAGATCTGCCATGCAGGGACTGGTATAGCATTCCGGGTGCCGAATCTACAGACAGCTTGACTGAAATAAAACGGAAGTATCAAAAGCTAGTATTACTGGTAAGTGAAATGTTACCTCATTTTAACTGCAGAAGTAGACATAAAAAGTATTAAGCACTTTAGAAAAATAGGATAATGCTAGATTTGTGCCATATATATATATATATATAAAAATATTTACTAACTAAATTAAGAAAAATAATAAACATGGATTCCTTTTGTGTTTAATGCATTACATAATGTGGAATTGTTCAGCTTCAAAACGAGTCAATCAGACTATGACAATCATTAGTGACAATACTGAACGATTCTGCAGCATGCTAGCACTCCCCTAAACCACTTGGCCCCTCTGCAAACCCAGCCAAGTGTTAATTTTAATTGTTTTTGAGAAATTGCAGCTGGCAGTTGTAAACTACCATCTATTAATATTGCACATAAAATAAGAGTGCTACAAAATTAATTTGTTAAAAATCAGGCTGTAGTAGAAATCTTCCTTTTTCATATTAGTCTTGATGGCAAAGATGAAAAAATCCTGGGAGACTGATCACGTGGGTGTCTAAAATTGAAAAAATAAAAAGGCAAAGAAATTTAAAGTAAAAACAAAAATATATAAAAAAAAAAAAAAGCCAAACAAAATTAAGCAAATTACCAACAATGAACAAATAAGAAAAAATTCTCTACTTCTTAAAATTTTTTAACTGGTGCTTAATTTTTCTAAATTTCCATGCCATGTTTGATGGAAGATGGAGTGTTATTTTTTGTAATGTTTTTACAGTTTAAAAGTGAACATAATTTGTGTGTGTTCTGTTTTATGAATTGGGTATCTTGAATACAACGTTTATATAGTCTTAATTTTTTCTATTTTAACCTTCATGTTCTGTAATCATGTGATCCTGATCGAAAGGGTAGACATCAATACAAAAAGAGGTCCTGCTTTTATGAATCTGTGTTAATTAAATTTGCCAAGTTGAACCTAATTTTGACCCAGAGAATCAAGTTCCTTGGAGCTTGGATAGACGAGAACGCATTCCTTCCATCAGATCCGGCATCCTGTCTTCGAGCACTAGTTCAGAACTTAGGAGAGTGGGATCAAGTCCTGGCCCGAACAATTCTAGTTGTCCTCAGGCACATGGTGGCTGTAGTGTATGTGGAACCCTAGACTTGCCTCCACATGAGAGTTCTCCATTGAGGCCTTCACATCCAGTCAGATCACCTGCTCCAGCCCTTGTTGCACTCTATGAAGGTTACTAAAGAGATGACAAGGCTCTTCTCTGGTGGCTAGATCCACAGATCGTGGAGACAGATGCTCCCCTTCGAATTTTGCCTCTGGTAACTTTGATGACGGATGCATGCACACAGGCCCTTTCTGAACTTGAGATATGGTCGGCAAAAAGAGCATCGTTTTCAGATCAACCTCTTGGAGCTATGAGCTATTTGCCATATGCTGAGAGTGTTCTCGCATTTTCTTCAGGGAAGTTCAGTTCCAAATTGATAACCAACTGTCTGTGTTTATGTAAACATACAAGGGGTACAGGGTCCTGAACTCTCTGCCAGAAGTTTGAATATTTGGGCGTGGTATCGCAATCACAGAGCTTTTCTCCAAGCAACTTAACATTCCAGAATCCCCAACATGCTGGTGGATCATCCCAGCAGGATTTTCCGTCCCCAGGAATGGTCCCTGGACCAGAATGTAGCAAACAATTTGATCCCCGGAGTTGTCAGTCAATCAGTATTCACATTGGAAGACGACAAGAAAGTTCTCAAGTTTTGCTCTATTCTTCCAGTTCAAATCCGGTCCGGACATCCTTCTGCTCAAGTGTGATGCAGATCTGTATGCCTTTCCACCACTTCCATGAGTAGTGAGGACGCTGCATTTCTTATCCTCATCACTCCAACTTGGCTCAGACAAGTGTGGTTCTCTTACCTTGTGTGATTGTCAGTCCATCTACCGATACCTCTGGAAGCCGCACCAGCTCTACCAACTGAGGAGGAGGGTCCTACATATCATCCAAGCCTCCCTTCCCTGCACTTCATGGCATGGATGTCTCATTGTCACTATGTAAGGAGGTTGAGGATGACATGATTTCAGCCAGGAAGCCTTTGGGTGTCAGGCAGGCTCCTTGAATCCATTTGCCTATGCTCTGAAAGATTTGCTTTGGATGTTGTTGATCAAAGTGTATCTCAGTGCCAAAGCTGCTTTCTATCCTTTCTCTGTCGAAGTTCATGAAAGATGGGTGGCATACGAGACCTCTGGTTGCAAAGCCAGCGGTGCCATGGAATCTCTTCATCTTGGCCTAATTGATGAAGCTCCCTATGAGCTTCTGGAGTTGACTTCCTTTAGTTTTTTACCTGGAAGATGGTATTTCTGGTTGCTGTCACTTTGGCTAGAAGATACAATGAGTTACAAGCATGGGTTCATTACTCTCTGTATCTCAATTTTTCTAAGCAAAGCTGTGCTTTGCACTCGCCCCAAGCTTCTACTGAAAATTTGAATAAAGCCAGTGTTTTGCCCATGTTCTTTCCAAAAACCTCATGCAAGTAAAGGGAAGAAGCCTATAAAAGGGTTATTTACATTTTTTAATAATAGAAGGACTAGGGGGCACTCCATGAAGTTAGTATGTGGCACATTTAAGACTAATCGGAGAAAATTCTTTTTCACTCAATGCACAATAAAGCTCTGGAATTTGTTGCCAGAGGATGTGGTTAGTGCAGTTAGTGTAGCTGGGTTCAAAAAAAAGGTTTGGATAAGTTCTTGGAGAAGAAATCCATTAACGGCTATTAATCAAGTTTACTTAGGGAATAGCCACCGCTATTAATTGCATCAGTACCATGGGGTCTTCTTAGTTTTTGGGTACTTGCCAGGTTCTTGTGGCCTGGATTGGCCTCTGTTGGAAACAGGATGCTGGGCTCGATGGACCCTTGGTCTGACCCAGTATGGCCTGTTCTTATGGATTTCCGTGCAGTGGAAGCGCTGCAGGAATACTCGGTAGGGGGATCCGTGCAGCCTGCATCTTTAGCAGGGGAGCTGGCGCATTTTTGCGGTGCTCTAGAGGCGCAGAAGATGTCTTTGGGCCCTTGTGCTGGCAGCCGGGATGGAGGAGCCCTGCAGGTGCGAGGCGGGGATCCCTCCCTCCCTCTCTATCTGCCCCGGGCGGGCAAGGGTCCTCGCGCTTGCTCCCCCATCCTCTCCCCTCGGTGCGGGCGCCTGATGGGAAGGAGGATTCAGGTAGTTTCCCGGCAGCTTGGTCACGTGCTGCCCCGGAAGTGGCTGGGCAGGGGGCGGGGCCGTTCCGGTCACGTGAGGAGCTGCTGGTGGTGCTGCCGCAGCCCCGAGTGTGGCGGAAGGGAGGGCGCTGCCGCCGCCGCCGCTGCCGGCGGGACATGGCCTCGGGGAGGAGGAGCCGGAGCCTCGGGCAGAGCCCGCAGGAGGCCTCGGGTGAGCAGCGGCTCCGTGGGTGCGGAGAGGGCCGAGAGGACGCAGGTTAGGGGGGGGAAAGCCGGAGCTGTCTGGGTCTCGGGAAGGCGGCGAGGGCTGTCTGTCTGTCTCTGGGGAGGCGAGGGCTGTCTGTCTGTCTCTGGATCTCTAGCAGGAGGGAGGCGAGGGCTGTCTGTCTGTCTCTGGGGAGGCGAGGGCTGTCTGTCTGTCTCTGGATCTCTAGCAGGAGGGAGGTGAGGGCTGTCTGTCTGTCTCTGGATCTCTAGCAGGAGGGAGGTGAGGGCTGTCTGTCTGTCTCTGGATCTCTAGCAGGAGGGAGGTGAGGGCTGTCTGTCTGTCTCTGGGGAGGTGAGGGCTGTCAGTCTGTCTCTGGATCTCTAGCAGGAGGGAGGTGAGGGCTGTCTGTCTCTGGATCTCTAGCAGGAGGGAGGTGAGGGCTGTCCGTCTGTCTCTGGAGAGGTGAGGGCTGTCTGTCTGTCTCTGGATCTCTAGCAGGAGGGAGGTGAGGGCTGTCTGTCTGTCTCTGGATCTCTAGCAGGAGGGATGTGAGGGCTGTCTGTCTGTCTCTGGGGAGGTGAGGGCTGTCAGTCTGTCTCTGGATCTCTAGCAGGAGGGATGTGAGGGCTGTCTGTCTCTGGATCTCTAGCAGGAGGGAGGTGAGGGCTGTCCGTCTGTCTCTGGAGAGGTGAGGGCTGTCTGTCTGTCTCTGGATCTCTAGCAGGAGGGAGGTGAGGGCTGTCTGTCTGTCTCTGGATCTCTAGCAGGAGGGATGTGAGGGCTGTCTGTCTGTCTCTGGGGAGGTGAGGGCTGTCAGTCTGTCTCTGGATCTCTAGCAGGAGGGATGTGAGGGCTGTCTGTCTCTGGATCTCTAGCAGGAGGGAGGTGAGGGCTGTCCGTCTGTCTCTGGGGAGGCGAGGGCTGTCTGTCTGTCTCTGGGGAGGCGAGGGCTGTCAGTCTGTCTCTGGATCTCTAGCAGGAGGGAGGTGAGGGCTGTCTGTCTCTGGATCTCTAGCAGGAGGGAGGTGAGGGCTGTCTGTCTGTCTCTGGGGAGGTGAGGGCTGTCAGTCTGTCTCTGGATCTCTAGCAGGAGGGAGGTGAGGGCTGTCTGTCTCTGGATCTCTAGCAGGAGGGAGGTGAGGGCTGTCCGTCTGTCTCTGGGGAGGTGAGGGCTGTCTGTCTGTCTCTGGATCTCTAGCAGGAGGGAGGTGAGGGCTGTCTGTCTGTCTCTGGATCTCTAGCAGGAGGGATGTGAGGGCTGTCTGTCTGTCTCTGGGGAGGTGAGGGCTGTCAGTCTGTCTCTGGATCTCTAGCAGGAGGGATGTGAGGGCTGTCTGTCTCTGGATCTCTAGCAGGAGGGAGGTGAGGGCTGTCCGTCTGTCTCTGGGGAGGCGAGGGCTGTCTGTCTGTCTCTGGGGAGATGAGGGCTGTCAGTCTGTCTCTGGATCTCTAGCAGGAGGGAGGTGAGGGCTGTCTGTCTGTTTCTGGATCTCTAGCAGGAGGGAGGTGAGGGCTGTCTGTCTGTCTCTGGATCTCTAGCAGGAGGGAGGTGAGGGCTGTCTGTCTGTCTCTGGGGAGGTGAGGGCTGTCAGTCTGTCTCTGGATCTCTAGCAGGAGGGAGGTGAGGGCTGTCTGTCTCTGGATCTCTAGCAGGAGGGAGGTGAGGGCTGTCTGTCTCTCTGGGGAGGTGAGGGCTGTCTGTCTGTCTGTCTCTGGGGAGGCGAGGGCTGTCTGTCTGTCTCTGGATCTCTGTCAGGAAGGAGGTGAGGGCTGTCTGTCTCTGGGGAGGTGAGGGCTGTCTGTCTGTCTCTGGATCTCTGTCAGGAAGGAGGTGAGGGCTGTCTGTCTGTCTCTGGGGAGGTGAGGGCTGTCTGTCTGTCTCTGGATCTCTGTCAGGAAGGAGGTGAGGGCTGTCTGTCTCTGGGGAGGTGAGGGCTGTCTGTCTGTCTCTGGATCTCTGTCAGGAAGGAGGTGAGGGCTGTCTGTCTCTGGGGAGGTGAGGGCTGTCTGTCTGTCTGTCTCTGGATCTCTAGCAGGAGGGAGGTGAGGGCTGTCTGTCTCTCTGGGGAGGTGAGGGCTGTTTGACTGGATCTCTAGGCAGGAGGGAGGTGAGGGCTGTCTGTCTGTCTCTGGATTTCTGTCAGGAAGGAGGTGAGGGCTGTCTGTCTCTGGGGAGGTGAGGGTTATCAGTCTGTCTCTGGATCTCTATCAGGAAGGAGGTGAGGGCTGTCTGTCTGTCTCTGGGGAGGTGAGGGCTGTCTGTCTGTCTCTGGATCTCTGTCAGGAAGGAGGTGAGGGCTGTCTGTCTCTGGGGAGGTGAGGGCTGTCTGTCTGTCTCTGGATCTCTGTCAGGAAGGAGGTGAGGGCTGTCTGTCTCTGGGGAGGTGAGGGCTGTCTGTCTCTCTGGGGAGGTGAGGGCTGTTTGACTGGATCTCTAGGCAGGAGGGAGGTGAGGGCTGTCTGTCTGTCTCTGGATCTCTGTCAGGAAGGAGGTGAGGGCTGTCTGTCTGTCTCTGGGGAGGTGAGGGCTGTCTGTCTGTCTCTGGATCTCTGTCTCTGGGGAGGTGAGGGCTGTCTGTCTGTCTCTGGATCTCTGTCAGGAAGGAGGTGAGGGCTGTCTGTCTCTGGGGAGGTGAGGGTTATCAGTCTGTCTCTGGATCTCTATCAGGAAGGAGGTGAGGGCTGTCTGTCTCTCTGGGGAGGTGAGGGCTGTCTGTCTCTGGGGAGGTGAGGGTTGTCTGTCTGCATCTCTAGGCAGGAGGGAGGCGAGGGCTGTCTGTCTGAAGAAGGGGGGAGCCCATCTGGTCCCTTGTGGGGAGGTGGGGATTATCTTCCTTATCCTGTCAGAGAGAGCATTAAGTAGTCCCTGAACCACAGCCGCCCTGTCAGCAAATTCCAGCTCCTCCCTGGGTGAGAGGGATTTACAGTGAACGTGTGCGGGCGCCCGTTAATTATTCCCTGCTGAAAGTGAAATGCTGTCACCTGTGTACATGAATGCGGATTACCTGTGAGGTGGCTCTGAGCCCGGCCGGCCCTGCCTGCCTGCCTGGTCTTTTTTAATATTTGTAGGCACCTTGAAGGATTGGCCCGGGAGGGAGTCGTATTGGAAAACCCAAGATCATTCCAAGCAGGGCGCCACGTCCCAGAGCTTAGTGCGGCCGATCCTTTGTGGGGAACCATCCTGGTTATGGCGCGGGAATGAAATCACGGACTGCTTCTAGCAAATGGCGATATTTTCTTTCCTCTCCAAGAGGAGGTGGCGGAACCAGAAACAGGAAATCTTTTTTTGTGCTTCGGCAATAGCTTGAAGAAAATTAAGAGTTTAAATTGTGAGTTTCTTATCTGCCACGGTGGCTAAGAGGGTCAAAAAAAAAAAGGCAGGGAGCCTTGGGATCCGGCCGAGCAAAATGATCTGCCATTTCTCTTTCTGTCCCCTGCCGGTTTTTAGATGTGAGCAGGCCTAGTAGTGGGGGCCACCTAATCGTGAAGGGGAGAATATTCTACTGCAAGGTTCCAAGGGTAGCAGAATACGGCAGCCGGCCCGGGCCGCAGCAGCTCGGCCTGGTTACGGGTCCCGTGGAGGGAGGTGAAGCTCGGCCCTCCCAGCTGTCCGCCGAGGCGGGGGAGGGGCCGTGTCTTGCCGGTAACGGCTTTCACCGCACGGTGGAGGATCTGGGGTAGGGGCCTCCGTGGGCTTCACGCTGCCGGAGATGGGGGGGACAGGCTTGACGGTGACCAAAGGCCAACTCCATCACTGGCTTTGTTTGGGGACATCTTTATGTTTTGGAAATACCTGGAAGGGCTCCCCCCCTCTCACCCCTCCCTCCCCTCCCAGGCTTCTCCGATGAAGCAATCGCTTTCGCGGCTGCTGAGGGCCGGGTTGGTTTTCTTGCTTTGGGTTCTCAGCATTCACCAAACAGTTGAGGTCATCGGTAGCGCAACTGTGATCTTCCTTTTGGTTTTTTTTTGGGTGGTGCAAGGTTTCTCGGTGCATTATTTTGGATAAAGCGCTGCGGTTACCAGATAGTGCACTTGCATGCAGATAAATAGAGGTTTCTTAAAAACAAACAATATATATATACATATATATATATATGTATATATATGTACAGGATATACATATATACATATATATATATATATATATATGTATCATCCTGTACATATATAAAGCTATATATATTATATGTATATCCTGTACATAATATACATGATATATATATATATATATTACATGTATATATATATATATATGTATATATATACATGTAATAATATATATATATATGATAGATATACATGTATATATAATATATATGTATATATATACATGTGTATATTATATATGTATAGTATATACATGTGTAGATAATATCTACTCTGTCTCTATAACATGTGTGGTATATATATCTCTATATATCATATAGACATGTAATAGAGATTATATCTATGTATATATATACATTTATATATACTACATATCTCTGTCATATATGTATATCATATGTATGTATATACATGCTATATATATATATGTATATATATGGATATATATATATGTATATATATATATGTATATATATGTATATATATGTATATATATATATGTATATATATGTATATATATGTATATATATATATATATATATGTATATATATGTATATATATATATCTAGTATATATGTATACTATATACGTCTTATGATATATTAGATCATATATAACGTATATATATATATGTATATATCTATACGTATAGCATACTTCTATATATATATGGTAATATATTACGTAGATATATATATGATATATATATACATATATATATATATATATATATACATATATATATATGTACAGGATATACATATATATCATATATATAGTATATTATATCCTGTACATATATATATATATATATATATATATATATATATATACACACACATCAGCCGACACCTTTTCATTGGACTATGTAGATATATGTTTTGGATGCTGTGCACGCGTGTGGTTTGAAGGACGACGTTGAGTGCGTGGAGGTGCACAGGCACTCCCGCGTCGCTGAACGCAGCGCCAGCGAATAGATTCGTGTGTCGGAAAGACGACGTGCGGGACAGGAAACGTAAGACTGCCCCGCGGCAACAGAGCCTTCAGTCTCTGGAGATGGGGGGACAGGCTTGACGGTGACCAAACGCCAACTCCATCACTGGCTTTGTTTGGAAATACTTGGAAGGGCTCCCCCCTCTCACCTCCCCCTCCCACGCTTCTCCGATGGTTTGAAGAGAGGGGCCAGGGTTTCGTCTTTTAGAAAGGGGGGGCGGGGGGGGGGGGGATGTATCTATGAGAGCTCCACCGGCCCTGGGAAATTCTCAAGCGTTTGATCTTTCCCGCTGGCCTGCAGAGCTGTGCGAGCGCCTTCACTCCCGAGTACCACCGCGGCCACCACAGGCAGCGGCGGCTCCCTCCGGAAGCCAGCAAACGTGAACCCGAAATCCGGCCGCGGCCTCGCCCTCGCCAGGAGCCCCCCCGGGGCATCGAATCCTCCGTGTGGGTAGCGCTCGCCGCCGAACCAGACCTTGCTTTCCCTTTTTTTGTTCATTATCCACATAAAACGGCTCCTTCGTTTAGGAACTCGGACGAACCTGGGGGGGGGGGGGGGGGGGGGGGGGGTCGGGCTGGATTACAAAGTCGTGGCCTGTGGAAAGAACGATTAATTATTAGCATTACATATTTCTTTTTTCCCCCCCGCTTCCACCCAAGAAAAAAAAGGGCCTGGGAGCCCCCAGCTTTCCTGCTGGGGCGACTCGTAGGCGGATCTTTTCAGGGCGGTTGGGAGCGGGTGCATGAACCGCCACCGGGCTCCCCATTCCCCGCTCGGATCCCGCGCTCGCTCGTTCACCTCTCCGGTGCTTCTCAATCCCGCTGGTTCCCCCCCGCACCGTGGGAGTGCGGGGCTCCGGGGGCCTCCGAAGCCACAGACGCACGCCCAGAACTCCCTTTGGTTTTTTTTTTTTGTTTCATGGAACACGGAGCGCGAAATCGGCGAATCGGCACGAGCCGGGCAGCGAAACCACCCTCGGGGGGGGGGGGGGGGGGGCTTGGGCTGAGCTAGTAAAACACCGCTGCTCCCTTCCGGGGCCCCCCGATAGGACATGGACTGAGCCGGTGGCGGGGCTCCCCGCACTGCTTAACGTGTCGACACCACCCCCCCCCCCCCACCCCCCTCGAAGCCCCTAACAAGACGGTTACATAAAAGCGCCCTTGGGAGTCTCATGACGGGAGACCCTGCCAAAGGCACGCGGTGATTTCTACACTGTGTGTCGGTCCCCCCCCCCCCCCCCCCCGTTCCTCTCTCGGCCATCAGTAAAACAGCCCGGCGGGGGTGGGAGGCCCGAGGAGACCCTGCTTTTCACAGCTGGATCAATTTCCACAGCTGGATCATGAGGCGAGAGAGAGAGAGAGACCTTGCCTGCAGTAAGGAGAAGATGAAAAGATCCTCTGTGAGGTCGGTTTAGTCTCAGAGCCGTCCTTTTCCTCGTACCCTGGCATCGCTTTGGGCGCAGCCCCCCGTATAAAAGCGACCAGGCCCCGCGCCCAAGCCTTAGGTTACCTACGAACCGCACAGGCAATGCAGGGCGAACGGCTGCCTCTCCCCCCCCCCCCCCCCCCCCGCTCGCTGGCGTGACGCTCCCCCCCCGGGGTGACGGCAGGGAGGCCTTCCCGAAGGCGAAGGTAGCGCGTGGCCACAAGACGTCCCCTAGAGGAGGAGGGCGCAGAGGTCTTTGTTTCTGTTAAAAAAAAAAAAAAAAAAGAGCTACAGCGCGGAACACGTGGCCGAGGCGCGCGGCGAAGCGGAAACCGCGCTCTGAATGTGTCGCGGTAACGGGTCCTTCACGGAACTGCTCGGGGATTAAAACCCACAATAACCTTTTTTTTTTTTGGGGGGGGGGGGGTTCTTTTAAACAAGAAAACAGAAATCGCCGTTCGTGCCAACTAGATCGTGAAACGGAAGACGGCGGGGCGAGGGGGCAAAGACCGCGCGCGCCCGCGGGATCTCGCACGGTCCCGAGGCGCGTGTTTAATCAATTATTGCGCAGTTCTGCCGTCGGACGTGTAGGGGATGGGGGCGGGGAAGCCTAACTCGCTCTAACTCTTGGCCGTTGCCGCTGCGGTCTGGGACTTGGAGATCCGCCCTGAAATTTAAGTGCTGGCAGACGTAAAACAAATTTAAGGAAGGCTCTTTTTGTTTCCCCCCCCCACTCCCTCAGAGAAGGAGAGGCTCCTGACCTCGGTGAGCAACTACGGGTCTCAGGACGCAGGCTACCGGATGGCGGGGGGACCCCAGACCCCCCAGGAGGAGCTGCTGCGCAGGAGGCTGAAATACTTCTTCATGAGCCCCTGCGACAAATTCCGGGCCAAGGGCAGGAAGCCCTACAAGCTGGTGCTGCAGGTCATCAAGATCCTGATAGTCACCGTCCAGGTAAAGGGTTTTGCGCGGGCTGGAGGGGGCCAGGGGGGAGGGGGGAGGGGGATGGAGGGTTGTGTGCGCGTGCGCCAGTGAATTAGGAAAGGGGCGGGGTTGGGATGGAGTTTTGTAGGGTGGAGGGGGGCGTAAGGGGAAGGGGGAGAGCGTAGAGCAGACGGGGGGTGATGAATTGCCGCCTCTGTTCTGCGGCTTGGCTCGTCCCATCTTTAGTGACCGAGCGACGCGTTGACCGATCCGTCTCTCCCTCCCCCCACCCCGCAGCTCATACTGTTTGGGCTCAGTAACCAGATGGTGGTGACGTTCAAAGAGGAGAACACCGTGGCCTTCCGGCACCTCTTCCTGAAGGACTACGCCGATGGGTCCGACGACACCTACGCCGTCTACACCCAGAACGATTTTTACCAGTACATCAATTACACGGTGGAGCAGGTGAGCAACGGGCGGCGCGGTTCCTCCTGCCCACCACCACCACCACCAAAATCCCGAGGCCGTGCGCGCCTCGACGACGAAACGTCGCGCGGTCTGGGCACGGGGAGGTTCTGCGACTTCCATGGGGGTGGGGGCGTGGAGAAGTCGGCTCTGCCGTTTCCACCCTGGGCAGGCGCGCGCGTGGCACGTCGCTGTGACCGGCTTCCTTTGCTGGTTGGGAGGGGTGGCTGGGGACGGGTGCCGCTTTCCTGTGTTTCATCTTCCACCCCCTTGCCGACTCTGCAGCTGCCCCTAGAGTAACGGAGAGGGGTGGGGTTTGGAGACTCCTTGCTTGCTTCTGCCGCCCACGAGAAGATCGGGGCTGGGCTCTGCAGCCTCGTATGGTGTTTGGGCATGGGGGGACCCCAGAGCTGACCAGTCTGACTGCATCGGAGATTGAGTTACTTTAATTTATCTGATTGATCATATTTCTTCCAAAAGATGGAAACAGTTTGTCAGTAGATTGCGGGTTCAAGGAGAGGATTTCCTGCAGGTGACCTCCTGTTGTTTTTGTTTCGGCCATGTGCGAAGCGTTGAGACAGATAAGCAATGCTTTGAACAGTCTCGTGAACGAAGGCTCAGCTTAGTTGGAAGTGAAGCTGAGCCTTCGCTCACGAGACTGCCGCTCTCCATGTCCATGGGATGCCTCTGTTGAATGACAGTGTTTCTCATGCACATTCGTTGTGGGTGTCCTGAAACGACTGGCAACCGAACTGCTTTTACACTCCCCTGGTCCTAGCGCATTGCAACGATGGCCCTAGGCTAGGAGGGGCCGGGTAGGGGAGACTTGTGCCAGGGCCTCCTCCTGGACCCGGCCCCGAATGCCAGGCACTAGATGTGGCTCTTGAGCAGTAACTCCCTCTCCCGGAGGGCTGGCTGTGAACACGGGATTTGTTGGGTTCCCTAGCGTTTGTTGTACAGAACAGGGCCGCATCCTCCCTTCTTCGCTCTAATGCGCTCCTCCCTCCGTCTCCTCCCCTGCAGTACCTGGTGCTCCCCAACGAGACGACGGGGCGGTACGCCTACGTGCGGGGGCCGGACAGGAACCACTCGGCCCTGGTGCTGTGCCAGCACTACTACCGGAAAGGGAGCATCGACCCGGCAAACGACACCTTTAACATCGATCCCAAGGTCATCGAAGGTGAGCAGTTCCCTGCAACGCTAGCACCCGATGCAGTGGGGGTAGGATTGCTGTCTGCCAGCAGCGCACTGCAGTCTGGGGCTTCACCCAGAGAGGCTCAGCAGGGAAATGAGCACATGTGGACCGCTAGGGATGGCTCAGGGCAGTTGCATTTTTTCGGCAGAGCGCCGATAACTATTGCACAAGAGAGATTTGCATCCACCGCCTCTGTTGTGTGCAACTATTTCATCCCCAAAAATCCCGCTGGCCAGGGATGCCGGAGGGACCCGGTTGGGAGCCAGTCGATTTCTGTATTGATGTTTGGGGAATTAATACTGATTTCGTTTATTTTTTGATTGGTATCATTTTTATATTGTAACGTTAATAATGTTTTAATTACATGTACTGTTTGCGATTGCCGTTTAAAGTAATTGTGTATGAGAAAAACCCGTAAGCTGTTTAGAGAAGCTTAAATATCTAAACTAAATAAATGAAATATTTCGGGAGGAAAAGGGCTTCCTGGCCAGCCTTGGACTAGCTGAGGGAAGCACACGCAGAACGCAGAAAATTGGTGTCTTTTTTTTTGTCTCTTACCATTCGGCATGGGGGGGATTCCTAGCTGAATCTCGGCACTGTGTGTGTGTGCGCGTGTGTGTGCGCGTGTGTACGCGTGTGCTTGTGTATGTATGTGCGCGTACGCGTGTGTGCGTGTGTACGTACGTGTTTACACGTGTGTACGTTTGTGTGCATGTGTGTGTGTGTGTGATTGTACAGATTACCCTTTTGATTTTTTTTTTGATGGTGGGAAGTAGAGTGGGAATAACCTGCTGTATCTGCATCTCGGTGATTCTGCCCAGATAAATGCCGCCCTGCGGTTGAGCTATGCCGACCACGCGCATGGCGCGGACTCAGTTCAGATACCTGTGAACTGTAGGTATTTTTTTTATAGTTTTACCGTTTTATGTTAGTGGTGATTTATTTTGGAAATGGGCGGTGAATAAAATAACTGACCTTTGCATTTTATGGGCGAGCGGGATATTGTAGGGGTGATAACCGGTGTCCCTCCTCCTCCTCCTCCTGCAGACTGCGTGGGGGTGGACCCGATGGAGCAGATCCCCTCGCCCAGGGACGACGCCGGCACCTACAAGAATTTCACGCTGAAGTTCCACAAGTGAGCAGAGCGGGGTTTTTTTTTTAATTTCCGGCGTTTCCTCCTCGATATCTTTCTTCCTCTCCTCCGCTGCCGAGATACCAAGCCCTCCCCTTCCCCCATGCGGTCAGATAAACTGAGCCACAGGGAGATAAAGTGACTCCCTCGAGATCACCCTGGAGAGTCTGAGACAGAGCCAGAAGAGAGAACGGGGAGATAAAGCGACTGCTCCCTAAGGTCAGGCGCAGGGAGAGCCGTGGTCCCAGCCGGGGATTAGAGCTCAGGCACGGGGGGGGGGGGGGGGGGGGGGGGAACCTGTTCTCGTAGCCGGGACCTTATCTGGCTGGCATGGGGGAGTTGCCTCTCGCTGCCTCTCCCCATTTGGAAAGTGGATGGCGAGAAGAAACGTTCTGCGCACCGAGCTGCGGGCTGACGCTTTCTAGACCCCAAGTGACCAAAAGGACTGAACTTGGCTCGCCATGAATTTCTCTGTGGATTTTTTCTTTTGTTTGTTTTCCCTTCCAGAAGTTGCAGGAAGTTTAAATCTTTGGGCAGAAGAGGCGTAGTTTCAGATTTTGGGGCAAACGGATTGGCTTGCGGACTCGTGGCATTAAATCTGGCCTCGAGATGCTTCCTCTCTCGTCCCCCACCTCCTCCCGCCATGCAGCCTGTAAACCTGACGTCTTTGCCTCCCGCTTTCTCTTGTCTTCCTTGTGCCCCCTCTCTCCCCGCAGACTCGTCAACGTCACCATCCGCTTTAAGCTGAAGGCGATCAATATTCAGACCATCATTAACAATGAGATCCCGGACTGCTACACGTTCACCATCACCGTGAGTAAGGCGATCGCCAGCATCGGGATCCCTCCCCATCCCGACAGCAGGTCAGGGTGGCGTGCTTGCACCTGGGGATGGCCACGGATGCATGGGGATGGCCACGGATGCATGGGGTCGTGCTCGCACCTGGGGATGGCCACGTACAGCATGGGGTCGTGCTTGCACCTGGGGATGGCCACGTACAGCATGGGGTTGTGCTCGCACCTGGGGATGGCCACGTACAGCATGGGGTCGGTTTGCTCTGCAGCGGTGCCTCAGAAACCCACGACCGGCCGCGGTGACGTTTCTCCCATGGGGACCTCCTGTGGCATTTTGCAAACCTTGTATTACCCGGGCCCCCGATGAGACGGGTTTGGGCAGATCAACGAGATGCTAGTTCAGGAGGGGTGCACGGTGCTGCTAATAGATCTTAATAATTATAAGAGAAGTTGTGATTCATTTTCTCCCTAAAACATACGCAGCTGATTCTGTCGGGTCTGCTGGTTGCTTTGTAAGCTGCTATAGAAGCTCCTACTGTGGCTTCTGATCTCCCCGGCAGGGGTGGTGGGTGGGGGTTTGCACACGCTTGGTCTGTCAGATTGCTTGCAGAGACCGCCATTGTCTGTGACCGTGGACTGTCCCATCCCCTGCACGCTCATTCAGAGATCCTGCGGCCTCGCACTCTTGCCTGGAGATGGGCAACACGTATCAGCAGAGGGTAGACGTATATTGTCACAGAGAGATAGGGTGGGGAGGGAACCCCCACACTACCTGCCTCCCCCTGTCCCAGCGCGCTCTGCAGCTTTCCTAACCCAGAGCTGAGCCAGAGACCATTCAGTAATCAGAGCTTCATCCACTGGAGTGTCTACCACGCTTGCACAGCTCTCGCAGCTTTCCCAAGAGCTGAACCTAATAAAATAATCTGTGGTTATTAATCCAGAGCTGATGTGGATGCTACAGGCAGTGATGAGCTCTGTCCATCAGAGACTGATACGGCCTCACAGAAATTGCCTCAGCTTTCCCAGAAGCTGAGTTTTATTTTTAAAAAAGTATTAAAGCCCAGAGCACACCAGTACAGGAGTTTAGAGCTTCAGGGTTGGACCAGCTTCTCTCATAGGGCTTTCCGGGGGGTGGGGGGAATCCTGCACTGCCATGCCTGCCTCATCCCCAACTCTGTAATTTCCTGTCAGCTTGAAAGTCAGTGTGACACAGCCCATAAAGGGCAGGCTTTTCTCCCTCTTTCTATTTCATATCCTCACTTTCACGTACCTGGCCCCAGCCATACAGCAACCATCCTTTACTGGGAGTTGCACCCCAGAGGCAGCCTCCCAGCACCCTGTAGTTGTGGGCCCTAAGCCCAAATACTGATGAATTGGGTCCTCTCCCTCCTCGGGGCCTGTGAGTGGCTCATCTGCAGCAGGCTTGGCCTCCCCCACTGGCCTGAGGAATGGGGACCTGCCCAGGAATGGAACCCGTGTTTGCTCTACATGGGACGCTGAGCCAGTGCGCTGTCTCGAGGGGCAGGTTCTTGAGGTCTGAGCCCAAAGGAGCAGGAGGAAACTTCCAGTGCTCCTCACCCCCTTCCCCAAAAGAAAACTAAAAAAAATCAATTAGAACAAATTGGTCTTTATATAGGACAGCTCTATATTGAATATATTGAAGTGCTGCAATAGTAGGATTTTTGTTACATAAGAACATAAGAAGATGCCATACTGGGTCAGACCCAGGGTCCATCAAGCCCAGCATCCTGTTTCCAACAGTGGCCAATCCAGGCCATAAGAACCTGGCAAGTACCCAAACACTAAGTCTATTCCATGTAACCATTGCTAATGGCAGTGGCTATTCTCTAAGTGAACTTAATAGCAGGTAATGGACTTCTCCTCCAAGAACTTATCCAATCCTTTTTTAAACACAGCTATACTAACTGCACGAACCACATTCGCTGGCAACAAATTCCAGAGTTTAATTGTGCGTTGAGTAAAAAAGAACTTTCTCCGATTAGTTTTAAATGTGCCCCATGCTAACTTCATGGAGTGCCCCCTAGTCTTTCTATTATCCGAAAGAGTAAATAACCGATTCACATCTACCCGTTCTAGACCTCTCATGATTTTAAACACCTCTATCATATCCCCCCGCAGCCGTCTCTTCTCCAAGCTGAAAAGTCCTAACCTCTTCAGCCTTTCCTCATAGGGGAGCTGTTCCATTCCCCCTACCATCCTGGTAGCCCTTCTCTGCACCCCCACCATCGCAACTACATCCCCCCTGAGATGCGGCTTTAGATGTATAATTCCACAGGTTGTGCTTAATGTGGACTTGTACAGCATCTGAAAGAAACAAAGCAAACCGTAGACTGATATGTTAAGAACATCAGCAGTGCCAATGCAGAGTTAGATCAGAGCATCCCGCCTCCGACGGTGGCCAGTCTGGGTAACTTAGAAGACCAGTTAGAAAGTTCACTCTGTGCTGCTCGCTCTCAGAAGCAGGAAAGGGGGGTGGGTGGCACATATAGCATTCCCAACCCCTAAGAGGGAGTCCCAAGTTATCACTTGGTGATATCCAGCGTTTGGATTTAGGGCCCATGGTTGCGGGATTCTATTGGTATTAATTTTGCTATGCCAGGAACTAATTGTTGCTTGTTCTTCCCTTACCACTCTTTTCTGCAGATCACTTTTGACAACAAAGCTCATAGCGGCCAAGTGAAAGTCCGATTGGACAACGAGGCAGATATCAAGCAGTGCAAAGACCCCAGCGTGTACGGGCATGGTGAGGACAGCAACGGAGCAGGATGTGGGGGGGATGTAACCGCTTTTTTTTCCTCATGCGGGATGCTGAGCTTCCCACAAATCTATGTATTATAGCACCAGACTCGTGTGCCATCTGAACAAAGCTCATCTTTTTTGGAACGAGGAATTATAAATCTGTCGCAAATAAGCATGGGTGTAGCTTGCTTATTGCGGCGGTTACTACCCCAAACTAATTAAGCTAGATATTCACTTAGATGCAGCTCCAACACTGCTCTCTACATTAATGGCGGGGGTGGAAGGGAAATAGAACCAAAAGGTTACTAAGAGCCAAGACTAACAGAAGTATGAGAAAAAAAAAAATAAAAAGTGCAAAGCTGGGCAGACTGGATGGGCCGTTTGGTCTTCTTCTGCCGTCATTTCTATGTTTCTATATAAGTGCTGTTGGGCCAAACAAGGATGGAGAGGATCTGAGTCTCTGGATATTGCGGGTTTCTGCACTGTGTTTAATATGGACAGAAATTTGGAAAATAACTGAAGGATATTTTCTTGTTTTATTTATATATATATATATATATATATTTTTTTTTTTTTAACGTGTTTTCTCCCCCTCCCTCCAGGTAAAAACTATTCACGCCTTGTCTTTGATGTCCTGGTGATCATCATGTGCATTTTGTCCCTCATTCTCTGCAGTCGTTCCATCTTTCGGGGGCTGCTTTTACAGCACGTGAGTAATGTGTGACTGGAAAGGGCATTTCATTTTGAGAGGGGGGTGTGTGCAGCTACAAAATTGCATGGTGCACTGATTTGGGCTGGGAGTTCCTGGTTTGCTAATTGAGAACACGAAATATGCCATGCTGGGTCAGAGCATCGAGCCCAGCATCCTATCTCCAACAGTGGACAGTCCGGATCACGAGTACTGGCAGATCTCATAAAGTAGATCTAATTCCTGTTACTCACTCCCGGGGGGGATAGCAATAGCTTTCCTTAGTCTACCTGGCTAGTGATGTGATCACATCCTCTGGCAACAGATTCCACAACTTGATAGTACGCTGAGTGAAAAAGTACTTTCTATGATTTGTTTTTAAATATGCTGGTTGTTTCATGGACTGTCCCCTTATATTATTTGAAAGGTTAAATAACCATTCTGTATTTACCTGTTCCACCCCACTCATGATTTTATAAGCTGCCATCATAACCTCTGTTCTCAGACCTAACCTATCTAGCTTTTCTGCATCAGCAAGCCGTTTCATTCCCTTTATCATTTTTGTCATCCTCCTCTGCACCTTTTCTAGTTTTGCTATGACTTTTTTTGAGATGGGACAACTCAAGGTGTGGTCGCAGCATGGATCAATGCAGAGGCATTATATTCTCCATCTCGTTTGCCATTCCTTTCCAAATAATTCCTAATATTCTATTTGCTTTTTTTGACCACTGTCACACACTGAGCTGAGAATTTCAAAGTTTTGACCAGAAGGACTCCGTAGTGAATGTCTTCTCTGATTCAGGGAGCTTTGACGTTGCTCTAAGTTGCAGGGTAGAGGGTGTAGCCGTGACCTTGGCCGTCCCAGCCTGGTCTTTGTGATCTGTAATGTATACGTTTGGGTGTTTGTCTGCTCTTCTGTGCAGGAGTTTGCCAGCTTCTTCCAGGCTCATTACAAGCAAGGTGTCTCCCTCTGGGAACGCATGGAGTTCATCAATGGCTGGTACCTGCTTCTCATCATTAGCGACATCCTCACCCTAGTAGGCACCGTGATGAAGATCAGGATAGAGTCCAAGGTGAAGTCACCAAATTAATTCCGACAGATATCGGGTTTTTGGGGGGGGGGGAGAGGGTCTTCCGATAAGGCCCCAAGATGGTAGGACCTGTGCTGCATTGAGAACTTGATTCTTGCAGGCAAATGGGAGGGGAGGGAGCTGTGGGGTTCACCAAGAGAAGAGAACTGTGACACTTGGGAGCCTATGGAAGGGGAAACCCCTCCCTGGCAAATAAATAAAAGCTATCAGGAATGAATGATGAATGAGTCGGTTGTGCTTGCGTCTTGATATGCCTGGTGTGTTTCATTGGTGCTCTGGAGTGGTTTACCAAGAGGAGACAATAGACCTGATCGATAAAAGGAGACGATAAAACCACCTTTAGATGTATGAGGTCAAGATGTAAAACCAAAGGGGGATTAGTAAAGACTAAAGGAGAAAGCGGAGTTCGTGTTGATGATGTGCCTAAGGCCGGATACAGGAGTATCTTCATTCAGAGGAAGTATTAATGCAAGTGAGGGGTAGATAAGGCCATGGGAGCTATGGATAATACCCCAAGATACTGAAAGAGCTCAGGGAAGTGCTGACTGCCTCCCTTGTAGTTCTGTTTAGCTTGTCTGTGGACACAAGGGAAGGTTTCCGGGAACTGGAAGAGATGTAGGAGTATGAGCAGATGTGGCAGAATGGGCATTTACAGAGATGGAAACCTGTTCACCCAAAACTGGGGGAGAAGCCAGTGTGCACAGAACGGCGATACGTCTGCGTCAGGGTCCCAAGAAGAAGAAGCGAGATCAGTCGATGTGGAAGGGGGTAGCAAAGCTTTGACAGAAATGAGGAGCGGCTGTAGGCCGATTTTTGGCCACACTTCCCAGCTAAGGGCAGAAAAGGAGCAATCTCCTGCAGGCGGCTAAGCTCGTGAGGCAGACAGCTGGGAGACACTTTCAGCAAGGGGCAGACAGGGCAGGCCGGACGCGCCTTATCTCCCGCCGTCGTCGTCTCTGCTAATGCCTTTTGGTTTTTTTTGTTTTGTCTCTATGCAGAACCTCGCCAGCTACGACCTCTGCAGCATTCTGCTGGGCACGTCCACCCTCCTCGTCTGGGTTGGAGTCATCCGCTATCTGAGTTTCTTCCAGAAATACAACGTGAGCAGCTTTGTTTAACATTAAGTTGCAGGACAGGAAACAGCGTGGGCAGCAGCAGCAGTGCGGGCTACACAAGACGCGTGCACTCGCCCCATGTGCCAAAGTGTAGATAGACCCCTCCTCCTGCAAACCATTCTGCAACGGGCGGCCATGCTTTCTTCTTACACAATTTATTCCAGAGCCAGACGATTGACCTAGGACGCAGTTATGGTGAGGTAAACTTAAGGCACTGTGAGATTACGTGACTTGCATGAGGTTACGTACACAGTTAGTGGCTTATCCGTTTTTTTGGGGGGGGGGGGGGGTTATCTACCTGCTGAGGCACAGGAAACCGTTTCTGCTCAGATGCTGGGTCCTGGGGTGTCGCTAACCCGGTTCCCCCCCCTTTTCTCCCTCCCAGATTCTTATTGTCACGATGCGCGTCGCCCTCCCCAACGTGATCCGGTTCTGCTGCTGCGTCGCGGTCATCTACCTCGGGTACTGCTTCTGTGGCTGGATCGTGCTGGGGCCCTACCATGTCAAGGTACTTGGTAGCACTTGGGGGGGGGGGGGGGGGGAGGGGGGGGAAATCGGGTGCCAAATGCTGTGCCTGGGGGGTACCGGACGTCACACAGATGACCTCTCGTGACCTCAGAGCTATGACAGCTGAGGGGTACGGAGCCCTGCCAGGAGGTTGCCGTGAATCTCAGGACCAGGGAGCTCCTCCCTCCGGGGGGGGGGGGGGGGGGGTATATTTGATCCTGGTAGTGGATTGTTCCGGGTCCAGACGGATCACACGCGTTTTTTTGCCCCAGTATCTGACGAGGCTTGCCCCAGTAATGCTAAAACACCTCGGTGCCAGACGAAAGGAATAATGGATTTGTTATTAGTTTATAGGAATAATTTACAAATAACACTAAGTGGCTGAGTGCAGACAATAACAACTGTCACAGAGAGCACCAAAATGTACCCAGATCTATGCAAATAAAGATGCAGAGCTTAGGATGCTCGCCACAAGGGCTCAAGAGGTGATCCGTCAGTGCCGCCATGGTCTGAGGTCGGTGATGACTGATTCCCTTACAGCTTTGTACAGTTTGGGAGAAATCTAACACTGGCAGATGCATACGGTTGGGAAGGAGCAAACTGCGTGAGGCAGGAGGAGAGGCTCTTCCCCGCCCAGGTTGTCTCATCAGTCCTGGTGCCACAGTGAAGCACATCAGACCCTAATGGTGCTGTAGTTGGGGCAGTTCTAGTCGACAGCATCTGCATCCGTGAGAGACCCCTCCCTTCAGCTGTAAACATTAGCAAGAGGCCTGTTAGAACTGTAAAACAGCTATTTTGGGGGACTGTGCAGACGGAAAGTAATTATGCAAGCAGTGGGGGGGGGGGGGGGGGGGGGTATATTCCAGCTGTGATTATGTCGGGGGACCCTTCTGTGTGCCCAGCGGTGGAACCTCGGCTGGGACACACAAGCTCCCGTCCCGCGATGTTCACCCGTCTCTGGTCTCCTGTCCCCGCAGTTCCGGTCGCTCTCCATGGTGTCCGAGTGCCTCTTCTCGCTCATCAACGGCGACGACATGTTCGTGACCTTCTCGGAGATGCAGCAGAACAACTACCTGGTGTGGCTCTTCAGCCAGGTGTACCTGTACACCTTCATCAGCCTCTTCATCTACATGGTGCTCAGCCTCTTCAATCGCCCTCATCACCGGCTCCTACGAAACCATCAAGGTCGGTGCCAGGGGCGGGGTCCGCAGCGGGTGGCCCGGGGAAGGTTTTTCTGTAGAAAGAGAATGGGAAGCCCGTGGCACCGCCTGTCCCCCATGTGGGCCAGCGTCCAGCACTGGTGGGCTGGACGTGCACTGAAGCCCCCCCGGGAGTGACGCCCCTGATCGTTAAAAACACGCATCTTCCATAATGGTTGTCTAATCCCCTTTTGAACCTGGCGCTAGGACCCATTTGCCCTCCAGGCTGGTCCTGTTGGCGATGACGCACCGCACTCCCCCCTCCCTCCCCTGGCCCGCCTGCTAACCTCTGCCTCTCCTTTTTTTTTTTCCTTTTTCCTCTCGATCCCTCCCCCAGCACCAGAGCGCCGGGGACGAGCAGGTGTCGGCACTCTACGCCTACATCGCCGAATGCAAAGACAGCCCCAGGTCGGGCAAGTTCCGCGGCACCGGGAGCTCGGCCTGCTCCGTGTTCTGCTGCTGCTGCCAACGGTACGTGTGCGCGTGGGGGGTTTTCGTGTGCGATTCGGGGAGGGTGGGGGTGGGGAGAGGTGTGGAACTTGCCCCGCTGCCGCCGCCTCCTGTCGTGTACCCGTCCCTGCGATGGGGGCAGGAGCCGAGGCGACCACTTTTTATTCCTTGCCTGTGAGTAATGCAAGACTGTTCCAGGACCGGCGAGAGGGCCTCTGATGGTGTTTCCCTTCTTTAACAGGTTACCGGGAGTGGAAGACGAGGACCGTCTCGTGGTTAACTGAGCGCCCGTTCCTGCTGCACATGGAAGCTTTGAGCTTCTCCTCCGTGGACCCCCCCCTCCCCCCACTCGAGCCGGTTCTGGGAAGGCAGAGACGGGGATGAGGCTTGTCAAATGGACTTGGTACATTGCGCTGGAGGTTGTGAGATCTCCCATGCCCCAAACCTGCCCCCCCCCTCTCTGGGAGTCCTTAACCGAGCGCTCACGGGACTGGGGGCAAGCCAAGACTTCAGCCATAGGCCACAGGACCCGGGGTTTTGCGGATCGGAAGGGCCTGAGAGAGACTGCGCCTGGCTTGACCCCTTTGTGCCCTGTTTTAAGGTCTCGCTTTTTTTGTACATCTGTTTTTTTTAAAGTCCCGTGTCAAAGGAAGATAAGTCTCGAAGGAGAGAATGGGTGGGTGTCTGAGCTTCCCAGGAATTACGTTTGACTTTTTTTTTTTAATTTTTTAATGTTACCCACCTTCCTGCGCTCCTTTTTAAAATGTAGGCCTCGAGGGGGGGGAACGCTTAAGCCTTTTCTGCTCGGGTTTCTCCTGTTCCCTGGGCCGTTTTTGCTAAAGTAACCGGTGGATCGTTGCTTTTGTTCAGTTTCGTGGCAGGATGTGTCCCAGGAACACTCTGTCCTCTTACAAAGTCGACCCACATCTTTCGAGGGGGACGCGTCACCCCCCCCCCACAAAGTCCTGCCTGTGTCACAGCTGATTTGGGGAGGGGGAGGGGGCGGGGGGGTTGCCCCTTTCGCTTTCAGCCGCCGCCGTTTCACGGGAACTGTCGGTGCAGGACATCCGACGGCGCCAGATCGGGAACCGAGCCTAGAACCCACCTGGAGCAAAGCAGCAAAGAAAGAGAGAGACCCACGAGCGTTCCCCCCCCCCCCCTCAAGTTCCCTTTGCCTGAGATTTTAAGTGAAAAGTTTCTGTTTTTTTATCAGCGGAAGGTGGGGCAGGGTTAGGCGTGGATGGGTGGGAGAAGGGGGGAAGGTGTCTCCGTTACCCTGGGGGCTGCCGCTGACGCTGCGCGCACAACTGGAGGAATGGTTGGAAAACACGAGACTTTTGTTTGTTTTTTTTAAACAGTTCTTTTGTTTTATTGAAACACTAAATTATCATCTCTGTTATAAAGTCTCCAGAATCTCCTCTACGGCTTGTGACTCTTTTTTTCAACTTATATCTCTTCCCCGGCAGGGGGGGGGGGGAGTCTCTCGGGCTGAGCTTTCCAACCCACGCGCTGCTCCTCCTGGGGGGGGGGGATAATTGGTTATGTGTATGCGTGTGTGCAATGTGGGGAAGGCACACCCCGCCCCCCCCCCCCCAGTTAACTGCGAACATTTCACTTTGGTTATGTTAAAAGTGATCAGAGGGCTCCAGGTCCTGGTTTGAAGACCCTGCCTGGACCACCCGGTGTGCTTGTGGGTGCAGCCCTCCGTGCTGTCCGCTGGCCTTGCTCCCTCCCTCCCTCCTTACAGCTGTAGCGAGCCCCATAAAACCTGAATCCTTTTTGCAGGTTCTTGCACGCCTGAACGACGGTCACCTCGCTGCTGGCTCCTCGGAGCTTTTCAGCTCTCACCTTTACCTCCCTCTTTTCTATTCACTGCTTAAGCAAGGACCCTCAGAGCCGTGGCCCCAACCAGTGGCAGGAGCAGCTGCCTTGCCTCTCTCCCAGCCGCAGTAGCCGCTTGTGTCCCTGCTGGGGGATTGCAGTTTCCCCAGGCGTCCTGGGAAGTTGGGAGCAGGGGGGCCTGGTGCCTGTCCCAGGCTTGGTGGCTTGATTAGTGGGGGTGGGGACTCTTCCACACACACACCCCCCCCCCCCCTCCTTTGACTAACGTTGAGACAGAAGGGGTTGAAAGACACTTTTTTTTTTTGCTGCTGTAACAGAAATGAAATCATCAGTCAGCGAGGTGTGGGCCCAGGTGTGAGGAGCAGGGTGAAAGGCTATCTCTGAGATGTCTCCGTGCTGGTGCTACAAGTGCAAAGGCAGTGGCCTTGGGAATGGGAGGAGAAGAGAGCAGTAAAGGTGTGTGTTTTACGAAGGGAAGTGCTGATAGGGAGGCCTAGTTAAGCTGAGCTAACCAGTAAGGGTGGAGAAGGTGCTAAAAATGGCTTTGAGCCAGACATGCCCATTGCAGGCTGCCTGTAAACGTAGGAGCTGTAACGAGGACCCTGACCCCCTCTCTGGAAGATAATCTTGGTGCCAGAGTGTGTGCATTTCATAACATCCTGTAGGAGCAGTTGGGTCCCCGTTCTGTTTGGATGGGGGAGCTGAAGCCAGCACTGAACACTGCAGTCTTGCTTGTCGTGTGAGGCCACGATAGGCCTGGGTGAAGATCTCCAGGGGACCCAATGCTACTGAAATTTTGCCTTGGACAGGTACGCTGTCAGTTTGTGGCATTGCCAGCCCTGGAAAACAACCGTGCAGTGGTGTTTCTTGCATGTGGCTCTGCCTCCTTTGACTTTGCATAGGCCTTTCAGACCTGACAGGATGCCCTGAACAAGTGGATTGCAGCAGGGCCACTGCAGTCTGACTGTCAATGCCTGACAGATTTAAAGGTGTGTGAGCCAGCAAGGATGTGAGGGGAAGTTTCTTCTTACCCCATAACCCTTTAATATTTTAAGGCAGAATTCAAAACGCCCCTCTACAAGCATGCGTCCTAAAACACTGGAGTAGTTAGCACAATGCCTAATGCAGGGGCTGAAAACAGTGCCTGTTTAATACCTTTGGCCGATGGAGAGCGGGGGGGGAATCTATCCCCAGGAGCCGAGAGCATGCATGACAGCAGGGTTGGGCTAGCGATTAAAATATGCCTGACGGCCTACCCAGGACTCCAGCAGGCCCCACTTCAAGCCGCTGCATTCTGCTGCCTGCAGGGCTGCTTTCAAAGTGCAAGTTCAAACCCCTTCCTTCCTTCCCTCCCAGCCGGAGCCCAAATGGCAACCGTGGTGGCGGCTCTCTCTCTCCCTGCCTTGGCCTCAGGTTGCAGCCAGAGCGCGCGGGGTAGGCGAGGTTGGGCGGATAGGGCTGCCCCGCTCCCAAGGTCAAGGGACCAAAACGTCTGATCCAGCTCCCGGTTTTCGCCTCGGTGCGCCCTGCCCTGCCCTTCCCTCGTCAGAAAAATCGCGGCTACGTTTCCGTTGCGCGCACGGGGCTCGGGCTGGGCCTAAAGCAAGAGGCTGGATCGGTCCGTGCCTTCCTCTCGCGCGCCGCCGGCCGGGGAGAGGAGTTCCGAGGCGCGCGCGCGCGCCCTTACCTCCCGTCTCGGCTGCGCCGGCGCGGTTCGGTGACGTCAGAAGCGTGCGCCGCCGGAGAGGGGAGGGGAGGCGGGGAAGGACTCGGTGGGCGGAGCCCGAAGGATGAGGCTCTGGCGGCGGCGGGCGCGTGGCACCGGCAGCGGGATGAGAGCGGCGGGCGGGCTGGGCCGTGTTGCGTGTGAGTCCCCCCCCTCCCGGGAGGGAGAAGCCGCGCTTGATCGCTTGTAGCGCCCTCGGGGGGGGGGGGGGGCCCGCGGCGACTCCCCCCCCCCCCATCTCCCCCCCCCCTACGCATGGGGAGGGGGCGATCGCGAATGCAAACTCCCAGCTGTGACAGCTCGAACTGTGCGCACGCAGATTGCGAATAGACGGATAGATATTCGTGCGCGTGCATCTGCGCGTTTATTTCATGGACTTGCGCATATTTATTATCACTGTGGGTGGAGCTCAGCAGGCAGTTTGCGCAGTGCCGGGTTACGGGGGTCCCTGCTCCGAAGAGCTTACGAGTTGGGCGGAAGCCCGGTGAATCTTCAGTGAATTTGAGCGAAGATCATCCGGGATTATTATTATTTTTTTTTTTTTATATATTATCTTTGATTTATATTCCACTTTTTTGGACGCTTCAGCTTCTTTAGGGCGGGAGGGAGGGTTGTGAGTGCTTCTTGCCCATGCCTGGGCCGCGGCTGCACCTGCTCTAGGGGGGCCCCCCGGGGGCAGCCCTGTTGCTGTGCAGTGATGACGGGTGGGCAGGCCTGGCCCTTCCTCCTTCCCTGCACCTGCATTACACTCGGCTGTTTCTACAGTACAAGCTGGTAGTTACTTCCTTTTCTCCCCTACTAATATGTTTTCCCAGATTTACCTAGTGCCTCTGTTCCTGTTTTTGTTTTGGGGGGGGGTGGGATGTTCTGACAACCTTCCTCTTTTCAACAGACCCATCCCTTTGAAGTATTTTGGAGCCACGGCGTTGTTGATTTGAAGTCCGCCCCCAAAATATTTCCCATTCGAGCTGATGAAACATTTTAATAAATAACTACATTTGCAAACGCGGTGTGAGTTCAAAAAGCATTGACTGGCAAGCCAGGCAAGGGGGGGACGGGGGGACGACGATAAATGGTGTCCTTAATACACAGGCTCTGGAGTCGGGTGCCCCTTGCCTGTTTATAACTCTGTGAGAGCTGCTGCCAGGATCCTTGTCCGGCACTTCCCTCTCTGCCTCTTGGCTACCCTTTCCCTGCCCGCTGCCTGTCACCCGGTTGCGAGGGGTGGGGTGATGATTAATAGGACCTGCCAGCTGACGGTGCTTCCAGGAAACATTTTTTTTTTCCTCCTTTCGTTGCTGCGCGTGTCGCTTCTCGGAATCGCTTGACTTTTAGGGACAAGTTCCAGCAACCGTATCTGGACCCGAGCAAGGATTTCCCCGCAAGCCCTGACAACGGCCCCTTACCGGCCTGACATTTTGAATTAAATCTAGATGTGAGCGGGAACGTAGCTCCAGCTTCTGTGCTCCCACCTAGAACCCTTTCCGCCCCCTCCGACAGTCTCTGCAGATATTGATGTTGGAGATCTTCAAGTTTTAAAGATTTGTTCCGATATATATATATTTTTTTTTTTATTCCCAAAGCATTTGCGTTAGGACGCACCCCTTTCCACTCCCAGAAAGGGAGACGGTGGGTTTGTGGTCCTTCCACTCAGCAGGAGGCGAGACTCCCTGGAGGCGAGACTCCCTGAAGGAGTCCCCTTCCCCTCCGGTGCAGGGAGAGAAAAGTGGCAAAACAAAGATAAGGGCCACGTGAGCCGCCCCGGCCCTGCTGGTTGTGCATTTTGTACTGCGGTCATGGCTCTTGCTCAATCTGTGGCCTCCTCCCTCCCACTGGCCCCCGAGGCCTCCTTTTCTCTCTTGCCTGGCGAGGCTTTCACGCCGCTGTGACTTTGCGGTGTTCACGGTTTTCGGACTGAAGCAGAGTTGCCAAATCATTGACTCTTCTTCATTTTTTTTTGGTTTGTTTTTAAAGTCATCTTTCGTCATATCTGTTCCGCCCTCCTCTTCCTCCCTGGTTGGTTTGCTTTGCTGCAGGTTTTTCGTTTTGCTTTTTTTTTTTTTTTTAAACGAGCTCGCGTTCCCTTCACCGGCGTCCACGGGGTAGAAGACAAGAGTAAATCCGCCTGGTGGTAGCAAGCTGAGGGTTGTTGCTTGGAGGGGGGGGGGGGGTTTCCACTTATTGTCACGACCTCTTCCTGGGGGGGGGGGTAGGGGTAGGTGTCGAGTCACTTTGCGAGGTGAGGCGCACAGAGCCGGGCCAGGCCCTGCTCCTGGTCTCGCTGACCCGGCTGGTAACCCCGTGGCTGCTCCTCGTGATGCCGTGGCGTTCCGTGGGGGCTTCCTCTTTCTGTTTTGCGGCTTCCCTGCTGGGGTTTGGTTTTTATTTTCTGCCTCTGCGGAGATGGGTTTTGCGTAAGGGTTTCAAAATATTAATATAAAAAAAACAAAACACTCGAGCGTCATAAGGAGAGGTTAGGAGGCAGGGACTGGTGAGTTTTTGGGGGTTTTTTTTTGGCACCAACGCAGGAAGCAGGCGATGATGCGGCAGGAGAGACCGTCTCTGCTGTGCCTGTGACCTGGTCCCCGCCACTCAGCTCTAATCCTTGACTCTGCCGCTGACTGTCTGTGACCTTGCTCCCTGCACCTCAGTCCTAATCCCCAGCTCTGACACTGTGTGTTTGACCTCGGGGAGAATCATCGTATCTTCCCATGCCTCAGCTCTGATTCCCGGCTCTGTGTGCGACCTTGGGTGAAGCCCTTTCCCTCCCTCCGCCTCAGTTGTAATCCTTGACTCTGTGCAACCTGGGGGAGAGTCACTTTATCGCCCTGGGCTTCGTTTCTAATTCCTGGCTCTGTGGTGACCTCAGGGGAGCATCATTGTAACCTCCCGTGCATCAGTTCAATCCCCAGCTCCGTCACTTTCTCTGCGTGGTGGCTAAGCTCTAATCTCCGGCTCTGCCACCGACTCTCTCCCTGTGCTTCTGGTATGCGCTTAGATGGGAGATTGGTCAGGGCCGGAATCTGGTGGGCCTGTACGTAAAGCGGGGGACCTGCTGGTGACTGGGATCTTGAGTCTTCATTTCCATTCGTGTCAATAACAATTTGCCTAAACCGAAGCGTTCCTGATCCCTAACTGGAGTCTGCGGTGCAGCACTTCAGACCCGATCACACGTCCACCTGAGGTGCAGGGTTCCTGGCCCGTTTCCGTTACTGGAACCACCAGGACATCCTCCCTCTCTGGAATTCTTCTCATCCATCAGCCCTTATTGGGTTTTTGTTTGTTTGTTTCCCTAGAATGCATTGTGGGATGGTTTCGGAGAGGAGCGCGCAGGCATGGGACAGACAGAGTCAGAGGAAGAGGAGGAGCAGCCCCAGCCAGAGGTAACGCTGCTGGCCAGGCTCCGGGCATCTCTGGGAGCCTGGTTCCGAATACCGTCCGTGCCCTTAGATCTTCCTTGCAGCAAAGCACTTGGTGGGAACGCTTTCTGCGTCTGCCAACGTCTCCGTAGGCCCGTGACCGTCCTGAGCCGCGGGAAACGACGCAGGGAGCATTAAGTATTACACGCGTGTATTGCGTGTTCACGGGTGAAGAACTGCACAGGACAGAGGGGAAAGATCCACACTCGCACGCCCTGCAACCCCTTCACTCGCGACACGTACGCACGCGCGCGCACACACACACACACACTCCCCCCCCTCACACACACACACACACACACACTCCCCCCTCACACACACACACACACACTCCCCCCCCGCACACACACACTCCCCCCCTTCACACACACACACACTCCCCCCCTCACACACACACTCCCCCCCCTCACACACACCACACACGCCCCCCCTCACACACACACTCCCCCCCTCACACACACACTCCCCCCCTACACACACACACACTCCCCCCTCACACACACACTCCCCCCTCACACACACACACTCCCCCCCTCACACACACACACACACACACTCCCCCCCTCACACACACACTCCCCCCCTCACACACACACTCCCCCCTCACACACACACACACTCCCCCCATCACACGCGCACACACACACTCCCCCCCCTCACACACACACACACTCCCCCCCTCACACGCGCACACACACTCCCCCCCTCACACACACACACACTCCCCCCCTCACACACGCACACACACACACACACACTCCCCCCCCCTCACACACACTCACACACACACGCTGCCCAAAACAAAAAACATAAAATAATTCCCTCATGCAAGTCACTCTCCTCCACCAACCCGACACGTGCCAGTCCCCCAGAAAGATGGGGGAGTCACAAATAACTGCCCCGGGACTGTGGCCTTTCCGGTCCGTATTGGCGTTTGCCGAGTTATCCGTGCAAGGATAAACCGGTACGAGAGCTCGCCAAAAACCCTGCCCTCCCCCCGCCCAGACCCTCTTGTTTCTTTTGGGGAGTGGGGCGTCTCATTCTCGCCGGTCCAGCTGCAGTTGCGGGGGGGGTGGGGTGGCCGCAGTTCCGGGTTCGGCGGGATATTCCGGCTCCTCCTGCCCCGTTCTCGAGAACGATTCAGTTGGATGCAGTTCTGTCGTCCCCCCCCCTCCCCCCCCGGGCTCGGCCCAGCCGTCCTGGTGACGGTCTTTGCCCTGGGAGGGGCCTGCAAACCGGGGCTGACCCTTAATCTGGCCACAGGGTGCCCGGGAATCCCACGGGGCTGTGAGCGCCACCTCTGCAGGGTCCCCAGCCTACCCGGGGAGCGGAAGCAAGCCCCGGGAGCCACACCCAGGCCCTTACCGGCCACTGGGCCGGCCCGCATCTTTTTTTTTTTTTAATATAAATATTTTAAGCGCATTTTATTTCCCAGATAATTGCAGGTGGTCGGGTTTTTGATTTATTTTTTTTTTTTGCCTCGTCAGCACAAACTTTGGGCTTGAATCCCGGCTGCGCGGTGGAAGGTGGTTAGGAAGGCCCTTTTCGATAGCGGAGCGCCTGCTTCGGCTAATGTCTTTGAGCCGGCGGAAATGCGGCCTTCTTTGAATTCCGCTCGGGGGGGCTTCAATCTGAGCTGAGGATCTCGATAAAACCTGGGCTCTGCTGTTCTCTTCTGTCCTCGCCCCCTTTCCTGACAGGAAGAGCTGCTAACCGGCGTGCTGCCGAACATCAGACACTTCGTGGAAGACCAGCTGCAGACCGGCATGGTGAGAGCGTGCGCTGCGGTGCAGCCCGGGAGCAGGCACTGCACGGGAGTGACCGCCTGGGAGAGGGAGCCCTTTGGGTGATGCCTGTGTCTGTGTCTGTGTCTCTCTCTTTCTGCTGCGTGACTCATGGCAGGAGATGTGTGTGTGTGCGTGTGTGTGTGTCTCTCTGCTCTGTGACGCCCCGTGCGTAACGCCCGGTTGTGCCCCTGCTCTGTGACTCCTGCTGGTGATGTCTCTGTGTCTCTGACTCCCTACGGTTGACACTTTTGTGTGCATGTGTGTGGTGTTTCTCTGCTCCGTGACGCCCCATGGTATCGCTCGGTTGTGTCCCTGCTCTGTGACTCCTGCTGGTGATGTCTCTGTGTCTCTGACTCCCTATGATTGACACTTTTGTGCGTGTGTGTGTGTGTGTGGTGTTTCTCTGCTCTGTGACTCCTGCGCATGATGTCTCTGTGTCTCTGACTCCCTACGGTTGACACTTTTGTGTGCATGTGTGTGGTGTTTCTCTGCTCCGTGACGCCCCATGGTATTGCTCGGTTGTGTCCCTGCTCTGTGACTCCTGCTGGTGATGTCTCTGTGTCTCTGACTCCCTATGGTTGACACTTTTGTGTGTGTGTGTGTGTGGTGTTTCTCTGCTCTGTGACTCCTGCGCATGATGTCTCTGTGTCTCTGACTCCCTACGGTTGACACTTTTGTGTGCATGTGTGTGGTGTTTCTCTGCTCCGTGACGTCCCGTGCGTAACACCCGATTGTGACTCCTGCCGGTGACGTCTCTGTGTCTCTGACTCCCTACGGTTGACACTTTTGTGTGTGTGTGTGGTGTTTCTCTGCTCTGTGACTCCTGCGCATGATGTCTCTGTGTCTCTGACTCCCTACGGTTGACACTTTTGTGTGCATGTGTGTGGTGTTTCTCTGCTCCGTGACGTCCCGTGCGTAACACCCGATTGTGACTCCTGCTGGTGATGTCTCTGTGTCTCTGACTCCCTACGGTTGACACTTTTGTGCGTGTGTGCGTGTGTGTGGTGTTTCTCTGCTCCGTGACTCCTGCTGGTGACGTCTCTGTGTCTCTGACTCCCTACGGTTGACACTTTTGTGTGTGTGTGTGTGTGTGTGTGTGTGGTGTTTCTCTGCTCTGTGACTCCTGCCGGTGACGTCTCTGTGTCTCTGACTCCCTACGGTTGACACTTTTGTGCGTGTGTGTGTGTGTGTGTGTGTGTGTGTGGTGTTTCTCTGCTCTGTGACTCCTGCCGGTGACGTCTCTGTGTCTCTGACTCCCTACGGTTGACACTTTTGTGCGTGTGTGTGTGTGTGTGGTGTTTCTCTGCTCCGTGACTCCTGCTGGTGATGTCTCTGTGTCTCTGACTCCCTATGGTTGACACTTTTGTGCGTGTGTGTGTGTGTGTGGTGTTTCTCTGCTCTGTGACTTCTGCTGGTGATGTCTCTGTGTCTCTGACTCCCTACGGTTGACACTTTTGTGCGTGTGTGCGTGTGTGTGGTGTTTCTCTGCTCTGTGACTCCTGCCGGTGACGTCTCTGTGTCTCTGAGTCCCTACGGTTGACACTTTTGTGCGTGTGTGTGTGTGTGTGGTGTTTCTCTGCTCCGTGACTCCTGCTGGTGATGTCTCTGTGTCTCTGACTCCCTATGGTTGACACTTTTGTGCGTGTGTGCGTGTGTGTGGTGTTTCTCTGCTCTGTGACTCCTGCCGGTGACGTCTCTGTGTCTCTGACTCCCTACGGTTGACACTTTTGTGCGTGTGTGTGCGTGTGCGTGTGTGTGTGTGTGTGTGTGTGTGTGGTGTTTCTCTGCTCCGTGACTCCCTGCGGGCGATGCCTTCACTTCTTGGTGAGTTTTGGGTTTGGTTTATTTTCCCCTCCCTCTCTGTCTTTTGCCTCGTAGGTGTTGGGGGTGATGATTGGGGTCGGGCTGGCCGTGCTCCTCATAGCCGCGCTGATTCTGGTTTTCGTCAGGCGCCTGCGGCTCAGGCGTAAGTTCCATTGCTATTTCTTTAAAGCCGTTTGCGGATTAGAACATCCTCCAGTCGAATCGGAGTTTGCGGTTCACGTGGCGTTGGCGTCCGGCGCGGGAGAACCCCCCCCCCCCCCCGCGTGCGAATGGTTTCAAGGCCCAGTCGCGTCCCCGCCGGGAATAAACACAATTCCCTCCCATGCCCCCCCCCCCAAAACCTAATGCTTTGTACAGTGCTGTGTACCCTAACGGCGCTCCGTGAATACGAGACCCCGCGGTACAAATGATGCCTGAATTGTTTATACCCGCGAGGCGTTACGTTTGCGTGCAAAGACTAAAATTCAAAAATTCGGAAACCGTCTATCCCCTCAGCTGAGGTCACCTGCATAGCTTTAACCAAAAAATTCAGCAGGCGCGGCCGAAGTTATCTGAGGATGACCTTAGACCCCTCGCTATGCGCTGAATTTAGACGGTTAAGTGCAAAAAAGATTTTGCAGGCAACGGGTCCGATTTTCTCCCCATACCCCCCCCCCCCCCCCAAAAAAAGAAGGAGGCTGGCTCCAGGTCCCCTCCTGACCCGGAACGCTCCTCCGAGGCTGAGTGGGGAAGGCGTTAGAGTCTCGGCCGCGCTGCCGGCCGGGTCCAGCGCTGCTCTCGTCGCGCTGATGGCGGCAGTAAAATAAGATGACGTCCACCGTCCTTCCCCCAAGTATTTCTTGACGATCCTCCTCGGGAGACACCCCCCCCCCCCCCCCGCGCTTGATGCTCATCTCGTGACCTCCCTCGTCCCGCGCGCGCCTCCGCGTTAATACCCGGTCGCGGGGGGGGGTTGCGCGTCTGCCGTCGGTCGCGCCCGACGTTCTTAAAAGAGTTTTCTTTTTTTCCCCTCCTCCTCTTCCTTCCTCCCCTCCGTAGAAGTCCAACTGGAGGAGACGCCGAAGTACCGGTTTCGCAAGCGGGATAAGGTCTTGTTCTACGGACGCAAGATCATGAGGAAGGTACGGCGAGGGGCGGGGGGCGTTGCGCGCGAGCGACGCTGTCGGCGGTGCTCGGTGCTGGGCGGGATGTGGGGTGCTCTTGCCCCGGAGGAAGAGGAGGGGGGGGTGAAGCGACCTTGCTCGGGGTCACGCCGGCGGGTGGATCCCGGGACCTCCTGCCTTCACAGCCCACCGCGCTCTTAACGGGCCGCCCGGCGCTGCTTTACTTTCGAAGCGGCGCCGGGGCCCGAGCCGACTCCGGGTTCAGGACCCAGCTTCCCGCTCCTCGGGCCGCACGGTCTTCGCTGTGATGGGCTGGGGCTGACTGTCAGGGGTCGGGAGGGAGGTAGGGAGAGCCCACGTGAGGCTGGAGACCCACAGGACGTCCTATTGAGAACGAGAGAAGGGGGATCCTTTCAGCGCCGCCAGGCCGTGGGGGGAGGTGCAGGCGGCAGCGCTATAAAGAGAGAAGCATCCCCCTTCCACGTCGTGTCGTCCCCCCCCCGGCCGTGAAGCTTCCCAGCTGGGAACGGCGAGCAGATGACCGGAAACTTCGTGCCTCGCTGCCAAGCTGGCGTCCAGCGGCGAGTTTTACTTCCCCTGCTGTAGGAATCCTCTGGAGGTCCTGGCCTTTCCTTATCTGTTCTGCTTTCTTTGTGAGTTTTGAAGGCTTTTTATTCCCTGGACTACCGAAAAAAGCTCCACGGGCCTGGCTTCCGAGTTTGCTTGAATGGAGAATGTTTCAGCTTGACCTTCCGCGGCCGATAACGCTTTGCTGTTACCCCCCACCCGCACATGCAGGTCTCTCAGTCCACGTCCTCGCTCGTAGACGCCACGGCCACCAGGCCCAGGATGAAAAAGAAGCAGAAGATGTTGAGCATCGCCAAAAAGTAAGCGACACCCCCCCCTCCCCTCTTTGCTCGGGTACCGAAAGCCCCCTCCTGCGGGGACGGTGAGGGGAGGGAGGGAGGGGGCAGAGGCTCAGGGCCGCCGCTCTGACCGAGGTGGTCGGTTTCCGTCCCGCTTGCAGGATCTTGCGGATCAAGAAGGAGGTGCCCACGCTGCAGCAGAAGGAGCCCCCCCCGTCCGTGCTGGAAGCCGACCTCACCGAGTTCGACGTCGCCAACTCCCACCTGCCCTCCGAGGTCCTCTACATGCTGAAGAACGTGCGGTGGGTGGGCTTCCTGCCCCTGCCTTTGTCTGTGGGGTGAAGGGCGGGTGCCTCCCTCATACCCTGGGGGAGTGGGGTGGGGGTGTGTGTGTGTCGGGGAGCGCACTCCGCCTCTCTTCAGTGCGCGACTTCGTCAAACCGCCGCCGCCTGGGTGTGGAGCCGTCGGCACAGCGGCGGGCTGAGGTTATTTTATTATATTTTATTAATTTTTTTTTCTCGGCGGCTCCTTGGAAGGGTCGGGCGAGGGGTCGGAGGAGTGGGGGCAACCGAGACCGGAAAGCGCAGGGGACAAAAAAAAAAAAGCTTTGCGGTATGTATTTGTTATTTTAGTGCTGTCCGCCCTGAGAGAGCGGTGCAGCTCAGCCGACTCTGAGGCGGCCCAAGTCAATCTGCTCCTTTGCTGCTTCACCCCGATCCCAGCCAGAGGGCCAGGGTGGGTCTCTGGGGCTCCTTTAATAAATAAATATATGTATAAACATATTACGGTGCAGCGTTCTGTATCGTGCTGTGTGCGTAGTCCTTATAACTAAAGCATGCACTGAGGGAAACGTCACTGGGTTGAAGGGGGGTGGTATTTATTGCTGGATTCTGTGTTTAAGTGACAGCTTTGTTCCCCCCCCTCCCCCCCCCCTTGCGTAGGGTCCTGGGGCACTTTGAGAAGCCCCTCTTCCTGGAGCTGTGCAAGCATATGGTCTTCCAGCAGTTCCAGCAGGGGGAATACGTCTTCCGCCCCGGCCAGCCCGACACCAGCATCTACGTGGTGCAGGAGGGGAAGCTGGAGCTCTGCCTGACTGAGCAGGTGAGGGGAGGGCGGATGAGCCGCTGAGGTAAGTTACAGTGGGGGGGAAGCTGGAGCGCGCTCTGATCCAGCGGCTGATGCTCCTGGGACCTTCTGTAATTGGGTAAGCTGTAAATTTTGGGTCCTCTGGAAGTGTGCGTGTGGTTTTTAAAAATTTGTTTTTTGTGGATAGCGTTTAAGTTGAGAAAGTGCAGCTGTAACATTTCTGCTGTCTTCTCTGTCTGTGTCCTCGCCTCCCTCTCTTTCAAGTCAAACCAGCTTTCCATTCAGGAACGTCTGCTGCCAAAGTAATACATTGAGGTCCATAGTCAAAAGATTTACCCCCGTAAATCTTCCCCTATAAAAAAAATATAAATAAATAAATAAATAAATAAAAAATACATTTTCCTAGGGTGTAGACAGATGGACTCGGGACCAATGGGTTATGTGCTCCCCTGCCAGCAGACGGAGTCAGGTTTCAAAGCTGACGGACGTCACCCTAGATACACCCCTGCACTGACCTCAGCCATTCAGTATCTCTCCGTCTCCTGCAGATGTGGGGACGTGCTTTCCCTGTGGGGATCGCTGTACTCTTTAGAAGAAGAAATTCTACTTTTAAATTGGAGGAGTCCCCCTTGGCTGGGTCTCCCATGGGAGAGGGAAACTCGGCTGGGCCCCAGTCCTCCCTGGGCTAGGCATGGACCCGGCGGCCTTTTCACGAGTGGGAATTTTTCCAGGGACTGCAGGCCTTTGCACGGAGACGCAGTCTTAGTTCCTCGCTTGCCCCTGTCCGGACGGAACTCCAGCCGGCCCCTCTATTCCATTCCTCCCCCCCCCCCCCTTTTATGGAATGGGCAGAAATACACCTACAGATGATCTCAGCCTCGCACATCGCAGGAAAAGACGTCGTCAGTCAGATCCAGACTCTCCCCAGTGCTGGGTAGATTCATGGATGTTTGCTTCTCCAGGAAAGGACGGTGTATGTGGTGGTGGTAGTGGGGGGGGGGGGGGGGCCTTTAAATCCAGCAAGTTACATGAGCGGGATTTCGCCAGGGGGGGGGGGGGGCGATGGTGTCGTATGGATTCCATCGGTTTCTTTGATTGGGCGACCGAAGCGTTAGACCGGGGGCTGGGGAGCGCCGTACTGCAAACCCCCTCGGAACCGTCCCACACGAGAGGCCCATAAATAACCCGAGCAGCTGGACTGGATTAGAAACTGAAGGGAATTGACTCTGAGAAGAGAGAGAGAGAGAGAGGCCGTTAGCAGCGCGCCGTGCAGGTGGGTCCCGAGGCCGGTTCTGCTGGAATGGCATAGCCGGAGAGTAAGCGAGGCCTGCGGCTCTTATCTGCCGTCGTGTTCTGAGTTTCTGAGTATCCTATCTCGTTTACTATCTGTGTGTGCGCGTGTCCCCCTCCCCTCCTCTTCCCTCTCTCTCCCTCCCGTTCTGGATATCTCTCTCCTTCATCTCTCTCTGCCTCCCGTTCTGGATATCTCTCTCCTTCATCTCTCTCTGCCTCCCGTTCTGGATATCTCTCTCCTTCATCTCTCTCTCCCTCCCGTTCTGGATATCTCTCTCCTTCCCTCTCTCTCCCTCCCGTTCTGGATATCTCTCTCCTTCCCTCTCTCTCCCTCCCGTTCTGGATATCTCTCTCCTTCATCTCTCTCTGCCTCCCGTTCTGGATATCTCTCTCTCCCTCCCGTTCTGGATATCTCTCTCCTTTCCTCTCTCTCTCCCTCCTGTTCTGGATATCTCTCTCCTTCATCTCTCTCTGCCTCCCGTTCTGGATATCTCTCTCCTTCCCTCTCTCTCCCTCCCGTTCTGGATATCTCTCTCCTTCATCTCTCTCTGCCTCCCGTTCTGGATATCTCTCTCCTTCATCTCTCTCTGCCTCCCGTTCTGGATATCTCTCTCCTTCATCTCTCTCTGCCTCCCGTTCTGGATATCTCTCTCCTTCATCTCTCTCTCCCTCCCGTTCTGGATATCTCTCTCCTTCCCTCTCTCTCCCTCCCGTTCTGGATATCTCTCTCCTTCCCTCTCTCTCCCTCCCGTTCTGGATATCTCTCTCCTTCATCTCTCTCTGCCTCCCGTTCTGGATATCTCTCTCTGCCTCCCGTTCTGGATATCTCTCTCCTTTCCTCTCTCTCCCTCCTGTTCTGGATATCTCTCTCCTTCATCTCTCTCTGCCTCCCGTTCTGGATATCTCTCTCCTTCCCTCTCTCTCCCTCCCGTTCTGGATATCTCTCTCCTTCATCTCTCTCTGCCTCCCGTTCTGGATATCTCTCTCCTTCATCTCTCTCTGCCTCCCGTTCTGGATATCTCTCTCCTTCATCTCTCTCTGCCTCCTGTTCTGGATATCTCTCTCCTTCATCTCTCTCTCCCTCCCGTTCTGGATATCTCTCTCCTTCCCGTTCTGGATATCTCTCTCCTTCCCTCTCTCTCCCTCCCGTTCTGGATATCTCTCTCCTTCCTTCCCTCTCTCTCCCTCCCGTTCTGGATATCTCTCTCCTTCATCTCTCTCTCCCTCCCGTTCTGGATATCTCTCTCCTTCCCTCTCTCTCCCTCCCGTTCTGGATATCTCTCTCCTTCCCTCTCTCTCCCTCCCGTTCTGGATATCTCTCTCCTTCATCTCTCTCTGCCTCCCGTTCTGGATATCTCTCTCTGCCTCCCGTTCTGGATATCTCTCTCCTTTCCTCTATCTCCCTCCTGTTCTGGATATCTCTCTCCTTCATCTCTCTCTGCCTTCCATTCTGGATATCTCTCTCCTTCCCTCTCTCTCCCTCCCGTTCTGGATATCTCTCTCCTTCATCTCTCTCTGCCTCCCGTTCTGGATATCTCTCTCCTTCATCTCTCTCTGCCTCCCATTCTGGATATCTCTCTCCTTCATCTCTCTCTGCCTCCCGTTCTGGATATCTCTCTCCTTCATCTCTCTCTGCCTCCCGTTCTGGATATCTCTCTCCTTCCTCTCTCTCCCTCCCGTTCTGGATATCTCTCTCCTTCATCTCTCTCTGCCTCCCGTTCTGGATATCTCTCTCCTTCATCTCTCTCTGCCTCTTTCACCCCTCTTGGTCTCCCGTCCCGTGTCTCCCTGTCCGTCTGTCTCTTATGGGCCCTGTGTTTGACGCTGCATGACCCCCATTGGTAGGGGAGGAGAATCTTTTTAATACGTTGGCGAAGGAAGGTGGATTGGCGACTCTGTTATTCTCCGCTTTCCTCTCTGTATTTATCTTTTCCTTCTCATCTCTCTGCGCCCCAAAGATCGGGACGAGTCATTATTTCCCCCTCCCCCCCCTCCTTTCTCTCTCCGGCAGGACGGGAAGGAGTCCGTAGTGAAGGAAGTCTTCCCCGGGGACAGCGTCCACAGCCTGCTCAGCATCCTGGATGTCATCACGGTGCGAGACTTCACCCTGCCGCCTCCCTGCGCTCGCTGACGAAACTTGCTCTTAAAAAATAAAATAATAATAAGCTTCAAACTGACCCCCCCCCCCCCCCACTTTTTTAAGAACCGGTACTCTGGTCGAGCCCCCGCTCCCTAAGCCCCCACCGAAAGCGTCGGATAACCGGCACGGGTCCCCCTAGCCGGGGGGGTGGATGGGGAGAGAGCCTTCGCCATCTCGGGCAGCGCCAGGAATAACAGCCGGGGATAGGGGAGAGCCCTGCCCGAGTCCCTCTCCCCCCCGTCCCACCTTTTGCTGCCGTGGGTCATGACTGTCCCCCCATTCGGCCGCAGGGACACCAGAGACCGTACCGGACGGTGACGGCCCGCGCCGCGGAGGAGTCGACCATCCTGCGCCTACCGGTGGAAGCCTTCTCCGCCGTGTTCGAGAAGTACCCGGAGAGCCTCGTCCGTGTGGTGCAGGTGCGTGAGTGCACGGGGGGGGGGGGGGAGAGGTGTGGCCCCCCCGGCTTCTTGCGATGAGCGTTTTCGAGTGCCCGAGCGTGTGTCGCCGGCAGCCGTGTCGCGCGGTTCTCCTCTGCGTCGCTGCCTGGCACGGGGGGGGACGGGGGACGGAGATCCCAAGGCCAGGCCCGATGAGGGAGGCTGTGGCTGGACTTGAGGAGGGAAGAGAGTCTCTGTGGAGGGCAGGGAGAGGAAGGCTGCCTGGCTGGTATGGAGGGGGGGGACGGGACCTGGGACCGAGCTGCGGTTAACGTTTTGCCTTTCCTTCAGATCATCATGGTGCGACTGCAGAGGGTCACCTTCCTGGCTTTGCACAATTACCTGGGGCTCACCAACGAGCTCTTCAGCCACGTGAGTTTCTGCCTGCCGCTTCACCCTGACCCACGGGGCTCGCGTGAGACACCCCCCCCCCCTTATCCATGACGGCCACCCACCCTCAGGCTCGGGGGGGGTGGGCGGGGGCTGCTTCGCTTCGTCCCCTCTGCCGTCCGACGCTAGCATCCTTTGTTTCCCCTTGACTGGGAACGTGGCCTTCACGCCGCGCGCGCGCCCACCCGGCAAGTCGCTGATGCTGCCAGCCCCGCGGCAATCCCCCAGGCTCGGCCCAGCAAGTCGCTGACATGCGTTTGTGTTCTGTGCAAGGAGATGCAGTCCCTCCGGCTCTTCCCCCAGCCCAGCCATCCCGCCAGGACCAGCCCCATCAGACACAGCAAGAGGGTCGCCAGCATCTCGATGGACGATCAGCGGGAGAGCTCAGGGCGGCAGCCTGACTCCTCCAGGGAGCTGAGTAAGGACCTGTGTGTGTGTGAGAGAGTTTGTGTGTGTGAGAGAGAGTGTGTGTGTGAGAGAGTTTGTGTGTGTGTGTGTGTGCATGTGAGAGACCTGTCTCCTCGCCTCGGTTACAATCCTGGCTCCGAATCCGACTCTGTGACCTTCAGTAACAATGCGTAACCCCCCCTCACCATAAGTTATTTGAGGAAGCCGGGATAGAGGCCGGGCTGTGATATCATTATAATTAAGACCCCGTCGGCACGGTCACACATCCCTGCACGTGGTTACGGGGTGTGGGGAGCGGCGGGGGCTGTCCGTGCTTTAAACCTCTGCGCACGGTTTGGTTTCAGGCGATCAGCTGAAGACGGGGTCCCTCGAGGCCTCAGGCTGCGCCGCTACTGAGTCGTTGTATCTCCATGCCCGTGGATATTTCAGGTGCGTGCCCTGTCCCCCTTGTATTCTCTCGGGTCATGTCCTGGCAGCGCGCTACTGCTGCCTGTTTTGTACCTGTCGTGTGCGCCTGTGTGCGATGCCTCTGATGTCAGAATCTGTTCTTGTCTCCCCCGCCCCTCCCCCCAGTAATACAGAGAGGACCTCGGTCGGATTTCGACATGGCTTACGAGCGCGGTCGGATCTCGGTTTCGCTCCAGGAGGAGAGCACCACCTCCCTGGCCTCCTTTGCAAGAGTGAGCGTCAGCGTTAATAACTTAACTTTTTTTAATATTCTTGTCAGCCAAGGAGGACCTCGGCGCGATTTGTGATTTAAATGCTTCGGAAAGATCGGCGCAGCCGCCACTGGGGAGGGACGGTTCGGCAGTACGTTTCTGGTACCTTCTTTCAAGCTGCTGTTTCCCTGTACGTACCCGGATCAGTCCCGACTCCTGGGTTTATTCCTCCCTGCCAGCAGATGGAGACAGAGAAAAGCCTCGCTGACACTGCTAGATAAGCCCTGGTGCCCCCCCCTCCCCTGACTGTCTAGGGTGTGGCACGAGACAGCCTGTCTTGGTGGCTGCTGGGTTCCAGTTGGGCTGCGTGGCGTGCCGTTGGAAGTTCCCAGTTGGGTAGTGCTTACCGCAGATGCCAGTCTTTCTGGTTGAGGTGCTGTTTGTCGGCACCAATCCACTGAAGGTTTCTGGGTCAGGCAAGAGACGTCCTGGTCGATGAATCGGTTGACCAGGGCGGTGCGACTAACTCTCCGGGTCTTCCTGCCCCTGATCCGTGGTTGGTCTGTAAAGGTGCTGTCTGACAACATGACCATCAATCGTCAAGGTGGGACCAAGAGTCGAGCGGAGGCTCAGGAGTTCATTCAGTGGGCGGAGCAACATTTTGGAGTGCACACACGTAGCAGGTGTGGAAAACGCACAAGCGGATTTTCCGAGTCGCGAGATGTTGGATCCTGGAGAATGGGAGCTGTTGGAAGTTGGCATTGTTAGCTCATCCGGGAGAGTTGGGGGGGGATCCTCATGTAGATCTAATGGCGGCTCGTCAGAATGTCAAAGCGTTTCAGTTTTTCAGCCGGAGAAGAGAGTTCGCGGCCAAGGGCGTTGATGTTCTGGTGCTGCCCTGGCCTCGGGGAGTGCTGCTTTACGTATTTCTGCCGTGGCCCCTAGTGGGAAAGATCTTGCGTTTGGATAGAACGACATCAAGACGGGGTGGTCTTGGTGGCTCCGGAGTGGCCGTGACGTCTGTGTGGTTCGTGGATCTGGTCAATCTAGCCATGGACAGGCTGATTCAGTTCGGCCACATTTTGGGTCTTCTCCACCAAGGGCCCATATTTTCAGACCAGGCTGCTCACTTTTGTCTAGCGGCATGGCTTTTGAGAGGAGGTAATTGAGGTGCCAGGGCTATCCCGAGGCAGTGGTGATGACACTCTTGCATGCTAGAAGAAAGTCTCTTTCTCTCTCGTATGTCAGGGTCTGGAAGGTTTTTGAGACCTAGTGTGATGCTCGTGGGATGCGTCCTATGGAAGCTGCGGTGGTGGACATCTTGTCCGTTTGGCAGGAAGGTTTAGTTAAAGGTTTGGCACGAAACTCTCCTAAGGTTCAGGTGGCAGCTTTAGGTTCGCTTAGGGGCAAGATTGAAGGTGCTGCTTTTTCGGTTTATTCTGATACCGTGCGTTTTTTGCGGGTTGTGAAGAATGTACGTCCTCCAGTGCGGAGTGCGTCCCCACCTTGGGGGCTTAATCTGGTTCTTAAGGGTTTGTGTGAGGCTCCTTTTGAACCACTCAGAAGGGCGACTCTTAAAGATTTGGCGCTCAAAGCCGTGTTTCTGGTAGCGATCCGTTCGGCTAGGAGAGTTTCCGAGTTGCAGGCCTTGTCGTGCCGTGCTCAGATTCTTAGGATTTCGGACTCGGGGGTGTCCTTGAGGATGGTACCTTCTTTTTTTACCGAAGGTAGTTTCGGCGTGTCACGTGAATCAGACAGTGGAGCTCCCAGCTTTTCCAGAGGGTGATGCGAGGGAGCTTAAGTTGTTGGATGAACACAGGGTGTTGTTAAGATATCTGAAGGTTACTAATGATTTTCAAGGTCGGATCATCCTTTTTCTCCTATGGAGTTGTCCAAAAAGAGGTCTTCGGGTATATGAGACAACCATTGCGCAGTGGCTTATGGAGGCCATTGGGTCGTCCTACATTTCCGGGGTCGTCCGGTTCCTGAGGGGTTGCGTGCTCATTCGACGCGCTCTCAGGCTGCTTCGTGGGCGGAGGCTCAGTTAGTTTCTCCGCAGGAGATGTGCAGGGCAGCGACTTGGAAGTCGCTGCATATGTTTGCAAGGCACTATCGTCTGGATGTGGGTAATGCAGGTTATCCATCCTTCGGCGAGCGTGTTTTGCGAGTGGGACTCTCCAGGTCCCACCCAGGTTAGGGAAGCTTTGGTACATCCCAGGAGTCTGGACTGATCTGGGTACATACAGGGAAAGGGAAATTGGTTCTTACCTGCTAATTTTTAAAAAAGAAAGAAAAGTTAAGAGTATTTTTGGTATTTGGAAGGTTTTTTTTTTTTAGTTTCTTTCTTAAGCTTTGGTACAGTTCAATACTGAGGAGCCTCATGTGGCACACAAGGTTAAGTGACAGTGTCAGTAAAACTTTCTCTGTCTCCATCTGCTGGCAGGGAGGCAAAACCCAGGAGTCTGGACTGATCTGTGGGTACTACAGGCACGAAAATCAGCAGGCAAGGACCAATTTGCCTATAAGCAATTTCACCTTTTTGTTCGGTCCATGTCACAGGAGCCCAGAGAGCGGAAGTGTGTGACTGTGGAGGAGCAGCCCTCGGGGATCTACCACTACAACTATCCCGAAGATGGGGGTGGCCCTGACTCCATGTACGGAACGTACCAAGGCAAACAGCCCGGCGCAGTGTTCGAGGCGGCCAAGCAGGAGCTGGTGAAGCTCATGAAAATCGAGGTAAGGGTGAAGCCCCTCGCCCCCCCCCACTTGCAGCGTAAGACGGAGGTGAGAGCGTCGCACCCCTCCTCCCCACTGACTCACAGCAGGGGGAGCAAGTGTTACTTTGTAATCATTCTTAACGGTTGGTTTCTGCTTTTCCCCGGAAGGATCCCTCTCTGCTGAACAACCGCGCCGTGCTGCATCACGCCAAAGCTGGGACGGTGATCGCCCGCCAGGGGGATCAGGTGAGTCCGGTGTAGAACAGAAGTGGGGCGGCCCTCCCCCACACACACACACTCACACACACTGCAGCGCCAGGGGATGAGATGAGCCACTGAAGGGAGATCCTGAATCTGAGAGGAGGCGGTCAAAGTTTGACGCAGCGTCGCGTTGCAAGTTTTGTCTTCCACCGAGGTGGGACTCCGCCTGGGTTAAAAATCAGTTTTGTGTGTGTGTGTGGGGGGGGGTGACACGTGATTCGCCTCTATCCATGTTTGATCATCCAGCCCAGTTGAATTAGCTCCCAACCCAGTTTGTTGCCCCGTGCAACAGAACAGGGGTGGAACGATCTGAAGTGGAGGCAACCGTGACCTTCAGAGGGTTTCCGCCTCGCGATTAGGAGCATCTTCCCCCCACCCCTTCAAGACCAGTTAGACCCAGAGATTCTGACTGGGTGGGTTGCTTATTATTAATTGTTTTAACGACCTGTTTAAGCACCTGGGATTAGTAGCTTTTCCTTCCTCTCCAAGAGTAGGGTGGAATATGAGTTGCGCATTTTGTATTACATGTGGATTTATCGATGTGCTGTTTATTATGATGGTTTAGTTGTATTCTTCCTGTAAATCTTTCTGGTTGAACTTTTCTTCAAGGAAGGCAGAGTATAAATCATGAACTTAACATTAAAATAACATTGAGATGATGAATGACACAAAGCCTTTAATGTTATTCAAAGGCTTCGTGCAGGCAAACCTTTGGAGTTAGGGAACACAAAAAACCGATATCTATTGCACTATCATCCGACCACACAAATTTTATGCATACTGTTGGGTTTGGGCAGGTGGACACCACTAAACTTTATCCTGTCAGTGTGCGTATGGAGCGCAGTCCAGGCTAAAGTTACATCCACAAGTCTGGACGGAATAAAAATTTCTTAAAGTTTTTTTTTATTTTTAATGTGACTAAACTTAACGCGTGCAACTTTATATGGGCATATTCAGCGGCAGATTTGCACATGCATGTCCTGTTGAATGTCCGAGAGAGCTTTATACACATGTATCCAGCTAAGTTTCCCCTCCCTGCTCTACTGACCATCGATCTCACTGTGTTTTTATCTCGCCCCGCTTCTCTCTCCCACACAGGACGTGAGCCTGCACTTCGTGCTGTGGGGCTGCCTCCATGTATACCAGCGTATGATCGACAAGGCGGAGGATGTGTGCCTGTTCCTGACGCAGCCCGGGGAGATGGTGGGGCAGCTGGCCGTGCTGACTGGGGAGCCTCTCATCTTCACCATCAAGGCCAACCGGGACTGTGCCTTCCTCCGCATCTCTAAGTCCGACTTCTATGAGTTAGTAACCTGCTCATTTTTCTCTTTTGATTTTAATATTTGGAGTTCTGATTTACTGGTTTGGGTTTGACTTTGAGAGGTAGGTGGGTTCAGCTTCTAGTTTAGATTCACTCTGGGTTTTAACCTTAGCTTTGAGTTCTTGATTTAGGTTTTGGATTAGGTCGGGGGGGGGGGGGCTTTTGAGCTGAGCAACCCGCACTACAGGGTTCCAGCATCCCCCTTCTGATGTGGTTGCTAGATTGTGGACCCTCTTCAGATAAGGCCCATGGCACTGAGAAGAGTAGCTGCCACCTCTTACCTTCCTCCATTCTTGTCTCTGGCATGAAGAAGAGTTGCTGTTGAGTGATGCCCCTTCCCTGCCACCCACGGGGGAAGACTTGGTGCTGCTGTTAATGCCCCTATCGACAGGAGAGTTGTGCTGGGGATGCGCACTTCCTGCCAACAGAGTACATTGTTTGAACCATGGCAGGGTGGGGGGGGGGGATGAGAGAGCGACACCGGTGGTAGGCAGCAGCATTTAGAAGCGCTGGACCGCCAGTGCTGCTCTCCTGCCGATGGAGCTGGGCCAGGTCAGGGATAGAAGCTAAGAGTGAGGAGGGAAGGCTGGAAGAAGAGGAGGGGGGCAACGTGTTGTGCGCAGGGTCAAAGATCCCTCAGATTTTGACCAATTCCCTACCCATGCTGTGGGTTCCGGTGTGAGCACTTGCAGTCACTAATGTGTCGGCTTATGAGAACCGATCAAGCATTCATCTACCCTCTCCTCCTTTTCCTTTTGTTATATTCCTATATAAATAGTAATACTCGGAGAAGGTAATGATATCAAAAAGGTAAATTTTATACTTCTTTTAGTAATAGTAAGATAGATTACAAATTACAAAAGAGCATTATATAAAATACAAATGCTAAAGCATTTGGGAAGCTAAGCTGAGCTATGTACATCCCTGAGAAATCTCTGAATTGATTGTCCGGTCAGACAGGCCAAACGATCACTGCACAAGGGTGGGTATTTTGGGCAGCGCTGGGAAGGCTTTCATGTATAAGCCTGTGTTTGGGTTAAGGGCTTGCTAGCTCTTCAATTTCCTGTTCTTTGTCACTGCCTTTTATTCTTGTTGACAATCCCAAAAACAAAAAGTGATGTAATATTCCCATATAACAACATTTACTATTTATATATGTAAAACAAAATTAGTGTATATAAAAAAAATGATTTATGCTTGTATAGCTCAATGAAAAAAATCCTTCCTTACATCCTCCCTACTGATTCACATCTGTGGGAACTTAAACGATTCATATCAAAAGCCAAAACGCTCAAGAAAAACGAAACCCTTCAATGAGGAATTGACCGGTCATACCAAAGCCAGAAAACAATACGATGATATCTTTTTTTATATATACTAATTTTGCTTTACGTATGTAATTAGTAAACGTTATATGGGAATATTATATCACTTTTTGTTTTTGGGATTGTGATTAAGTGCGATATATATATTTAGGTTTGCCGCATTATTTTTTTTGAATTATACCTTTTATACTTGTTGGGCGTATCACCCTGTCCCTATCTCTGCCCCTCTCACCTCACAAAGTTCTTCTGGCATCTCTGGTCTCCCCCTCTTTTTGGAGCAGAAAGATTCACAGCTTTTCAACACAGAAAGGCTTCTCCTGACTTTGCCTTAAGCATTTAACCCTTTGGTTCCTCTGTGTGCAATGAAGCATTCTTTTAACACGGGCTTGCCCCTCTCCCTGTATCAAGCATTAACCCTTTGCAATACACTCATTCCCGAGTGTGCTTTATGCAAGGCGCAGGCAGAGATGGAAAGCTTTTGGGGTGGAAGTCAAGAAGAAGGGCCGCAGGTGGTGGCATGAATGAAGTTGCTACCTTTCGGTGGGGGCGCTGCCAGTTTGTGTTTGCATAGCATCACCAGCTGGCCCTCAGCCCTAAAAGCCGGACCCGTGTCTCCTGCCTGGCAGCGTGTAGCAGGTAGTGTGGTTTTTTGTTTTTTTTTAATGTGGCTTGCTTTTTTTTTTTTTTAATGGGTGAGAGGGGTTCTTTTCGGTTCTTTCTTTATTTAAAAAATGTGCGTTCCGCCTCATTCCGCACTTCGTGTTGTAGGCGGGAATACAGCGTAAAAACCGCACTCGTAAGTCGTAAAGGTCCCGCCGTGATCTCCATTCTCCTTTTCGTGTTTCCGCCGTCTTCGCAGGATAATGCGGGAGCAGCCGAGCGTGGTCCTCAGCGCCGCTCACACGGTCGCCAAGCGCATGTCGCCTTTCGTGCGTCAGATGGATTTTGCCATCGACTGGATGGCCGTGGAGGCGGGCCGGGCCTTGTACAGGTAAGAGCGGTGGTGGTGGTGGCGGGGGGGGGAGCCCTCGACAGGAGGGGGAAGCCTGTTCGGCTCCTGGAACGAGCAGATTGTCCTGTTGTTTGTTTTTTTTGTTTGTTTGTTTTTGTTTTTTTAGTGTAAAAAGTCTCTTATTTGCTCCAGGATTCAGTTTTTGGTTTAGTTGATCTGGTTTCACTCCCGGTTGTCTTCACGCTGGGGAAGCCACGCTCTGGCATTCAATGCTTTACGTTTTTCGCATTTACGGCGAATTACTGGAATCGGCGGCGAAAGTTCCCTTTTGCGCGCACTCTTAATCCGGCTTCAGCTCTTCCCGGAGTCGCCGGGCCGGGAGCGGGTTACCCCAGGAGCCTCGGCATGAACGTCTTTGACCGAAGCCCGCTCTCGCTTTTGCCGCCTTTCCCCCCCCCCCCTCCCCACCAGGCAGGGCGACCAGTCGGACTGCACCTACATCATACTGAACGGCCGACTGCGGTCCGTCATCCAGAAGTCCAGCGGGAAGAAGGAGCTGGTCGGGGAGTACGGGCGAGGAGACCTGATCGGCGTGGTGAGTCCGGGCCCATCTGCCCCTTCCCTCGATCCTCTCAAGTCTCGACAGCCTCTCCCTCCCTCCCTCCCTCCCCCGTCTCCGTGTCTTTCCTTAAATTATTATTTATTTATTTATTTTTGCTTGTTCCCCAAGGTCTCTCTACCCAGCATTCCCTCCGCTGCTGCCTCCTCCAGTAGGGTTTGCCGGTCCTCCGGCCGGGTGGGGGTGGAGAGGGGTAGAGGCCCACGTTGTCCCCCCTCCCCCCCAGCGCTTCTTCGTTGGCGCTTCTCGTTTTTTGGGTTTTTTTGGCAGCTCCCTGCCGCCTGTGCAGTGCTGTGCACCTCGTCGGCGCTCTACGGACGGCCGCCGACGACGACTGAGCGCGCCCGCCCTCGCCCTCCGGCGCCGACTGACCTGGGCGGTGCCAAAGCTGACCGCGGGGGGGGGCCCTGCTCCGATGGCGTTTCAAGCCACGCTCCCCGAGACCGTTAGATAGGGTGAAGCAGGGCACCTGGGAACCTTTTTGTTATTGGGGGGGGGGGGGTGCGCCGGGGTCTTCTGAGTCTCTGCCATGAGTTTGGGGGGGCCTCGTTTTGCCTCTCGTTTGTACAGCCCGGAGCGTGACCTGCATCTGGCTAACAAAATAAATAAAAGAATAAATAGGGGGAGTCTGAAATCCCCCCCCCCCCATGGAAAACAGGAGGAGAAAGTTCGCTGTCCTGGCGCAGTCCGTATCCGGGAATTGGCCCCCCCCCCCGATGCCCTGTCCATCTCGCGGAGCCGTAAATCCTACCGCGAGGTCCCTCGGAGGGGGGGGGGGGGCCCCGCACGCGCGGCTGAGGCACGGGGAGGGGGGGGGGGCCGCCGGTGGTAAAGCTCTGTCTGCTTGGGACCCTCAGGTGGAAGCCCTGACCCGGCAGTGCCGAGCCACCACGGTGCACGCCGTGAGGGACACGGAACTGGCCAAGCTGCCCGAAGGGACGCTGAACAACATCAAGCGCAGGTATCCCCAGGTACGGAGGAAGGGATCCGCCCTCCCCCCCCCCCCCCCCAGCCCAGGGGTGGGAACGGGGGCCGCAGAAAATACGCGAGCTTCCCCCGCAGCCCCTCCTCAGATTCGGCCGGGGGTAGGTAAGGTTACGCACAAGATACTGAGGCTTGGGGGTGGGGAGGGGGGGGGGGGTGGGATTGCTCTAAGGATCCGGTTCCCCGGCAGGCGGAAGCCGAGCGATGGACGGAGGGGGGGGGGGGGGGGCGGGAGGGGGCAGGGAGGTGTGGTGTGAGGGGCAGTTCACGTTTTCCTTGCCCGTGGTGGTCCCCAGCCGCTCTCCTCTGGTTTTGCCGGTTCCCGTCGCTCGCTTACCTCGCCGTCCTTTTATCTTGTGTAATCTGGGACGCTTCCTCTTCCCCTCCCCTCCCCCCCCCCCCTTTTCTGTCAAGGTCGTGACCCGCTTGATCCACCTGCTGAGTCAGAAGATCCTGGGCAACCTGCAGCAGCCTCGGGGCTCCTTCCCAGGTAGGAGGGGGGGGGATCGCTGGGATCCGGGCTACCTGAGCAAACCCTCCGGATCTCGTTTGCGTTTTCGCCCCCCCTTGTACTAAGTAAATAAACAAAACATTTGAATTCCTCTCCTTCCTGTGCAAGTTCCTGTGGCTTCCTTTCCTTCTCTTCCTACACCCGCTACCCCCCCCCCCCCCCCCCCGACGAATCGGGAGGGCACGTTTTAATGTCACCGTGCTGTGAACACTGAGGCCGAAGGGTCCGGGTCTGCCCCCGCCTGGTTCGCTCTCTGCCCTGCGTTGCTGGAGGCAGGGTCGGCCTCTTGCCCCCTGTTCGGCCTCTCTTGAGGCTTCTTGAGCACCCCGGGCGCCCTCTCTACAAGTATTGACGTGCATCTCGGGGAGGGGGGAGGGGGGAGGAGGTGGGGGGGTGTGAAACGCGTCGGGCTGCGGGCTGGGGATCAGGCTCCACGTTTACCCCGAGGAAGCCTGGCCGGGGGGTATAACCTGTCCCCTTGTGGCGACGCTGTCCACGCGAGTGCGGGTAACGCACGTCTCGCTCCTCTCCCTCTCTCTCTCTCTCAGGCTCAGGGCTGGGGATGAGCACCACGTCGGAGGTGACCAACCCGGCCAGCAACCTCTCCACGGTGGCCGTGCTTCCCGTGTGCGACGAGGTGCCCATGGCGGCCTTCACGCTGGAGCTCAAACACGCACTCAATGCGATCGGTAAGTGCCTTGGGTAGGGGATTAGGGGGTCCGTACGTGCTGCAGCGAGGCCGGCTTGCGTTCCTGCGCTTCGTGTTGGGGATGTGTAAGGTAGTCTGGTTCGTTGTGTATGTGTGTGTGTGATGACGGGGGCGGGGGGGACGGACGGACATGTTTTGTTGGTGCTTCTGTGCTCGGAGCTGGGCGGTTGCATGCGGGAAGAATGCACCCGAGTTGTGCTTGGGCCGCCGTGCGCCACCTTGTTCGACGACGCGCGCGTGCGCGCCACCTTGTTCGACGACGCGCGCGTGCGCGGGCTCTGGTTAACCGCTGCTGCGTCTCCCGTTTTCAGGCCCGACGCTGGCTCTGACCAGTGACACCATCAGAGAGCGGCTGGGAGCTTCCGCGCTGGACAGGCAAGTCCGCCCTTCCGTTTCCTCATCTGTGTTTGTTCCCACCTCCCCTCCTTACCCCCCCCCCCCCAGCGGCACCTTTTGAAACAAAGACGGTTTTAAGCGCACGCTCGGCGGCGGGGCGGGGGGTGCGTGTGCGTTACCGCGTCACGCCTGCGTGGCACTGGGAGCTTTATTACGTCTTTGTGTAATAATAAAAGAATTAGTTTTGGCTCCTCTAAGAGTTCCAGTCACGCGTCCGTTTTCGAGGGGGAGAGGAAATCTCGGTTCGTGTCACAGAGCTCAGGGGAAACCTTCAGACGTCCTCCAGCTCCCGAGGGGTGGTCGTGTCTCCTCCTGCCCCCGCCCCCGATTACCTGCTCCGCACAGGTTTTCCCGTGACACGTCCCTTGATAGTTCGGAAAATAACTGGGCCGTGCTGGTCCATCTGCGTGTTGGGCCGCTGCGCTCCCTGTGAGGCCCGGAGTGATGAGGGGGGGGGGGTGGAGAGAACCCCAGAACTCCCGAGGGCCGCTGCTGCTCTTTGATTCGTTTCGCCTTTCACCCCCTGGCAGTATCCACGAGTACCGGCTCTCCGGCTGGCTGGCCCAGCAGGAAGACATCCACCGCATCGTGCTCTACCAGACGGACTACACCCTGACGCCCTGGACCGTGCGCTGCATCCGGCAGGCAGACTGCATCCTGATCGTCGGACTGGGGGACCAGGAGCCCACTGTCGGAGAGGTACGGCCCGGGGGGGTGGTGGCTTAATCCAACCAGAGGGAGCAAGAATAGCCCCAGTCGTAGGGTGGGGGGGGGGATCCAGGGCTGCACAAGCCACGGGAGTTTCACGGCGGGATCAGGGCTCTGGCCCGCGCTCGTGCTTCTTCCCTGGCGATGATGATTAGAGAGTTCCTAGATGATAACGCCCTCCAAGGAAAGCATGTTCAAATTAAAAAAGAAAGAACAATAATGTTCTTTCTTTTTTAATTTGGCAGGTTTTATTTACCTTGGTTATTCTTTTGTTATCTCATTGTTAATCTCTCTTTTGCCTTCTCTACATTCCAAGTTGCATTTATCCCTGTTTTATTGTAACTGCTACCTTATTCTTCTATCACATGTTAATGTTATTAAGTATTTATTCTGTTGTCACACCTTGTTATTTGTAAACCGGCATGATGCGACTCCCATCGCGAATGCCGGTATATAAGAAATTTAAATAAATAAAATAAATAAACGAAGAAGTTTGATTTATTTAACCCGGAAAGCGGACGCCCCTGAAATGTGTCTGTGTATTGTGTATGCACGTGTGTGTGTGTGTTTTTTTTTTTTTTTTTTTCCCTTGCAGCTGGAGCAGATGTTGGAGAACACGGCGGTGCGGGCGCTGAAACAGCTGGTCCTGCTGCACAAGGAAGACAGCCTGACCCCCTCCCGCACGGTGGAGTGGCTGAACATGCGCAGCTGGTGCTCGGGCCACCTGCACATCAAGTGCCCACGCAGGGTCTTCTCCCGCCGGGGCCCCCACAAGCTGGTATGAGGGCACCCCCCCCACACACACACACACACACACACCTTCCCCGTCAGCAGGAATCCCGTCGTCCCGTGCTATGCGTGGGTTCGGCAAATGTTTAAAACGATGGCCGTGAGCTGGCTGGGAGGGGGGGAGGGGAGGACTCCGTAGCGTTGACTTGGGGATCCGTGCTTGGCGTGCTGTTCGGACTGGGGGGACGCAGCAGTGGTTTTAGATGTCTCGTTTCTGTGGTTAATTGACTTTTATTCTTTTTTTTTTTTAAGTCCGGTAGTCTGCTTGCTGCGTGCTTTTATTTATTTATTTATTTTAGTTGCGATCGTCCAGTCCTAGTGTATGATTCCCGCTCGCTTAATGCCGTCAGCCCTTAATGCGCCAGAAACCTCAGCAGATGGGGATGTTCACCGGGTCCCCTATTAAGGAACGTGTAAAATTCGTGAAGGAGGATGCCAGGGTGTGGAAGGGCGGATAGTGTTTCCAGGGGGCCGCTGTGAAACATCTGTCCAGCTGCTGATGCCAGAGTAGAAGTTATTGCCATGTTCATGGGGGGAGGGGGGGACTCTGAGCCAGCTGTACCAAACCCCCCTTCACCACCTCGATGTCGTTAGGTCCTGCCTTCACCCCCCTCCTCCGCTTCCTTTCCAGAGGGAGATGTACGAGAATGTCTTCGAGAGAACCGCGGACCGGCATAGCGACTTCTCCCGCCTGGCCCGGGTCCTGACGGGGAACACGATCGCGCTGGTCCTCGGAGGAGGCGGGGCCAGGTACGTAAGCGCGCGGGGGCCGCGTGTGGGGGTGTGAGCAGATGCACAGAGCAGGGAGCGAAGCTTTTAACCCAATAGAGAGAAAGGTGGATAGTGCGCCTCCAGGTGCACGTGATATGCAGGTTTAACTAGGCCTTTTTGGCTCTATCCGGTATTTGTGGAATTATGGGTAAGATGTTAAACGTGGCGGGGTTTGCTCGGAATTTGAAAATACTGAATTATTTTCTTCCTTAAAGGAAGTAAACTATCTCTTTCAAAAAAAAAAAAAAAAAGAGGAAGCGAAGGAGTGCCTCCTTAGAAGAAAAGTAAACTGAGTCTAGCCTTGAATCAGCCCCCAGTGTACACTTTTGTCCAATTTGATTTTTTTTTTAATTTGGAAATTTCCCCATTATATAATTAGTGGCTTGGTTATTTGGACACTTCCAAATCAATGTGAAAGCCTTTGGATGGGTAAATTTTTTTTTTTTAATTAGGTGCACGAAAGATGAGCTTTCAATATTTCTCCAAACCCCGCCCTTCCCCCCCATCCTCAGTCGACCCACATGGATTTTGCGTGCAGAAAATATTTCGGAGCAAGAGGGGGGCGTGGTGGGAGGTGTGCTGGGGGGGTGGGGACTGACTTTCAGCCCGTGAACACATCTAGCCTGGCGGTGAAAAAATCACAACCCTCACCTTGTTGTGCGCGGATAAAGTCTTCCCCCCCCCCGTGTAACGTTATCCGCATACGTTTGGCGGGAAGTTTTTTTGTGTGTTAGGGATATGCGTTTGCCGGCCGGCCGTTGGCGCGTTTCGCCGTTAACGTGCAGGAAAGGCCGCAGGAACGGCTGCCAAGTACGCATCCCTGGTGCGTTTGCGGGGGAACAGGTCCACGCGTGAGTTTCCCCCTCCAGATGTTCCAGGAGCCGGCGAGCAGGCAAAAAAAAAAAAAAAAGATATATATATCTATCTATCAACCTCTTTCCTGTCTGACTGCTTGAAACCGCCTGTTTCCTAAACGTTTCGGATTCTGGTCTGCTCGAGGAAGCTGGTTAGACTTCACCTCCCAGGTTATATACAGGCCCGGCACTAGGGTGGAAAAAAAGGATCGCCAGTGGTCTGGGAGGCGGCGAAAGGCTTGCCCCGGGTGGCGCCAAATCAGTGCCTCAGGACGGCACAGGAGCAGCTACGTCCCTGGGTGTTTGTCCAATGTTTAATCTTTTTAATTCAGTTATGTTTTAAGTTGTTGTAAGAACTTAAGAACATGCCGTACGGAGGTGGACTCCTCCGCACCTCATGCGAGGGAGCTTTCAGCTTTCGGACGCAGGCTGAGCCTTGTTTGAGGTCATCTCAAGGTAACGAATGACTTTCAGGAGGTCGGATCACCTTTTTTTTTTTTTTTTTTTTGTTTTTACGGGGCGGTTCGAAGAGAAGGTTCTCGGGCATCTAAGGCTACGGTTGCGCGGTGGCTGGAGGAGGCCATCGGGTCGCGACGTACGTAACCCAGGGTCTGAGAGTCCACTGTACGCGCGCTGAGGTGGCCTCGTGGGCAGAGGCCCCGGGCGGCCTCGCTGCAGGAGACTTGTAGAGCGGCGACTTGGAAGTCGCGGCACGCTTTCGCAAGGCGCTGTCGCTTGGATGTGGGGGGGGGGATCCGGAGACCCGGGCTTTTGGCGAGACTGTTTTGCGAGCGGGACTCTCCAGGTCCCACCCTGAGTTTAGGGTAGAGATGTGAATCGGATCCAGAATCGGTTCGGATTTCAGTTCCGATTCACATCTCTAGTTTAGGGAGCTTTGGTACATCCCAGGAGTCTGGACCGATCCGTGGTCCTACAGGAACGGAAATTAGCAGGTAGGACCCAATTTTCCTATAGTGTCCAGGATTATATAGCTCTCGCTGTATTTAGTATGTACCTGCCTGCGTAAAGGAAGAGTATGCTCTCCATGATGGCTCCCTGATGAGAGCCAGATGAGCTTGGTGGAAATTTTTTTTTTTCTTTCCATCTGCAGTGTCCTAACTGTGCTTTGTTTATGGGCCCCCTCCCCCTAGAGGCTGCTCCCACATCGGGGTGATGAAAGCCATGGAGGAATCCGGGATTCCCATCGACATGGTGGGCGGGACCTCGATCGGTGCCTTCATCGGGGCCGTGTACGCGGAAGAGAGGAGTGCCGTACGGACCAAGCAGCGGGCGCGGGAATGGGCCAAGGTAAGCAGGAGACACACACACCCCCCCCCAGACCCCCTCCCCGCTCCCCAGCTCCGCAAGGACCGAGCAGAGTGTATAGGTGAGGGCCAAGGTGAGCGGGAGACTGACCCATCAGATAACTAAATCCACGCCGCCCCGCCTTTCCCTTCGCCTCGGCATGACTTCGTCGTCACCACCACCCGCTCGCCTCCGCCATTATAAAACGGCAGCGGCGCTATGAAACCGTTGGTCATTGAACGGGGGGGGGGGGTGCATTATTCGTAGGGTCACATAACTGGTGGCGTCGGCAGTCCGTACAGTGTGGATGATTTTCGGACAGCCGTGCTTCAGTTCGGGCGGCGAGTGAGAGACGCACACGCAGGGCGCGGCCTGCGCGGCGCGTTCCGTATCCCTGCCCTAGTGACGGCACGGAGGAGGCGGTTTCTGGGGCAGGCGGACGCCGAGAGCTTGCACATCACATCCAGCTGGTGGCAAGGCGCGTTGGGGGGGGGGGGGGGTGTTTCCCCTCTTCATGTTGTCAATGAGACCAGGACTCCCACCGCTTCCTCTCCCCTCTGCTTTTCTAGAACATGAACTCTGTGTTCAAGACCGTGCTGGACCTCACCTATCCGATCACCTCCATGTTCTCCGGCTCGGCTTTCAACGCCAGCATTTACAAGGTCTTCCAGGACAAGCAGATTGAGGTAGGCGTCCCCTGGCTGCCCGTTCTCCTCTCCCTAGGTGGTAGATAGAAAGATTCCAAAGGGAGGCGATGCCTATCACTGGACTGACTGACTTCCGAGCACTCTGCTCCCTTCATCGGTTTGGCACAAAGTGCGTGCTTAGGGGGTAGCGGAGCGGGAACCTGGGGACTCCTGCTGGTGGTTCTTCTGCCCCCCCCCCCCCCCCGGGCGAGTCGCTCAGTCTCCTGCTGCCCCTTGGGCTGTGTAGCATCTTGGGGGGGGGGGGGGGGCAGGGACCTTGTACCTGTCTGTAACCCAGCATAGAGCGCCAAAGGCAAGCCCAGGGACCGATGGTGGTCTGCACCGATCCGGTGGCGGGAGCGGAGCATTTGACAGCTGGTCACAAATGTGTTATGAGAGCCCAATGAAAGGGTCGGTACTGAGAGAGGTTTGTTGACCTCCGGGGGGGGGGGGGGAGGGAATCTCCTGGAGACGAAGGAAGACTTACTGTCGGTCAGAAGCTGCCACCTTGTGTCGGTCAGAATCTGCCACCTTGTGGTCAGTCTGAAATCAACGGCTGTCGGGATTATTCTTTCTTTTTTTCTCCCTCGTCAGTGGTTCCAGGCTGCAGTGGTTTCTCGTACGTAACCTCATTACCAGGAGCTCTGAGGTCGTACGAGGGGGAGGGGGGGGGGGGGATGCTTGAAATCATACGAGTTAATGCCGAGGGGGTTCTGGACGGAAAGTGGCCTCCGAGGGCGCTTTTCCCGCAACCGGACGCTGCAAAACACCCCCCCCCCCCCCCCGCAAGCGCCGACTTCACCTGGCGCGCGCTCCTTAACGTCCCTTAATTGTACCGCGAATTAAAAAAAACACCAAAAAAACATTGCACCGATGTCCCGGTACATGGGCGAGTTACAGCCTCGTCGGGTCGCACTGCGTGCCCCCCCCCCCAGGGGATGGTCAGATCCAGCCCTGCGACACTGCGCCGTGCTCCCACCAGGGCGGTATCTCAGAGCCCCCCCCGAGACGGAAATTGCGAGTTTCCCACCGCATTACGACTTCCGTTTTTTGGGGTTTTTTTCCCTCTCTTCTGTTCATTTTTTTTTTTTTTTTTTTTTGGAAGGATCTGTGGCTCCCGTATTTCAACGTGACGACCGACATCAGCGCATCCGCCATGCGAGTCCACAAAGACGGTAGGTGGCGGGAGGAGTTTCGGCTCCGTGTGTGTAGGGGGTTGAATTTTTTTCAACAGCCTCCTTTGCCTTCCGGGGCAGCGTGGACGCGTTTCACGCCGAGCAAGGGGTTCCCAGCAGGAAGCACAGCTACGCCACCGGCACAACCTGGGGTGGGTTTTTAAAAAAAAACAAAAAAAAAAACAACCCAGCATTACGTCCCAGAGTAAACAGTTCAGCGCAGCGGAAACGGCTTTTTAAAAAATTTTTTTTTTTAGTTTTTAATTGAAAGACCAAAACACGCCCGCTGCTCGGGTACCGTTAAAAATATCGTAACACCCGCCCCCGTCCGCTCGCTGCTGCAAAAGCCTTTGAAGCCCAGGCCCCTCCCCCCGGGGGGAGCAGCTGTGTGCAGAGCCTCCTCGCAGCTCGCCCCACGTGGGAACGGGGATCCGACCGGCTCGCTTGGCCCGGGGGGGCGGGCGACGCGGTGACCGAAGGTGGCCCGATCGGCAGCCGGCAGCGCGAGGTTACCCGCGACGGCCGCCTCGCCACCCTGCTTGCCGCGCTCTCTCCAGGAGGTTGAGAGGGGGGACCCACAGGGCACCAAAGGGGAGGGGGTAAAGGAATTCAAAATTTACAAAAAAAAAACAAACATTTTTTTTTCACGGCGCTTCGTTTCCAGATTTTTATTATTATTATTATTATTATTTTTTTTTTTAGCGGCCTCCGTCTGTCGCTTAATACGTGGAGGAGGTCGGCGCTCTCTCTCTCTCTCTCTCTCTCTCTCACGCCTTTGCCGATGGCAGAGGCCCCCCCCCCGTAAGCAGCGGCGAAGCTCGAAACGTAGGCTGACCCGAGCCGCGCTTGAATTCTTCTCTCGGTATTTTTATAACACCTCCTGTCCCCCTGAAATTCCAGCTTTCCTGCGGTTTTTCAGGCTTGACAGTCGCGTAAAGTTTTTCTTTCCCCCCCCCTCCTCCCTCCCCGGCTTCCGGGTGGCCGCGCTGTGCTTCCTATGGGCGATTGGAGCAGGCTTTGAACTTCGGTTGCGGGAGCGGCCCTGGGGTGTGCGGGGGGGGGGGGGGGGGCGGGGCGACCTGCTCCTCCCTGGACCGGTCAAAGCCTCTCCATTTAAAAAAAAATAAATAAAAATTTTTTTTTGGTTTTTTTTTTTGGGGGTTTTTTTTGCTGGCATCAGCCCTCAAACTGCAGTCTGATTGCCTGTGACTGGGATCTGCCCCTGGACGATAGGAGAAGAGTGTTCAAGGCGACCTTGAAAGGAGCAGTCTGAGATCAAGGTGCAAACGCAGCTTCCCGTACCCTCCTCCAGAAGGGGGAGGAGGGAAGGGTTGTGGGCAAAACCCAAGGCCAAGAGCTTTTATTCCGCAGTGGGAAGTGACAGCCCGCCGGAGCTCTGGGATACACAGAGCAGGCTGGGAGGGAGGGAGGGAGGGGTGCGTTTCGCTTGGCGCCGGGCGTCCTCGGTGGGCAGTGAAGCTCCTCAGTGTGCACTCGGTCCCTACGGAGAAATGGGATTCTTGTGACAGAGGGGGGGGGGGGGAGGAGGGGGGTCGGGGTTCAGGGGTTTTTTCTCTTACTGACCTGACACGAACTCTCGCAGGTCTCATTACTGCCACCGTTCCTGGGGCTTAGACGAGACCTGGAAAGCGTGAGCCAGGTGTGTCCCGTCCCCCCCCCACCCCCCTGTTGAGTTGAGGAGCCGTGAGTGGGCTAAGCTGGGGTCTGCTTGGCTGATCCCTCTCCCTGGGCTGCGGCAGTCAAAAAAGCAAACAGAATCTTAGGAATTAAATGAATGTCTTGCTCCATGGTGAGACCGCACCTTGAATACTGTGTACAGTTCTGGTCACCGCATCTCCAGGAAGATATAATTGCGATGGAGAAGGTACAGAGAAGGGCAACCAAAATGATAAAGGGAATGGAACAGCTCCCCTATGAGGAAAGACTAAAGAGGTTAGGACTTTTCAGCTTGGAGAAGAGACGACTGAGGGGGGATATGATAGAGGTGTTTAAAATCAGGAGAGGTCTAGAACGAGCAGATGTGACTCGGTTATTTACTCTTTCGGATAGTAGAAAGACTAGGGGGCACTCCATGAAGTTAGCATGGGGCACATTTAAGACTAATCGGAGACAGAGAGAGTCTCACTGACACTGTACGTAACCCAGTGTGCCCCCTGCACTCCCTCGGTATTTCTCTGTCTCCAGCAGTTCCCTGTATGTACCCAGATCAGTCCAGGCTCCTGGGTTTTACCTCCCTGCCAGCAGATGGAGACAGAGAGAGTCTCACTGACACTGTACATAACCCAGTGTGCCACCTGCACTCCCTCAGTATTTCTCTGTCTCCAGCAGATGGAAGATGGTGGAAAACCCGCAGTCTGTACTCAAAAAGCAAACTGAAGGGAAGAGTGAAAGGCGCAGCTGCCGGGCGGCAGAGGGGGGGGGGGGGGCCACGCTGTCAGGGCTGAGCTTCGCAGGCGCTGAAATGGGGACAGGGTTGGAGGAATGTTTTTTTTTCCCACCCCAGATGCACACTGGAGAGGTTCCTTATTGCCTGCAGGAGGTCGCTGGCAGCCTGGTCCCAGACTGCATCCTTACTGGGAACCAGTGGGGAGGGGGGGGGGGGGGGGGGGAGCGGCGAGCATTACTTTTTTTTTTTCCTTTTCATGCTGTTGGTACTGTGCACGTAACGAGGCTGCGTGCCAGCGCTCGGCGTGCCTGTAGTTATACCACCACCACCACCACGGTGACGCTCGAGGAAACGACAGCTAAATGCGCACGGCTGTTGCACCGCGCCTCCTCCCACCCCACCACCCCCCATCCGTGGTCCTGTGCGGTCGATTCTGGTTAAAATTCCGCATGTGGGAAGCTTTATTCTGAGGGTCATTTGCAATCGTTTTAGAGATGGGGGTGGGGGGGGGTGATGGTTTTACCAGCTAACCAGAGGGGCAGATTACGCAACCTTCCCCGTGTACTGCGAAGAATTTTCATTCCGAACCAGTGGTTTCCCAGACCTGCCCCTCCCCCCCCCCCCCCCCCTTGCAGCCATTCGGATGATCAGGATATCCAAAACGAATAGGCTTGAGATTAATTTGCATACATCAGAGCCCCACTATTTCCAACTGTATCTCGTGCATATTCATTCTGAATATCCTGAAAACCCGATTGGCTCTCTCCGGGGGGGGGGGCTTGTCACCGGGGTTTGGTTTGTGGACCGCCGCGACCCCGATTCTGCTTCCATCGGGAGGAGAGGGAAGGGGCCTCTGCTGTTCTGATCGTCATCTCCCCCCCCCCCCCTTGCAGGCATCGCATTAATTTGTGGAAACCTCGGAAAACAGCACTGACAGCCTAAGAGGGGACTCATGAGAGCAGAAAACCAAAAAACAAAAAAAAATGGAGGGGAGGGGAGGTCTCCCGGCATTAAAGAAGGAGGAGGAGGAGGAAGCAATTAAATTTGAACCGAAGCGGAGCGGCCCTGATGGTCCCCGCAAGATAACCAGAATCGCTGCGGCGGCGACCGCGGGCGGGGGCTGGCGGGAGGAGCACAGACCTCTAACGTTAAAGTGGGGGTAACCAGAATAACGGGGGGGGGGGGAGAACGCTTCTGGCCTTTATTTGTTTAATTTATAAGCGTTAACGCTCGTTGCTCTTCCCCGCTGTTGGCAACCGGGATTTTTTTTGGGGGGGGGGGGGGCAGGGACCGTGGCAGGTTTTGCACATCTGTGATCCCCCACTGGCTCCAGAAGCGTCTTCCCCCCACCACCCCCACCCCTTTTCCTGTTAAACCCAGCTGACGTTCGCTCACCCCGCCCCTCTGATTTTCCCCTTTGACTTAACGGAAGCCGGATGGAGTTTTAAGGGTTCAGAGAACAAAAACAAAAAACAAAACACCCCAGGGCGACTTAACGGGGAGCTTCTAATAGGGTGGCCCCCTCGCCCCTAGACGCTTTGCAAGCGGGCTGCTGGCCAGCTTTCCTTCTGTGTGGTACAAAAACACTCCGGCTGCCATGCGTGGAGCCGACCCGCTGGCTCCGTGGCAGGGCAGTGCACTGCCGAGCGGGGAGATCCTGACTTTGGAGAGAGAGGGGAGGGAGTTTATCCGTGGCCGAACGAGCCACGCCGGGGTCTGCCCTGGCGATAGGGGAAGGGAGGGCTAAAAGCGGCTCGTTGGCCAACCCTAGTAGGGCACGTCTTGCCATGCGAAGAGCTGCCTCTTAAGACTCCATCTTTCAGGTTTCGTCCCTTCTTACCTAACAGCCGGCGGGCGCGCCTGTTCACCTGGGACATTGTCGGCCTTGTGTCCGGGTTCGCCGGCACATGGCCTGCTTCCGTGTGCCTGCGTGTGTGCGCGCTCCACCCTTCTCTTTTCTTCTTTTCTCCGGTTCTTCCCCTAACATCACCTTAACTACAGTTCACCGCTAACCCTAATTCTCCCTTCCCCCTGGTTAACGTGGTTCAGACCTGACACATTAACATTGTTAAACATTTCCTGTTTTTAAGTTTTAATATACTACCATCTGTTTTGGGTTTTTGTTTTGTTTTTTCTTGCCCCAGGAAACATTTTGGAAGTTTTCTTTTCCAGCTTTGGGGCTCGTTAGCTGCAGAGTTACTTGATGGCTTCATAAGGGCACGGAGATTTCCTTCTAGGTCTGGGATGGTTTAAATAAAAAATTTTTAAAAACCCCTCTCGGTGCTTAGGATTGGAAAGAGAGAGGGGGGGGGGGATTACAGAAGCAGGACTTACGTACCCCAGAAATCTGCATTAGATGGACAGTGGCGGACGTCTCCTCCTGCATCGTGAGGTCCGGTGCAGACGGCATGCCAGGGCGGCACGGTTGCGGGCCGGAGCCCTCTCCCTCTCTCTCTCTCCTCCCTCCACAGGGCCCGAGCTCACCGCCTCCACGGCGCAGCAAGGCCCTGACTAGCTCCCAACAGGAGGGGTATTCAAACTCCGATCCCCACCCCCCCCCCCCCCTGCACTCCTGCCTAAGCCATGGGGTTAGCTCATGCCCGACTAAATTTTACTTTTTTATATTTTTCTATTTTATTGCAAGAACAGGTGTTTATGGAGTCCGTCCCCTTCAGTTGGGCTTCCAGTGTGTGGGCCTGGCTCCTGCACGCACCATTCTGGTGATGAACAGCACGGCGGCGCTCCCACCCTCAGCTGACTTGGTCGCGGAGGCAGGAGCAGCTACACCCCCCCTCAGAAATAGGATGAAAAGTGTTTGGGATACAGCGACTGTTTCAGCTGCCAGCTGAAATTATTGCAATAAAATCTTCCGCTAACAACTGCTGCCTAAAAGCATGGCCAGAAATGCACATCTGCTAGTTAGGATGAGGCAGAGGGGGGGGGGGTGTCCCTTTCTCCACCGTTTTAAGAGGTCGGGAGCGAATGGGGCGCGTGCCGGGTGTTCGGGAAGAAGCGAACCGCGCGGCCCTCTGGCGCTCGCGCGCAGCCGCCGCCTTCGGACCGTCGTCACGCCTTCGGTCCTGTGAAAGAGCATCGCGGGCCACAAGGGGAGAGGGGGGAGGAGGATTGAGAAGGGTACGGACCGCGCATGGCGGGGAATCGTTGGGGGGGGCTTGTGCGCGCGTAGCCCCTGTTAACATCGTAGTCGCGTCAGCGCCAGGGCGCACGACGCGTAGGGGGAACTCTGAGGGGCGACGGTGGAGAAAGGCCGCTCGGAGCAGATGATAACCAGGTATTTCCACGGCACCGCGGCGGGGAGAGATGATCGTTTGCATCAACCCTCCCCTGTGCCGCAAATACCCCCTCTCCCCGGGAGAAGACCTCTGCCCTTTTGCCCCCTTTTTTTTTTTTTTTTTTAATCCCGTGTCCGGGGTAGCTGATAGGAAAACCACCACGGGGAGGGTCTCCATTCCTGTAGGCCGTGGCTTTTGTCGCAACGTTTCCTGTCTCATTTCTCCTCCTCAGCTTTCTCGTCTTTTTGCCTTCTCTCTCTCTCTCTCTCGCTGTCCGTTTTGATTTAATTTCTGCCTTCGTCCAGCAGGCAGTGTGTGGCGATACGTCAGAGCGAGCGCATCCTACACCCCCTATTTGCCTCCTCTCTGCGACCCCAAGGATAGTCACGTACTTGTGGATGGCTGCTATGTTAACAATGTCCCAGGTCAGCATTTGGTTTCCTCTTGCTACATCCACCCGGAGGCGGGCATTGGAAGGGGGCGGCGCGCCCAGCTTGGAAGGAAGAGGCCATCGGACACCCAACCACGGCAGCCCCCTACCTCCGAGGATGCAGCCGTTAACCCGTTCCACCATCCCCCTTTTGACCGCGCTCGTGCTGTTCCCGGCCACTCAGTCTAGGCCTCCCCCCTTCCCTACCCACCTCCAGGTCACTGGCATTTACATTACAGGTTGAGTCTGGCAGTATCTTTCTTCCAAGCTGTGTTGCATCAAGGCTGCTTCATCCCTTCCCTTCCGCACCCCACGCACAGCCAGAGCTAGATGGCTGGCTTGAGAGGTCGTAACGCGCGGGTCCTGTCGCCATCTTCCAGGGCCTAGGGTCCAGACCAATGAGAAACCTGCACGCTTTTGAGCAGACACGTAAAAAGAAGGTCGGCGTTTTTGGGGGGGGGGGAGGAGAGTCAGTGTGGAGTAGACGGCCTTGTCAATAAATGGATATGGGACAGTTTGATAGCCCAGTTAGCATCCTCGACGGTTTGGCTCGCGGGTGACATCATTGAGTCTAGAGTTTCACTGCCACTGGGTAGGGTTGAGTTTGGGTACTGGACTTTGTAGAAGAAGGAATTGGAGGGGACGACCCCACACCATAGAGCCAGGTGTTTTTGGTCAAGGCGCTGAGCGTTTTGTTAGGATTATAAACGCTGGCGCTGAGTGTTTTTGATGTTCGTTTGCCCGATTTCAGTAGACACGCCCCTCCCCTCCTGGCTCTTTTAAGGTCGTGCGAGGGGACAGCCTCGGTGGACGTGTCTTCTGTTTCGGGGGGGTTTTTTTGTTTTTTTTTTCATGATCATTGGAGCCTTTCTGTGATTCCTGGGATAGGTTCGCCAGGGCAGAGCTGCTGGACAGATTTTCTCCAACAACCATGACTGCATTCTCCTTTTAAACCTCCATGCAGTATTTTTTTTTTTTATTTTTATTACTTACACTCTGTTAAGCTTTTTTAAATCATGTAAAATGATAGAAAAAAATAGGTTTCCTGTTCCTCCCCCAGAGCAGTCCAGATAAGTGTGATTATGCATCCCTGCCAGCAGATGGAGGCAGAGACTAAAAGCTTTTCAGGCCCTGCTACATAACCGAGAGCGCCTCCCGCAGTCCCCCTGGTATTTCTCTGCCTCCAGCGGGCGGTAGAGGTGCAAACCTGCAGCCTGAAGTTAAATAAAAGGGGGAGGGAGAGCCCAAGGGGACGAGGAGCAGGATCGGTCCCCTTGGGATTCGGAGCAGTTTTTTGGCGGATCTTGTTCTGCTTCTTCACAAGGACCGTTTGGCTGAGAAGGAGGCAGGATCCAGACGGCCGCTTCCCAGGAAAACCCCTCGTGACTGGAAAGCCTCGGGCAGGGGGAAAAGCAGGCGGGCTCTGGAGGGACCCTGCGTCTCCTTGAGCTGGGATGATCCACGAGTGAGGACGGGGACACGTCAGGCGAGTCGGGTGGGCCCGGTCGGCGATTCAGCGCATCCTGGTGGATGAGGGTCCCGACTGCTGAGGGTGACTGCAGGGAGGAGTTAGGTTCCCCAGGTGTTGGAAGATTTGGGGATGAGGGGGTAAACCCGGTTCTGGGGGGGGGGGGGACACCTCCTAAGGTGGTTTTTCCTTTACACAAGAAGGTGAGGAAGTTACTGGATCGAGAATGGGAGTCTCCCGAAGCGGGCCTGAAGGTAGCCAGAGCTATGGCTACGCTTATATCCCTTGCCGGAACAAACCTGGGAGGACTCGGATAATGAAGGGGTGATCTGGTCCTGAGGGAATTAAGGTGACCCCCTACGGTCTTTCTGTTGCCGACGACGGTGAAGAAGCTGATAGATCGGGAGGGGGAATCTCCCGAGGTGGGCCGGGAGGTAGCGGGAGCTGTGGCTAAGCTATACCCCCTGGCCGGAGCAGGTCTTGGAGTCCGGGAGAGTTCCCAAGGTGGATGCAGCCATGTCCGGCGGTCACTAAGAAAACATCCATTCCTGTAGCTAGAGCGGCAGCTCTAAAGGATGTCCAGGCTCGGAAACTGGAGATCCCGCTCAAAGGCTGTTTGAGGTTTCGGCTTGCAGCCTTCTCTGCCGCGGTGGGCGGAAGTTTGACGCAGCTCGCCGGGGTGTGTGCTGGGTGCAGAAGGCACATGGCAAGCGGTAAGGGACTACGGCTGAGGCGGGCGTGCCCTCCGTGGCTGATGCTTAGTAAGATATGATACGTACTTCCACCAGAAGATGGCGGTAGCTGCAAGGAGACTCCAACGGCTACGAAATTGGTCGACGGATGCGCAGCTGTCTAACCTCCACTTCAAGGGAAAGCTGCTATTTGGACAGCTCGTGAAGCACGGGAGGGAGTTGAAGGGTAAGATGTTGCCTGAGGACAACTCCCAACAAGTTGTTTTTTTTCCGCGAACTCAATTCCGAGTAGTGAGGCAGTTTCGCACTAGCAGGAGCCCTGGGCCAGCGGTGCAGAAATAGAGTTCAGGCGGTTGGCGGTCCTTTCGAGCCCAACGCAGGCCTCCGAAGGATGGGAGGCCCCAAGGGGGAGGCAGAAGTAAGATTGGTCATTGAAGGCGGGCCAGTGGAGGAAGCCTGGCCCTCTTTTACGAGGAGTGGACCAAGATCACATCTGACCAGTGGGTCCTGGAGGTGGTGTGAGATGTGGAATTTTCTTGTCTGCTCAGGGACGCCTTTGTAATCTCCCACTGGTCTCCAGGGCCACACGAGAGGTGGTGCGGGAGGCGTTGCAATGGCTACAGCTCCTGCACGTCCATTGTTCCAGTGCCCCCTCTGGAGAGGGGCCAGGGTCAATGCTCTGTGTACTTTGTGGTGCCCAAAAAGAAGGGCACCTTTCGGCCCATTCTCTATCTGCAGAAGGTCAATGCTGCCCTCCGGGGGGGGCTATGGTTTTAGATAGAGACGTTATGCATGGTGATAGCAGCAGTGCGAAAAGGAAAGTTTCTGGCATCGTTGGACTGGTCGGAAGCTTATTTCGGGCCGGACCTCAGCGGTTCAAGGTCCTGGGGGATCATTTCCAATTTTGAGTCCCTTCCCTTTGGGTTGGCAGCTGCGTCGTGCATGTTCACAAAGGTGATGGTGGTAGAGGCGGTGGCACCCAGGAAGGAAGGTATCCTGGTGCTCCTGTACCTGGTCGATTGGTTAGTACGGGCTGTTGGAAATGGAGTGTTGTCACTCAGTCCAGTGGTTCCGGCAGGCCTGCATTCATTGGGCTGGATGACGAATCTGGCAGGAACCGTTTAAAGTTGACCCAGTCGTTGGAATATCTGAGGGCACGCTTCGATACCTGGTTGGAGAAGGTGTTTCTGACTACGGAGCGGGTAATCAAGTTGCAGAGTCGGGTCCTTCAGCTGATGCATCTGTCAGTTCCTAGGGTCCGGGATTATTTGCAAGTCCTGGGTTCCATGGCTTCTACGCTGGAGTTACTTCCATGAGTCTTTGCTCATGTGTGCCCTCTGCAGAGGGTGCTGATATCCCATTGGAATCCGCTTTCGGGTGAATTTCAGCTTTATTTGCCGTTGCCAGAGGATGCCAGTTCTAGTTTCTCGTGGTGGCCATCTTGGCACAATCTCGAGACAGGGATGGATCGAGAAGTGCCCGACTGGGTGGTGGTGACCATGGGTGCTAGCCTCTCTGGTTGGGGGGGGGGGGCGATGTGTCAAGGTAAATTAGCCTAGGGGCAGTGGTCTTCAGAAGAGGCGACCTGGTCCATCAATCGGCTGGAAACCAGGGCAGTGCGCAGAGCCTTACTGGAGTTTCTCCCCCTCATTCAAGGCAAGGCGGTGCAAGTGTTCTAAGACGATGCTGTGACAGTGGCGTATATAAACCGCCAGGGTGGAACGGACAGGCGTCCAGTAGCGGAGGCGCAATAGCTTTTTGTTGGGGTGGAGATACATCTGGCAAGAGTAGCGGCTTCCCATGTAGCCAGAGTGCACTATGTGCAGGCAGACTTCCTCGTCTGTGTCCGGGGAAGTGGGTCGGAGGAGGCCTTCTTGATTCAAGCCAGTCTGGGCAGACCAGCAGTGGTCTCATGGTGACTTCAGGAAATGCGAAGACGAATCGATTTTTCAGTCACAGAAGGGAGGTCGGATCGGAGGGCATCGACGCTCTCGTTCACCTGTGGCCGACACACCTGTTGCTGTCCGTGTTTCCACCGTGGCCTCTCATAAGACGCGTGCGGCGGCGCATCGAGCTTCATCCAGGCAGGGTGATCCGGGTGGCTCCTGAGTGGCCGCGCGGCTGTGGTTTGCAGACCTTCTTCGTCTGGTGGTGAATGGTTCCGTTCGCTTGGCCCATCTGTCAGGGCTTTTGTGGCAGGGAACCCGTATTTTCTGACTGGGAGGATCACGTCTGTCTAGCGGCTTGGCTTTGAGAGGCGACGGCTCTGCTTGAAATGTTATTCGGAGCCTGTGATTGCGACTTTGCTCCAGGCAAGGCGGCCTTCCACGTCTTTGGCTCTTGTCCGAGTGTGGAGAGTCTTTGAATCCTGGTGTTTACAGAAAAAGGTGCAGCCTCTGAAAGTGGACGTTCTGCAGATTCTAGTTTGTTTGGTTTTTTTTGCAAAGTTGTTTGACTTATGCTTTGGCCTATAATTCCCTTTGGATTCAGGTGGCAGCCTTAGGTTCCCTTCAAGGTAGGATTTAGGGAAGACTATTGGCGTCTTCCCCCAGAGGTGGTTCTTTTCCTCAAAGGGGGCAAAATATTTCCATCCTCCCATTCAGAAGATTTGTCCAGCATGGAATCTGAACTTAGTTCTTTTTTTTTTTTTACTTAAGTTGGTTTCCTCCTTTCACCTTAGCCAGGTGATCGAGTTACTGGCCTTTCCGAATTTGTCTGTGGATGCTCCTGTGGCGAGGGAGCTTCTCTTGCTGGATGGGCGCAGAATTCTTTTGCGGTATCGTAAGGCGACAAATGCCTTTTGGAGATCTGATCATCTTTTTGTCCTGTGCAGAGACGCTAGAAGGGAAAAAAGCCGTCTACGGGCACTATTGCATGATGGTTGAAAGAGACGATAGCATTGGCTTACATCTGTAAGGGCCGGTCGGTGCCGGAGGGGTTGAGAGCGCATCCATTAGGGCGCAGGCAACCTCATGGGCGGAGTGTCAGTTGCTTTCTCCGCTGGAGATTTGTCATGTGTTGAACTTATATAATTGTTATAAAAAACCAACTTTATTTGAACAATTTACTTATTTGAAAACATTTTTTCTATTATTATTTTTTTATTATTTTTTAATTTTTATTTTTAAAGAGACAGAAACCTCAGCACTGGTAAAACAGGTTAATTAACCAAGTTTTTTTGGAAAACCAGTAATTTCAATCACGGGTCTCCATTTGTCTCTCTTTTTTAGAATTTTGATTAAAAAGTCTCTTAAAAAGAGTATTTCCAATTTTCAATTCCTTATACAGTGTGTCATGTATGGCTACCGCACTAAACTGCTTTAATGGCATATTTCACAGAACTCGCCCTGAGGAAGCGTTAAGCGAAACGTTAACGTTGGCGGGGACTTTTGGCACAGACTCGTTTTAGGCACAAAAAAGAAACGGCCACGAGTCCAAAAGATAAGTGCAATTATTTTAGGACAAAGATTTCAAGAAATAGTCTTGTCCTTCATTTGATTAAATTTAGTAATGATGGGCTTCAAACTAACAAATTATTTCTGGACAAAGCCTTTATAAACAGTGTGTGGGTCAGCGGCCAAAAATCCATTGCCGCTGAGAGAAATATATAAGAAGTTGGCTAGCGGTTTAAAATCTATTGCCGCCGCAGCAGTGAAAATCTACCGTTTCCGCAGCAGTGAAAACCACATGGAAAGTTTTTCTGCCATTGAAGCAGTTTAGTGCGGTAGCCATACATGACACACTGTATAAGGAATTGAAAATTGGAAATACTCTTTTTAAGAGACTTTTTAATCAAAATTCTAAAAAAGAGAGACAAATGGAGACCTGTGATTGAAATTACTGGTTTTCCAAAAAAAACTTGGTTAATTAACCTGTTTTACCAGTGCTGAGGTTTCTGTCTCTTTAAAAATAAAAATTAAAAAATAATAATAAAATAATAATAGAAAAAAAATTTTCAAATAAGAAAATTGTTCAAATAAAGTTGGTTTTTTATAACAATTATACCAGATATGATTTGTGGTATTGTTCACAGTTAGTTAATTTTGAGAGAACAAATTGGATACTAGCTGGTCCCTGTTTTGTTGTCGTTATGTGTTGAACTTGGACAATTAATGAGAAGATCCATTGGTCCTCTAACTGGCGTTAGAATCTTCCATTTTCTTTTCCTTCCTGCCTTAAGCTCGGAGAAGGCTGACATAAGAGGCGCGCCACTTTTTAAAGGTCCCCGGCACGCAGATGGTGTCCATGCGAGGTGGCTCCAATGTTGCCGGAAGCGTTGACTTCCCTCCCAGAGTCTCATGATCAGGGCAGGTCAAAGGCACCAGTCCCCTCCATACAAATACCACGTTAGACTTGAATATGTTGAACTAAGGGCCAACGAAAAAGTTTTAGACGATACTGGATTAGCTCCATGCATCTATGATGAGCTTTCGAGATTTAAGCGCCCCCTCATTGGACCACTGAAAAGGTATTGCCTACAACTTCTCCGCTGACCCTTATGTGTGTTCTGACTTCTGCACCCATGACCAGTTTTAAGTGTGTTAGCTCCACACCACTTTCAAGGTTTTAAGTGGCTTCCAAATTCGAAGGGGGGGTGGTACCTGACGCTCAGTAGGGCGGTGGTGGTGGTGGTTGGGAAGGGGGGAGGTAGTGTCGTGAGTTTCTGTGGAGGTAAAGGCCACAGAGGGGGAGAGGTTGATGAGGACGTCAGGAAGTAGAGGAAAACGAACTCTGTTCTGTGCAGGTCCGGTGCTTGCCAAGCATCTACAGAGTTCTTCGTGTACACAGAGCGATGCAAGTAGTGAAGTTGTGTCCACGTGAGAGCGCACAACACCCTAAGGCAAATGGAGGTCGGAAGGGCTGGCAGAAATCCATCCGGGGCAATTGATGAGTTTTGTCTGTTGCTCGGCAGGGGCGTGCAGGTTTCTCTAGCTGGGAAAGAGGTAGAGGGAGACTGGCCTCCCGCCTTTTCTCCCCTCTGCTGCTGGGTTGTTTTTTTTTTTATTCTCTCTCTTCCTCTCTGATGGACTCGCACAGGGACGCCAGGTCTCCTCCTCTTCTCATTGCCTTTGTTCCCTTGCACGGTTAGGCTCACTGTGGCGGTACGCGAGAGCTAGCATGACCCTCTCCGGGTACCTGCCGCCACTCTGTGACCCCAAGGATGGCAATTTACTGATGGACGGAGGCTACATCAACAACCTGCCAGGCAAGTACCCGGTGCGGAGGTGAAGAGGCAGCGAGCTCCAGGACACTGCATGGCACTGCCCCTCAGTTAGTAGGAGGGAGAGGTGGAGGAGAGCGGGTTGGAAGCACTTGTATGGGAGGGTTGCTTGGGTGACTCCATAATCACCTAGGACGGGCGGGAGCCAGTCCTGGTTTTAATTTACTAAATGAGTAAAATGATCAGTGATCACATCTGCAAAACTGCAACTTTGCACCTGCAGACGGGGGCAAAACCAGGAGTGGCTCCACCTGCCCTAGGAAGACCAATCGTGGTGAAGTGGTCACCAGTATCTCCGCGGTTCCTAACGTCCATTGCACGCTGGGCGGTTAGGCCGCTAACCAAAGTCACCTCAACTTTGTTTTCTTCCACAGCCAATCCTGAGAGCACAATCCTCACCCCCATGCGGCCCCTGTAGGCTGATCCAGCTCTAGAAATGTGTGTTTATTGGTTGATGGTTTGTTCACTGAGATGACAAGATTGATGCTCCTTGAACGGCCCAGGAAAAAAAAAAAAATACTGTAACCTTCAAGGAAACAAAACAAACAAAAAAAAAAAAAGATTAAATGAAGCGGAGTTCTTCTAGAAATGAGCTTACTGGTCTAATGGCAGTATCGGAGGGAACCAAGAAAAGGCAGAAAACGAAAACTTGTGGAAAAGATTTTATTTTTGCCACTTTTAAGGGGAATGTTTACAACTAATTACCATATAAAGAGAAAAGAAATCCTGTATCCCTATTTCTGGTCTCGAATTTAACACGGGGGAAGCAAGGAAATGGTGGTAGGAAGGTGGCCATCTTGGATTACACTGGCCCTAAACTCCCATGATGCTTTGCAGGCGATGTCAGAGACCTAGGCGAGGGAAAACTGAATTGCATGCAGGGACTTGCATTTCTGATTCTCCCCCCACACCCCTCAAAAATAAAAAGTAGGAGCTGCATCTCATCTCCTTGCATGTAATGGGAGAGATAAGAAAAAAAAAAAACCAGATTGGATTGGCCTATTTAGGTTGACCTGGGTGAGGGAGCAACCCTAGTGGAATTAAGTGTTCCCTGTATGTACCCAGATCAGTCCAGGCTCCTGGGTTTTGCCTCCCTGCCAGCAGATGGAGACAGAGAGAGTCTCACTGACTTTGTACATAACCCAGTGTGCCTCCTGCAGTCCTTCAGTATTTCTCTGTCTAATCGTCAAGGCAGAACCAAGAATCAGGCAGTGGCTTGAGAGGCCCGGGAGTTGATTCTCTGGGCAGAACAGAACTTGGAGTGGCTGGCAGTGTCTCATATTGCCAGAGTGAACTACGTTCAGGCGGATTTTATCAGTCGGAGAAAGTTAGACCCCGGGGAATGGGGGCTGTGGGAGGCAGCGATGTGTCTCATTCAAGGACGATGAGGATATCCCAACCAAAGAGAACGCCAAGGCGTCACGGTTTTACAGCCGCTGAACATAACACGGTACAAAGGAATCGGAGCTCTGGTGCTGCTGTGAACTTGAGGGATTCTTCTTTGTCTTCCCTCCCATGGCCTCTGGTGGACAAGGGATTACGGCGGAAAGAGAAACATCCAGGCACCGTGATCCTGGTAGCTCCAAAGTGGCCACATCGATCGTGCTTCCCAGATCTGATCAACATGGCCATAGATGGGCCCCTGAGGTTCGGACATCGGTTGATTGTTTTCCACAAGGTCCCAATATTTTTGGGTCAGGCAGCTCACTTCTGAGAGGGGACAACTGAGATGGAGGGTATATTCCAAAGCGGTTATTTCTACCTTCTATATCCTTGACGTATGTGCGAATTTGGAGGATCTTCAAGTCCTGGTCTGCTGTTGACGGAGTGCAGCCTCAGTCTGTTCAGGCTACGGTATTGCATATTTTGGCTTTTCTACAGAAAGGTTCTGGTCAAGGGATTGGCCTTTTAACTCTGAGTGTCCAGGTAGTGACATTGGGTTGTCTCTGGGGTAAGGTGCAAGGGTATCCTCTGTCCGCAATTCTGGATGTTATACGGTTCCTTCAGGGAGCTAAGAACTTGCGTCCTCAGGTGTGGAACATTTGTCCATCTTGGAATCTGAATCCAGTCCTTGGAGGATTGTGTGAGGCTCTGTTTGAACCACTAAAGAGAGCTATGGTTAAAGACTTGATTCTTAAAGTGGTTTTCTTGGTTGGTGTTTGTTCAGCCAGGAGAATTTCGGAGCTCCAGGCACTGTCGTGTTGAGATTCCTTTCTACAGATAATCTAATTCGGGGATATCTTTATGCATGGTGCCTTCTCTTCTGCCTGAGATAGTTTCTGCGTTCCTTCTTAGACAGTGGAGCTTCCAGCTTTTACGGATTTGGATTCCTGTATGCCTTATGCGGGGGGAGCTTAGGCTTTTAGATTGGAGGCATGCATTATTGAGGTATCTAAAGGTCACTTATGATTTCCATAGATCGTATCTCCTCTTTGTAGATCGTATCACCTCTTTATGCTGTGGAATGGTCCAAAGAAGAAAAGCAAGGCGTCTAAGGCTACGTGTAGTGACTGAAGGAAGCGATCAAGTTGACTTAAATTTCTAAATGGTGCCTGCTACCAGGGGGTTTAGGGGCGCACTTAACTCGTTCTGAGGCGACTTCCTGGGCTGAGTCACATCAGGTGTTTCCGCAATGAAATTTGCAGGGCAGCTACTGGGAAGTCATTAAACGCTTTTGCCAGGCATTATCGCTTAGATGTCGGGGCTCCGGTTTCCATATGATTTAGTGAGAATGTTCTATGAGCAGAAATCTCCACGTCTCACCCGAGTTAAGGGGCGCTTAGGTACATCCCAGGAGTCTGGACTGATCTGGGTCCATACAGGGAAAGGAAAATTGGTTCTTACCTGCTAACGTTTGTTCCTGTAGTACCACAGATCAGGCCAGATCCCCGCCCATGTACTGGGGGGGGGGGGCAGCCACTCGTACGTTTGCTTTGTTTGTAGTGTGGAGTTGGAGGTTTTCAGTGCTGATCGCGTATGTTAAATTTGGGAAGTGAGTTTTCCAGTGTATTTTGGACAACTTCACCTTCTTCTGACTCATTGGAGGGGAGGGAGTTGCTTAGAAGCTTGCTTGGAAATTTATGGTTGTTGCTGTCATCTTAGCTTGGGTACAGATAAATACTGAGGGACTGCAGGAGCCACACTGGGTTATGTAAAGTGTCAGTGAGACTCTCTCTGTCTCCCTCTGCTGGCAGGGAGGCAAATCCCAGGAGCATGGACTGATCTGTGGTGGTTCAGGAATGAAATTAGCAGGTAAGAACCAATTTTCCTCTTTTGCTCCCACCGCACTGTTTATAAAGAGCTACCCAAAATGTTTACACCGTGGATAGGTTGGAAAGTTAGGCTTCCCCGTGTACAAATAAATCTCAGGAATATTCCCTGTAGCTCTTCTGAAATCCTTCAGCCTATTTGCAGCCCTTGGAAGGGGCTCTGCCAGGAGTGCCGCAGGGATGGCCGCGGACGGACATGCGCCAGACTCGGGTGCGTCCGTTCTGCAGTCTGCAGGTTTATGGACTCCAGGATGCCCACCGCTGCCAGGCTGTGCTCCGGCTGATGCTGCCCTTCAGGTAGCCCTGCTTTTCCATTGCGTGCATGCCTGAGATCTGCCCCTCCCGTAATTTTGACGGTTGAGTCTCTGTCCCCCCCTACTCTTTTTTTCTCCCAGCCACCTCCCTTCTAGTCTAGTTAGAACTCCCTCCCCCCCAGCTGCAAATGACCGAGTGACACCCCCCCCCCCCACCCCCCAAACGTGAAATACTATGGGTTTTATCATTTGTGGCCCCTGGAAGGCACATAGCCCCTTTTACTCCCATCCATTCCCCACCATGACCCAGGGATGCGATCTACCCTCACTGCGCAGAGGTGACCCGGCTGCTGGAGGGAAGCTCGGAGGCTGCTTCTGGTTTTCCCGCACTCCCAGCCCCATTGCATGGCTGCATCCTGTAGGACTGATTTTCCCATGGGAGGTGCAGGAACCTCAAATACTGCAGTGTCCCGGGAACCGAAATCCAAAATGCAGAATTATCGCCGTCAGAAATGGGTTCGCTTGGTGGAACTGCCACCCCCCCCCCCCCCATCAGGGTGGATGGGGGAGAGGGGAATTCGGGAGCACTGGGTCTGCAACATTCCACCACCACCACCACAAGCCGGTCAGAAGAAGAGAAATCCCAGGCCAGAAGTTAACATGCATGTGCCCCCCCCCCCCCCATACACACACAACCACTGCCACAATCGGAGAGGTTCACGTTGTGTGTCGTTCCCCCCCCCCCCACCTCAAAATCCACTTTGCCCAAAATCGTTTCCCTGCCCCGGTCCGAAGGGGTTGAAACGGTGGCGTTGTGGGGAGCTGAGTGTGGATGGAGAGCCGTCCGTCCCAGGCGACTTCCTGTAGCCCCTCCACCATCACAACAAACGGTGGCGTTGTGGGGAGCTGAGTGTGGAGGGAGAGCCGTCCGTGCCAGGCGACTTCCTGTAGCCCCTCCACCATCACAACAAACGGTGGCGTTGTGGGGAGCTGAGTGTGGAGGGAGAGCCATCCGTGCCAGGCGACTTCCTGTAGCCCCTCCACCATCACAACAAACGGTGGCGTTGTGGGGAGCTGGGTGTGGATGGAGAGCCATCCGTGCCAGGCGACTTCCTGCAGCCCCTCCACCATCACAACAGCGACCGGTGGCGCCGAGAGCTCAACTTTCCAACTGTAGAGAAAATAACAGTTCTGCGTGCATCTCAAACCTCCTCTTCTCGCTCTCTCACCGTATTCTTTCAAAGGCACTTGCTTCCTCCTACCCGGGTTTATTCGCTTCTGTTGCGGCTCGATTTCATTTTCTCCTGGCACGCAATGCAAGAGGACGGTGGGAGAGGTCGGTTTTTTTTTTTTTAATTTTTCACACCACGCCGCTCTCTCTCTCTTGCCCCCACCCTGCAGCCGACATTGCCAGGAACATGGGCGCCAAGACGGTGATCGCGGTGGACGTGGGCAGCCAGGACGAGACGGACCTCTGCAACTACGGCGACTGCCTCTCCGGGTGGTGGCTGCTGTGGAAGCGCATCAACCCCTGGGCGGAGAAGGTGAAGGTGGGTGCAGACGAGGCTGGGTCCTAGCTCATCAGACTCCCGTCCTTCTTCACCACCTCTGGGCTTAAGATACAGAAGCGGGTGGGGGGGGGGATTGAGTGGATACAGGGGATGTGTTACAGGGTGAATGGATAGGGGGGCACTCCATGAAGTTAACAAGTAGCACATTTAAAACAAATCGGAGAAAATTCTTTTTCGCTCGACACACGATTAAGCTCCGGAATTTGTTGCCAGAGGACGTGGTTAGTGTAGTTGGGTTTAAGAAAGATTTGGATAAGTTCATGGAGGAGAAGTCCATAAACTGCTATTAATCAAGTTGACCGAAGGGTGGATTTTAAAAGCGTGTGCGCATGCGTCCGTATGTGTGTGCTTCCCAGTGCGTGCACGTGGACGCGGCTGTTTTTCGCGCACGTTATAAAAAAGGATTCCCCCGCGCGCCGGTGGCCTCTTCCGCGTGCAGGGGGTGGATTTTTCAAGTTATGCGTGGCGGCAGGATTTGCGTCTTTCCCAGTTCCCTTCTAGTCCGCTCCAATAAAGGAGAGGAGGAATGGATAGGGGGATGTGTTACAAGGTGAGATACAGGAGGGGGTGAACAGATAGGGGGATGTGTCACGGGACGAGATACAAAATTTTTATCAATACGGTGGCATGACAGCCCTAAAATCCCGCGTTCCCTGTACGTACCCGGATCAGTCCAGGGTACGTCCGACCAGCAGATGGAGACAGAAAAAGACTTTGCGGACTCTGTCCTATACCCCTGAGGTGCCACCTAGTGCCTGCCAGTATTTTTCTGTCTCCAGCAGGTGGTGGAGGTGCCAAGCCTGCTGTCTGTCTGTCTGTCTGCATATAATGCCTGTTTTCTCAGTCTACCCTCGCGTACTCGTTCCTTCCCTCATCAGGTGCCGGACATGGCAGAGATCCAGTCCCGCCTGGCTTATGTCTCCTGCGTGCGGCAGCTGGAGGTGGTGAAGTCCAGCTCGTACTGCGAGTACATCCGGCCGCCCATTGACAGGTTCAAGACCATGGACTTCGGCAAGTTTGACGAGATTTTCGTGAGTCTCTCGGTGCCTGTAAAGTGGGGCATGGGGGGGTGGGTAAGGTGGCCTGAGCTGGGGCTAGTGACCAGAGATAATGACAGCTTGCCCTGCCGTCCCAGGCCTACGGTGACATAGCAAGGGTGATGGTATCCAGTGTGGGGTCTCTAGTCACCAGTAATAGCAGGTTTTAATTGCAGTGAATATAAAAGGGTGTCTGGTCAGCTACAGTCCTCTCCTGGCACATTAATGCAGTTTCTTGCCAGCTTTACTCTGTCCTTAATAGACAGGCCATTTAACAACAGGATATATATTGGTCTGCACTCCCAGTGCTTTTGTCCTGATTACACATTACCAGAGCATCCGTATGTAGTACAAAGAGAATGGTGCATGCCTGAGAATGGCACGGGCCCGGGAGTTGTCCTTAATACACAGGAGCAGGGGAGGGTTAGATCAGTCCTGCGAGGGAAACGTGTCATTCTCACTGTCAGCTCGTGCATGCGCTCTCTCCCCCCCCCCTCCCTCTCTGTCTCCGGCAGGACGTGGGCTACCAGTACGGGAAGGTGATCTTCGGGGGCTGGAGCCGAGGCAACATCATAGAGAAGATGGTGATGGACCGGCGCTCGGCTGACTTCTACGAGAGCAAAAGGATGGACGTGAGTCGCCCGAGCCCCCCCCAATCCGGCGTGGCAGAGCAGCACTCCCCCCCCCCGAGAAAGCCGGGGATGATCAACACTCGTGTCAGCTTTCGCTCTTATCGCGCGACCTCCGGCGCAGAGCGCGGCGGTTTCCCCCCCGCAGCTCGGACCCTCGGTCCCATGGGAGTTAGCCGTGGGCCCTTCCGTACGACCGCCGGTTCTTCTGGCCCCCAAGCGAGGATGGTAGCGGCAGGCATCAAGAGTTAGATCCCTTTCAGGACAGCACAGACGTAAAGGAGCTGAATAAACAAAAGTGTGACTATAGGCTTCAAATCCGTACAGGCAACGCATCGCGGCGCGCCTGGAAACGCCTCTTCAGCAGGCCACCTAGGTCGTCCCTCCCTCAGGCGTGGCCTGTTTTGCCTCCCAGACCAAGTACGAGGCCTGTAGTGGTTATTTCACGGCCGTGGGCTTTTACCCGGTCATCTCCTGGGTCATCACCTCTTTTAGCGGGAAAGGCCAGCCTTTGGGTCAGAGGTCTTTTGACTCGGGGGCGGGGGGGGGGGAACACCTCCTGCCCTCGTCTCTCCCTGCCCCCTTCCTACCCCCCCCCCCCCCCCGCCCAATCTGTCTCGTTCTTTCCCTTCCAGGTGCTGACCTGCCCTAGCGCCGGCTTCACCGATCTTGCGGAGATCGTCTCCCGGATAGAGCCGGTACCCAGCTGCCTCTCGGACGCTCACGCGGACGGTGAGTTGAGGCCCCCTTCCGACCTGCCAGAGGAAACGTTCACTGGAGGTCTGGCGCTGAGACCCGGGGGCGCCCCTCCCCACCTTCTCCACCTGGCGCATGCAGCTGCCTAGTCCCAGCCTTTCCTGTGTCTAGGGCTGAGGGTGAGAAGGTTTTGAAAGGGAAAGAGAGAGAGAGAGAGAGAGAGAGAGAGGAGCCAGCAGTTCCTGGTGCGTGCCTTGGAAAAGCTGTGACTGTAGTGCATCCAGGGGGTGGGGGGGTGTCCAGTTAAGACAAACAGCTTTATGCAGTATTAAATGCATCTTAATTAGGTGGTGGGCATTTTGTGTAGGACTGTAGACATTTGTTGGATATTGGGTATGCGGTTGTGGCTATCCCTTGGGTAGTGGGTATTTTGTAGAGGACTGTAGATGTCCCTTGGGTATTGGATATTCGGTAGATGATCATGGATATTCCTTGGGTGATGGGCATTTTGTAGAGGAATGTAGACATCCTTCGGGTTTGGGTATTCGGTATAAGGATTGTGGATATCTCCTAGATATTGGATATTCAGTTGTGGAAATCCCTTGGGTGGTGGGCATTTCTTGGAGGACTGAAGACATCCCTTGAGTATTGTGTATTCAGTAGATGATTGTGGCTATCCCTTGGGTTGTGGGCATTTTGTGGAGGACTGTAGACATTTGTTGGGTATGGAGTATGCAGTTGTGGATATCCGTTGGGTGGTGGGCATTTTGTGGAGGACTGTAGATGTTCGTTGGGTATTGCATATCTTATAGATGATTATGGATATCTTGGGGTGGTGGGCATTTTGTGGAGGACTGAAGACATCCCTTGGGTATTGTGTATTCAGTAGATGATTGTGGCTATCCCTTGGGTTGTGGGCATTTTGTGGAGTACTATAGACATCCCTTGCGTATTGGGTATGCGGTTGTGAATATCCCTTGGGTGGTGGGCATTTTGTGGAGGACTGTAGATGTTCGTTGGGTATTGCATATTTTATAGATGATTATGGATATCTTGGAATGGTGGGCATTTTGTGGAGGACTGAAGACATCCCTTGGGTATTGTGTATTCAGTAGATGATTGTGGCTATCCCTTGGGTGGTGGGCATTTTGTGGAGTACTATAGACATCCCTTGGGTATTGGGTATGCGGTTGTGGATATGCCTTGGGTTGTGAGTATTTTATGGAGGACTGTAGATGTCCTTGGGTGTTGGGTCCTCTGGGCATATTCCGTTGAGGCAGCTTTTTCTTACGGTATCCGTTCTGCTCCCAACAGAGGAGTCAGATTACCTCACCGAGTATGAAGAAGAAGGGATGGACGCCGTTAGAGAGGAAGAGGAAGGGGACCTCTCTCCTGCCAACTGGACCCAGAATGGTGTCTTTGAAACCGTAAGTGCTCTGGCTTTCTTTTTCTTTGTCCAATTCATTTGAAAGAATTTTATGATTGGGACTTTACGCCCGTATAATACATGTACATTTGTTTGAAGCTATATTGCTTTGCAAATTATCTAAACTCCACCTGCGAACAAACGCCAGGATGTTGGGCAAGTGCTGAGTTCCTTGAATCGTAAGGCAAAGTCGCACGTTGCTTCTTAGTCTAAATATATTTCTAGATAACTCCATTGTGAAGGGATGTAATTCTGATTACAGTAATATCGTTAGTGCCCCAAACAAGTCCTTCCTCCATCCTCTCTCCCCCCCACTTTCTATGAAACGTAGAAGTGTTGCGCAACGATGAGATCATCATTGTACGACGCCCAGGGTTGCAGCACAGGCTTATGATGTCATAAACCCGGCAGCAGTGCGTTCCAGCTGGTTGAAGCAGGTTGCAGAATTTTCTGGGCCCGTGAAAACGTGTTTTTTTGTTTTTGGTTTTTTTTTTTTTGGGGACAAGCAGGACGAAGAGAAAAGCATCAGACACCGCCGAGGTCAACCGCCGGACCCTGCCTTCTACCCGAGCCCTGAGCCGTAGCCTGGCAATGCCCGGGGCTGATCCCAGGAACACAACCGTGGTCACGAAGAGGTGCCCCTCCCGCCCCCACCCCACCCACCCCGAATCTCGCCTCTTCACACGTGCGCACCCTGTCGAGGCATCCCGTGCGTACGGACGAAGACTGGCTCCGTGAAGGCCGCAGCTGGGCGCGGCGATGGAGGCGGACGAGCTTCGAGCGGAGCTGTGGCCAAAGCGAACACCCCGCCCCCCTCGCCCAATCCGTCCCCGCAACCTCTGGCGCTACCTTCTCTCTTGTGTTTGGAACCGGGGCCAGACGGGTCAGAACTGAATTCGTTGTCCCCCTGCTCCCGCCCTGGCTCCGAAAACCCGTCTGGCAGGTGAATGCAGAAAGAGTTCGAGCTTAACCCGCGACGCAAGACGGGGTTGGGGTCTTCCTGGTCCTCCGCGCTTTTTTTTTTTTTCGTTCCAGCTCCGTCTCGCTCCGCACCGAGGACTCGTGAAGCCGGGGCTCGTGCAGTCGCCTGTTCCGGTACCGAGACGAAGGGAACTTCACGCGTGCACCTTCTCCCCGGGGCATTACCACGCTTATTTATTTATTTCTTTGGGGGAGTTGGGGAGGGCATTGAAGTTCTAAAAAAATTAAAAATAAAAAGTGAAAGGGGGAAAAGTCGCTTCAGGCGTGAAAGGCGCCGGGAGCCAGCGAGGACCATTTCCCGGCCGGGCTGGGCTGGGGCTGGGGGGGACATCCCCACAGAAGGGTTTGGGGGGGTCTGCCTTGTGCCGAAGCCAGTCCTGTGGTCTCCCTGCACCTGGGTTCCAGTCCCCGGCTCTGGCCTTGGCCCCTCTGGGTGTCTCCTGGGGCCCCCCTGTCCCACGTCGTCCGCAGACCCCGGCCTTTCGCCTGTTTCTTTTTTTTTCTTTTGGCGTGGCGCGTTATTAAAGATCACGTCTGCACGGTGCCTGTCGTGCAAACATCAGCTGAAAGTGCTTTACCTTTGTTGCTGTTTAAAAGCCACCCAGAGGGGGGATGGAGGGGGGGGGGAGGGCATTGCCATGAAATCCAGCGTAACCGGCAGGCGGCCAGGGGGAGGGAGAAAGGATGCCGTCCGCCTAATCCTGCCCCCCGGGAAACCAGGAGCAGGACGGTTCTTGGTTCCTGGCGAGGTCGGAGGTCACAATATTATACTGGCTTAAAAAAAGGCCCATCACGGACTGGCAAGCCTGATGCCCACGGAGGGGGGAGGGGGATTGACACCAGGACCGGCTCGACCTCTCTCGGGTGCCGCGGGGTCACATCTTGGTAATGCCCGCCCTGCCCCGGCGACGCCTCCCGCCCTCCGTCTGCCGCAAGCGTGCACCAGACGGGTTTTGCGTGGGCTGGGGAGGGCCGTCTCGTGATTTATTGTGCATGCCCATTGCTGGTACCCCGAAAAAAACTACCGTGCCGGGGGGGGGGGGGGGGTGTCAGCAGGACGGGCGGGGATGCCCCGGCGTGGCGGCCGCTACGCTTTAAACCCTCCGCCAGCGCGGCAGGGAAGACGCGGGGGGGGGGGGGGGGGGGGGGGGAGGTGACTGCCGCCGGCTCGCGCGCAGCGTTTAAAAATAAAATTAATTTAAAAAAAACAAACAAACAAACCCGCACGCGGACCGATAACATCGTGGCGATGTTTCCGGGCCGCAAACGTCCGTGGCGCTGCGTTGAAAAGAGAGCCCGAAACGCCGGGGCTGAGAACCGGAAGACGGAGAACTCGTAACTGCCATGGGGACCCGGCGGGGGTGGGGGTGAGGGGGGGGGGGCAACGCCTCCTGCTGCGAGAACAGCGCGCCGTCCGTGGGGCCGGTCCCGGTGCCACCCAAGCCCGGGGACCTGCCCACGGCTTCCAGCAGCCTCGCTCTCTCTCTTTTTTTTTTCTTTGACAAAGTTTTTTTGGTTTTTTTTTAAAGCCGGGGAAACGTTAACCGCTCTGTGAAGTAACCGCCGCGCCCCCCCCTAGCCCCCTGTGCTGTTGTAATTTTAAGCTGGCGTACCCTGTAAATGAACTTTCCTTTTTGGTAAACCGTGCTCCCGTTTTCATGGAGATGTTGAGTTTTCTGCCGCTGGATGAAAATAAAAGACTTTAAATCGTTCCAGCGCCTTGGCCTTTATTTTTTTTCCTGTTCGGTCGAGGCCCTCGTGGCCTCCGTAACAGTGCGGTATTTGTGGTGGTTACCCCGGGGGGGGGGGGGGGGGGGATTGTCGCGCAGGGGGGAAGATGCCTGCTCCCGGGAGGCAAATTTATGGGAACGGGCGAGTCGGGAGGGAGCGCCTGGTAACCCGTGAGTTCCAATCCCCGGCCCTGTCGCTGCCTTTCTGTCTGCGGTTTTCCCCTGGAGTGGGGTTCGCTTTCTCTCTCCCTCCCCACCCCGTGCCTCAGCTCTAATCCCCGGCTCTGTCGTCCGCTTTTTTTGCGACGCTGGATGCTATTCCCGGTCACGCTGGCGAGAGCTGCGGTGGGGGTGGGGGGGTCGGGGGAAAGGTCAGGACGGGAAACCCTCGCCGGCCGACCCGTTGGCCGCGTAACCCTTCCGTGTGGTCACTTAAACCTCTCCCCCCGCCTGTACTGGGGGGCAGGGCGGCCGCGGCCGGGCCTGGTGTCTGGTACGGCCCGGCGCACGCCGTCCCAGGCCCAGATTTATGAGACCGAATATCCGGGCCAAAGAGGGAGCCTGCTCCCGCCCTGCTTAGGTGGTCGAACGGAGGGCGTCGGGGATGGGAAGCAGAGTCCTGGCTCCCCCCCCCCCCCCCGTCTCCGCACTGTGGTCCCGTAGCTTCAGTTGGGCTTGTGGCCAGACGCTTCGTGGTTTGCCTGGCCCTCTCTATATCGGGCCACCGGGCCCGGCAGCTTCCCGTCCCTCTGCCCGCGGTCCTTATCAGCGGCCCAGCACGTGCACCCCTCCCCCTCCAGCTCCCTCTCCGGGAACGACAGAAACAAAGGCCTTCGAATCGCCCCCAAGAACGGCCATGGGAAGTCACTTTTAGGGACTCGCCTGCTGCGATGAGCTTCGTGGGTGCGAGCCCTTACGCGCCCTGAAGTGGGGACAGGCGAGCTTCACCTGCGCCGGGCAAACCTTCCCCGCAGGTTGAGCCCTTGGGGTCCGGCGTCCGGCGGGACTTAGGATGGGTCCCGAGGGCGGTCAGGACAAGGGGGGGGCGGGGAGTCCGGATCGGAGCCGGGGTCTGCGTCGGGGCAGGCAGCAGGACGAGGAATTGCCGGAAGCAGGCCAGAGGTCCAGGTCAGGCAGCAGAAAAGAGGCAAGAGGTCAGAGTCCCAACGCGAAGCTCGGGTCCTGGCGGCAAGCAAGAAGGATGGTCAAGGTCCGAGGCCGAGGTCAGTACCAGAAGATGAAGATGAGAGTGGCGAGGTGTCTGTGTGTGTGTGTGCCTGTCTGTGTGTGTGTCTGTGTCTCTGTGTGTCTGTCTCTGTGTGTCTCTGTGCGTGTGTGTCTGTGTCTCTGTGTGTCTGTGTCTGTGCGTGTGTGTCTGTGACTCTGTGTGTGTGTCTGTGTCTCTGTGTGTCTGTCTCTGTGTGTCTCTGTGTGTCTGTCTCTGTGTGTCTCTGTGCGTGTGTGTCTATGTCTCTGTGTGTCTGTCTCTGTGTGTCTGTCTCTGTGTGTCTCTGTGTGTGTGTGTCTGTGTGTCTGTGTCTGTGCGTGTGTGTCTGTGACTCTGTGTGTGTGTCTGTGTCTGTGTGTGTCTGTGTCTGTGTCTCTGTGTGTCTGTCTCTGTGTGTCTCTGTACGTGTGTGTCTGTGTCTCTGTGTGTCTGTCTCTGTGTGTCTCTGTGTGTGTGTGTCTGTGTCTCTGTGTGTGTGTGTCTGTGTCTCTGTGTGTCTGTCTCTGTGTGTCTGTGTGTGTGTGTGTCTGTGTCTCTGTGTGTGTGTGTCTGTCTCTGTGTGTCTCTGTGTGTGTGTGTCTGTGTCTCTGTGTGTCTGTCTCTGTGTGTCTCTGTGCGTGTGTGTCTGTGTCTCTGTGTGTGTGTGTCTGTGTCTCTGTGTGTGTGTGTCTGTGTCTCTGTGTGTCTGTCTCTGTGTGTGTGTGTCTGTCTCTGTGTGTGTGTGTCTGTGTCTCTGTGTGTCTGTCTCTGTGTGTCTCTGTGCGTGTGTGTCTGTGTGTCTCTGTGTGTGTGTGTCTGTGTCTCTGTGTGTCTGTCTCTGTGTGTCTCTGTGTGTGTGTGTCTGTATCTCTGTGTGTGTGTGTCTGTGTCTCTGTGCGTGTGTGTCTGTGTCTCTGTGTGTCTGTCTCTGTGTGTCTCTGTGCGTGTGTGTCTGTGTCTCTGTGTGTGTGTGTGTGTGTCTGTGTCTCTGTGTGTCTCTGTGTGTCTGTGTCTCTGTGTGTCTGTCTCTGTGTGTCTCTGTGCGTGTGTGTCTGTGTCTCTGTGTGTCTGTCTCTGTGTGTCTCTGTGTGTGTGTGTCTGTGTCTCTGTGTGTGTGTGTCTGTCTCTGTGTGTCTCTGTGTGTCTGTGTCTCTGTGTGTCTGTCTCTGTGTGTCTCTGTGCGTGTGTGTCTGTGTCTCTGTGTGTGTGTGTCTGTGTCTCTGTGTGTCTGTCTCTGTGTGTCTCTGTGCGTGTGTCTCTGTGCGTGTGTGTCTGTGTCTCTGTGTGTGTGTGTCTGTGTCTCTGTGTGTCTCTGTGTGTCTGTGTCTCTGTGTGTCTGTCTCTGTGTGTCTCTGTGTGTGTGTGTCTGTGTCTCTGTGTGTCTCTGTGTGTCTGTGTCTCTGTGTGTCTGTCTCTGTGTGTCTCTGTGTGTGTGTGTCTGTGTCTCTGTGTGTCTCTGTGTGTCTGTGTCTCTGTGTGTCTGTCTCTGTGTGTCTCTGTGCGTGTGTGTCTGTGTCTCTGTATGTGTGTGTCTGTGTCTCTGTGTGTCTCTGTGTCTCTGTGTCTCTGTGTGTCTGTCTCTGTGTGTCTCTGTGCGTGTGTGTCTGTGTCTCTGTGCGTGTGTGTCTGTGTCTCTGTGTGTGTGTGTCTGTGTCTCTGTGTGTCTCTGTGTGTCTGTGTCTCTGTGTGTCTCTGTGTGTCTGTGTCTCTGTGTGTCTGTCTCTGTGTGTCTCTGTGCGTGTGTGTCTGTGTCTCTGTGTGTGTGTGTCTGTGTCTCTGTGTGTCTGTCTCTGTGTGTGTGTGTCTGTGTCTCTGTGTGTCTCTGTGTGTCTGTGTCTCTGTGTGTCTGTCTCTGTGTGTCTCTGTGTGTGTGTGTCTGTGTCTCTGTGTGTCTGTGTCTGTGACTCTGTGTGTGTGTGTCTGTCTATGTGTGTGTGTGTGGGGGGGGGGGGGGTAACAGACGCCCATGCCGCCCCCTAGCCCGCACTCCCCCTGGCCTTCCACCCCCCCCCCCCTCCAAAAAAAAAAAAAAACCCTCCAAAAATAAAACCCACTCGAGCCTTCCTGCCTGCGCCGCCCCTGGCTGTGCTAGAAGCCACAGTCCCCTATCTGCTTCACGCCAGTCGCTCCTCTTCCTTCCAGCCCTCGCGCTGCGCCGTCCCCGGGCGTGAGGACCTGGCAGAGCGGCATGTACGGGAACGTCGACCCGGCAGACCCCTCAGAGGCGCGAAACCTCTCCCTCCAGCAGCGCTGTCCCTCGGGTAAGTGCCCCTCGGCTGGACGGCTGCCTGGCGCAGCGCTCTCTCTGTCAGAGGGGTCGCCCCCGAGGGTCGGGTCTAAGTAATCCCCCTCCCCCCCGCGCCCGGGGGGACGGGGCAGAGGGAGGGGGAGAGCCCGCCCAGCCCTGCAAAGGGGGGCGCACCTTGGATGCGGGGATTTATTAATTTGTCCTCATCCCTGGAAGAGGCCAAAAGTTTTCACGGATTAAAAAAAATGATGCAGAACGAGGCAGTGGGATCCCCCCCCCCCCCCCCCCCCAAGGTGCTCAGTTTAAGATTCGGACGAATTTCTCCTGTCCCGAGATGTTTTCCCCTTGCAGAAGTTGCAGGATGTTAAATTCTTTGGGCACGGGACGGGCGGCTTCGAATTCCTGCTGCTGAACTGATAAAGGCGCCGTGCACTTCTCTTCCTTGCCCAATTCCTAATTCTCAGCCCTCGATCTCTCGGCCCCGGTCTTTGCAGTGAGGTAGAAGGACGGGGGGTGGGGGGGATTTAAATTGTCTAAACTTGGTGTGGGGTCGAAACCTGGGTGTATGGGGGTGTTAGAGAGAGAGAGGGGGCTTAATTTGTTGAAAGACCCAGTACGTGTTCCAGGGTCTCCGAGCGAGTGTCCATTTATTCCTGTGACGCAGAGAATGGGGAATCCGTTTTATGTCGAGTCTTAAAAGTTTGGGCCCAGCCATCCCGTATGGGCCTTTGCTTGCAGTCACCCAGGGTAGGGTCTAGAACAGAGTTTCCAGCTGTGGCTGCCCTATACAGGATCCTAGAAGCAGGGATTCCAGCTATGGTCCTCCCAGATTCTAGAAAAGATCTTCCAGCTGTGGCCATTCTATACGGGATGTAGAGCAGGACATCCAGCTGTGGTTATGTCTGAGATCTAGAACAGGGCCTCCAGCTGTGATCATCCTGTACAGTCTAGAACAGCTTTAGACATATCCCATACATGATCTAGAACAGGGTGTCCAGTTGCAGCCAACTGGGATCTAGAATAGTTTGTCAAGTTGTGGTCCCATATGGGATCTAGAACAGGGCCTCCAGCTGTGATCGTCCTGTACAGTCTAGAACTGCTTTAAACTTATCCCATACAGGATCTAGAACAGGGTGTCCAGTTGCAGCCAACTGGGATCTAGAATAGGTTGTCAAGTTGTGGTCCCGTATGGGATCTAGAACAGGGCCCTCCAGCTGAGATCGTCCTGTAGAGAGACTAGGACAGAGCCTGAAGCCGTGGTCATCCCACAGGGGATCTAGAACAAGGCTTTCCAGCCGCACGATGCCTTTTTTCTCTCACTCCAGCAGAAAGCGATATCTATCTTGAAGAGGAAAGTATCTACGAGCCCATCCAAAGCACAGACCCGGCAGAAAAGCAATGCAGCAGCACCAAGAAACCACCTCGCGGTGCAGGTAACCCGAATGAGAGTCATTACATTCCTGCAGGCAAGCCTGACCCTGCGCTCTGTCTGCCCTGTGTGTGTCTGGCAGGGCTTCCCAAACTTGTCCTGGACCATCCGGCAGCCAATCAGGTTTCCAGGGCATCCACCATGAAACACGCAGGAGGCCTGAAAAATAAGCGGAGGGAGACTCGGAGGGGTGTGAGACAGGGGTGCAAGCTTGGCTCCAGTGCTCAATTTCCAGGCCTCAGTAGGACCCCCCCCCCCCCTCGCCTCGCAGCTGGAGGCCTCACGAGTGCCACAAAAAAAGGGCTTCATTTGGCTTCTGCTAATCGGGCTCAGACCCTTTAAACACCACAGCATTTAATAAAAAAATGTAAAGAAAAATAAAATATAAAAAATGTGTCTGGGGCCAGGGTAGATGACTTTTTGTTCAGGCAGCTGCAGTAAGCACCACCCGCCTTCACGTTCTCCCAGGAGCCCACCCCCCAGGCCTCTCACTTTTCCTTCCCTCCTAGGCTCATCCTGCAGAGATCTGACCTGCTCGTTCCTCCCAGGCATCCCCTGCCCCTGCTGTATCTGCCTGACCCCACTGAACGTGCGTTACTTATCCGCTCTGTGGGGTTTGAACGCTCCTCCCCGCCTCGGATTTAACGCAGGGTGGGTGGGTTCTGCTTCAGGGGGAAGCCTCAGCTTGGATGCCTTCTCTGTGTCTTCTGTAGCTCAGACGCCCCGATTTGCATCCGGACGCAGGCTCTTGCTGCTCCTCTCTGGTCTGCTGGCGGGGTCCCTGCTTATGATTCTGGCTCTCCTCACTGCCGGCTTTGCAAGATGTAAGTACAGAGGGGAGGGGAGGGGAGGAAATGGGGTAGGTGGGGGCAGGTGTTGTCTGCGAATTGCATTTGGCAGAATGTAAAATACTGAAGTGAGTGTGTATGTGCCTGCATGCGTGTGTGTGTCTGTGTCTGCATGTGCATGCGTGTGTGTGTGTGTTTGTGAGTGTGTGCATGTGTGTGTGTGCATGTATGTGTGTGTGTGTGCGCGCATGTGTCTGTGTGTGTGTGTGTGAGTGTGTGTGCATGTGCGTGCATGTGTCTGTGTGTGTGTGTGTGCATGTGTGTGCGTTGGTGTGTGTGCATGTGCGTGTGTGTGTGTGTGTATGCGTGTGTGTGTGTGTTTGTGAGTGTGTGTGCATGCGTGTGTGTGTGTGTATGCATGCGTGCATGTGCACCTCTGTGAGGTCCGAGGACTGGTCATGCGGGACACTGTGAGTTAGGATGAGTCCTGGGAAGTTAGTTCAGGATTCACCGCTATCTCTAACCTTGGGTGGGTTGCTTTATCTCCTCGTCATTTAGTTCTAAATCAGCTCTGCTGACTGGTGAGTGTCCTGCGGCTGTCCATGCTGTATTCACACTTCGTTGTATTGGTATGATGTCTGCAGGAGGTTTCTGAAGATCTGCTCTTCAGCTGTCTGTGCTGTATTCATGCTTCATGTGTATCAGTGTGACGCCTGCATGGGGCTCTGATGAAGATCTGCTCTTCAGCTGTCTGTGCTGTATTCATGCTTTATGTGTATCAGTGTGATGCCTGCATGGGGCTCTGATGAAGATGTGCTTTTCAGCTGTCTGTGCTGTATTCATGCTTTATGTGTATCAGTGTGATGCCTGCATGGGGCTCTGATGAAGATCTGTCTTCAGCTGTCTGTGCTGTATTCATGCTTTACGTGTATCAGTGTGACGCCTGCATGGGGCTCTGATGAAGATCTGCTCTTCAGCTTTATGTGTATCAGTGTGATGCCTGCATGGGGCTCTGATGAAGATCTGCTCTTCAGCTGTCTGTGCTGTATTCATGCTTTACGTGTATCAGTGTGATGCCTGCATGGGGCTCTGATGAAGATCTGTCTTCAGCTGTCTGTGCTGTATTCATGCTTTACGTGTATCAGTGTGATAACTGCACGGGGCTCTGATGAAGATCTGCTCTTCAGCTGTCTGTGCTGTATTCATGCTTTACGTGTATCAGTGTGACGCCTGCATGGGGCTCTGATGAAGATCTGCTCTTCAGCTGTCTGTGCTGTATTCATGCTTTATGTGCTGACTCTTAACGTTGTTTTCAGACTCTGCGATATCGGCAGAATTGGGAGAAGCTCAGTTAGAAAATGAACTGCTCAGGAATTCTGGTGAGTTGTGTGTTTTTTTTTATTATTATATTATTATTATTATTATTTCCTCTCTGCGCTTATTGCACTGTCCCAGAAAATTGATCCAGGCCACGTCCCGGGTGTCCACGTATTAACACGGGGGGGGCTGTATTTCGGCGTGGTCCATGAGGGGTGGGGGGCGGGCCAGTGTGAACGTGCGTAAGCTGTACCTAACCTCTCGTGTGCCTGTTAACCTGCACCGAATCACCTCTCCCTGTCTCTCTCTCCCCTCCCTCTCTTGCTGCAGCCTCCAGCCCCTTCCTGATCTACAACGAGAACCACAACCGCTGCGTGGAAGCGACCCACCCCGCGGCGCTGAGGACCGCCCCCTGCGACACCCGCGCCCCGGCCCAGCAGTTCCAGTGGCTCTCGAGGGGCCGGCTGCTGCACGTGGACCTGCGTCGGTGCCTGGGGGCCCCGGCCAGGGCCTCCCGCCTGCTCCTGCAGCTCTACCCCTGCGGCGCCGGCAGCGACCTGCAGCAGTGGGAGTGCCAGAACGACTCCCTCTTCGCCCTGAAGGGCTCCGGCCTGTACCTCAACTACGGCAACAACAAGAGGGGCGTGGCCATGCTGTACCACGGCACGGGGCCCTGGAGCCGGTGGGTCATCTACGGGACCCAGGACGACCTCTGCTCCTGGTCCTGCGACGGTGAGTGTGACGGGGGCGAGCCGGCGCGGGCAGCCGCGCGACGCCGGTCGCGGAAGGGCGCGTCCTCCCTGCGGAGCTAGCAAAATGCAAAAAAAAAAAAAAAGGTTGCAGAATCTGTCCCTCGGCGTGAAAAGTGAGCATGGGGGAGAATGCGGGTCCCTACGGGGCAGGGGACTGGGAAGGGTTGTGAGTGCTCCTTGCCTGCTGACGTCTTCTGTCTGGCCGTGAGGAGCGGGCGAGAGGCTGGCAAAATAGATAAATAAATAGTGGTTAAGGGTTGGTCTTTCGGGGGCACAGAAATCCAGGGACAGATACCGACGTGCGCCAAGCAGGAGAGAGAGAGAACCTCGTTGATCCCATCCGGAGGTGGCGGCCGTAGGGGGAGGAGGTATAATCGGGAGGGAGGAGGGAGGTGGCGGTGCTAATGTCTCCACCAGGCGCGGGCTAAGACTTGGACCTAAATTATCACCTGAGAGTAGAGAGAGGGGGGGGGGGTGGGGGTTGGGGTTGTGATGAAGGAGGGGTAGAACGAGCCCCCCAGCATTATTACTATTTCTGATTCCTGGAGCTGGGGGAGCGCGTGTGGTGCATCCTCATCCTCACCCTCTCTCCTCCTTCCCTTGAAGTTAGCATGTGGTACATTTAAAGCTAATCGGAGAAAGTTCTTCTTCACTCAATGCACAATTAAACTCTGGAATTTGTTGCCAGAGGATGTGGTTAGTGCAGTTAGTGTAGCTGTGTTTAAAAAAGGATTGGATAAGTTCTTGGAGGAGAAGTCCATTACCTGCTATTAAGTTCACTTAGAGAATAGCCACTGCCATTAGCAATGGTTACATGGAATAGACTTAGTTTTTGGGTACTTGCCAGGTTCTTATGGTCTGGATTGGCCTCTGTTGGAAAGAGGATGCTGGGCTTGATGGACCCTCGCTCTGACCCAGTATGGCAGGTTCTTATGTTCTTATCTTCCACCCCCCCAGTCTGCCTGCCCTGCCGCAGGGGGTGGAGCTTCTACCAGGGGCACTGCTACTATTTCTCGCGCACTTCGGCCACCTGGGAAAGTGCCAGCCGGGCGTGCGCCTCGCAGGACTCCAGCCTCCTCGTGGTCGGCAGCCCAGAGGAACAGGTAAAAAGTCTGTTTGCATGTCCCCCCCCCTCCTCCTCCTCCCCAAATCCTGCGCGTTACCTGCGGCTTGTAGAGGGTCCGAGGCGGGAGGAAGGCCTGCGATCGTGGCGGGGGGGCGGGGCCAGGCTCCCATCATCGTGCGTGGGAGGTGGAAAGAGCAGGGGTAGGGCCAGCTCCGATCCCCCCCCCCCCGGAGCCACAGACCCTCCCCTCCCCCTCCAGGTTCTAGGGACGTCCGCAGTGAATTCCGCAGGAGGGGGGAGGTCTGCACGCCACGGAGGCCACGCGTGGAAAACCCACCCTCCGGTACCTGGGCCACGGCCCCTGGCAGTGGGGGGGAGGAGGGCCCGGCAGTAGGGCCCAGCCGCTCCCAAGCTCTGCGTCATCCCCCCCCCCCCCCCGTGCTGCGGCTTTACCCACGTGACGGAGCGTAACAGCCGTTCCCTCTCCCGCAGGTCTACGTGGTGGAGACGATCGACTCGCACGCCTTCTGGCTGGGCCTCAGGCTGGCGGAGGAATGGAAGTGGGTGGACGGCTCCTCCGTGCTGCCGCACGCCAGGTAAAGCCCATCCTCTGATCCCTCCAGTCCTAGAGGTGCCAGGCTCTGTATCCCTGCACCTGTCCCCTGATCCCTCCAGTCCTAGAGGTGACAGGCTCTGTATCCCTGCTCCCGTCCCCTGATCCCTCCAGTCCTAGAGGGGACAGGCTCTGTATCCCTGCTCCCGTCCCCTGATCCCTCCAGTCCTAGAGGTGACAGGCTCTGTATCCCTGCTCCCGTCCCCTGATCCCTCCAGTCCTAGAGGTGACAGGCTCTGTATCCCTGCTCCCGTCCCCTGATCCCTCCAGTCCTAGAGGTGACGGGCTCTGTATCCCTGCTCCCGTCCCCTGATCCCTCCAGTCCTAGAGGTGACGGGCTCTGTATCCCTGCTCCCGTCCCCTGATCCCTCCAGTCCTAAAGGTGACGGGCTCTGTATCCCTGCTCCCGTCCCCTGATCCCTCCAGTCCTAGAGGTGACAGGCTCCGTATCCCTGCTCCCATCCCCTGATCCCTCCAGTCCTAGAGGTGACGGGCTCCGTATCCCTGCTCCCATCCCCTGCTCCCTCCAGTCCTAGAGGTGACGGGCTCCGTATCCCTGCTCCCGTCCCCTGATCCCTCCAGTCCTAGAGGTGACGGGCTCCGTATCCCTGCTCCCGTCCCCTGATCCCTCCAGTCCTAGAGGTGACGGGCTCCGTATCCCTGCTCCCGTCCCCTGATCCCTCCAGTCCTAGAGGTGACGGGCTCCGTATCCCTGCTCCCGTCCCCTGATCCCTCCAGTCCTAGAGGTGACAGGCTCCGTATCCCTGCTCCCATCCCCTGATCCCTCCAGTCCTAGAGGTGCCAGGCTCCGTATCCCTGCACCCGTCCCCTGATCCCTCCAGTCCTAGAGGTGACAGGCTCTGTATCCCTGCTCCCGTCCCCTGATCCCTCCAGTCCTAGAGGTGACAGGCTCTGTATCCCTGCTCCCGTCCCCTGCTCCCTCCAGTCCTAGAGGTGACAGGCTCTGTATCCCTGCTCCCGTCCCCTGATCCCTCCAGTCCTAGAGGTGACAGGCTCTGTATCCCTGCTCCCGTCCCCTGATCCCTCCAGTCCTAGAGGTGACAGGCTCTGTATCCCTGCTCCCGTCCCCTGATCCCTCCAGTCCTAGAGGTGACAGGCTCTGTATCCCTGCTCCCGTCCCCTGATCCCTCCAGTCCTAGAGGTGACAGGCTCTGTATCCCTGCTCCCGTCCCCTGATCCCTCCAGTCCTAGAGGTGACGGGCTCTGTATCCCTGCTCCCATCCCCTGATCCCTCCAGTCCTAGAGGTGACGGGCTCTGTATCCCTGCTCCCGTCCCCTGATCCCTCAGGCTCTGTATCCCTGCTCCCGTCCCCTGCTCCCTCCGCTCTTCCACACGAGTTAGGTCGAAGCTAACAGACACTGTAAGAGCCTCGGGGGGTCCCTGAATTCAGCTTGTGTTAGGTGGCAGGTACTGTTTGCATCTCTTTACAGGTGAACCTGGGCTGCAGCCTTTCTCCTAAGTCTCTATATCCTGCACCTTAGTCTCGTACTAAGGGGGAGGGAGGGCTCCAGCGTCAGTGCGGGCAGAGGCTTCTACTCCCCTCTCCTTTTCAAGGATGCACAGATATTTCTCTCCCCCTAACCCCCCCCCCCCCCCCGGCTTCTCTCTGCAGGTACTGGGCTCCTGGGCAGCCGGACAGCAGCCGCAACGAGAAATGTGCCAGCGTGAGCAGACTCGGGACGTGGCACGATTACCCCTGCGAATACAGGCTCCCCTGGATCTGCGAGAGAGCGGCCTAGCGCCCCCCTGACGCCTCCCGGGCCCGCCGTCGGCTTGGAAACCACGGCCCGCAGGCGAAGGCGGCATCCCCCCCCCCCCCCCCCCCCCCCCCACCCCGTCAGCGTTCAGGATCCCGGAGTGAAAAAAAAAACCCCCAAAACCATCTTTAAAAATAATCGCGCTCTGCCAGCGTTGCTCATTGCACGCGTTCTGCACTGCTGCCCTGCCGGGGGTCCCTGCCTCCCCCAGGTGCTGCTCCACCTGTCGTCCCCTCCCCCGTCATGGAGCCGGAGAGAGCCAAGGATTGGGGGATTCTTCTCTGCTCCTTCCTCCCCCAGACCCCCCCCCCCAGCGCATCCGGACACGTTCGGGGTTTTGTAGGAGGGGTGAGAGGGAGAGACTGTGCTGACCCCCCCTCCCCCCTCTCCGGACCCCCCCCCCCCCTACGTCCGAGGTCCCCAGGCAGGGGCGGACGGGCGGCCTGAACTGGACGGCTCTGCGCGTTTCATCCACTGTCCCAGGGCGGGATTCTCGCCAGCTGCTGTGAAACCACCTTTATCCGAATTAACCTAAGAATTATTTAAAAAAAAAATATTATATTGTACCCGAGCTATGGAGACGGCCTGGATGGTTTTGTTTTGGGTTTTTTTTTCTTTTTATTTCTGCTTTTCGGGCCCTTTGAGTTGCGTTCGGGCACTGGCGATTATTCCTCACATGCAAACGATGATTGGGACGTGACATCTGGGGATGGGACTTCTGTGGGCTCAAAAGAGAGAGATTTTTGGATAATTCTTAGCTTTCATCCATTAAAATCTCTCCCGGTCTGGAAAAAAAAAACAAAAAACCGAATCCCGTTTACAGCAGGAGCCCTGGTGGCTGCGACATCGCCCCCTTAACGAATTCCAGATACCGAGATAAAAATAAAATGCTTTCTCCCATCTTTGTGGTTTGGGGGGATTTTTTTTTTCCCCCTTTCTAACGATGTTGGTGTTGCTCTTCTCCTCATTCCTTTCCTGGGCTCTCATTTCCGTTTTGCTTAACCTTTTCTGTAGTGCTACGCGATGCGTGCAGCACTAGACGGCCTGCCGGCCTTCCCACCCTGGCAATCTCCTCCAGCTTGTCGCTGTTTGCCCCCACCACGTTGAAAGGGTGGGGGTGGGACTGGGGGGGGGGGGAGAGAGCTCTGGACGCGCCGTGTGCTTCCCCCGCCCCTCGTCGCCTGCCCTCCTGCTACCCGTCAGGATGGGGGGGCCTCTCGCCGTCTGAGTCCGAGGGCCTCCACAGTGGGAATCCCGTCCGTCCTCACCCGGTGCCGCTGCCCAGCGAGGCCTCGTGTTGGAGAACCACGTTCGGTTGCCGTTTCGTTCGGGTTCGTGCTTGACCCAGCTTGGTGCAGCCGGCTCGCCCTCCTGTCCCGTCGGTGGGAGGAGAGAGACCGGTTCCCAGCATCTTTATATTCTCTGCCAGACAGCGGTGCTTCTCCCATCCCTGTCTTTTGTTTAATAAATAAATAAATGTATACATGACGTCACTAACATCGGACAGTTAAGACAGCCTCAACACCGGGAGTCGCGCGCCAAAGGGGCGCGACAAAGGGGGCTCTCCCCTTTGTGCACCCCTTTGTGCAAACCTTTGTGTATATGTAAAAATTTATTTTTATGTTTCCTTTGTTAACTAAGCTGTTTCATTGTATTTGACTAAGGAATTTTTTCCTGCTTTTTCTGTTTCACTGTAAACCGGCATGATTTGCATTTAATGCAAGAATGTCGGTATATAAAAGTTAAAAATAAATAAATAAATATGTACTGTATATATCCCTGTTGGCGGTGCTGAATTAGTTTCTCATGCTGGTCTTTTCGTTTTGGGCTGTTAGCCGGGGGGGGGGGGGGGGCGGGGGGGACCTAGATCACAGGGCAAGGGTTAATCTGGTCAGTGTCTCCTCTGGGCTCTGACCGAAATGTCCATCTGCAAGGCCAGGACGCAGTGCTCGGTCGGGGAGAGGCTCCAGTGGACTGTGTGGGGGTTCCCCGTTCTGGGGCAACGGTGCGCTCCCCGTCTCCCAGCTGATCACGATTTCGTGATGTCTTTCGGTCCGGTAGATGCGTTCACGACCCGTGGGCCTTGCGTGATGTCTTCTGCTTCACCCCTGTCCCTAGGGGCTAAGTTTTTTGTATTTAAATGTTCCCTGTGCTTTCTTCTCCATATAAAATCATAGACTGGCTGGCTTTGTTTGTTTGAATATTTTGTTAGAAGGATATCCTCCAAGTTTCAGGGTTTCTCAGACCTGCTCCGGTGATGCAGGCCCCCCCCCCCCCCCCCCAGGCTAATAGCCCCTTGGGTCTTCAGGGTTACCCACAATAAATGTGCGCGTGAGACAGACCTGCGTATGTCAAGAGACCTGTCCTATGCAAATTCATCTCATGCCTATGTAATGTGTCCTAGCATTAGTTGAGGACATTCGTTTCCCAAAACAGAGGGACTGATATAATGAATTCTCAGGCACACACACACACGCACACACATACACACACACACACATGCACACAGACACACACAGATACACAGACACAGACAGACACACACACAGACACACACAGATACACAGACACAGACAGACACACACACAGACACAGACACACTTTACTTCCCAGGAAGTCCCTTTGACCATTCCTCTCCCGGTTGTACAGGCTGGATATCGAGGCTGGCTTGCATTCGATGTTGGAGGAATTCAGCTGTGCTCATAACTTGATGTTTCATCACATCTGCCTCAGAATAATAGCAAATCCCTTAGAAACGGAAGCTGCCCATGTGGCGCTGACGTCCTCTTTGACTACTGCAAGAATGAATGGTTTTCCCGCTGAAAGCCTGAATTTTTTTTTTTCTGTAACATTCTCTATTCATTACACATAATCGGACCGATACAGTAATTTAATTTATTTAAATTAGGGCCGGCGGTAATAAGGAGGCGCTAGAGACACTAGCGCGTCCCTAGTGCCTCTTTTTTGACAGGAGTGGCGGCTGTCAGCGGGTTTGACAGCCGACACTCAATTTTGCCGGCATCGGTTCTCGAGCCCGCTGACAGCCACGGGTTCGGAAACCGGACGCCGGCAAAATTGAGCATCCGGTTTTCAAGCCATGGACCGATTTCAAATTTTTTTTTCATTTTTTTTTTTTACTTTTTTTTTAACTTTCGGGCCATGATATTAAGTCGGAGGGTGCACAGAAAAGCAGTTTTTACTGCTTTTCTGTGCACTTTCCCGGCGCCGGCAGAAATTAACGCCTACCTTTGGGTCGGCGCTAATTTCTTAAAGTAAAATGTGTGGCTTGGCTGCACATTTTGCTTTCTGAATCGCGCGGGAATACCTAATAGGGCCATCAACATGCATTTGCATTTTGAGGGTGCTATTAGGTTTGGGGAGGTTGGACGCTCGTTTTCGACGCGCTATTACCCCTTTCTGAATAAGGGGTTAAGCTAGCTCGTCAAACGCGCGTCCAATCGCGGGTTACCAGTGCGCTCCACCGGAGCGCACTGTGCTGTATCGGCCTGTGTGAGAGTAACCCTCAAACAACTTTGTGCGGCCCCCATATGCATGAGGCCGTGGCCATGTAGAGATCGATGACGATATTTTATAACCGTTTGTGCGTGAGGTGTGTGCAGATTGTAAAATACACGTATGCCTGCAATCCACTCAAAGCACCTACCTTTCCTACCTGACTCAAAAACCACACCTGCCGATTATATTTTATGCCTCAAAAAAAAAAATCCTGCCCTTGTTTACGTGCGGAAGTCGGTATATTGTAAAGCACGCGCGTGCATAATCGGAGTGGCCGGCTTGCCAAAACCTCCACCACCCATTCCTTCTCCAGGTCAAGACCCTCTGAAGTCACCCCCCCGAGTTCACCCAGACTTCCCACCCGACCACTAGTAAGCAATAGACGACTCTCTTGCTCGCACGAGATAATCAGCAGGAGTGAAATTTCGTGACTAAGCTGACGAATGTACACGCACAAGTCTCTTATAAAATAGCAACCTGCTCGCATTGCTCTTGACCTTGCCTGAGACTGAAAATACAGGGGCACTTTTGATGGTTTTTAAAAGGGCGTGCACACGAGCACAAGCTGGTTATGCGCATATATGCTAATTTTATGCACACAAATGGTTTGCAAATTCACGCCATTCTGAATATCCTGGAAACAGGATTGACCTGGGCGCGGTGGGAGAGGATGGGGGTCCCTGGGGCAGGTTTGGGAAGGCCTGGTCTTATGTTTGGGCTGAATAAAAAGGTCTCACCTACCACATGGGTGTTGATCTTTATTTACATTTTGCTTAAAAAAAAAAAAAAAAAAAATAGCTAGAACTACAAGTTCCAGCAGGCAGTGGGGGAAAAAAAGTAGGCCCAGATTGACCTGCCTTGAAAGAAAATTAAGCTGGCTGTAGGCCCTGTATGAGGACCGGCACAACAGACTGCGTATCTCTAGTAAAGTGGCTTATCATGTCATAAAGGATAAGTTGGATCCAGTCTTGGTTTTTATCCTCTAGTCTGGTGCATGCTGGGATTTGTAGTTCCTATTGACCTTGGTGAGGCCTGATTAGGGGGGGTTGACCGTATCAGCCTGCCCCTGATGACCTGGCTCTCGTGGGCCGCCTTCCTTTCCCGCTGAAGCGTCAAACCCATCAGCGGCGCTGCCCAGCCAGCCTGGATTCGGGTGGGAGACTCTGGCTTGGCCCCTGGGCTCTCTAACTTTGCTTCCCACTGGCTTCAGCTATCGTACGGTAGTTCTTTTAATGAGAGAAACCTACTGTTGGGGGTGGGGGCTATCGGAAAGCAGAAGGGACTGGATCATTCAGCGGTAGCCAAGACTGCAGTGGGGAAAGCAGCCTTTGGAAATCCTTTCAGAGGCCATGCATGGGGCTATAGCCACAGGAAAAACTGAACTTCTTTTAACATGCAAAAAAAAAAAAAAAAACTGGGTGTGGGGCTTTCTTTTTTTTTCCCCCCCCCCCCCCCAGCTGAATAGGGTGGGTGGCTGACTGCTCCCCTCCCCTCCCTCCACCACCTTCAGTCGCCCAGCAGCCTACAACTCCCAGAAAAACTTCCAGGCTCAGACCCAAAAAAAGAAAAAAAAAAAATCCAGTTTGCCAGAAAAGCATCTGTGGAATTCAGTGGTGTTTCCTGTCTAGGGCCTGCCAGAGGAGTGGAGGGGAGGGCAGGATGGAGGGAGAATGGAGGCTCCGGGCTAGGGATGCAGGGAGAGGGAAGAAGGGTGCAGAGAGCAGAGGCATCTTCTACCTCCTCAGGACAACTTAAAATAATCTACCCCGGCCCCCCCTCCCTCCCCAGCTCCAAGCTAGGGGAGGAGGGTGGTGGTGGTGGTGGGGGGGGAGAGGGCCATGGCCGAGCCCCTACTCAGGAAAACTTTGTCCCGGCTGCGAGGGAAAGAGAAGCTGAGGAGGAAAAAATCGGAGCTGCAGGACAGAGGTAAAAAAAAAAAAAAATCACATTTACTAAAAGGGTTTGTGAATTTGGTGAATCGCATTGCAGGGGAGATTGGCAGCGCCTCTCTCTCTCTCTCTCTTCTTGGAGAGGGAGAGGGTCTGGGGTTTCTCTCTCCCCACCACCCTCCTTTTTTTTTGTTGTTGTCTTCTTGCATCTTTTTCTGCATTTTGAAAGGCTTCTTTTGTATTTGGGCTTAAAGTGAATTGCTTCAGGGCTTGTGAGTAACATAAACGTCCCCAGATATTTCTTGCTCTTGTTGGTTTTTTGTATTTCAGACAGTTTTTTTATTTCCTTGCTCTACAGTTGGCTTTTTTCCTCCTATGTTTTGTAATAGTCTTTCTAAAGTCTTTTTTTGTGGTTTTTTTTAAGGGGGAGGGCATTTTTTTGTTGGGGGAGGGAGGGTGAAAGGACCGAAGGGGCAAGTCACAGCTGTCAGGAGAGAGAGATTAAAGGCATTCGCGAGGAGAAAGCGAGGAGAAGAAAAAAATAAGAAATTCAGAGAGAGAGAGAGTGAGGGCACCCAAGAGATGAAGAGGGGAGGAAGGGGACCTGAAGAGAGAGAGAGAGAGAGAGACCACCAGAGATTGTACCTAATTTTGTTTTACTGTTATCTGTGTGGGTGTTTCTCGCTCTCTCTCTCTTATTTTAGCCACTTTATGTTGGCAACATCTGAACAAATTTTCAGGCCAATAAGAAGCTGAATCTGAACGAAAGCGAGAGATTAGGGGGTGGGGGCGCACATAAATAGCAAGAGAGAGTGAGTGAGAGGATAAAGGGAGCCAGGGAGAGAGACATAGGGCCTAGGTAGGAAGCATTTCCACCTTAGGTACAAAATAGGGAGGGGGGGGGGGGACACCATTTAGTACATCCTGGGTCTAATACAAAAGCAAGGGGAAGAGTCAGAGAGGCAAAGAGAGAGACTAAGCGAGACAGCTAGAGAAAGGGAGAGATACTTGGTGGGGGGGGGGGGGGCAGAGAGAGAGCGAGTGATCCAGAAAAGAGAGAGAGAAGCTGAGACTATGATCCAGAAAAGAGAGGGAGAAGCTGAGACTATGATCCAGAAAAGAGAGGAAAGCGGAGACTGTAATCCAGAATAGATAGGAAAGCAGAGAAAGTGATCCAGAAAAGAGAGAGAGAAGCGGAGACTATGATCCAGAAAAGAGAGAGAGAAGTGGAGACTGTGATGCAGAAAAGAGAGAGAAGCAGAGACTATGATGCAGAAAAGAGAGAGAAGTGGAGACTATGATCCAGAAAAGAGAGAGAGAAGTGGAGACTGTGATGCAGAAAAGAGAGAGATAAGCAGAGACTATGATGCAGAAAAGAGAGAGAAGTGGAGACTATGATCCAGAAAAGAAAGAGAGAAGTGGAGACTGTGATGCAGAAAAGAAAGAGAGAAGTGGAGACTGTGATGCAGAAAAGAGAGAGAGAAGCGGAGACTATGATGCAGAAAAGAGAGAGAGAAGTGGAGACTATGATGCAGAAAAGAGAGAGAGAGAAGTGGAGACTATGATGCAGAAAAGAGGGAAGTGGAGACTGATCCAGAAAAGAGAGAGAGAAGCGGAGACTATGATGCAGAAAAGAGAGGGAAGTGGAGACTATGATCCAGAAAAGAGAGAGAGAAGCAAGAGACAGTGATCCAGAAAAGAGAGAGAGAAGCAGTGATCCATAAAAGGCAAAGGAGACAGCCCGAGACACAGAAAGGCAAGGAGACGAGAGCAAGGCAGACTCCTGCGAGACGGTGGAAGGAAAGCAGAATGATGAACCGTTATGTTGGCAGAAATGGAACTGGCTGCAGTTTTACCTTATTGCATTTTTAAGGCAGTTTCGCTGAGAAGCATTCTCCCCTCCTTCCCCTCGCCAGCCTTTACTTTTCCGACAGGAAACGGCTCCACATTCCTCCTTCAACAATGCCAGTTTTGTTTTGGGACTCTTGCGTGCCTATATATAATATTTAATATAAAAATAAACCTGTAATGGCCTTGTGGGTTCCCAGGACGGGGTTTTGCTGGGTCCTGTTGGGGGCCCATTGGAGCTTTTATAAGGGCAAGGGGGAAAATTCCAAGAGCAGCTGCTGGGATGGATCTGGAAAACTAAACTGGAGAAAAAAAAAAAAAAGGAGGGGGCCTTAAATGAGTTTCAGGATTTCATCAGGAGTTCCAGCGCGGTGGGAGCAGAGGCCCTGTCGCTTCTCTCTCTTCCATACATGACATGAACCCATGCTACTTCTCGCTGGAGCCAACTCCACGCGGCTTCTCTCTCTCTCTCCGATTAGATCCGATCCCTGTCGCTTCTTCCTTTCTCTCTGGAGCTGAGACTCTGTTGCTTCTCTCTCTCTCTTCCATACATGACATGAACCCATGCTACTTCTCGCTGGAGCCAACTCCACGCGGCTTCTCTCTCTCTCTCCGATTAGATCCGAGTCCCTGTCGCTTCTTCCTTTCTCTCTGGAGCTGAGACTCTGTCGCTTCTCTCTCTCTCTTCCATACATGACATGAACCCATGCTAAGTCTCTCTGGAGCCAACTCCACATAGCTTCTCCTCACTGTCTCTCTCTTCCCGATTAGATCCGAGTCCCTGTTGCTTCTTCCTTTCTTTCTGGAGCTGAGACTCTGTCGCTTCTCTCTCTCTCTCTCTCTCTCTGTGACTTCTCTCTCTCCTATCCAGGAGCTGAGTCATTGTCATTCGTTTCTCTCTGTAGCTTCTCTCCTATTCGGAAGCTGAGCCTCTGTCAGTCCTTTCTCTCTCTCTCTCTGTAACTTCTCTCTATGATCGAGGGGGCACTTAGGGAAGATAAGGCCATTCTGGAAAGACTAAATGAATTCTTTGCTTCAGTATTTATTGAAGAGGATGTTGGGGAGATACACGTTCTGGAGATGGTTTTCAATGATGGCGATCCAGAAAACTGAACCAAATCACTGTGAACCTGGAAGATGCGGTAGGCCAGGTTGACAAACAGAAGAGTAGTAAATCACCTGGACCAGAAGGTATACACCCCAGGGTTCTGAAGGAACTCAAAAATGAAATTTCAGATCTATTTCAATTAATTTGTAACCTATCATTAAAATTGTCCATTGTACCTGAAGAATGAAAGGTGGCCAATGTAATCCCAATATTTAAAAAAGGCTCCAGGGGTGATCTGGGAAACTATAGACTAGTGAGCCTGACTTCAGTGCCAGGAAAAATCATGGAAACTGTTATAAAGAATAAAATCACAAAACATATAAAAAGACATGATTTAATGGGACACAGCCAGCATGGATTTAGCCAAGGCAAGTCTTGCCTCACAAATCTCCTACTTTTTTTGAAGGGGTTAATAAACATGTGGATAAAGGTGAACCGGTAGATGTGGTGCATTTGGATTTTCAGAAGGCGTTTGGCAAAGTTCCTCATGAGAGGCTTCCAAGAAAACTAAAAAGTCATGGGATAGGAGGTGATGTCCTTTCGAGGATTACAAGCTGGTTAAAAGACAGGAAACAGAGAGTAGGATTAAATGGTCAATTTTCTCAGTGGAAAAGGGTAAACAGTGGAGTGCCTCAGGGATCTGTACTTGGACTGGTGCTTTTCAATATATTTATAATTGGTTTGGAAAGGGGTCAGACAAGTGAGTGATCAAATTTGCAGATGCCGCAGCATTATGCAGAGTAATTAAATCTCAAGTGGATTGTGACAAATTATAGGAGATTGGAAGATTGGGCATCCAAATGGCAGATGAAATTTAATGTGGATAAGTGCAAGGTGATGCATATAGGGAAAAATAACCGTTGCTGTAATTACACAATGTTGGGTTCCATATTAGGTGCTACAACTCAAGAAAGAGATCTAGGTGACATAGTGGATAACACATTGAAATCGTCGGCTCAGTGTGCTGCGGCAGTCAAAAAAGCAAACAGAATGTTGGGAATTATTAGGAAGGGAATGATGAATAGAACGGAAAATGTCATAATGCCTCTGTATCGCTCCATGGTGAGACCGCACCTTGAATACTGTGTACAATTCTGGTCGCCGCATCTCAAAAAAGATATAATTGCGATGGAGAAGGTACAGAGAAGGGCAACCAAAATGATAAAGGGGATGGGACAGCTCCCCTATGAGGAAAGGCAGAAGAGGTTAGGGCTGTTCAGCTTGGTGAAGATATGATAGAGGTCTTTAAAATCATGAAGTACTTGAACAAGTTAACGTAAAACAGTTATTTACTCTCTCAGATAATAGAAATTTAAAACAAATCGGAAAACATTCTTTCACTCAATGCACAATTAAGCTCTATAATTCACTGCCAGAGGATGTGGTTATAGCAGTTCGTGTAGCTGGATTTAAAAAAGGTTTGGATAAGTTGCTAGAGGAAAAAAATCCATAAACTGCTATTAATTAATAGGCAATAGTAGCTTGAGATTTATTTAATGTTTGGGTGCTTGCCAGGTACTTGTAACTTGGATTGGCCAGGTTACAAGTTGGAGACAGGATGCTGGGCTTGATGGACCCTTGTTCTGACCTAGTATGGCATGTGTTGTTGTTGTTCAGGATCTGAGTCACTGTCAGTCTTTTCTCTCTCTCTGTAGCTTTTCTCTCTCCTATTCAGGGGCTGAGTCACTGTCAGCTCCTATCTCTCTCTCTCCCTCTCCATCTCCCTCTCTTGCTCTCACTCTCTGTCTCTTTCGCTCCCTCTCTCTGTCTCTCTCGCTCCCTCTCTCTGTCTCTCCCTTGCTCTCGCTCCCACTCTGTCTCTCTCTCTCTCACCAGAGTGAGCTGAGCACCTGTTGCTTCTCTCTCTCTCCCTCTCTCTCCCTTGCTCTCACTCTGTCTCTCTCGCTCCCTCTCTGTCTCTCTCGCTCCCACTCTCTGTCTCTCTCTCTCTCACCAGAGTGAGCTGAGCACCTGTTGCTTCTCTCTCCCTCTCCCTTGCTCTCACGCTCTCCCTTGCTCTCACTCGCTCTCACTCTGTCTCTCTCGCTCCCACTCTCTCTCTCTCTCACCAGAGTGAGCTGAGCACCTGTTGCTTCTCTCTCCCTCGCCCTTGCTCTCCCTTGCTCTCACTCTCTGTCTCTCTCGCTTCCTCTCTCTGTCTCTCATGCCACTCTCTGTCTCTCTCGCTCTGACTCTGTCTATCTCTCGCTCTCACTCTCTCTCTTTCTCTCTCTCACCAGAGTGAGCTGAGCACCTGTTGCTTCTCTCTCTCTCTCTCTCTGTGACTGGCACTGATTGGGATTCAGGAAACTTAACTGGCATGACAATTTTCACAAGTTGTCGCCAAACTGCTAGGTAGGGAGGGTTAATTTCAGAGAGCCCACAGTGCTTGCAGGCCTGCAGACTTTCAAAGTCTTGCAGAGGTGAGGAGAGGGTTTTTTTTTTTTGTGGTTTTTTTCAAGTGGTTAAAATGAAAGGAGAGAAGAAAATAAAATCCTGTGGAGGGTGAATTTCAATCCATTTCCACAAGTAAAAGCAGTGCTTTGACCGACGACTGTGATTCAGGGGGCGGATTGCAGGAAAATATCAGCCCGGAGCATTTTTTCCCAAAACCGGCCCTCGGGGTATCTGACTTCCTCATGTCAAAACAAGGCCACAACCATCTAGTAATTTAAAAATGGCACTTAAATTTGTCCTAGTATTTTCCAAATACCACTACAATATTTGAAGATGGCAGACACATGAAATAACACCCCAAAATTTAAAATAAAGAAAGAAATACCAGGATCTCTTGATTTCCACTCACCCAGAGATTGTTGTGGATTTGGGGGAAGGGGCGGCCACACAATCTCTCCCCTTCACACAAACACACACAGGCTTTCTCTCCTACACACATGCAGGTGCTCACTCTCTCTCATACACTAATGCAGACTCTCTCTGTCTCTCATACACACGTTCAGGCTCACACACAGGCTCGCTCTCTCTCAAACACACATGCAGGCACTCTGACTCATGCACATGGCTCTTTCATACACACATGCAAGTGTTCTCTCTCATGCACACATGCAGGTTCTCCCCTCACTCTCATGCACACCCAGGCACTCTCCCTCATGCATGCACACACGCAGACTCTCTCATACACACGCTCTCTCATACACACACACAGGCTCTCTCATGCACACATACCTTAGGCCGCCTCCTTTCTGCTGGGCCTTGGCCATGCCAGCGCTGCTCCTTCTGTATTGCCGGAGGGCAGCTGGGAGGAGGTCAGTGCTCCTGGTGGCCAGTTGAGTCATTCTTCCACCCAGCTAGGCTTTCTCTTTAGGCCCCGCCGAGCCCTTTATGCAGCCACGGTGAGTTGTGCTCTGTTGTGGCCCTCTCAGCAGAGCACGTGACCAGTGCGACCGGCCCTGTTGTGACAGGATTTATTTATTTATTTTATTTATTTAGGGCTTTTTTATACCGACACTCATGATATCAATCATATCGTATCGGTTTACAATAAACAGCGGTGCAATAACATTAACATCAACGTGAACAATAGGCGAAGAGAGAAACAGTGAATGAAAGTTACAATAAAACAGGGGCACTTGAACTGGGAGGAGGAAAAGCCAGAGCCATGGCTAACAAAGAAATAAATAATATCTAATCATATACTTAGGACTATAATAATCACTTGTACTCAGGACTGAATATTATCAAATATATACGTGATATCCTATACTTAGGGCTGTGGAATATCAAATGTTCCTGACTAAATAGTATTAGTTCATAAAACTCGGGACTGATTAATGTAACGTCGGAAGCCATGTCAGGGATGGGGAACGTCGAGTGGCGGACCAAGGCGAGCTGTAGCAGTTGGGGTGGTCATAGATCCGGGAAGGCTTGTAGAAACAGCCAAGTCTTGAGTTTCTTTCTGAATGTCTGCCTGCAAGCTTCTTGTCTAAGCTCTGTGGGCATGGTATTCCAGATGGGTTGGCGCTGCTGTCGAGAAGGCTCGATCTTTGGTGGACGAGAGGTGTGTGAATTTGGCTGGGGGGGGGGGGGGGGGTGTGTGTAGCGTACCTGTGTATGCTTCTCTGATGGGTCTGGAAGAGAAGTGCAGCGTGAGTGGGTTGTGTAAATCGATGGGTGTTCGGTTGTAGATACCTTTATGGATGATGGTGAGACACTTGTGTAGAATTCTGAAGTTTACTGGGAGCCAGTGTAGGTTTTTCAGGATGGGTGTGATGTGCTCTCTTCTATTGGAGTTTGTTAAAATTCTGGCAGCCGAATTTTGTAGCTTCTGAAGCGGTTTGGTGGAGGAAGCGGGAAGGCCTAGCAGAATGGAATTGCAGTAATCTAATTTGGAGAATATAATGGCCTGGAGTACCGATCCGAAGTCTTGAAAATACAGTAGCGGTTTGAGTCTTTTTAGTACCTGAAGTTTGAAGAAGGTTGTGTTGGTGATGAATGGATGATGATGTTGGATGATGGGCTTGATGGATCTTTGGTTTCACCCTACTTGGCACATCCTATGCTTTGAATGGCTGCAGATGTCGGTGAACACCCGGTATCGGGGGGGGGGGGGGGAAGAGTGGGAGAGGAGATGGAAAGTTTTCCTAGCTTGGGTTGATTTGGCTATCATCGCCAGGTAAGGCAAAAAAAATAGAGAAGCGGCGATCTCCTGCAGGCTGTCGAGCATGTGCCACTGCCAGCTGAGAGATATCCATAGAGCAGTGCTAGGCGAGAGGCAACTTAGGCAGACGGGTTCGGCCACATCGTTCTTTGTCTGCGGAAGCCTACTATGCTGCGTCGCTGTGATGTCTAACGATGTCAGATTACATCAGCTACAAAAAAAAGTCCTGCACAGCATCGAGCTTCGGGCTTGCCGTTGGCAAATGGGCCACTGGATTTCATCTAGGCCACCTGTGTGGAGTGGGTGGGGGGGTGAAGCTGGTGGGAGAGAGAAGTCCCAGCTGTTATCATGTTTTATGTTTGGCCTGATCGCTTCCCAGTCGGCCGCGGAGCAGCGCTGGTGCCAGAGAAGGTCCGGAAGGCTGAATGCCGTGGACGCCAGTGATCCAAACCCGTCCTCGCTCACGGCGCTAGTGCCGCCGGAATGGCAACGGTGCCCCGGGGGAGGACAGGACACACTGGATGGCTGAAGCTGTGCTGAGGAACACATCTGGCCACACTGACCCAGCCGGCCCTCGGGGGGGGGGGGGGGGGGGTCAGCTCAGCTGGCTTTTTGTGAATTGTTGTGGGTTTTTTTTTTTGTAACCAGGAAGGAAGAAAGGTCCTAGCGCTCGAGTCCAGGGTTCCCTCTGTCACGGGCTCTGCGTGTGAGCTCAGAGGGAAGTCCCTTTCTCTCCCCGTGCCTCTGCTCTAACTCCCGGCTCTGACCCTGGCTGTCCGCCTGTGACCCCCGGATGGCTCCGTTTACCCTGCTCTTGCCTCTCGAGTCGGCATTTCCTGACTCTTGACCTTGCTACAAGCATTCTAGGAATCTTTCACAAATAAGGCATCGAGAGATAAATCCTGGATGGAGGTGGGTGGGAGGGACGGGGGACTATGAGGCTCCCGTTTCCGTTCCGGCTCCGCGACCTTGAACAAAATGCTTAACCTCGCCGTGCCCCAGCGCGGTGCTGGAAACCTGTCATCTGTAAATCAGTTCCTTTCCCGAATAAGGAATAATAAAAACTATAAAATCCAGCAGTGGATTCTTATCTAGTGCTTGCAACCCCCCTCGGTGATATCTCTCCCCCCCCCCCCTCTTCGAAAGGTCTGTAGCTGCCCCGCGCTTGCTAAAACTGCCAGGGCTGCGTCCTGCACAAAAGGAAACCTTGTTCGTGCATCGAGGACCTCAAAAGCGTGGGAGGAGAGACGCCCGATCCAAGTGTTATAAAAGGAAGGAGGCTTTTGCATTTTCATATCCGCACTGCGAACAACAGGAAATCCAACTTGGCTCAGAGCTACGGCAGCTGTGTGTGTGCCCTGAGGCAGGGCCAGTGCAAGCATATTTGGTGCCCGAGGTGAACCTTTGGCCTCACCCGCGCACACCCACCCCCCTCCCCAACTTAACTACCAGCAGCAGCGGCTCCGTCTCGGCACTCCCCTCTTCGATAGCACTGGCCGTGGTGTAGCCCCCTCTCTAGACCGAACACTGGCAGGATTCTGCCGCCCACAAAATCTTGACGCCCTAGGCAACCACCTGTTTTGCTGCATGGGAGCACCGTCCCTGCCCTGAGGTTACACCTGGGAGGCCTTCGCTCTGCTCATCTGCTTAAGCCCCTTCCTGAGGGAGCCTGCTTCCTTTTTTTTTCTTCCCCTGAGACGGCCTTTTCACTGGGCAGAGATGTTCTGTGGTGCTTAAACGGCGCCGGAAGACGCGGTGGCCGTGCGTCCGTAGGGCGAGGGTGGCTGAGACGCGACCGGTGGTTGCCTCCGTGCCGATCCCTGGGTCTCGGGACCCTGTGGTTTTTTTTCTTGTGCATGAAGCGTTCACACAGGAAGAGCACTGGGTTCGCTTGGCACGGTCAGGAAGGTGGCTGCACGGGGGCAGACGGCGCTCTGCATAGAGTGGAGCGGGCTGGAGAGAATGGTCATCTGGGCACAGCGAGGTGGCCCTGGGTGGGGGCATCTGGCCTGACCACGGGCTTAGTGGTAAGGAGGGGAGGGGGATGGTGTCTGAAGCCCGGGCTAGGCAGCAGAGGTCAGAGGAATGGGGTGCATAAAGCTTGGGTTAAGCCGCAAAGGACGGCGGGGGAGGGGGAGGGGGGGTCTGCCGCCCTTCTGCCACTGACTCTGCAGGCAGCGTTGGTACCACGCGTCACTTCTCATGGGCACAAAGCTGAATAGGCTCTGATTAAGGTCCGTGCTGTATTCATGCTTTAAGAATATCATTTTGATGCCTGCACGGGGCTCTGATGAAGATCCGCTCTTCAGCTGTCAGTGCTGCGTTCATGCTTTATGTGTATCAGTGTGACACCTGCACGGGGCTCTGATGAAGATCTGCTCTTCAGCTGTCTGTGCTGTATTCATGCTTTACGTGTATCAGTGTGACACCTGCACGGGGCTCTGATGAAGATCTGCTCTTCAGCTGTCAGTGCTGTATTCATGCTTTACAGTATCAGTGTGACACCTGCACGGGGCTCTGATGAAGATCTGCTCTTCAGCTGTCTGTGCTGTATTCATGCTTTACGTGTATCAGTGTGACACCTGCACGGGGCTCTGATGAAGATCTGCTCTTCAGCTGTCTGTGCTGTGTTCATGCTTTACGTGTATCAGTGTGACCCCTGCACGGGGCTCTGATGAAGATCTGCTCTTCAGCTGTCTGTGCTGTATTCATGCTTTACGTGTATCAGTGTGACGCCTGCACGGGGCTCTGATGAAGATCTGCTCTTCAGCTGTCTGTGCTGTATTCATGCTTTACGTGTATCAGTGTGACGCCTGCATAGGGCTCTGATGAAGATCTGCCCTGCAGCTGTCAGTGCTGTATTCATGCTTTACATGTATCAGTGTGATGCCTCTTCAGCTGTCTGTGCTGTATTCATGCTTTACGTGTATCAGTGTGACGCCTGCATGGGGCTCTGATGAAGATCTGCCCTGCAGCTGTCAGTGCTGTGCTCATGCTTTACATGTATCAGTGTGATGCCTGAACGGGGCTCTGATGAAGATCTGCCCTGCAGCTGTCAGTGCTGTATTCATGCTTTACATGTATCAGTGTGATGCCTCTTCAGCTGTCTGTGCTGTATTCATGCTTTACGTGTATCAGTGTGATGCCTGCATGGGGCTCTGATGAAGATCTGCTCTTCAGCTGTCTGTGCTGTATTCATGCTTTACGTGTATCAGTGTGATGCCTGCATGGGGCTCTGATGAAGATCTGCTCTTCAGCTGTCTGTGCTGTATTCATGCTTTACGTGTATCAGTGTGACGCCTGCATGGGGCTCTGATGAAGATCTGCTCTTCAGCTGTCTGTGCTGTATTCATGCTTTACGTGTATCAGTGTGACGCCTGCATGAGGCTCTGATGAAGATCCGCTCTTCAGCTGTCTGTGCTGTATTCATGCTTTACGTGTATCAGTGTGACGCCTGCACGGGGCTCTGATGAAGATCTGCCCTGCAGCTGTCAGTGCTGTGCTCATGCTTTACCTGTATATTAGCCTGACACCTACGTGGGGCTCTGACAGCCAGCAGGGCAGTGGCCCCTGATTTACTGGCCCTGTCTTCACATCGGGGCCCCTTCCACGCCTGCCTCAGTTAGTTCGGTATTTGGTTCTGGATTAATCGGTCTGGTTTCACTCCCTGTTCTTTTTTCGCACTGCGGAAGGACTCTAGGAGTAAACGCAGAACGGTTTGCGCCCACGGCCAGATTTAATTCTGGGGCCGACTCCAAAGCTCCGCTCGCCTCGATTTTTTTTTAATCCGGTGTGAGGCTACCTCCTGGAGTGATCGATCCGGGAGTGAAACCACTTCCCGGGGCAGGGGGGGGGGGCCGGGTGAGTGAATTATGGATCTGGCACTGGGCTCCCATGCGGAGGCAAATCCGGAGTGGATGGATTTTTTTTTTTTAATTGAATTTTTCCAAACTATTTCCCATGCTCTTGTATTGTTGTACATCAGAATTCTAGATGTATTTTTAGAGAACCTGAACAGCTACCGGTTTATCTTGAGTACCATGCTAACCTTTAAGGGGGGGTTTGGCATTAAGATTAAACGGCACCGGCTAATTCTGAAGCAAACATGGTTCTTGTACATTTGGCATAGATTTTCCTGTAAATTCTGCTTAATGGGACATCTTGCCTCTCAGATTTCCTATAACGTTGACGTATAGGAGGGGGGGGAACGTTACTTCTGATTTAAAATGAGTTGTTTAATTTGAAACTTAAACTATAATGTCATATCTTCTGAGCTTATGTTCTGTGGATGGATTCTTACTGGCGCTAGCGGAGGCGGCGGCCGTTCCCAAACCTTCACACGCTTAAAATAGTTTCTCAGGGGCGGAATAAAAAGCCAGAACCCCCCAAAAAATAAATAAATAAAGGCGAGGGAGGAGGAAGATCTTAAGAATTTTAATTGCCAGCTGGCTGGGCTCACATGTTTGCAGTTGTGAGTGTGTGTGTGAGAGAGAGTGAGTGTGTGTGTCTGTGAGTGTGTGTGTCTGTGTGTGTGTCTGTGTGTGTGTGAGTGTGTCTGTGTGTGTGTGTGTCTGTGTGAGTGTGAGTGTGTGTATGTGTGTGTGTGTCTGTGTGTGTGAGAGAGAGTGTGTGTGTGTGTGAGAGAGAGTGTGTGTGTGTGTGAGAGAGAGAGTGTGTGTGTCTGTGTGTGTGAGAGAGAGAGTGTGTGTGTGTGTGAGAGAGAGTGTGTGTGTGTCTGTGTCTGTGTGTGTGTGTGTTGGTTTCTGGCTCGCCCCTGCCGCTTTATCTGGCCTCTGCCATAAATCCGCAGCTCTCCTGCTTTGCAACGTCCAAGTTATTTTTGGGCTTCTTTAGCTGGGAAAACTGCTTGCAAGGAGTTGTTGTTTTTTCTTTTTTTTAAATAGCTGAGGAGAACTGGAAAGGGGTGAAAGGCAGTTGAGGGAGGGCTGAGGATATGGAGGGGAAGGGCAGTGGCAATTCCTCCCCCCCCCCCCCCCAAGAGGTGGAGGGACCTTCCGGCTCCCCTGGTGCTGCTGAGCTTGGGACTCTGTCAGGGTTGGGATTTCCGATGGTGGTGGTGGTGGTGGTGGACGAACCTCCTGGGTGCCAGCTCTGTGGGTGCTTGGTCTCCTCCAACATCAAGCAGCCCACTTTGTCCAGGGAGGGCTCAGGGCTGTCTAGGGCTCCCGAATAACCGGGCCACAGAGGAAGCCATGTGCCGAAGAGTTTCAAAAGGGGCGACACCGCGGCAACTCTGCCTCTGAGCTCCCGTTCCTGCTAAAAGCGGAAAATCACGATAGAATGGATCTCATGAGCACCCCCCCCATGGTCCTTTTTCAGAACATGTATGGGGGGGGAGGGATCTGTTTTTGGGGGGGGGGGGTTGTTGAGTGTTGATCAGGATACTGAGCCTGACAATAGCATGGGTGGGATTCAGGGGGTGGGCAGAAGATGGGAGAGGGGTGGCAGACACCCCTGTTCTCTCTCTCTCTCTCGCACTTTGTATCCCAATCTTGCCTCCTGTTTCGTAGCAGATGAACCCTCCAAAGCTCCCAGGCGAACGCCAACTCTCTGACTGTGCTTGATCAAAAGCGTGGATGTGCTGCTTTCCTGACGACTCTGCAAGCTGCTTTTCACCCTCCTCTGGATCTCTCACCCCCCCCCCCTGGTCTTCCTCTCTCTTCCCTTTCACCCCCCTCCTCTGCCTGCTAAGGTCGTCTTCTCCTCTGAGCTCCCTGCTCCAGGGACTCCGTTGGTTAAAAGTCAAGATAAGTTATGGGACAGGCCATCTCTTAAGAGGAGTATGGGATGTGAGAGAGAAGGAGATCCCTCACCTATACACACTCCTTTCCCCCCAAAAATGTTTCAGAGTTGGAGTTTTAAGGGAGAAAGAGAGCAAGGGATGGCCATTCACAGGGTGGGTGGTGGAATTGGTGGGGCATGGGGGAGTGATTTCCAGGTTTATAGCTGCGTCCAATCATAGTGACGCCCAGGTTCAATTATGTCTTTCAGATCGACCTTCTAAAGCATCGGACGCCGACCCCACACCCTCTGACCCAGAGCCCTCGCGGGCCGCCGTGCTACAAGACTTGGAAGAAGCAGGCAGGAAGGTCCCTAACATCACCGTGTCCAGAAAGCAAAAGTGGGCCAGGGTTTCCTCCTCCTCTGCCAGAGAAGACGGCGCCTCTTTCGGCAGAAAGCTTCTTGGCGGTGCCCAAGCCTCGCCGGAACAAAGAGCCAGGCCCGGCGGGCAAGGCAGCCGCCTTCTAGGTCAACCTTCTGATGCCGGCAAGGGAGCAGATCAGAGACCCTCCAAAGCCACATCCCTCTTCAGGAGCCAGAGTTGCCCACAGAGATCCAACAAGGACCGTGCACTTTCCTCAGGAATCCATTATCTAAGGCAGGAAGAAGTTTGGACTGGCGAAAAGTGTGCGGAAGTTGGCTTCTTGGCCTCCAGCGTAGATGACGCTCAGTCTGTGCTTGGATACGCAGAGCTCTGTGCTTCCTCCAGCACAGCCAAGTGTAGCAGCCATGGGGCCTACCTCCAGAGCCTTGACAGGAGCAGCCGGGAATGGGTGCTCTCTTCTGGAAAGACTCCAGGCTTTGAGGACGGCCTGCGGTTTGCCTTCAGCTCCATTGGGGAACTGAAGGAATCAAGCATTGTTGATGACGAAGGGGACATCTGGTACAACCCTATCCCGGAGGAAGAGGACCTCTCCAGCTTGCTGGACAAAAGTGAGTCATGGAGGAGGCACCCGGAGGTCACACAGCTTAGGGCTAGAGGCAGCAGGACACTACCAAATGTCACCAATCTCACCATGAAGGACAATAACGGTGTAGGGACATTGGGAACCTCCCTGCTTCCCAATGGAGCGACTGAGAGCTCTTGCGTCCACGCTGTTCGCTGCCAGGAGGTATTGGCAGAGGCGTTGCACTCAACGAATCCGGCAGAGAGCAATGGCTCCCAGAAAGCAGAGACCTCTGGTAAGGAAGCATTTTTTTTTTTTTTAGATCTTGCTGAGTACAGGCCCCTTAGCCTCTGGAAATTTGAATCAATCTGGTCCCTTTGCATGCTGTATTTCTTGATTCCACAAAAATATGAATCAATTTCTCACTTAATAACGGACTATGGACAACAATATATTTGTTTGTTCAGCAACCATCATCTAGCACAGGGTCTGAGATGTTAACCTGGTACCCCTCAAGAGCTGAAAAGCTTCTTTGTGCTGTGGGTATAATCATCGGTTGCTTTTTGAAATATATTTCACATAAAGTCTCAAATGAATTGATGAAGTACTTAACTCAATGTTAGTAGAGATGAAAACTTCTCTGGAATGAATGCCGCTGAGTTGCGGGTCCCTTTCAGGTCTTCCTTATGCTGGCTTGTTAAATCTCCCGTATTGATGCCGTGTTGGAAGGTCCATCTCAGGTCTTCCTTTTCATATTCGGTAATAAATCACCCGTATTGACACAGTATTTGAAGGTCTCTGTCAGGTCTTCCTTCTCGTGCTCACCGTAGAATCGCCCGACTCTACAGGGTTTCGGAGGAATCTCCCTCTTCAGCTCGTTATCCGTGAGAGACTTGACTTTTCATTCTTCTCTCTCTCTCTCTCTCTCTCTCTCTCTCTGACTCCTCTTCAGGTCCTTGCTTACAAAACGCCACTGGTACCGCCCACACGGACCTTAAGGCCCCATCAGAGAACCGCGGCCCGGTCAGCAAGGGGAAGTCCCCGGGCACGGTGCGCCGGCTGTCCATGAAGATGAAGAAGCTTCCGGAGCTGCGCCGGAAACTCAGCCTGCGGTCCGCCCGGGCCAGCAGGCAGGAGCAGAGCGGCGGCTCCTCGCCCCCCCAGAGCCTGCACAAGGAGTCCGGGAACGTCATCAGCCGGTACCACCTGGACACCAGCGTGTCCTCCAGAGAGAGCCTGTGGAGGAGCCGGGCCAGAGAGGGCTGCTCGAAGTCGACCGTCAAGGGCGGGTACCTGAGCGACGGGGACTCTCCGGAGCTCATCGCCAGGACGGAGAAGGGCGGCACCCGGGGGCAGGGGGCAGGAGAGCCCCAGGCCCCCGACCCCCGAGGCGGAGCGGGCCCCAAGCTGGACTTGTCCGCCTTCCGTCCCTACCGCGCCAGCGAGCACCCCCGATGCGTCCAGTACCTGTCCGGCCTGGTCAGCGTCCACCTCTGCGGGCTGCAGGATGCCAAGCCCCCCAGGGCGGACTCCAGGGACGTCTTCTGCGCCCTGCAGGTGGACGGGGCCAACAGGGCCCACACCGCGCTGCTGCCCTGCAGGGCTCCCTTCCTCGCTCTGAACCACACCTTCAACCTGGAGCTGGAGAGCTCGCAGCTCCTGAAGCTCGTGGTCTTCTCCTGGGAGCCCAGCACTTGCAAGAACCGGGTTTGCTGCCACGGGACGGTCAGCCTGCCCCAGGTCTTTAAAGGTAACCCCAGCCCCGTCCACCACCCTCCTGGGGACGCTTGAGATTGGCAAATTTGGTTGAAAAAAATTGGAGGCAGGGGATTGGTTGGCCAGGCAGGAACACGTGACCAAGCCAGGGAGGGCTTGCATGGTCGACCAATAGTGGGGCGCGTCTCTAAAAATACCCGATGACATCATCATCTGCTTTTACCTTGGGTGGCTGAACATAGCGGGAAAAGGTCGCGCTTAGAGAGAGAGAAGCTGACGCATCGCTCCGTGCGGTCACGAGCGCGCGCCCGGGAACACGGCTGGGCGAGGGCGCGGTGCCCGTGAAGCCGAAATAAAAAGGACAAGCTGTCCTTTGTCTCAGCGGTTGACCGGAGCGATGGTCCGGTTTCCCTCTTTCTTCCTGCCACGTCTGTTTCTGCGAAGGCGGGGGAGCTTGGGGGGGGGGGGGGCGCCGTCTCACTCCAGATCGGCCGTACGGGCTAACCCCGGTGTCGCTTTCGCCACGGGGGGGGGGGGGGGAGTCATTCCGGTTTTCATAGAGAAATCAAGTGAGGGGATTGGGGGGGTGGGGGGGGGGGGGCAGATTCAGGAATTAGAAATCCATGCATGCACCGGGTCGGAACCAGGACTGGAGCAGCCTGTTCGGTTGACCTGGGGTAAGGTGGCCCACCCTGTTCTTGGTCCTTGGCGGTTTCTGTGACTTATGAGAACCTAATCCGTGCTGTTCAGAGGGCACTCTTACGATGTAAGAGTGCCCTCTGGCTGCCACACACGGAAGTGCATGGCCACACGTTGCTGAACGCGAGTGTTATCTTATTCCAAAGCACTCACAAAGTGCATAGGAGGGGTTGTTTTTTTTTGTTTTTGTTTTTTAAATTTTGAAAAACGGGGCTGAGTGTATTTTTGCCCCATCGTGGGGGGTGATAAATAATATTCTCTGTCTTATTCCTGTACCCCGCTCGCAGGCTCCAGATGCCAGCAGCTGGCTGTGAAGCTGGAACCGCGTGGCCTCCTATACGCCAAGCTCACCCTGGTGGAGCAGTGGGAAGCACCCCCCGCCGCTGCCGTCGCCGGCAGCATCCGCCAGGAGCCCCGCGTCTTCGGCGTGGAGCTGCGCCAGCTGGTGGAGAGGGAGGACGCGGCGGTCAGGGTGCCCCTGCTCATCCAGAAGTGCGTCTCGGAGATTGAGAAGCGAGGTCTGAAGGTGAGCCGGGGTCTTCCCCCCCCCCCCCCCCACCCTAGCTTGTGTGAACTCCCTTATGTCCTTGCCTCTGACCCATCGTCCTCTTCTAAGGAGACTACCCAGAAAACTAGTGCAAGATATTTGCTTTTTTCCGGTCCTCATCTTCACTAAACCCTCCTCTTTAATTCTTACTTTTCCCTTTCGGTCTTCCTCCTTTCGTTTTATATATGACTAAAGAAAGTTTTATCCTCTGCTTTTGCTAATTGCGTTAGGCCAATCACTGGGCCCACTGATGTCCTGTGCAGGCCAGGTTGGGCAGGAAACCCTCAGGTGCTGCTGCTGCCGCCGCCAGCCTCCGGTGCCATTGCCGTTAGAGCTCAGGAGAGCTGCTGCCACACTCCAGCGGCTGCTATAGTGGCCGCAGCAGGATGGAACCCTGGTACTCTGCCCTCTGATGAGGTGCGTTGGTGCTCCCAGGTTCCTGGTGTCCCGAACGGTTCCCTGTCTCACACCCCCCCCACCCCCCCCCCCCCTTCCCGTGACCATGAATTGGGCCTTTATTTCAGCCTTGGCCTATCTATTGGACCCATTCTGCTTCCCTTTCTTTCTTCCGGTAGCTTTGTCTGTCCTATGCCGCGATTTGCTTGGAAACCCCTGGCTGTTCTGCTTTGGGGCTGCCTGCTGACCCCCTGCCGTAGGAGATTTTATAGACATTGAGCTCAGACTTATTTCCTTCTGTGATGCGCGATGTGTTTTAAATTTTTTTTTTTAATTTTTTCTCCCTGGTTCCTTTGGTGGCTCTGTGTTCAGGTCGTTGGGCTCTACCGGCTGTGTGGTTCGGCAGCGGTGAAGAAAGAACTGCGCGATGCCTTCGAGAGGGACAGCAGCGCCGTGGCGTTATCCGAAGAGCTCTACCCGGACATCAACGTGGTGACAGGTAGGTTGGTAGGGCACCTGGCTGTGAAAACTAAGAGTAACCTTATAGCACTTTTATTCCACTGTTGTCTTAAAACTACAAGACAGGATCAGAGCCTGAGCAGGAAGTCAGGTTGTTGTCCCCCCCCTGTAATTGATTACTGATGTCTCTCTGGATCCCTGCAGGAATTCTGAAGGATTACCTCCGGGAGCTGCCCACCCCACTCATCACCACGACCCTGTACAAGGTGGTTCTGCAGGCCATGTCGCAGCGGCCCGCCGGGAGGAGGGCCAGCAGCCAGGAGCAGGCGGGCGGCTCCGGGGAGGAGGCAGTTTCACTCTTAAACTGCTTGCCCGAGATTGAGAAGGTAACCTGTGGGCACATCCAAACACAGAAGCCGTCAACTGGGGTCCAGGGCTCATTGCCAGCTCCATGCTTCTGTGTTATGGTTCAGTTCTTGTTGTTCTTCTTCTGCTCCTTGGGATGATAGCGTATGCAGTGTGGGTGGTGGGGGGAGCAAGAAATTCTGCAGCAGTTGGTTGGGTATTCGGGTCAGTCTCCAGTCATGTCTACAAATGCAACAGGGTAAAACCAACACTGGCTAAGGTGACATTGTCATTCGGTACCCTTAATCTTTTGTTGGGGAGTTACTGATTTTGTGTGAGATTTTATTGACGTAAAGGAGCCAAAAATGTTGAGAGACTTGGGCAGGGTAAGCAGAAGCTCTGCCGTTGGGCGCCGCTCATGGAGGGGAAGCTCTGCCATTGGGCGCCGCTCATGGAGGGGAAGCTCTGCCATTGGGCGTCGCTCAAGGAGGGGGAGCTGTGCCGTTGGGCACCACTCATGGAGGAGGAGCTCTGCCGTTGGGCACCGCTCATGGAGGGGGAGCTGTGCCGTTGGGCGCCGCTCATGGAAGGGAAGCTCTGCCGTTGGGCGCCGCTCATGGAGGGGGAGATGTGCCGTTGGGTACTGTTCATGGAGGGGGAGCTGTGCCGTTGGGCACCACTCATGGAGGGGGAGCTGTGCCGTTGGGCACCACTCATGGAGGGGGAGCTCTGCCGTTGGTATTGTTCCCATTATTTTGCAGCTGAGGGTCTCTCTCTCTCTATCCCCCTGCAGGCCACTCTCACCACCCTCTTGGACCATCTGAGCCTGGTGTCTTCTTTCCATGAGTATAACCGGATGACCTCTCAGAACATTGCTGTGTGCTTTGGGCCCGTCCTACTCAACCAGAACCAGGACCCCTCGCAGCAGGGAACCCGGAGCTATGCGCACTGCGAGGAAATTGTGAACGCAGTCGACTTCAAGAGACACATCGAGGTGCTGCATTACCTTCTACAGGTCTGGCCGAGTGAGTAACAGAAGGATTTAGCTTTTCCAGATCTTTCTATCCCACTGTCCCTGCCCTTCCACCCTGCTTAGACTCTAATGGGATGTTGAACCACTGATGAGTGGGGGGAGGGGGTCCGGGGGGGGGTCTGCACTCCTTTCACCAACTGCCCCTTGATGCTTGGCCACTAAGAGTTTTTTTCCATAACACAGAAGTAGGGGGTGTGTTACATTTCTCCGAACAGATTTTACATGGAAAGGTGGTTTATGATTTTTTTTTTTTTAATTAAACAAAAGTGATAGAATGAATGCAGTGCCCTGATGGCCATATTTAATGTGGACTCTTAATAAAAAAGTAAAAAAAAATGTTCTACCCTTTTTGAAAGCCCGTGAAGAAAAGAGTTTACGGGGTAGCTTAGTGAGAAGATCCACGGTAGATCTTGCATGGACTTTTACCCAAAATTGTCTGCGTAGATACCGCTGACTCACACGCTAGCTTGTGCTCCCCTCGCCCCAGTCAGGGTAATGAAAAAGTGTGGAAAACGCCGTTACAACCCTGCTTCCTTTTCGTTTTCCAGACCCCAGACGGAAAATCCTGAATTTCAGGGCTAAGGCGCCATTGAAGCCTGCCAGCTGCCTGCGCCAGAAGGAACCACCCCAGCTGGCACTGGACCTCTTGGAGAGCGAGGTGGTGGCCCGCAACCGCTGCCGCGGCCTGGAGAGCCCACCCACCAACCGCTATGCAGGGGACTGGAGCATCTGCGGGCAGGACTACCTCCTGGTGCCCGCCGGCGGCGCGGCAGACGTGGATTACGATGAAGTGGCCGCCACGGACAGCGAGAATGAGGAGGAGAACCTGGTTCTGGACCTCAGGGAAGGCTTCCTGGACCAGAGGGGGGCGCTGTTCGTAGGAGACTTTGCGCTGGTGGACGATTCGGAGGCTGTGGACCTGGAGAGCCCCTTCAACCCCAGGCTCAACCTGAAGGACTTTGACGCGCTGATCTTAGATCTGGAGCGAGAACTTTCCAAGCAGATCAACGTTTGCCTGTGAGCCTCCAACAAGCCTTGGGTTGGGGGCAGTCGTTGGTGAAAATCTGCCCATTTGGGGGCTTGAGAAACCATAAGGCCAAGACCCTTGTGGTGTGGGGGGGGGGGGGGTGTCAGGTCAAAGGTATCGGGTGGGGTGAGGGGGGAAGAAAGGAGGAATCTTTGGTGACAATGATGATGACACATAGCTCATGGAGAACCTGAAGGCACGTGGGCAGGACCAACCTGGAAGGGGAAAAGGGACAGAAGCTACAGTGGCGCAGTCCATATTCATTTACCCACTACAACGGATTCCTTTTTGGTACAGCAACGCGGCGATCACAAGCACTTAATGGCTTATCCATGTCCATCTCTTCCTCTTGCGGACCTTTCTACTGACTCGCCGCTCGCTGTATAAAAAGAAATTGCATTCTTTTAGGCTTTTTAATCCTATCCCTGTAACCCCCCCCCCCACTCCCCCCACATCCTAGCAGACCTCACCCGCTGGAACGCTGACTTGACACTCTCCACCCTGGTGTCTGCTCCCCTGTCATTTAAAGGTACCGCACTCATTGCCTTTGGGTTTTCTGGAGGGTCGCTCCAGTGTGGCACTTTGGGTTAAGGGAGGGGTGTGGGGGGTGGGGATGGGCTCGAGAGATCAGGCATGGAGGGGCCTCTGTGTTTGTAATGGAGGGTGGGGGTGAGGGAAGAGGGCTGTAGAGGACAGAGCGGAACCAGGAGGCAGGAGCTCCCGGGCTTAATTTAGAGCTGAGGCACAGGGAGATAAAGTGACTCGCTCCACAAGAAGAGTCTAGGTCCTATAAAAACCAGACATCATTTCAGGCAGGAATGGTAGCGTCCCCTATCTGAGCGAGAAGCGCGAGAGAGAGAGAGCAACGGAACAGACCGGTCGTGAGAGAGAAATATCCGACTCGGCCACGCGGGGCCTCTTCTGCATTCCAGTGTAGCCTGAGAACGGCGGACAGTGGCCTGCGCTGTGGCGTTTGTCCCCTAGAAGGGAGTAGAACTGGGGGACCAACCATCATTCCCCTCTTCCACGAGGCATGGATGACACAGGCTCTGCTCTTTGTAGCGTAGGGACGGGACCGCGGGTTGCACCTTTGCACTGAGAATCTTCAGGTCAGTGGAGGAGGCTTAAAATTGGCAGCATCTGCTGGACGACCCAGCCCGGCCTTAGAAGTATCCATTACAGAGAGGAGAGACTCCCCTCTCTCTCCGTCAAAGGGGGGAGAGAGACTGTGGCTGTGGCGGAGATCCTGCAGTCCATGAGAAGACTTGGGGAAGCATCCTCTCTCTACGGGGGAATTCGTTCCAATGTGGCCGCGCTCTGTTAGAATGTCGTATCCGACACAAACGCCTCTACCGACTGTGGGACGCAGGGCTACACTCTCTCCCCACCCTGACCAGCGACTGACCAAAAACAAAAAAAAAGTTTGCCCTGGCCTGGCCTGGGCCGAATGCTCGTTCAGTGTTTAGAACATGAGCGACAGCCACGACCGGCCAAATGCGGTAATATGTGTCGGCGTTCCTTAGCTTTGCAGCTCACGTGGCCTGCGAGAACCAAAGCCCAGTAGCCAGCAGCAGCAGCTAGCCTGCTTCTTTTTTTTTTTTTTTTGGCCTTAGGTTTGCACAGCTGGAAAGGCCAGCAAAGACTGAGTTGAAACATTTTATTGTTGTGTGATTTTTTTTTATTTTTTTTTTACTATGTGAATAATTATTTTTTACATTTATAGTGCATTACAGGGAAAGGATCAGGTTGCCAAAAGTATTATATTTAGTTCTGGGGGAAGAGAAGTTGTGATCCCCCCCCCAGAGTTCAGGATTTTGCTGGAACCTCTGAGATTTTATCTGATGATTTTGAATTTCCAGAAAAAATGTAGGAAACCCTCTGCAGCCAGAGGTCTGACGTGAAGGGATTAGATTTTCTTATCGCATTAAGAGTCCTACTCATGAAGGAAGATGAGGTGCCCATAGCCACCAAGATCTCCTCTAGGATTGCACATCAGGAAGGCGGAGAAGGAGAGAAGCTGGGGAGCTGGTTGGATGAGGCTTACTTCCCATCTGTATGCAAGCTTGGGCCGGAGTAGGATTTACATCGCCCCCCCCCCCCCTCCAAGGACCACAACGAGCCCAGCCAACATCATTGGGCGAGCGAGAGGAATCCACCGTCAAGACCTCGGAATTTTGTTTCATGTGAACTTTACCAATATCTTTTTAAGGGGTGGAAGGCCATAGTTAGATCTTCTGCCCTCCATAGCTGTGGTGCACCTAAAGGTTGCTGAATGATTGCAGGCCATCTAGGAGAGGCCTGGTGTGAAAGTATTGTTCGGATGGCTCTAGGAGGTCCATGTTCAGCCATTGTTAGTCAGATAACGTTGGCGGTATATCCAATAGCGCAGCCGCAGAATGCCCCTAACTTCTCTGGCTAAAATCTTCCCGCCCTAACTTATTGGCCGGCCAGAACTTAGCTGGACGTGTGCCCAAATATTAATTTAGCCAGCTAAATGCTTTTGAATATGGACCCCTATAATAATCTCCACTTGTGGAAGGCGGAGAAGCCAACCTTCTCTCAGGTGACATGAAGGCAACCTCTTAGTTCTAGATGCATCTCTCTACCCTAAGGTACGGCCTTTGGAGGGCTTCAGGTTTGTTATAGGCTCCAACCAGTTAAGGAGATTGGGGTGGAGGGGGGAATGCCCCATTCTGCTAACGTCCAGTCTGGGGCAGTTTATAGGTCTGGGGGTAACTCCATTTTGACAGTAGGAGGCAACTGGCTAGGCTCAGCCCATTTCTAATCAAATAGGGGTGTGTCTGTGTTTCCATGATACAGACCTCGGCCGTCGTTGGTTTGCACCCTCCTCACTGACCTCTCTTCGGACTTGCTGACCCCTCCGCTGCCGCGGTTCTGTTTCGCCTCCTAGATTTGAACTTGGGTCACCAATCTCTCACGGAAGCAGCTCTTCTAGCTGAGCTGGTAGGAACCCCCCCCCCCCCCATCCCTTTCAGTGCTCTCCTGGTTGCTTCGCCTTGCGACAGATCCTGGGGGGGGGGGGGGGCTCTCCTGGACCTTGCTCAGGGAGTTGCCACCTAGGTAGCTCCCAGAGGCCGGCGGAGCCCGGAAATGGCTACCAAGAAAAGCGAGCGGGGACACCCCCCCCCCCCAGGGTCTCGTTTCTGGAGGTGGGAGGGGCCTGCGGGTGGCGACATTCCTTCGGACGTTTAAGGGTTATTTTCTGTCAGTATTAAGCCATCGAGCAGACCGGGTGGAAGAAACCATTCAGTATTTGAAATATACAGTATTTTTGTTGTTGCCCTGGGGCCATCGTTTCCACACCGGCTGTGATGTTTCAGGTTGTTTTGGTTTTTTTTGGAGGGGGGGGGGGGGGGTAAGGGCTGCGGGAACAGCGCACCTCTCCACCCTTCCTTTAAGAAAGCCTTGGAGGAACGTGCGTGAAGGGTTTCATATCTCTTCCTGCTGCCTCCTTTTAACCGCCCTCTGGCTCCCGCGGAAGCGGCCATGTCTGGATATGAGGGGTCACCAGACACCCTCCCGCCTCATTGGTCCATGCACCGCTTGGGGCGTGATGTCATGGACCATCTTTTGCTAACATGGCCGCCTCCAGGCATACAAAGGGGCACTTCAAGGTTGCGGGTGAGAGGCATTTGAAAACCAATTTGCTGTGCTCCGTTTTCTCAAAGGGGACACTGCGCGGGTTAAGATAAATCTTAACCTCGCCTACTTAGTCATGCCAGGCAAAATATTATATATATATATATATATACATTTTTAGTGCCAGGCCACAAGGGATGATGATCTTTAACATCCATGGTGCAGCAGCGGAGTTCTGCAAATAGGAGGAACCAGAGAACCTGGCCACAGATCTCCAGGAGAAATGGGCTCAGCAGGGCGGACCACCCCCGTTGCTTCGATTTGCTCGTCTTTGCCGCTGCTCCCCTGGTGCCTTACAGACAGGCAGACATCAATTTTCAGATGCCTGGAGAGAGGGGGAGGGGCCCCACCTTTTGGATCAGATGTTCTAAGAGAAGACCGTCTATTCCGTGGAAGCTGTCATCGCTTGAGGTGGGGTGGGAGGGTCTCGATGTATGTCTCCTCCCCCCTCCCCCGTGCACTGTCTTCTGAGCAGCCCCCCCCCCCCAGGTCCTACATCACCGCAGGCCCTCAGTAACGTTCTTTCCCACTCCTCCAGATGTTCCAGATGTGTGTAGCAAGCATGCCGTCACCTTACCCTGCAGTGTCATTTGGTTAAAGGTGAGCGGTGAAGCTAACTTAGTCACGTGTCATTTTATGACTTTTCCGGGTAATAAGAAGGGTAGGGAGTGACTTTTTTTTTTGGTGCAACTCTGAACACACAGATTCCGTTAGGCTCTGTTACCTGAAAGTAATATTTATTACATTTAGTGTCCTTCCTGCGTGGTTCCGGAAGCTAAATCAACATCTCCCTGCATCCTGCCTGCAGAGGTAACTCAGTAACCACCACCTCCTGGCTCCAAAGCAGAAGGGACTGTACCTTAAGCCTGTGCCGGGGACACAACTGCTTTAGAAATGGATTCGGATGACACTGAGCGTGACTGAGAAAGATTTAACCCTTTCTAGTACTGGTCCCTGATCAGAAGTGACCAGCGACCCACAGTCTGTGTACCCTAAAGACGCTCTCCTTTTCCATGCTGACTGTCGTGGGTGTCGCATGGTAGCATTGCTGTTTTGAGGTGTTGCATGCATTCTGCACTCCATTGCATTCAGACGGGGGTCACAGAAGGATGCTGCAGTCCTGCCAGGCAGCAATGACCCCTGTGCCGCCATTAGATGACTGGGGAGAGCCACGGAAACCCATTGCACAGCGTAGCTATGAGATGGCAGGCGTCCCCCCTGCTGCCGAACTAAGTCAATCCGAAAGGCCTTATCTGGATCTGGTTCTGTCCTACTGCGCGCATGGACCTGAAGTCCTGCTTAGAAGCAGAAGGCCGTACGTGTAATGGGGAGAAAACCAGAACTGGGACAAGCTCGATAGGTTGACCTGGAATAGTTGGCAAGGCTAATAGCTGATGAAGAGAGAGAGGTATTAATGGGCCATTGAGGTCATGCATCGGACCCAGTTGACGAGCGCTCTTCCTTGGGTAAGAGACTTGCTCTTCGTTGGCTAATAACCTTGACGACTGGTCATTTTAGCCCCTGATGGCAGGTTTCTCACACTGGCCATTGCGAGCCGCTTGTCAAACGGTTGCATCCTCGTCCATCAACCTTACGCCTCATGGCAGATAGCGAGCACGCCCACACGCGCCGCAAGGTGCCCGGTTGTCGCTTAACGTTTTTAAGCACTTATTCTACCACGAATCATGATTTTCCTCTCCTCCACGCTTTTAAAATTCAATTACATAGTTGCTGTTGTCTGAGGGGCAGCGATATTGGCGGGACGTTTAGTGGTGAACTGCTTTTTAGCGTTGTCCTAGCCAGGGGAGCCGGCACCTCTGCTGGAAGGCGATGCTCCTCCTCAGCTTAAGCCGTACGAGCCCTTGTGGCTCCAGCCGTCGGTTATCGCTCCCCACGCGATGCCTCTTTCCGTAACCAGCGCTCGGGCCCTGGCTGAGCCCACCACCGCGAGAATAATTGTAACCGTTTATTTATGCAAAGTTCATATTCCCTTCCCGCGCCCGCCCGCGCCGTCTCTTAAGAGTTCCAGGAATTAAAAATCCGCCCTCGGGTCCGCTAGCGTGAGGCAACATCTGGGCTGGGACGGGAAGCAGATGGGGGTCTTCTGCTCTTCAGGAGGCAGCAGCTCGGCCCATGGTGGGGGTGGGGGCTTCCTTTGGAGCGGACCAGCCAAGCCGCTGCATCTTTCACCCTGGGAAGCTCGCCCGGAGCAGTAACACCTCCCATCGTCTGAACACTTTCAACGGCCAGGTCGTCCCTTGTGAAAGTCCTCTTAGCTGCTCCCCAGAACATGAAGGTTGCACACTTAACAGGACATGGTGGGGGGGTGGATCTGATTTGGCTTCTTCTGGCTCTGCGCACGAGACGTCGTTTTGACTTTAAGCCGAGCACCCAGCCAGGTGCGGGAAGTGTTTGCTCTCTTGGTCACGTGGCCGCTGCCAGGGTCTACAAGGGAATCGTGAGGGAGCTGCTTAAGGGACGTCCAAACGAATGACTTACCAGTCTTAGTTTTAGATGGATACCACGCGAGTATTACTATTTCTTCTGTGTATTCTTTTAAAGTATTTAAGAAGGCAAGGGCAGCGCAGCTTTCTGGAAGGTCACACACGGGTCGTGGTGGCCTAAAATGGCGAACTCGATCTGCTGCTGTTGATGCGTTAGTTACACGTATGTGATGGGAGCTGGAAATCCGTAATTGGTTTATGTGCTAGAAGAGGGCACTGTTTTAAAAAAAAAACAAAACATTACAAGTTAAAAGATAACCGACAGAGTCATCGGGCAGAGCTGATACCTTTTATGAGGCTGACAAACGTCTAAAGAGGCCAAGTGAAAGCGCCAACCCAAAGGCTCAGAGGTCTGCTCCCTGGGCTGAGCGGGGCGGAGGCAGCATTCGCGGTCCCTGGGAGAGGGAGTCGCGGTCATGGCAAACTGGCGACACCTGGTGCCTGCAGGGCTGCTGGAAGGAGCCGTTGGCGCTGACCCCCCCCCCCCCCCCCGGCTGAGGGCTATGTCTGTCCCTGCAATGCTCGGCTCTAAGAGAGTTGGGAGGAGATATTTAAAATGGGGAGGGGGGGGGCAAACGATTGCCCCTGGGGTAGTTGTGACCTTGGCCCTGGTCCCCCCCCCAGTAAGGCCCCCCCCCGAAGCGGCAGGACGAATCTGCCGGCTGGAGAGCTTTCGTGAGGCCCAAGATCCTCAGAAATTGCTCGTCCAAGGGAAGGTCAGGAACCGCCAGAGCTGGCGGAATCTTAACGTTTCGGTTAAGCGGATGAAAACGTTATCTGCTCTGTTCAGTTTTTCTTTGATGCAGTAATTGCTACTTGTGAATTGTAAAAAGAAACTGACGCCGTTTTATGCCGCACTAAGTGTAAAAGGCCGGCCGGACTATAGGCCTGCATTTACCGGGGAGGGTCATTGCACAGCAAATACGAAAAGCACTCCCACAATAAGTGAAGGATTTATTTTATTTTATTTTTTTTTAAAGGGGGGAGTGGAATTCGGATCGGGACTTGTGTTTTGTTTTTTTTATTATTACGTATTTAATGTGCATTGTTGTATTTATTTGGTACTCTGCTTTGCATCCAGCTGACAGAAACGAATGGGGTTCAGGGTGGGAGGGGAACGTGGGACTGTGAAACGACTGAATGTCGGTGCCATACGGTGAACCCGGTACCCTCCCCCCCCCCGGCACTTCTAACCACTGATGGGCAAAGGTACATACACCTACACACGGACACAGGCCATAGGAAAGCTGTAATCAGTGTAACTAATCCATACTAGAATCTCTTTGAAGTGATGCGTTTTTACTTTTAGCAGTTTTGTGTAACAGGATGTTAAATGGTTTGCCCCACTGTATTGTCATTTGTATGCAGAATTTCCGCTATTGTTAGGATTGTGTAAGTTCAGTTCCACCCAGACTATATGTGTGTGTTTGTGTGTGCATATATTATATATATATATATATATATATATATATATGTGTGTGTGTGTCTGTATATATATATGCACATCTGTGCTTTGCTAACACTGCTTTCCCATAGTCAGCATTAGTGTAGCTGTCCAACATGTGTGTGTGTGTGTATATATATGTGTGTGTGTGTATGTATGTATGTATATATATATATATATATGTGTGTGTGTGCATATATTATATATATATATATGTGTGTGTGTGTCTGCATATATATATATATGCACATCTGTGCTTTGATAACACTGCTTTCCCATAGTCAGCATTAGTGTAGCTGTCCAACATGTGTGTGTGTATATATATGTGTGTGTGTGTATGTATGTGTATATATATATATATATGTGTGTGTGTGTGTGCATATATTATATATATATATATGTGTGGGTGTGTGTCTGCATATATATGTATATGTACATCTGTGCTTTGATAACACTGCTTTCCCATAGTCCGCATTAGTGTAGCTGTCCAACATGTATTTTTATTCTTTCATGTGAAGCCTTTTTTTTGGATTCAAGATGAACTTTTATTATTATTATAGGTACGAAGTGGAAAAGCCCAGTATTTTTTTTTGGATGGGGATGGGCGTGGCAGAGCTTTGTTGGAGCTCATATGTACAGGACAGTCCCCTGTTCCTGCTTCATGTCGTACTAAACTTTCAATCAATAAACGGCGCAGGTGGCAGTGAGACTGTCACGGGCTGCTCTGCCTTTGAGGGGTTGTTGTCTGTTTCGTTCTCTCTTGCTTCTGCGCTAATTTCTGCCGGCAGCGGGAAAGTGCACAAAAAAGCAGTAAAAACTGCTTTTCTGTGCACCCTCCGACTTAATATCAGGGCGATATTAAGTTGGAGGTCCCGAAGGGTAAAAAAAAGAAAAAAAATTAAAATGGGCCGGCAGCTGTCGGGTTGAAAACCAGATGCTTAATTTTGCCGGCGTCCGGTGGCCGAGCCCCTGGCTGTCAGCGGGCTCGAGAACCGATGCCGGCAAAATTGAGCGTCGGCTGTCAAACCCGCTGACAGCCGCCGCTCCGGGCCAAAAGGAGACACTAGGGACGCGCTAGTGTCCCTAGTGTCTCCTTTTGCCCATTTCTACGGCCGGGCCTCATTAAAATACTGAATTGTGCGCACAGGCGAGTGGCTTTTGCCCGTTCCTACCGCTGGGCCTAATTTAAGTACCGTATCACGCGCACAGGCGAGCCGGCGTTCGCCCGCTCTCCCGCAGACTTTACTGAATCGGCGAGAAAGTGCTGAGCAAACTGTCAGCGCTAAAAAAAAAAAAAAAAGAGTACCATCAAAATCTTTGGAGCACTTTTCAAGGATAAACTATTGAAAATTACTCTGAGCTTTATGAGATTCAGGTCATTTTTAAGAGGGTTAAGGATCAGAAACCTAGAGCATAAGGGCTGATAAAAACTATAATCATCCATCCAAGTTTGCCCCTTCACACCTCCCACTTCGCTGTACACTCTCTTCCTCTCAGGGGAATGGATGGTATTCACCCCAGACTTCTGCAAGAACAGAAAGCTGCAAACCTGTTATCCTTAATCTGTAACCTCGCCTTTAAAACAGCCACAATACCTGAGGAGTGGAGCGTGGCCAACATAACACAGATTTATATTTAAAAAAAAAAAAAAAAAGTGAGCCTGCTATCGGTGCAGGGCAAAATGGTAGAAGCTGTTCTTAAAAACAAAATTACTGGTTATACAGGTAGAGGTGGTTTAATGGAAAAGAGTCAAGATGGTTTTAGTAAAGATTTTACCAATCTGGTAGATGTTTTGAAGGGGTTAATAAACATGCAGATTGCTGAAGTCATGTGATAAAGTCCCTCCTGAGAGACTTATCAGTAAGGTAAAAAGTGATGGGATAAGAAGCAATGTCCCATTGTAGATTGCAAACTGGTGAAAAGACAGGAACCAGAGAGCAGGATTAAATGGTCAGTTTTCTCAGTGGAAAGGGGTAAGCAGTGGTGTGCCTCAGGGATCTGCACCGGGAGCGGTGCTATTTAATATATTCATACATGATCTGGAAAGATGGAGGAGGAAGGAGGTGATCAAATGTGCGGAGGACGCAAAATTATTCAGGCTTGTTCAAACAGTAGTGGATTGTGAGGAACTGCAGAAGGACATTGTGATAGGAGACTGGGGATCTGAACTGCAGATGACATTTTATTATGGAAAAGTGCAAAGTGATTCCCATTAGGAAAAAAAATTCCAACCAGGGCCAGAGCTTCCGTTAGGAAAATCAGGCGCTTGCCTAAAGTGCCAACATTTTGAGTGCGACAAAATCCTACTAGCAGAAGACCTAGAGGGGTCCTGAGCCAGAGCCGGTACTGCCACTGCTACCCCTCCCGTCAACGTTTCCAGCGGTACAGGAAACAAAATCATAGTTAAACTTTATAGCAAGGTAGCCAGTCTGGTTTTTAGCGCACCCCCAATGAAGAGGCATGAGGACAACTTGCATATAGCGAGGGATCCAGCATCTGCACATTTATCTCAGGCACATTCTTCTGCACCAGCTGAAAGCCCGACTGCTGCCTCCAAGTAGTGCTTGAGAATCACTGATTTTACGGTAGAGAAATCCAATAATTGTACAGCGGAAGATTCTGCACGTGAGGCCATCGCCTTCTGAAAGTAAAGGAATAAATAGGCGCTGCACTGGTCTATGGCGTTGTATAAAACCCCCGAAATGCTATAACGCTCCTCCTCCGGGATGCAATCTGATATGCATGAAAATAATAATCGCGCGCTGACCATTTAAACGTGTTTCGGGATGGGGGCGTGGTCTGGAACCGTGGGCGGATTGCAAGGGCAGGTCATTAGCATGAAACGCGGGAGATCTAGCTGGGTGGGCAGAAGTTAGGTTTCTTGCGCTTTGTATCCGGGTGTTGGGAGTGGAATTATTTCTAGCCTCTCCCACTCCGCTCCCTTGTTTTTCGCGGTATTTCTTAGGTCGGGCGAGTTAAAAGTGATTTCGGTTCTAGTGTGCACTCATTTTCTGGGGTTTCCTGCATCGCTCCTTCTGCCGCACGTGGATTTGGGGGTTTCTGGGCGCACTCTAAGATGAGGAGCTGCAGAGAGAAGGTAAGATCGCGGGGTGCAGTCTCAGATCTAGGCGCGGGATGCTTGGGCTCTGCCACATGTAGATTTTCGCAGGGAGAAGCCGGAGTGCTCGGCTGAGTGAGTTTGGGGAGGATCATCTTAGGTTTGCTGGTTCTGGGTTCAGAGCTCGGGGTGCACTTTTTTTTTGCTTCGCAGAGAAATGGCTGTGTTAGAGCTCTTTTTCTCAGTCCATATCAGGTAGGGGGTCCTACCTAGGATATGAGATCCTGCGCTTGGAGGGCTGTCTGTAATCATGAGGGAGGACAACACTTTTTTTTGTGTGTGGGGGGAATGGAGGGGGGTCGGCGGCGAATTTCTCTTCTTCCTATCTATGATTACACATTTGTGACTCTGTAACAGACTTTTCTAGCCCTACACTTCTGTTACCTCTCTAGTCTCCCTTGTTCTAAACATCCATTAAAGTAACCCGCGCAAGAAGTCCTTCAGCTGCTTTGCCCCTTCTTTCTGGAGCAAGGGGCTGATTCCCATCCGTCTTGAACCATGCGCCCTCACTTCCAGAAAGAAAGTTAAGGCAGGGCTATTTGACCAGACTTTTCCTGATTCGCCCTCCAATTGACCTTGTCCCACCACCCATGAGTATGAGCCGTTACTCTGCTGACACTCTGTCAGTTAAAAGACATAGCTTTCCTTCATCAATGAGAGCTAGGTTTCTGGTTATGCTAATGACTTTTTTTCTGTATGTTAAATTAATTTAGTTCTAGCACTATTTCAGCATTTGTCCATTTACTGTGCACAGGTCGGATACTGTTTGACAAAATTCAGGAACTTGCTCCATTCTAATTAGATTACAATCTGCTTTGAGACCAATCCGGAGAAAAGCAGAAGCTCAAATATTTGGAAATAAATACATAGAGTATAAAGGATTAGGATAAACTGACCACGATGACCACGAGGGATTTTAGGCGCCAATTACCCAGGTTAGTTCCTCCTTCTTACTGTACCTGCTCCTCCTCTTCATTATCTAAATAACACCCTCCCTCTCTCCCATCCTCTTCTTCCTCCAGCAATAGGAGGAGCCAGGAGATCCCATGCAGGAAAAATTACGCTGTGCCCTTAATAATTGAAATCATTAATTCCCTTCCCTTGTTAGGAAATATCTTCTGAGAGGGAGCAATGGATCAGCCCGTTTGGCTTTGCCAATATGAATATCCCAATATGAATCCCAATTCATATTTAAACCAACAGCTACAACTAAAAAGGAAATCAAAGCATGTGGTCCAGGCAGGGGCTGTTCCTCCCTCCCCTCTCCCCCCCCCCCTCCCCCCCCCCCTCCCCCCTAAAAAAATATTCCCAAAATCCCAAACAGTCAAGGGTATAGTGCTGACCCTGTGCAGGAGGTGAGATGAGGCTTAAAAGTATTATAATTAAGTCTGCACCCCCAGCAACTGGTTTTCTGAGTCAAATTTGCATCACTAAATATATATATATATATATATATATATATATATATATATATATATATAAATAAAACAAACAAATAAACCAACCCTCATTTGTATTGAAAACCTTTCACATCATGCTTAAAGCAATAGTTAAGCTGATGAATCTAAAATGAAGCAGTTACACAAAGCTGTGCAAGAGCGGAATCCCTGTCGGGCTGATACAGTACAGTGCGCTCTGGCAGAGCGCACTGTAAACCCGCGATTGGACGTGCGTTTTCGACGTGCTAGCTTTACCCCTTATTCAGTAAGGGGTAACAGCACGTCCAAAATGCGCGTCCAAACACCCCCCCCCCCCCGAAACTAATAGCGCTCGCAACATGCACATGCACGTTGCGAGCGCTATTAGTTAATCCCGTGCGATTCAGTAAGTAAAATGTGCAGCCAAGCCGGACATATTCTAGACCTAATATTTGCCAATGCAAGTAACTGTCTAATCAATACTTCTCACACTATATTGCCCTGGTCTGATCACCAACTAATAAAAGCAGAAATAACCTTCATCAACCCAACTCATAAAAGTTGAGATAATAATTGTACTTTTACCTTCAGGAAAAAGATAGACATGGAAGAACTTGCAGGATCAATAGGAAATAAACTGCTTGAATTAAATCAAGCCAGTGGCTCCTCTGCATCTGATTCCTGGGATCAGATTGTCAGTGACATAGCCTAAAACCTCAGTCCTGTCCAGACGAAAACTATTAACAAAGAAAGGAACATCTCTGAACAAAAGACGCCCTGGTACAATGATGTCTTAAGGGGCACGAAAAAAACAACCTCAGAGAATTAGAAAAACAATGATGAAAATACCAGTCATGCAAATCCCTAGGAAAACACAACTGTAATTCACCTCTCTCTCTCTCTCAGAAGGAGTTGTTCCTCATCGGTTAAAACAAGCTGTGATAAAGCGGATTCCTAAAAATAAATCTGGAAGAATTGACCATTGGGACAACTATCAACCAACATCCAACTTTTGTCCTTTCTCTCAAAAGTACTTGAAAGAGCAGAGCTAGTCCAGCTTGTAAATCATTTGGATTTAGGAAACATCTCGCTCCTTACATCAATGGACTGCGTTTTACGAGGCTTTGATGCGGATGAATCATATTTTCTTGTGCTAAATCCTCTTAACAGCCCGAAGCTTTGGAATTCTCTACCCGAGATGTTACGTCTGATCCCAGAAAGAAAGAGACTCCAACGCGAGCTAAAAGCAAGGATATTCAAAGGTGCATATAATAACCTAACTTTGAAACCATCATGAAGCAGAGAACTACTGCAAAACGAAGGACAAGAGGCATGAATTGAAGCAGGAGGAATAACATTTAATGAGAGGCTGTAAGAATCTCGACACAAGGTAATAACTAAGGTGTGAAATCTTATTAATGCCCTAAACCTTCACTTAAAATGTACTGGAACATGTGATTCGGTAGAAGTTAACGCCTGTTTAGGGATATTGCCTCCGTAACCTGCCACTATTTGTCAGCTTATAGCTATGAATGTTACTTTTGTAAACCCGTGTGATCTTTACATGGAACGACGGTATGTAAAATGTAAATAACTAGAGTTCGTCCATGCGAGGAGGGGTAAATCCGGGACTGCTCTGCCGGCTGTGGTTGTGCAGTCTCTTCTCCCCACCTCTTCTTTTTTTTTTTTAATTCACCTGATGTGACACGGGAGGGCGGCGCTCCACCGTCTCACTGTACGCATGTCCAATAGCTCATGCTGCTCCAGCGCCAATCATATTTTGCCCGGGAAATCCATACAGGAACAGCAGAGCCTGGGTCTGCCTCTCTCCCTTCGCCATGAATCCTCTCCTGTGCCGTCTTCTCTTCCTGGCTTCCCTGCTGCACCTTTGCTCGACCGCTGTCCAGGGTAAGTGGGGAGCGGCCGCGGGCGGGGAGCATCTCGTTCTTCCAAACGCCGCCTGCGTTACCCGCTCCGTCGCTGCCTTCCCGGGACCGCTGCACCCCCCCCCCCCCCCCGGGCCTTTAACTCTCTAAAGCCCGTTCCCAGTGCGTGCAATTTAGTGCCGCGCAGAGAGTGCGTAGTAGCGGAGCCGGCAGGCTCTTCCCTGTTTTTCCAAGGCTGTTCAGTGAATTCACACAGTTTGATCCTCTGCTTTTTAAGGGTTTCGCTTTAAAAGATCAGATCCAGCTCTGCCGGGGTGGGGGTGCCCGCCCTCCAGCCCTAGCCCTGGCCCCCTGTGTGGCGTAGTCTCTCTTCAAAGGAGCACAAGACCTTGTAGCACCAACTCCTTTGCACAGCACTACCGCCCAGACAGGTTTGTTACAGGGAGGGGCTTCCTTTTATGTTCGCTATTTATATCCCTATAAGAGGGGGCACGTTAGGTTTTGGGGGACAGCTTTACATGCACAGAGGTACAAACAGCAGGGGAGACATCCGTGAATATTTAATGTGACGAAAGCTAAGCAAAGATGAGATTTGTACAATCAGGACAAAACAGAGGTTATCTTATTAAGTAATAAATCAAATGATGAATGCATTAAGACATTATATAGTCTGTCATCAAAATGTTATTGTAACAGACCATGCTAGAGATTTAGGCATTGTGACTGATAAATTAAATGCATCTTCCACCAAACCCTGAATACAATCCGCAATCTACCTCTTCCTCTTTTGGCACAAGTTTATCAACCCTTCCCCCTGGAAATCCATACCATATTGTAAATGCACTCCGCCCTAATGTCATACTTTTACCTTCTTGCAAGACTCCCCTGTCAACTACCCTAGATGTTCCCTTTGTAAAAAGTCACTGTAAATAATTAAATCTGTTATTTTATTTTTATTTCTATTTTTCTCCAAATGACATGTTCAATTTTAACATTTCGAAGTTATTATGTAAGTTAACCTTTCTAAATTATTATATAAGTTACAATGTAAAAATAAGCAGCCAATGTCTTATTTCTGTTCAGTTACATGTGAACCGATGTGATATCTCGATCGAATGTCAGTATACAAAAATAATAAATAAATAGCGAACGTAATATCAAAAAATGTATTTCCAATACAGTTAAGAATGGTTTTAACAAACTACACATTTTAAAGAAATTAAAACCTCTCTTATATTTTAGTGATTTTAGAACTGTTACAATCTCTTTATTTTTTTGAAATTAGATTATTGTAATGCACTCTTATTAGGTTTGCCTCTATCATCCATTAGACCGCTCCAATTATTGCAAAGCGAAAGGGCCAGAGTTCTAACTGGGACGAAAAAAAAAAAAGATCACATTACCCCTATTTTAAAATAACTCCAATGGCTTCCCATTATGTACAGGGTACAATATAAAGCACCGTGTATAGTAATCAGATCTCTAAATAATAATATTGAATGGATAAATGCATCACTACACATAAGAACAGGCCATGCTGGGTCAGACCAAGGGTCCATCAAGCCCTGCATCCTGTTTCCAACAGTGACCAAACCAGGCCATAAGTACCCGGCAAGTACCCAAACACTAAGAAAATCCCATGCTACTGATGCAATTAATAGCAGTGGCTACTTGATTAATAGCCATTAATGGACTTCTCCTCCAAGAACTTATCCAATCCTTTTTTAAACCCAGCTACACTAACTGCACTAACCACATCCTCTGGCAACAAATTCCAGAGCTTTATTGTGCGCTGAGTAAAAAAGAACTTTCTCTGATTAGTCTTAAATGTGCCCCATGCTAACTTCATGGAGTGCCCCCTAGTCTTTCTACTACCCGAAAGAGTAAATAACCGATTCTCATCAGGGAATAAGGGATTTTTAACTATCCCATCCTTGACGACGGCGAGACTCAAGAAGGTACGAGAGAGACACCTTTACCAATTATGGAACTCTATGCCAATAGAGAGAAGATTTGATGTATTTTATGTTGCGTTTTAATTTGTAAAATTGATGTAAACCGATGTGATTGATCCAGAACACCGGTATCTAAAACCAAATAAATAAATAAATGAACCCGTGACCTCTTTCCAGTAGATGGTTATATGAGGGCATGTCCACCACATGTGAAGTAAGGACCCAGCCTCACCAGGTGGGATGCAACATCAAAGATTCATTAGTAAATATAAAACAGACTAAAAACACCAGTTACTAACAAACAGCTAATGTGTAAAAACCAGAAACTGTAAAATACAGAAGATCCATCATAACCCCCCCCCCCCCCCCCCAAAAAAAAATGATTAATACAGACCAACATCACAGTCTGAAATAAAGAGCCAGGAAATTTGCCTCCGGTTGGGGATCTCTTGGTAGCAGGGCCGGTGCTTCAATTAGGCAGACTCGGTGGTCACCTGGAGCGCCAAAATCCTGCCAGCGCAAGGTCCAGAAGGGAGCTGTGCCACCAGAGAGAGGAGCGCTGTGCCGGAGCCACTGCCACTGGTAGGTAAGTGGGAGAGAGCGCCAAATCCTCCTGGAGCTCGCCAAAGGAGGGGCTCGATTCCCACTTCTATCGGTTGCGTTTCTCTCAAAGAAGTGGAGTACACAAGAAGGCTTCCTGAGAGGATCTCAGAGTTTGACTTGGGCAGTACCGAACAAAGCGGTCTCTTACGTCCTGCCTCTCCTCCCTCCCCCTCCAGTGCTGTGAAAGTTCAGGACAATGGCTTAAACCGCACCTGAAAAGTCTCTGGTCACCGGCGTGATTCCTTGAATAACGGGGAGGTGCTTTCTCTAGGGAACATTAACCCAGCTTCCACATTCCGAGCATTTTTGAATTTATCGATGGACTTTACTGGTTCATCGCGCACAGAGAACAACAGTGCGGTGATGTGCATGAGAAATGATTCACGCGTGCCTAACAAATCAGATTTCTTAAGGAACGGTGAGGTTGCTGAAAAAGCAGGCTCCTCAGTCCCTAAAACAGGGCAGGCTGCTTTTTTTGTTTTTTTTTTAAAGATGCTAAGATGAAGCCAATGTCTCCTTATGTCAGCTATTGGGGTAAAAGCAATTCCATTGATTTGCTGGTAGAATGGGCAGTTCAGGCAGACTCGGGTTTCCAAAACTCTGAAATCTCAGCCTTATTCTCCAACATCCAAATCCAAAATAGCTGCTGTGCACTTGTAGTCCCTGGCCTCCTGCCCCATATCTTCATTTCTGAGAGGGGCTAAGACCCGACTCACTTACACTTGTGTCCTGGGCCCCGTCAAAAAAGAGATGAATCTTAATGGTCAGGGCCCTCAGGGTCTGCATAGCAGGTACTCAAAAAAAACCCTCCTTACGTTGAAGGGGATGTTCCAAGCATAAATCAAGCTTTACTGAATTCCATCTTAAGCCGTTCTGATCTGACACAAAACCCCCATGTTTCTTAGGAGATGGAGCCATAGCGTCAGTGTGTACACTTAGCACCGTGCTCTCCCAGGATCCTTGTTAGGAGGTGGAGCCATAGCGTCAGTGTGTACACTTAGCACCGTGCTCTCTCAGGATCCTTGTTAGGAGGTGGAGCCATAGCGTCAGTGTGTACACTTAGCACCGTGCTCTCTCAGGATCCTTGTTAGGAGGTGGAGCCATAGCGTCAGTGTGTACACGTAGCACAGTGCTCTCTCAGGATCCTTGTTAGGAGGTGGAGCCATAGCGTCAGTGTGTACACTTAGCACCGTGCTCTCTCAGGATCCTTGTTAGGAGGTGGAGCCATAGTGTCAGTGTGTACACTTAGCACCGTGCTCTCTCAGGATCCTTGTTAGGAGGTGGAGCCATAGCGTCAGTGTGTACACTTAGCACCGTGCTCTCCCAGGATCCTTGTTAGGAGGTGGAGCCATAGCGTCAGTGTGTACACTTAGCACCGTGCTCTCTCAGGATCCTTGTTAGGAGGTGGAGCCATAGCGTCAGTGTGTACACTTAGCACCGTGCTCTCTCAGGATCCTTGTTAGGAGGTGGAGCCATAGCGTCAGTGTGTACACGTAGCACAGTGCTCTCTCAGGATCCTTGTTAGGAGGTGGAGCCATAGCGTCAGTGTGTACACTTAGCACCGTGCTCTCTCAGGATCCTTGTTAGGAGGTGGAGCCATAGTGTCAGTGTGTACACTTAGCACCGTGCTCTCTCAGGATCCTTGTTAGGAGGTGGAGCCATAGCGTCAGTGTGTACACTTAGCACCGTGCTCTCTCAGGATCCTTGTTAGGAGGTGGAGCCATAGCGTCAGTGTGTACACTTAGCACCGTGCTCTCTCAGGATCCTTGTTAGGCGGTGGAGCCATAGCGTCAGTGTGTACACTTAGCAGCGTGCTCTCTCAGGATCCTTGTTAGGAGGTGGAGCCATAGCGTCAGTGTGTACACTTAGCACCGTGCTCTCTCAGGATCCTTGTTAGGAGGTGGAGCCATAGCGTCAGTGTGTACACTTAGCACCGTGCTCTCTCAGGATCCTTGTTAGGAGGTGGAGCCATAGCGTCAGTGTGTACACTTAGCACCGTGCTCTCTCAGGATCCTTGTTAGGAGGTGGAGCCATAGCGTCAGTGTGTACACTTAGCACCGTGCTCTCTCAGGATCCTTGTTAGGAGGTGGAGCCATAGTGTCAGTGTGTACACTTAGCACCGTGCTCTCTCAGGATCCTTGTTAGGAGGTGGAGCCATAGCGTCAGTGTGTACACTTAGCACCGTGCTCTCTCAGGATCCTTGTTAGGAGGTGGAGCCATAGCGTCAGTGTGTACACTTAGCACCGTGCTCTCTCAGGATCCTTGTTAGGAGGTGGAGCCATAGCGTCAGTGTGTACACTTAGCACCGTGCTCTCTCAGGATCCTTGTTAGGAGGTGGAGCCATAGCGTCAGTGTGTACACTTAGCACCGTGCTCTCTCAGGATCCTTGTTAGGAGGTGGAGCCATAGCGTCAGTGTGTACACCTAGCACCGTGCTCTCTCAGGATCCTTGTTAGGAGGTGGAGCCATAGCGTCAGTGTGTACACTTAGCACCGTGCTCTCTCAGGATCCTTGTTAGGAGGTGGAGCCATAGCGTCAGTGTGTACACTTAACGATCTTGAGAGAGCATGGTACTGTTAATGGGGGAGGTTAGACTTGGGACCTCCTTTTGAGTGGGCTTCTCTCTCCTTTATTCTTTGGGACGCTGTTTGTACCCGAAATCCAAGGCTGCATCTGTCTCCACTCCATTTCTCTTCCTTGTGGGTGCGCGCTCCTTCTGAAACAGTGCCTGGGTGGCAGTGGATACTAGCACTGGAGGAATTGAGTTGGTGGGTCGCAGGCAGATGGCTGGCTTCCAGAGCTGCTTTTCTGGCACTTTGTTCCTAAGGTCAGGGAGGAGTACATCAGAGGGGTACTTGAATCTCATTGGGGAGACACGAAGCCATCGTAAGGTAGAACAGAAGCAATAAGGCAGATTAAGGAAAGCTTACAGTCGCAGGTCTTCTGGCTTCCAGTACAATGTAGGGGAGTGGGAGAAGCAGAAGAATTTGTGAGACATCTTTCTTTCTCTCTCTCTCTCTCTCTCTCTCCTTCTCAGGTACTTCATGCCCGGCACTACCTCCATTTGACATGAGTCATGGTATTATCCAAATTCCTATCTCCGATGCACAGCCCCCGTTCTTTGTGGAGCATAAATCCACGAACCAGAAGGACTTTGTGCGGATAGCACGTGTTCATGGAGAGGGCGAACATGTGGAGTATTACCAAGATATTCAAATGACTTTAGAGTACCACAATAGGTACCTCATCATGAGGAAGCTGGGAGACGAAAGTGCTGGGACCTACAGAGTGATCAGTGACGCCGGAGTCTGTGTGGCTGCGTGGAATTTGACGATGTCAGGTAAGATCTGCTGGCAGTTGTCTGCTTTATTTTTTTGTTTTTAATTTTTTAACGTCCCAATGATGCTTGCTGAATTTCTTTTACCGCACTGGTAATCCATTGCTCCTCTGGTCCCGGTCTGATTCAGGTGAAGCGTGTGCCAGTCCTCCCATCTCCTGGGGACCTGATTCAGGGAATGCTTTGCAGGGATGGGCTGGCAACCAATTAACATTTGGAGCTCTTTCATTAGCCCGGGACCAGTGCCCAGCAAGACCCCTAATCCTATCCCCCTCCCGAACACAAGTGTGTGCACGCCCTGATACATGCACGAACACAATCTTCTTTTTTTTTAATAAAGTAGTGTTTTGTTTTGGTTTTTTTTTTTTTAATTTTCTGAAGACCGCAAAACATTTCATCATATGCAGTGCACATTTGCTTATAGAAATATTTTAAATCTTCCAAATTATAAGAGTTGGGGAAAACTAGTAGACCGGTACCTAGAGTGCAGGTTATCCTGATGTGTGGGAATAATGTTTCATGCTGAGCGCGGTACAGAGTCCATAGCCTTGTCCGCTGTGTTCCTGAGAGCGTGGGTGAGGCTGCATCTGAAACCCTCGCCTTCCAGAATTTGAGCTCTGATACAGATTTCCAGGGAAAAGCAGTAGTTAGTGGCACCTCTTGGATTAGTTAATTCGTCCGTTTCTCAATGTCCAGAGAAGGTCTCTGATTCGCCCTCCCAGTAACCTCATAAGCAAAGGGCAGAGGAAATCCAAATTCTATTGCCTCACTCCATCTCTGCCTCAAAATGTCTTGTGCGAATTGACAGTTGTACTGAACATGATGCCTCTCCCCACTCTCTGTACAGCTTTTATTCCTGATTTTATTTTCCTTTCCGTTTGCTGTCTGAGTAAAGATTTTCTCTGACTTATCGCACAGCAGCCTTCCCCCTGCCAGGGTCTGCAGCCCATCAGGAAGCGGTGCGGCGTTGTCTGTGTGTGTGGGGCGGGTGATATTACAGCCCTGATCTTTCTTCTCTTCCTGATCCAGATGCGAGCACTGCTCCTGTTGGGACAAGCGCCACCACTGTTTCGTCTGTGTCCGCTTCCTCTGAAGGACCGGGTAAGTCAGCTTTGACCTCGGTAGGTTGAAACGACAGGAGTCGAGTGGCGCCTTTATAGACCGAACCAATTTATTGAGGTGCGAGCTTCCGAGGGCAGAGGTCACGTCGTCCTCTTGCATCCCACGCGGTGGACTCTGTCCCGGAAAAGCTCAGGCTTCCGATTAAACTGCTTAAAGTCTGTAAGGACCTACTTGACTCCTGTCCTATTTTTTTTTTTTGCTACACCAGACTAACACATTCGTCCTTGTAAGGATGAATCTCTTTGTAAGGGGGTCGGAGAGATTCTCTGCTCGGGGAGCCCCTGCCTCCAGGTTATCGCCCCTTTACATCCCAACACCTGGAGTCGGGAAGCCTCAGGGTAATTCCCCCTCTCCTCCCACCCTTTGGAGTTCTCCAGACCCCTTCCTCCCTTCCCCCTGCCCCACGTTGCTCCCGGTCACTTTTGAGTTACGGGTGTGGCGCACGTTTGGAGGTTGGGTGACTGGCGCTGCTCTCGTCATTCTTGTGCTGCTCTCTTCCAGGGACCGGGGACAACGACAGTAGAAAATGAGATGATCTGGAGGTTGCACTGTGTATCAAATCTTGATAAACCCCTGGGGGGGGGGGGGGGGATACATTTATTCTGATACCCCGACACTGTTTTCTGTGCATTCCCCTATCCCAAACCCTGACAGTTCCGCATGTATTTCATTATTCTCCTTTTTATTTGTTATTTTTACACTCTGTTACTTTTTACTACTCTGTAAACAGTTGTGATGGTTCCCGAATGACGATATATAAAAGTTATTAAATAAATAAATACAATACCCCCCCTCCCAACCCCATGAAATATAGACCTGCACAGGCAGACGCACAGGGCCACCTCTATTTTTATTTATTTATTTATTTAGAGGTTTTTATATACCGCAGTACGTAAAATATACATCACCGCGGTTTACAATTAACAATAAATTAGCAACAATGCTTTACAAATAACAGAATTAATAAATATTAATTACATATAACAGGATTAACAGCAAACAGGCTGTATCGATCGTGGACCATCCATAAGGAGAATGTTTAACAAACAATAATGATATTGTAGTAATATTATCATTTACGAAACAACAATATAACAAGCTAGAATATAATACTATAACGGTGCTGTGGGATAATACAAGTTCTAAATTGAATTGAAGATAACACAATACAAATATCATGTTAAGGGAAAAAAGTGGGCGTGGGGGGGGAGGAATAAGAACATAAGAACATAAGAAAATGCCATACTGGGTCAGACCAAGGGTCCATCAAGCCCAGCATCCTGTTTCCAACAGTGGCCAATCCAGGCCATAAGAACCTGGCAAGTACCCAAAAATAAGTACCCAAAAATAAGGAGAGAGAATGTGGGTAGAAGGGACATGGAGCTGGGAGTTATCTTGGTGAGGTAACTAGAGTGTCATATCAGTTTAATTGTATATCATAGTGTGAAAGCTAGTTCAAATAGCCATGTTTTGAGGTCATGTTTGAATTTCTTATGGCAGGGTTCCATTCGCAGATCAGTGGGCATCTTGTTCCATAAATTTATTCCAGCTATGGAGAATGCGCGGTCTCTTGTTGTCACGTGTTTGAATTGTTTAGTTGGGGCAGTTGCAAATTTAGCTTGATGGATACTTCTTATTGGTCTCTTAGAGGTGCGGAAAACAAACTGCTGAGAACCATTGCATCTCTTGGTTATAGACCGACTTATGAATAAGTGAGAGTACTTTAAAGCTAATTCTAGATGCTACCGGAAGCCAATGTAAGTACATGAGCGCTGGTGTAATATGCTCATGATAGCGGGTATTGGTGATTAGTCGAGCTGCTGCATTCTGTAACATCTGTAAAGGTTGTATTGCGTTTTTAGGGAGACCTATTAGTAAAGCGTTACAGTAGTCAATTTTTGGTAGTATAGTAGCTTGCAATACTGTCCGAAAGTCTTGTGGATGTAGTAGGGGTTTAATTCTTTTTAGAGTGTGAAGTTTGAAGAAACCATTTTTTATTGTGGCTGATATGAATTTCTTTAATGAAAAATGGTTGTCGATTATTACGCCTAGACTGCGGACTTGCTGTAGTTGGGGGATTACTGAAGTAGAGAGCTGGGAGGTATTGGATGAGATGTTATTGTGTGGCGTTATGAGGATGAGTTCAGTTTTGGATGTGTTTATTGCTAGGAAGTTTTCAGTTAGAAGCTCTCTTATTCTGCCAGGGCTGATTCCCAGGTTTTAAGGGCATTAGAAAGGGAATCATTGATAGGGATGAGAATCTGTACGTCATCAGCATATATGAAGTGACGGAGATTCATTTTTGCTAGGAGTCGACAGAGTGGAGATAAGTAAATGTTGAACAGAGTTGATGAAAGCGATGAGCCTTGTGGTACACCTTGTAGAAGATTTCTTGGTTTTGATATTTGTGATCCCAACTTGACACTGTATGTCCTGTCAATATTCACCAATACCCCCCATGCCACTGAGCCCTCCAAACCTGTGGTCCTCGCCTGCCCTGGGGGCACTCCCTGGGTGCATTTTCAGCCTGGGCCTCCTGTATCTGCCTCCTCGAGATGAGCTATGGTGGCTTCTCTTTGCTTTCCTGTATCTGGACGGGCCCTTCTCCAGCCTCCCCTGCTGGCCTATCGGTTCCTGTGCAGCCCAGATGCCTCTCCCCACTCTCTGTACAGCTTTTATTCCTGATTTTATTTTCCTTTCCGTTTGCTGTCTGAGTAAAGATTTTCTCTGACTATCGCACAGCAGCCTTCCCCCTGCCAGGGTCTGCAGCCCATCAGGAAGCGGTGCGGCGTTGTCTGTGTGTGTGGGGCGGGTGATATTACAGCCCTGATCTTTCTTCTCTTCCTGATCCAGATGCGAGCACTGCTCCTGTTGGGACAAGCGCCACCACTGTTTCGTCTGTGTCCGCTTCCCCTGAAGGACCGGGTAAGTCAGCTTTAACCTCGGTAGGATGAAATGACAGGAGTCGAGTGGCGCCTTTATAGACCGAACCAATTTATTGAGGTGCGAGCTTCCGAGGGCAGAGGTCGCGTCGTCCTCTTGCATCCCACGCGGTGGACTCTGTCCCGGAAAAGCTCAGGCTTCCGATTAAACTGGTTAAAGTCTGTAAGGACCTACCCGACTCCTGTCCTATTTTTTTCCTTCACCAGACTAACACATTCGTCCTTGTAAGGATGAATCTCTTTGTAAGGGGGTCGGAGAGATTCTCTGCTCGGGGAGCCCCTGCCTCCAGGTTATCGCCCCTTTACATCCCAACACCTGGAGTCGGGAAGCCTCAGGGTAATTCCCCCTCTCCTCCCACCCTTTGGAGTTCTCCAGACCCCTTCCTCCCTTCCCCCTGCCCCACGTTGCTCCCGGTCACTTTTGAGTTACGGGTGTGGCGCACGTTTGGAGGTTGGGTGACTGGCGCTGCTCTCGTCATTCTTGTGCTGCTCTCTTCCAGGGACCGGGGACAACGACAGTAGAAAATGAGATGATCTGGAGGTTGCACTGTGTATCAAATCTTGATAAACCCCTGGGGGGGGGGGGGGAATACATTTATTCTGATACCCCGACACTGTTTTCTGTGCATTCCCCTATCCCAAACCCTGACAGTTCCGCATGTATTTCATTATTCTCCTTTTTATTTGTTATTTTTACACTCTGTTACTTTTTACTACTCTGTAAACAGTTGTGATGGTTCCCGAATGACGATATATAAAAGTTATTAAATAAATAAATACAATACCCCCCCTCCCAACCCCATGAAATATAGACCTGCACAGGCAGACGCACAGGGCCACCTCTATTTTTATTTATTTATTTATTTAGAGGTTTTTATATACCGCAGTACGTAAAATATACATCACCGCGGTTTACAATTAACAATAAATTAGCAACAATGCCTTACAAATAACAGAATTAATAAATATTAATTACATATAACAGGATTAACAGCAAACAGGCTGTATCGATCGTGGACCATCCATAAGGAGAATGTTTAACAAACAATAATGATATTGTAGTAATATTATCATTTACGAAACAACAATATTACGAATACAATACGATAACAATACGAAACACCACAAACAATACAATACAATACGATAACAATACAATACAATACGAAACAATACGAAACAATACGAAACACCACAGTTCTAGTTTTTTTGTTTATAATGCACTCCTGTTCGATGTAAACCAGCAAGATATGTTTTCATGATTGCCGGTATATAAAAACTCTAAATAAATAAATAAAATAAATAAATAAATATAACAAGCTAGAATATAATACTATAACGGTGCTGTGGGATAATACAAGTTCTAAATTGAATTGAAGATAACACAATACAAATATCATGTTAAGGGAAAAAAGTGGGCTTGGGGGGGGAGGAATAAGGAGAGAGAATGTGGGTAGAAGGGACATGGAGCTGGGAGTTATCTTGGTGAGGTAACTAGAGTGTCATATCAGTTTAATTGTATATCATAGTGTGAAAGCTAGTTCAAATAGCCATGTTTTGAGGTCATGTTTGAATTTCTTATGGCAGGGTTCCATTCGCAGATCAGTGGGCATCTTGTTCCATAAATTTATTCCAGCTATGGAGAATGCGCGGTCTCTTGTTGTCACGTGTTTGAATTGTTTAGTTGGGGCAGTTGCAAATTTAGCTTGATGGATACTTCTTATTGGTCTCTTAGAGGTGCGGAAAACAAACTGCTGAGAACCATTGCATCTCTTGGTTATAGACCGACTTATGAATAAGTGAGAGTACTTTAAAGCTAATTCTAGATGCTACCGGAAGCCAATGTAAGTACATGAGCGCTGGTGTAATATGCTCATGATAGCGGGTATTGGTGATTAGTCGAGCTGCTGCATTCTGTAACATCTGTAAAGGTTGTATTGCGTTTTTAGGGAGACCTATTAGTAAAGCGTTACAGTAGTCAATTTTTGGTAGTATAGTAGCTTGCAATACTGTCCGAAAGTCTTGTGGATGTAGTAGGGGTTTAATTCTTTTTAGAGTGTGAAGTTTGAAGAAACCATTTTTTATTGTGGCTGATATGAATTTCTTTAATGAAAAATGGTTGTCGATTATTACGCCTAGACTGCGGACTTGCTGTAGTTGGGGGATTACTGAAGTAGAGAGCTGGGAGGTATTGGATGAGATGTTATTGTGTGGCGTTATGAGGATGAGTTCAGTTTTGGATGTGTTTATTGCTAGGAAGTTTTCAGTTAGAAGCTCTCTTATTTCTGCCAGGGCTGATTCCCAGGTTTTAAGGGCATTAGAAAGGGAATCATTGATAGGGATGAGAATCTGTACGTCATCAGCATATATGAAGTGACGGAGATTCATTTTTGCTAGGAGTCGACAGAGTGGAGATAAGTAAATGTTGAACAGAGTTGATGAAAGCGATGAGCCTTGTGGTACACCTTGTAGAAGATTTCTTGGTTTTGATATTTGTGATCCCAACTTGACACTGTATGTCCTGTCAATATTCACCAATACCCCCCATGCCACTGAGCCCTCCAAACCTGTGGTCCTCGCCTGCCCTGGGGGCACTCCCTGGGTGCATTTTCAGCCTGGGCCTCCTGTATCTGCCTCCTCGAGATGAGCTATGGTGGCTTCTCTTTGCTTTCCTGTATCTGGACGGGCCCTTCTCCAGCCTCCCCTGCTGGCCTATCGGTTCCTGTGCAGCCCAGATGCCTCTCCCCACTCTCTGTACAGCTTTTATTCCTGATTTTATTTTCCTTTCCGTTTGCTGTCTGAGTAAAGATTTTCTCTGACTTATCGCACAGCAGCCTTCCCCCTGCCAGGGTCTGCAGCCCATCAGGAAGCGGTGCGGCGCTGTCTGTGTGTGTGGGGCGGGTGATATTACAGCCCTGATCTTTCTTCTCTTCCTGATCCAGATGCGAGCACTGCTTCTGCTGGGACAAGCGCCACCACTGTTTCGTCTGTGTCCGCTTCCCCTGAAGGACCGGGTAAGTCAGCTTTGACCTCGGTAGGATGAAACGACAGGAGTCGAGTGGCGCCTTTATAGACCGAACCAATTTATTGAGGCGCGAGCTTCCGAGGGCAGAGGTCGCGTCGTCCTCTTGCATCCCACGCGGTGGACTCTGTCCCGGAAAAGCTCAGGCTTCCGATTAAACTGCTTAAAGTCTGAAAGGACCTACCTGACTCCTGTCATATTTTTTTCCTTCACCAGACTAACACATTCGTCCTTGTAAGGATGAATCTCTTTGTAAGGGGGTCGGAGAGATTCTCTGCTCGGGGAGCCCCTGCCTCCAGGTTATCGCCGCTTTCCATCCCAACGCCCGGAGTCGGGAAGCCTTGGGGTAATTCCCCCCTCCCCCTACCCCACGTTGCTCCCGGTCACTTTTGTGTTACGGGTGTGGTGCAGGTTGGGAGGTTGGGTGACTGCTGGCGCTGCTCTCATCATTCTTGTGCTGCTCTCTTCCAGGGGCCGGGGACGACGGCAGTAGAAAACGATATGGCCTGTGGGTTGCACTTGGTGTCCTTGCTGCTGCTGTTGCTGCTGCTGCTGCTGCTTTTGTGGTTTTCCTGGTCTTTCGCTTCTGTAAGAAGAAGCTCTGGAGCATCTGCAGGGATTGTTGCCCTTTTCCTGGGCAGGCAACGTCTCCCTCCCTGCATGGCAGCGCGACTGAAGGCGAAGAGATCTCCCTGCAGGTGATGGACGAGGCATCTGAGGAAGGAGCTGAGGAGACGGCGCCTGCTGCAGGGAAGAAGCAATGTGCGACGTGAGCCTTCGTGGGTAAGGAAAGATCCCTGACGTCATGGATGGGGATGGGCGTGGCAGAGCTTTGTTGGAGCTCATGTGTACAGGACAATCCCCTGTTCCTGCTTCATGTCGTACTAAACTTTCAATCGATAAACGGCGCAGGGGGCAGTGGGACTGTCACGGGCTGCTCTGCCTTTCAGGGCTTGTTGTCTGTTTCGTTCTCTCTTGCTTTTGCGCCGTCCGCAATACACGTAAGCTTCAAGGGGTAACTAAGAGGGTTAGAGAGCAGGGCGCAAGGGGCAGTGGGGAGAGAGGGTTTAATCGGTGCCATCCATTATTTGGTCCCTCCACGGTGCCATTTGATGGGGAAGAGAAAAATTAGACTCTGTTAAAAAAAAAACAAAAAAAACTGCAAGAGAGAATGGGGAGAGGAGAGGAAATGGAGTAAAGAGGTCAAGGAAGAAAGATTAAGGGCGGAGAGCAGGACAGGAAGCAGTGGGGGAGACTTGGACAGAATGAGGAGAAGTGAGAGGCAAGGGATGACAGGATTGGCTGCGAGGAATGTGATTTTGGCGAGGGATGAAGCAAGGATGCTTAGTGCTGCTGCTGCTGCTAACACCTGTCAGACAGGAAGGCTAATTCAATCCCTTTTCCAGTCTGTTACCAGGTGTCCAACAGAGGCCCAGATGTTTCTCTGCGTAATTAGATGGATTTCGCATCTGTACCGAGGACACAAGAGAACCAAGGCCACGGATCCCCTGCGTGGCCAAGATTGTAACTTTTATTTCTAAATTCCACTCGTAAACCAACCCCTCTGGACTCTGGGCCTATACAAAACATGCAACATCATGCACGGTGATGAATTAAACGTACTACAGGACACAAATGAAATGCAACTTTAAGTTGTAGAATAAAATACATAAAATCAACATTGACTAAAATAAAAAAACAACCTATAATACTTCCTTGATATAAATAAAATATCTATGCACCGAGTTCAGATCTACAGGCATGATCTCAGCTTGCCTCCGTCATAGGCAGTTCTACGTACCCAAGTCTTACATGATTAACAGAAGCTAAGAGTCCCTATATGCTAATATGTCTTATAAGAAAAAGGGGTTTTTCTGGGATCTTTGGCAAGATTTTTATCCGACCCTTCCTCCAGCTGTTAGACGACTATTTCCACTTGAAAAGCCGAGATCCAGTACTGTCTCAGCTTCCAAATAAAATGCTTTACCTGAGTGCCCTTAATTCTGGGATGCAATATCGGTATGACCTTTATATTCTCACGGAAATGGTTCCTCTCTGAGCATGGTGATATGCAGTCATGGATAGGTTTCTCTCATTTGTTTGTTTTTCTGATTGGTAAAGTTAAACCAGCAATACAGGGGGTGGGTGGGGTGGTCATTTGGGAGGAAATAGCTTAAAAATTGTTAGCATGTACCTATATGCGATTGTTTGTGGACCTTGTGTTCCTTTATTGATGTATTTTTTGTTTTCTCTTTGGAACCTGAAAAAGGGCATACATGTTGTTGTATTTGGAAATGTTAACCAATAAAATATTTTGGAAAAAAAAAAACAGAAGCTAAGATTAATCTTCACTAGATCGCACCTCTCTGGCCAGGGCCAGGCCGAAACGATGGGCCTATAAGCACGATAAAGCTTTTGTCCTAATATCCATCAGTCAAACCTTATTAACGGAGGGGGATCTTCAACACAATCTCTTGAGAGGTTTGCAAATTCCCGCAAATACCATCTGCACCATCACTCGAACATTGCGGACAAACGTTAGGCAGAGCTTTAAAAACGAAGATTAATGGATTAAACTGCACTCTGTAACTAAAGTGGATGATCCAAAGGCTTAAACAGAATTAAACAAGTGAAAGGTTAGATAGGAAAATGATGAGGTTTGGGATAGGATCAGTGGCAATGGAGGATTCTGGGCTATGTAGTTTTTTTTGTGATTTTAAGCTCATTCCCCAAATCAGGAATGTACATCTCTGGACAGCTGCGTCACAACTCTGTGACTCTTGTTCAGGCCTTCTTTTTTTCTGTGTCCCCTGCGGGATGCAGGGCACAGCTGAATTTGTTACATAGTGTCCCCTGCGGGATGCAGGGCACAGCTGAATTTGTTACATAGTGTGTCCTGCGGGATGCAGGGCACAGCTGAATTTGTTACATAGTGTGTCCTGCGGGATGCAGGGCACAGCTGAATTTGTTACATAGTGTGTCCTGCGGGATGCAGGGCACAGCTGAATTTGTTACATAGTGTCCCCTGCGGGATGCAGGGCACAGCTGAATTTGTTACATAGTGTGTCCTGCGGGATGCAGGGCACAGCTGAATTTGTTACATAGTGTGTCCCTGCGGGATGCAGGGCACAGCTGAATTTGTTACATAGTGTGTCCTGCGGGATGCAGGGCACAGCTGAATTTGTTACATAGTGTGTCCTGCGGGATGCAGGGCACAGCTGTTTGTCTCTACATTTCATTGGGAGAGTGGGCTGGTGCCCCTCTCCCGGGCAACTTTCGTACGGTCTGAAATAGGCCCCAAATCAGGGTCCTAAAAATGTGCCTCCTACAAATCCACTTCCCCCACTGCCATTTACATTTTCCAAGGGAAAGTCTAAAGAGTTTGCAGCCACAATCTCCAGTCTTTTCTGATCTGTGCATGAGGTGAGTGAATGGAAAGTGTAATCTCTCGCTTTAGAGAGAGAGTTTGAAATGTATTTTTTTTTAAAGATAATTATGAATGTATATTAAAGATGTGTAAAACCTTGCTGTTGGGTGCTGTTGCTCACAAGTTTCGAAATCTTACCATCTGAGGCACCACTGCCCGATTCAACAAGATCCTTAAAAAAGTCTTAGGGAGGGCTTTGTCCTGCATGGCTCATTGGCGCTATCTCCTGGTCAGACTGTAGATTGCAGTACTGTGTTTCCATTCCTTATGTAGCAGCGGTCTATAAAAGAATACAAAGTTTACACCCCCCCATAGCTCCTATAGCACCTCCCATAGCTCCTGCATGCTATAGAAATACTGTTACCCAACAATTAAACCTCATGCCCTACGATGCACACCGTCAGCGCTCTATAAATATACAATAGTTATACCTCACAAAGTGCTGAGCAAACTGTCAGCCATAAAAAAAAAGGGTTAAGGATCAGAAACCTAGAACATAAAGGCTGATAAAAACAATAATATCCATCCAAGCCTGCCCATTCACATCTCAGGGGAATGGATGGTATTCACCCCAGACTTCTGAAAGAACAGAAAGCTGCAAACCTGTTGTCCTTAATCTGTAACCTCGCCTTTAAAACAGCCACAATACCTGAGGAGTGGAGCGTGGCCAACATAACACAGATTTATAAAACAAATAATAAAAAGGGTGAGCCTGCTATCCGTGCAGGGCAAAATGGTAGAAGCTGTTCTTAAAAACAAAATTACTGGTTATACAGGTAGAGATGGTTTAATGGAAAAGAGTCAAGATGGTTTTAGTAAAGATTTTACCAATCTGGTAGATGTTTTGAAGGGGTTAATAAACATGCAGATTGCTGACGTCAGGTGATAAAGTCCCTCCTGAGAGACTTATCAGTAAGGTAAAAAGTGATGGGATAAGAAGCAATGTCCCATTGTAGATTGCAAACTGGTGAAAAGACAGGAACCAGAGAGCAGGATTAAATGGTCAGTTTTGTCAGTGGAAAGGGGTAAACAGTGGTGTGCCTCAGGGATCTGCACCGGGAGCGGTGCTTTTAACATATTCATAAATGATCTGGAAAGATGGAGGAGGAAGGAGGTGATCAAATGTGCGGAGGACGCAAAATTATTCAAGCTTGTTCAAACAGTAGTGGATTGTGAGGAACTGCAGAAGGACATTGTGATAGGAGACTGGGGATCTGAACTGCAGATGACATTTTATTATGGAAAAGTGCAAAGTGATTCCCATGAGGAAAAATAATTCCAACCAGGGCCAGAGCTTCCGTTAGGAAAATCAGGCGCTTGCCTAAAGTGCCAAAATCCTACTAGCAGAAGGCCTGGAGGGATCCTGATCCAGAGCCGGTACTGCCAAAGGCGGAAGCCAGCGTTGGAGCCACTGCTGCCCCTACCGTCAACGTTTCCAGTAGTACAGAAAAAAAAATCATAGTTAAACTTTATAACTTGCCAGTCTGGTTTTTAGCGCACCCCCAATGAAGAGGCATGAGGACAACTTGCATATAGCGAGGGATCCAGCATCTGCACATTTATCTCAGGCACATTCTTCTGCACCAGCTGAAAGCCCGACTGCTGCCTCCAAGTAGTGCTTGAGAATCACTGATTTTACAGTAGAGAAATCCAATAATTGTACAGCGGAAGATTCTGCACGTGAGGCTATCGCCTTCTGAAAATAAAGGAATAAATAGACGCTGCACAGTTCTATGGCGTTGTATAAAACCCCCGAAATGCTATAACGCTCCTCCTCCGGGATGCAATCTGATATGCATGAAAAAAAAAATCGCGCGCTGACCATTTAAACGTGTTTCGGGAGGGAGGCGTGGTCTGGAACCGTGGGCGGATTGCAAGGGCAGGTCATTAGCATGAAACGCGGGAGATCTAGCTGGGTGGGCAGAAGTTAGGTTTCTTGCGCTTTGTATCCGGGTGTTGGGAGTGGAATTATTTCTAGCCTCTCCCACTCCGCTCCCTTGTTTTTCGCGGTATTTCTTAGGTCGGGCGAGTTAAAAGTGATTTCGGTTCTAGTGTGCACTCATTTTCTGGGGTTTCCTGCATCGCTCCTTCTGCCGCACGTGGATTTGGGGGTTTCTGGGCGCACTCTAAGATGAGGGGCTGCAGAGAGAAGGTAAGATCCGGGGGTGCAGTCTCAGATCTAGGCGCGGGATGCTTGGGCTCTGCCACATGGAGGTCGTTGCAGGGAGAAGCCGGAGGGCTCGGCTGAGTGAGTTTGGGGAGCATCATCTTAAGTTTGCTGGTTCTGGGTTCAGAGCTCGGGGTGCATTTTTTTTTTGCTTCCCAGAGAAATGGCTGTGTTAGAGCTCTTTTTCTCAGTCCATATCAGGTAGGGGGTCCTACGTAGGATATGAGATCCTGCGCTTGGAAGGGCTGTCTGTAATCATGAGGGAGGACAACACTTTTTTTTGTGTGTGGGGGGAATGGAGGGGGCGCGAATTTCTCTTCTTCCTATCTATGATTACACATTTGTGACTCTGTAACAGACTTTTCTAGCCCTACACTTCTGTTACCTCTCTGACCTTCACAGAGGGCCGGTCCTTCCAGCCTCCCCTGTTGTAAACATCCGCTAAAGTAACTCCCGCAAGAAAGAAGTCCTTCCGCTGCTTTGCCCCTGCTTTCTGGAGCAAGGGGCCGTTTCCCACCCGCCTAAAGAAAGTTAAGGCAGGGCTATTTGACCAGACCTTTCCTGATTCGTCCTCCAATTGACCACGTCCCACCACCCATGAGTATTTAGCAGGGAGGACAAATAGAGCCGTTACTCTCTGCTTATTCTAGTGCGATATTCTGTCACTTCAAAGATATGTTGTTCCTTAATCAGTGAGCACTTACCTTGGAGAGCTCTAGAGTTATTATGTTTCTGGTTATGCTAATGGCTTTTTTTTTCTTTTACTGTATGCTAAATTAATTTAGTTCTAGCACTATTTCAGCATTTGTCCATTTACTGTGCAAAGTTCTAGAACTTGCTCCATTCTAGATTCCAGATTGCAATCTGCTTTGAAACCAATCTGGAGAAAAGCAGAAGCTCAAATATTTGGAACTAAATACATAGAGAATAAAGGATTAGGATAAACTGACTTCTTCCCTCCCCTCCCAGCCCTGGGAAAATGATGACTACGAGGGATTTCAGGCGCCAATCTCGCAGTTGATGCTTTCCATATTGACACAGGGGTCCCTCAAGGCTCTGCGCCAGTGGCGTAGCCAGAATTGATTTTTTGGGTGGGCACAAGGTTAACATAGGTGGGCACAAGGCATGCAGGTCTACTAGTTGTTTTCTTACTGATAAATAATGCCATATACTGCACCCTAGAATGGCTTTCTAAGTAGTTTGCAACAGCCATTATGTGTCATGTATGAAACTTTAAAATAATTTACTTCAATTATTTCAAGTATAGAAAACAATCAAATTCAATCATATAATAAAACAAAAATTAATGTATTCTTTCATGAACCATCTTTGCGAAACCCAGAAATCTTCATAAATACAATAAAATATAATTAATCATCAGAACAGGTGCAGCGCAAAGCTGCGGCAATTCACATTACAAGTAACATGAAAAAAAAAATTCAAATTCTGGTGTAATCTCAGCAAAAAATAACCCTCCACTGCTATTTTGTGAAGTAACAAACTCTTGCAAAGAAAGAGGCATCTGGAACCTTGCCAAACAATCACAGCACTGACTCTCAGGATTCAAACAGCAACCTTATGAAAAAGCAGCAATGCAAATACTACACCAGGCCCTAGAACATTAATACATCACCTACGGGAATAACAGAACAGGCTGGACTACTACTACAGAGAAACTATATGCTAGAAATACTCATTTCTGTCACAAACAGGCAAAACTGAGACCGACCCTTACCTAATATAGAAATAAGAGACTATAAATTAGAAACAGAAACATATAGATAAAGCCAAAATAGAAAGCCTGAGAAACTAAAATGTCTGAACAGTGGAATACTTAAGAAAGAGCAAAATACAAAAATATAAGAATGCACATTCCCAAAGATGACATATTTAAATTGCTAACATCTCTCTCTCTCTCTCTATATATATATATACATATATTTTTTTTTACCTTTGTTGTCTGATCTTTGTATTTTTCTAATCAGTTGGTCCTGGTCTCTCTTTCCCATTTTTTCCCTTGTCGCTCATTTCCTAATTCCTCTTCAGTGTCTTTTCTACTACTGTCTTCTTCCCTTCCACACACACACACACATATATACATAAATGCTTTCTCTCACAGACTCCCTCACACACTCAGGCTCTAACTCTCATATGCTCTCCCCCCCCCCCCCCCCCCACAGCTCACATTCTCTGCAGACACACATACAAGCTCTCACTTTCTCACCCCTCCCCAGGCTTATATTCTTATGCACACACAGACGCACATCCAGGCACCCATTCTCATCCACACACACAAACCCATTCTCCCATTCTCACCCACACATTTAAGGTCCCATTCTCACCCACACATACACACTTTCAAGCACCCATTCTTACCCACATATTCAAGCTTCCATTCTCACCCACACACACAAACCCAGGCTCCCATTCTCACCCATATATATATACACATTCAAGCTTCCATCCTCACCCACATATTCAAGCTTCCATTCTCACCCACACACACACACAAACCCAGGCTCCCATTCTCACCCATATATACACACATTCAAGCTTCCATCCTCACCCATATATACACACATTCAAGCTTCCAACCTCACCCACATATTCAAGCTTCCATCCTCACCCACATATTCAAGCTTCCATTATCGCCCACACACATTCAAGACTCCATTCTCACTCCCATACACACCCAGGGTCCAATTTTCACCCACACACACACAAGGCTCCCATTCTCATCCTCACATACACATTCAAGCCTGTGCACAGTTTCCGCTTCCTCCCCCCAGAGCAGGAAGATCAGCTGGCCTCCTGCTATCTTCGGGCCGTATGGCCGACCGATCTTCCTGTTTGGGGGGGGGGGGAGGAGAGCAGAAGCGCCGCGCACAGCTTCCGCTTCCTCCCCCCAGAGCAGGAAGATCAGCTGCCTCTCCTGCAGCCACTGGCCTCCTGCTATCTTCGGGCCGTATGGCCGACCGATCTTCCTGTTGGGGGGGGGGGAAGAAGAGCGGAAGCGCCGCGCACAGCTTCCGCTTCCTCCCCCCAGAGCAGGAAGATCAGCTGGCCTCTCCTGCAGCCACTGGCCTCCTGCTATCTTCGAGCCATACGGCCGACCGATCTTCCTGCTGGGGGGGGGGGAAGCGGAAGCTGTGCGCGGCGCTTCCGCTCTTCTTCACCCCCCCCCCCCCCAACAGGAAGATCGGTCGGCCATACGGCCCGAAGATAGCAGGAGGCCAGTGGCTGCAGGAGAGGCCAGCTGATCTTCCTGCTCTGGGGGGAGGAAGCGGAAGCTGTGCGCGGCACTTCCGCTCTCCTCCCCCCCCCCCCCCCAAACAGGAAGATCGGTCGGCCATATGGTTGTAGGACCGCTTCCCCACGTGTGCCGTGATGGCGCGCGAGGCGTGGGTTCTCCTCTTCACTGTCGCGGGGATGGGATCCCGCGACAGCCTTGCAGTTCCGGTGTCAGTTGGGTGGGCCTGGGTCTAAATTGGGTGGGCAGCTGCCCACCCAGGCCCACCCGTGGCTACGCCACTGCTCTGCGCTCTCAGTAACACTATTCAATATTTACATGCTCCCACTGTGTAAATTAGTGGCGAATCTGCCCATTAAGTACAATGTGTTTATAAAGACTGTGAAACTGGGTAAATCCAATGTTGCTGTTTGCAGAATGAGAGTAGAATGTTGTTGTTTGAAAAGTGACACAATTGTTTCTTATCTGGCAACAATGTATACATGGGAGTAGACCAGACAAGCTGCACAATTTAAAAAAAATTGGTTCTTAAGGATAAGGAGCTGGCTTCAAAGACAGCGCCACCAAATGGTCTGCATGAAACTGATTTTTGAGGCTTTAAGGTCTTGCCAATATTTGGCCATGGCTATACTGTGTGTTGAATGTTTCCAAAGTAGTTTGCCCTTTAAGTAACATTGTATCTCTTTGCTATTGTTCAAGTTCATAGTCTCTGGTAACACATTGTATCTGATGAATTGAGAGCTGGTTCTCTTATTTAATTGTTCTTTAGTGACTAGGAAAGTGTTCTTGTCTCCTTTCAAGTTATTCTTTTTTTTTTTGTTTGTAATCTATTTTTATTGGCAGAATCCATAAAAACACGATAATACAAAAACATAGCTATCATATACAATACATGAGAGCAAGAGTATGAACGTATATCATAGGAATGGTAATGATGAGCTAATACAAATGATATACTACCAAACTTTTATAGCCCCAACCAAAGTGACCCGCTTCCCCTCCCTCCCCCCCCCCCCCCCCCAACTACCTGGTATTTGTAATTATCCGTAAACAGTAATAAACGGATGTGACTGAGAAAGATAAACAGGCTAGCATATGAGAGCAGTAATCCTATACTGAGTAATATAGGAGCATACATGAACAAGCAAGGGAAAACAGGCATATATAGAAATAATTAGATACCTAGGAGTGTATGCCTAACAAAAAGAGACATAACTACTGCCGCGCCTATACGTAAAGCAAACAAATACTGGTACATACTATGCCAAGGAAAATGACGGCACCCAGGGCTCAAGAGCTACAGGCACCAATGCTGGTCCCAACGAATGGGTCAAGTACCACACAGAACATGCAGGAGACTACTAGATCAGCAGTAAAGAAAGTGGATTACACACTGGATGTTTGAGCTTGCTTATCAAGCCAGAGCCGATATGGTTCCCAAGACCGATAAAATGCAGGCAGGCGATTATGATGAGTAGCGGTAAGTCTGCCCAATTGGTAATATGAGTATAGGCGTTGGAGTATTCCGGCCACCAAAGGAGCCTGAGCCTGTTTCCAATGTAGAGCTATTTCAGCCCTAGTCGCAATAAATACCTGCAACATGAATTTGTATGTGTCTTTATTGCAATCCGGCATTGGAAGACCCAATAAAGCATGCCATGGTTTAGGCACCACAGGTTTGCGTAAGAGTAGAGTTAACCATGTGAATACCCCCTGCCATACCAAGTCGACCTTTGGACAGGTCCACCAAACATGATAGTAAGTGCCAACTGCTCCACATCCCCTCCAGCACTGATCCGATATGGATGGAACAAATCTATGTAACCGATCAGGGGAGTAATGCCATCTATATAGCATTTTATAGCAGTTTTCCTGCAGACCCGCAGAAAAAGAGCATTTATGAGCCATGGTATATATTATGTCCCAATCCTGATCCTCAAGGTCCCTGTGAAAATCTAATTCCCAATTAGTGCGAAATTTTGGGAATCCACATCTCTTCCCATTAATAAGGGCATAAATTTTTGAAATGATGCCCCTAATAGACGAGGCATGGTTGCAAAAAGATTCAAACAGAGTGCCCGTGCCCCGTAGAGTACCCTGCTGCATCCCTCTATGAATAAAATAATGGAGCTTAGCATAAAGAAGAAAATCAGGTTTAGTAATGGGGTGCTGTGCACCCAGCTGTTCCCTAGTGAGCAGAACCCCCTGCTGGATAACATGAGCCATTTTGTAGATACCAGCCCCCCTCCATCGTGTAGCCAAGCCAGCAGACACAGCACCTGGCCCCAGGGTATTAGTAAACAAGTGAGACATTAATGAGAAGGGCTCCGTCCCCACCAATGTTGGCCTCCATTGCCTCCAGATCCTCATTGTGGTAACTAAAGCATAGGGCATCAGTGCTACGGCGGACCAAGTCAAACAGGGTTGCCAAGGCATCGCGGAAACTGGCATGGTACCCACCAAGGCTTGTTCAAGCTTCACCCACTGAGGGAGGTCATGTGTACAATGAAGTGACACCAAAGCACGCAACTGTGCCGCACAATAGTACCAAGATAGATTTGGCAATTGCATCCCCCCTCTTGACCTAGGTTGGTATAGCATAGTTCTAGATACCCTTGGGGGCCGCTTTCGCCAGATGAATTTACACAGAATTTGTTGCCATTTATTGAGTTGGGTAGAAGTAATGTGTATGGGGATAGTAGTGAAAAAATAAAGGAATCGAGGTAAGATGTTCATTTTTAGGATGGCCAGCCGACCGAGCCAGGAATGAGTGTGCCTCTCCCACCGTACCAAATCACTCGTGATGGAGGTAGTAAGGGGACCATAGTTTAGGTCATATAAGTATTTTGTGTGAGACCCTAGGCGAACCCCCAGATATTTGAGGGATGTAGTAGCCCACTTGAAGGGAAATAAGCGACTTAACACGCCAACCTCCGCAGACGGTAAGGTCAAGTTCAAAATTTCAGACTTCTCATAGTTGACTTTCATGCCGGAAACTGCCATAAACTTGCCCAATTCTTCCATAACCCCCTGAAGTGAGGAGTCAGGTTCTGTGAGGGTAAGCAGGACATCGTCAGCAAATAAAGAAATTTTAAACTGCATATCACCTCTGGAAATACCTGCTATATTTGTGGCCTCCCTTATACGCTGGGCAAAAGGCTCCAAGAACAGAGCAAATAATAGAGGTGACAGCGGGCAACCCTGTCTTGTCCCCCTCTGTATGGTAAAGGGCATCCCATATCCCCCATTCGCCTTCACGCGAGCGAATGGGTTCTCGTATAGCTTCCTCAACCACTTCAGGTAAGCCGCCCCAAAACCCATAGCACCCAGCACTCTGAATAAGAACTCCCAGTGTACCAGATCAAAGGCTTTCTCCGCATCCAGGGCGAGCAGAACCGCTGGGGTATTATCCCTGTGTACTAGGTCTATAATATCAATAATTCTCCGCACGTTGTCCGCTGCCATTCTGCCCGGAACGAATCCCACCTGGTCACTATGAATGATCCCTGGTAATATCCCATTAAGTCTGGCAGCGAGAATCCTAGCCAGGATTTTCAAGTCAATATTGATTAAGGATATTGGGCGATAGGAGCTACACCTAGTAGGATCGCGGCCCGGTTTGGCCAGTACTGTAATGCCTGCGGTGTTAGCATCTGGAGTTAAGGAGGCCCCCTCTCCCAGGGAATTAAAAGCAGCAGTCAAGGGTCCCGCCAGTTGGGCCGCATATTTGCGATAATAAGTCCCTGTATAGCCGTCTAGGCCAGGAGCCTTACCCGGTTTGAGTTTTTTGATAGCAGAAAGGACCTCTTCTGTCTCAATAGGTTTATCTAAGAAATCCTTCTGGGTAGATAGAAGCCCCGGCAACCTAACCGATTGTATGTACGCATCTATGGCGTCCTCCGTGATGGACTCATCCCTGGTATACAGCTTGGAATAAAAGGCAGTAAAGGAGGCACGAATACCATCAGATGCGGTAACCAGGTCCCCATTCTCAGCAAGAATTTGGGCAACCACCGTTTTGGCCTGAGCGACCCGTAGCTGCCTAGCCAAATATCTGCCCGCCTTGTTTCCTCCCTCAAAGAACTGCTGCCTCGCAAGCATAAGTTGGTGACTAATAGCCGAATCCTCTAGGGCCCGAATCTTGTCTTTAACCTGCAGTATCTTCCGATACGTCATTTTGGATTTAGTGTGGCTATGTGATTGGGTCAAGAGAGCCAAGTCCTTTAACCATGTAACCCGCTGCTCCTCCCTCTCTCTGTTGCAGTGGGCCGCCCTCGCTATAAGCGTGCCCCGTATCACCACCTTAGAGCACTCCCAGACCGTTAGCGGGGACACGTCACCCGTCTGATTCTCCTGAAAGTATGTCTGTAGCTGCTTCTCCACTTGGCTAGCAAATTGGGGATCCCTCAGGAGGCTATCATTAAGACGCCAGTGGCGAAATCCCCTGTCCTGATCACCAAGGGAGCATGTCATCCAGATCAATGCATGATCGGACCATGTGATGCTGTCAATATCAACTTTCTGAACCAAATGTTGGAAAGCAGAGGACATGAAAAAACAATCAATCCGGGTATAAGTGTCATGCGGGCGGGAGTAAAAAGTATAGGAGTGGGAGTGCGGGTGCCTCACCCTCCAAATATGCACCAGTCCCCAATCCGCCAAAAAGGTATGCCACTGACGCCTAACTGGAGCTGCATAGGACTTCCCTGAGCTAGAATCTACCGCAGGGTCCTGCATGAAATTGAAGTCCCCTCCCAGAATCAGATCACCCTCTGCACGGTTCCGCAGAAGATCATCCAGCGCATGTATATAGGAGGACTGCTGAGAGTTTGGGAAATAAACGTTGAGCAACGTGAGTGTCTGTTTGCCCAGCCTAAGTTTCACCAACACATATCTTCCTAATGGGTCACACACCTGGAACAGTACGTCATGCACTAAGGCCGAAGAAATAAGAATACCCACCCCAGTGTACTTTTGAGTCTGAGAACTGGCAGCCCAAAATGAGGAGGAATAATTGGGGAAAATCAAAAGCCTTTCATGGTGCTTACGGACGTGCGTTTCCTGAAGGAAAACGATTGCAGCCTGCTGCCTCTGTAGTTCTCTCTTGAGGGTCTGTCTCTTCCTAGGGGTATTTAACCCTTTAACGTTTAAGGAAATAAGTTTAGCCGCCATTATATATCATGAAGCGCCCTGTAGGTCCACACAATACCCCCGAGGACCCTTGCAATATCCCCCACCACTCACCCAGCCAACCTTGTCCCCCAATGCCCACCCATGCTAGTATCCTCCTTCCTACCATGCAAATACTGCCCATATACACAAGAAAATGTACATCCGAGAAAAATACACCCCAAATAACCAGGTCTTGCCCCCTTCATTCCAACAGTATCCCTAGTGCCCTGTTCGGGATACACCACTCCTAGGAGACCGTTACAGCCTCTGCAGAGCAGTCCCACTTTCCCGAGAAGCTCTCCCTCCCCCCCCCCCCCCGATCCTTTAACGATAAGTTAACCTGAAAATGTGTAAAGAAACTCAGAACCCACTCGGCAAACTCTGCTGAGGTAACAAATTCCGGCCCACATACCCTCCTTAGAAGGCTTGTTACCCGCGATGCAGCAGGCGCTTCAACCGAACATATGTCAAACTCTATAAACCTTGAATAACCACACTGTGTGCAATAAAAGTTTTAAATTGCCGCGGAAAAGTCCACTGAACTTGGCCAGCGTCTCACCCCAAGTCCTGCGCCGGGGAGCGGCGAGTCTCCGACTGCCTCTGTAGACGTTTGCCTCCCTTTCCCGCTCTTTGCCATCTAGGTGCAGTGTCAAGGGGTTGCTCAGCAGGCGCCATTTTAGGATGCTGAAAGGAGATCGGGATATTTGCCTTACCGAAGGCCTCCGCAGCTTCCTCCAAATTCGTAATACGATAATTGATCCCCTGGGCTTGAAAAGAGAGACCGAAAGGGTAAGTCCACTTATATCGGATGTCCTTCCCGCGTAGCGTCGCTGTTACTTCCTTGAGATCGAACCTTTTCTTCAAAGTAAGAGCTGATAAGTCTTGAAAGATAGCAATTTTTAAATTTTTCCAAGTAATCTCGGTCATCCGGCGGGCCACCGCGTACACCCGTTCCTTTAAGGGGTAACTCGTAAAACAAAGCACAATGTCCCGCGGTCTTTGGTCGCGCCGGGGACCGAGTGCTCTATGCGCCCGCTCGAAACTAATCTCTGGCGCAGGAGGGACAGATGTAGATTCCTGTTCTGTGCTCTGTGATAGCAAATGGGTGCAAATCTGTGTGGCGACCTCCGAGGCATCAGCAAATTCGGGGGTGTCCGGTACCCCTCGTATGCGTAAGTTGTTTCGTCGACACCTATTCTCTAGGTCCTCAACTTTAGCTTGCAACGATTGAAGATCTGTGTTAGCCGAAGCTTGTCGTGTAGTTATGGTGTTAATCGCATCCCCATGCCGATCAATACGGCCTTCGTTCTCATCCACTCGGGTTCCCAGTGCCACGAGGTCTCCTCGGAGGTCAGCCATTGTTGCCATGAGCTCTGACTTATGTTGCTTTAAATCAGCACGGAGCTCGATAAACCATTGCCGAGCTTCGTCTCTGGTAAGCAGTGTCGAGAGAAGCTGGCTGTTAGAGGGCTCCAAAGCCCCTGCCTGTGTGTCGCTAGCCGAGGCCTCCTCCGAAGGGGAAGGCGATGGATCGTCGCCATCTTGTCCCGGCTCAGTGGGAACTTTCCCATATGAAAACTGTTTGAGATCTGCAGTTTTCCGCTTCGTGGCCATTGCACAACCCGCTGTACGAAGTCCTAGTGTCTTTGGTGTGGATCTGTGCTTGAGGAGTGAATTTAAAAAGACGAAGCAGTGGGTTATAAGGATCGGGGGGTTCGGAGCTCACTCGTTATGCGACCGCTTGCATCGGCTGCCAACAGCGCCCCCCCTTTCAAGTTATTCTTGATCCTCTCTTTGCACAAGTCTGGTCTTACATGTGTACTTACATTAAATAATTTGGGTATGTACTGTTTGGAGTCTGTTTTGAATTCATTCAAAAAGTAACAAAGGGTTTTTCAAACAATTTTTTAAACATATTTACCCTTAGTGCTCTTCTTCCCTTAGTTGGGGGTTTGTTTTTGGTGTGCTTTTCAAGCTCATCTTGTATCTAGCCCATCTATCTAGTTTGTTTTATATATGTGAGTGGGTATATGTATATAACAAACCAAATAAGGAACAATATCACATCTAAAAATACGTTTGTTTGTTTGGTTTTAACCTATGCATAAACATTACTTGTATTAAAAACAAACATTTATATTTGATTCAGTGTGAAAAAAAATCTTTTAAACTTCAGTAAAATTCAATAGTGCACCCAAAATTCACAAAAAGTGTCCATTTAGTAAAGACAACACCATGAATCCTTCTTACTTGTCGATATAGTACGTAGAACACTTCAAAGCAGTTCCTCAAATGTTTTTACTTGCACATTCATGCTTTCGTATCGATGTTATCCAGAAACTTATAAAATTCAATAAAAATAATGAAACACAATAATACTTTCTTCTTAAATAGTGGAACCAAATGGGTTTTCAAGTCCAATTTCTTGAGACAGATCTAATAAAGTGACAAATCAAATGAAATAATAGCTTCTTCTTGAGTAGCAGAACCTAACTGTTCTCAGTCCAGACAAGAGCCCGACTGTTTCACCATCATCGGCTTCCTCAGGGGGACATTTTTTCTTCTTATGCCACAAACAGAAATCACACCCATTGTATCAAATGGAGGTATAGAGGCTTAGATATATCTAATACTTCAATAACATTTTCAATCTTAGTAAAACACTCATTACTGCTGACATGTATCTGGAACTCTCACAATATTTTTAGATATATGATGTTTGTTATATATTTTATAATTATTAGGAACATATTTTTTTTATCTACCATTTTTGCTATACTGTATAGTGATTTATATATATATATGTTTACATATATTTACATGTTCCAAAGAATCACCCTGTGCTCTCCCCCCACTCACTGTCTGTCCTTTATACACTAAACAATTCTTGTGAAAGCAGTGATGTTCCCTCCCTATGATTATTTATCAAATCTCAGACGCAGCTGCATGGCCTTCATTCTCTCTCAGGCTTTAACTGCTAGCTTTCTCATCATAGACTTAGTGGAATAAGTAAAAGAAGACTCTTGCCTGTTCGTAACCATTTCACAGTGCGAGGCAGTAAAGAGGAGTTCACTCAGAAGTTGGCCTGTGCCCTTCAAACCAGTCTGTGTCTGGGTGAAAACTCCCACTCCGTACGGCCTGTCCTCTATATACATCCTCGGCAAAAGTAGCAAAACGACGACTCCAACATATGGTTACATAGGTGGTATGTAGGTCCTGCATTTATCTATCAAATCTAATTTCTGGTGCATATTAGTATTGAGCTAAACATCTGGTATAGAGATTGGATAATTAAAATCACTTATTTCTGGTTTTCACCTCTTAGTCTGTGAGTTGTTGTTGTGGATCTTTGCATTCTGTCATTTGATTTATACCTTAGGTTTAATAACAGCTTTGGTCCTTCTTGTTGTTGTTGTGGTTCTGTGTATTCTGATGTCTCCAGTTAGATCAGCCAGGTTTTTAGTTGATTTTTGAAAAAACTCTTTCTGTCTGGTAAAATATGCAGGGACCCAGGCATACAATGCCAGAGCTTTGGATCTGCTATGGAGAACACTCCGTCTCTTATTTGCTTTCAGCTGTGTGCACCCTATTGTGGGGTTAGATGGCAGGGTTCATTGAGGGTTTGTAGGGTTGGTCACTCCTACTAAGCCGGTGCTATTGTCATGAATGACGTTGACTATTAACTTTTAATACTTTTTTCTTCTGCTCTGCATCCATTCGGGGGGGTGAAGACCATGCTGGTCCTATGTTCAGTGCATCATACATGTGAGAACCATGTGTCAGGTGTGTCCCGACAGGGAAAAAAAAAGAAAAGGTTGAGAACCACTGGCCCAGAGAGTGAAATTCAAGCTTCTTTGCTTGGTCCAGGAGCGAGAGGGCGGGGCTGCAGTATGGGATTGAGGGGTTTGGTTTATTATGCTTTAGATGAGAGTTGACTCTTATCTTATACAAGCCGTTAAGCCCGTAAGAACGGGCTACATTAAAACAGTTTTTTTCGGTTTGGTTTTCGGAATCGGCCCTCCTCCTCATTTCTTCTCCCCCTCCCCACTGCTGCTCTCTACCGTGCATGTGCGGCAGGTCGGTCGGGGCTCATTTATCGAGTTAGATTGGGGGGTTTGGCTTCACTTTATGTTCCCAGTTATCTATTATAGGCTTGCATCATTTTTCTTTTTCTTCATTGTTTTAATTATGTGATCTGCTTTTGTAGAAATTGTGTAAATCAAGGAGGACAACTGTAAACTGGCACTTTCGGTCTTCCTTATTAAATGTTAAGAGAAAGTTTTGGGGGGTTTTCTCTTACCAGTTTATCAATGTTTATTTTATGCTTAATTTTTTTTTTTTTGGGAAATAACATACAATGCCTCACCCCAGCTGCAGGTCTTCCTTTCGCGCACCGGCAAATAGATTTTTTTTTTTTTTATTTCCCCGCAGAGCGAAACGAATCTAGATCCCCCCCCCCCCCCGTTCATCTGTGAAGATGAAGGCTGCATGTAACCTTACAAAACTTTCCACGGCCGCCATGCGGTCGCGCGATCACCTGTGGCGCTCGCAGGGCGAAACTGCCCCCTTGGGGCGGACCGGCGCCGCAACTTAGAAGCGAATCCCGCCCCCCCTATCATCGTCCAATCAACTGCAGTAAAAAAAAAAAAAAAAGGGGGGCGGAGAAATCTGGCCCCGCCCTTTTGTTGCCATCTTCAATGACAGGAGCCCAGTTTCTCCCACTTTAAAAAGTGAAACCCGGGAAGATGCGGCTCGTACTCCTCCTCCTCTTCCTCCATCATTTCTGCCTCTCCTCCCGCGCCGCTACCCTCCCTGATCCTGGTGAGTGTGGTGGGGTGGGGGCGGGACCGGCACCGGGAGAGACTTTGGGCAGAGGGCGCTTTATTTAATGCGGGGGCCGCCGCCGCTAAGCTCTCGGGCGCAGGGGAAGCTGCGCGGGCGCGACAGACACAGGGCGTAAGGGAGCAGTGATACAGGACCCGCCAAGGCTTTCCACTAACTTTAGCAAAACAGACTCCCCATGCATATTCTTAATACCCTACCCCCCCGCCCCGCCCCCCATCTGACATGTCTGCAGGCTTTACCGATTCAACCTGTGCATTCAGGGCCGGGTTTTAAACATGTTAGGCGCCTGGTCCCCAACTAATGCTCTACCACCGCCCCCCCCCCCCTCTCAAAATAAATACCTGGGGGCTGAGGAGCGCCTCAGCAACAGACCCCGCCCCCTCCACAGCTCCGCCCACCCTTTAAGAGACTGCCTCAGCAAATCGGCTATCCCACTGTGCGCCGGCTCTCCCAGTGCGCCGGCGCAGGCGCACTGGGAGAGCCGGCGCACTGGGAGCCCCGGCTCAGCGACTTATTGCCCGGGGCAAGAAGTCGAGGAAGGGCCTGCTAGCGCTGCTTTTCTGGGTGGCCCCCTTCCTCCTCGGCTCTCTCTGTCTCGGGGGCGGGGGGAGGAGAGGAGCCTCTTGGCGGTGGCTTCCAGTTTTTTTTTGGGGGTCAGCTTTCGGGCACCTTGCAGTGCAGGATCGCCGGGCGCGCACTGCTGATTTTCACTTCTTTTTTTTTTATTTTTCTGAGACTTGGGAGTCCGCTCTTTCAGATTTCGTTCAGGGTCTGCCTGCCCCGTAGGGATTTTGGTTTGGAGCAGGGGCTGCACTTCCGATCTGAAGATACACGGACACAGGCCCTAGGAAAGCTGTAATCAGTGTAACGAATCCATACTAGAATCTCTTTGAAGTGATGGGTTATGTGTAACAGGATGTTAAATGGTTTGCCCCGCTGTACTGCCATTTGTGTGCAGTATTTAATTTTCCACTAGTGTTAGGATTGTGTAAGTTCAGTTCCACCCACACTATGTGTGTGTGTGTGTACTCATATATATACATATATCTGTGCTTTGATAACACTGCTTTCCCATAGTCAGCATTAGTGTAGCTGTCCAACATGTATTTTTATTCTTTCATGTGAAGTCTTTTTGGATTCAAGATGAACTTTTATTATTATTATAGGTACGAAGTGGAAAAGCCCAGTTTTTTGTTGTGTTTTTTTGGATGGGATGGGAGCTCATGTGTACAGGACAATCCCCTGTTCCTGCTTCACATCCTACTAAACTTTCAAACAATAAATGGCGCAGGTGGCAGTGGGACTGTCACGGGCTGCTCTGCCTTTGAGGGGTTGTTTTCCTGCCCAGTACATTTCCCCCTCCTCCTGGCTCCCAGCCAGCAGAAAAGTTTGCTGAGTGACGTGTGTTCTTGAGTGATCACAGTTGCAATGGTTGCCAGCTCAGTGGAGGGCCAAATTTTAAACCATTGGTTCATCATTCCGCCCCCCCCCCCCCCATCACTACAGATGAATGGGTTTTTTCCTCCTATTGGCAGATGAAGACAGAGAAGAAAAGCTTTTACGGTAGCAGTCGTACATTAGGTAGTGTGCTGGAGTTCCAGCTATGAGCCTGATCTGACATCGCGGGTCAGAGCTCTGGAGCGTTTCTCAAAAATCTGCTCAATAAATCACACACTTCTTGCTGATATTCTCTTCGTGCGTGTACCAGACAGTCTAGAAAATGGGGACAAAGCATTCAACGCTGCTAAAAGACGCATGATTGGAAGGTTGAGTACAAAGGCACTTTCACCCCAACCGCAATAAGAGACAGTCGGAGGCTTAAAACGGTGGGGTCTGAGGGCGCGGAGAAACCGCTGGCATACGTCTCGGAGGAAGTGCCAAGGCAAATATCTCAGCGTCATGTCTGCTCTAGATGATCGCTTAACCAAAACCCAGGCTGCCATGCAGGATACCGAGGGCAGTTTGGAGGTCCAGTCAGAGAGGGCTGGATCATGCGGAACAAGGCAAGCATTTTGCTACAAGAAGATTCTTTACTGGAATCGGAGAGGTGCACAGCTGACCTAAAAGCGAAAAATTTAGATTTAACTAATCAGATTAATGACCAAGAGAACCAGAACCGGTGAAACAACTTAAAAATTGTTGGGCGACTGGAATCGCCTTGAGAGGAACTTTAATTGAATTTTTTTTTTTAATTCAATTTTACATATCATCCTCGTTATTTGTTGGGTTTGAGTGAGTTCTCCACATCATCCCGAACAATTTTACAGCATAAACAAGATAAACAACCCTGTGCCTCGCCCAGATCCATTCTACCCGCTTCCCCCCACCCCTCCAGTGGCTAACAGTGTAATCTACATTATTCAGAAAAGCCTGGATTTTAAAAGGGCTACGTACGTGGCCGGATTTTGTGCGCGCATTTTACAATGAGGCCCGGCCGTGTGTGAAAACCCCGGTATACGCAGAAGTGCTGGCCCAGGGAAAAGGGGTGGCCCAGGGGCCTGGCCTGGGTGGGGGAGTGCCATTAGCCACTGTCCCGGGGAAGTGCGCACTGGCAGCGAGCTGGTGCACGCAGATTACTCCTCCTCCAGAGGAGGAGTAATCGCTGGTGCACGCAGGGAAAAGGGCCACCCCTTTTCCCTTGGCCAGCACTTCTGCGCATACCGGGGTTTTTCACGCATGGCCGGGCCTCATTGGGGAGACACGAAGCCATCGTAAGGTAGAACAGAAGCAATAAGGCAGATTAAGGAAAGCTTACAGTCGCAGGTCTGCTGGCTTCCAGTACAATGTAGGGGAGTGGGAGAAGCAGAAGAATTTGTGAGACATCTCTTTCTCTCTCTCTTTCTCTTTCTCTCTCTCTCTCTCTCTCTCTCTCCTTCTCAGGTACTTCATGCCCGGCACTACCTCCATTTGACAGGAGTCATGGTATCATCCAAATTCCTATCTCCGATGCACAGCCCCCGTTCTTTGTGGAGCATAAATCCACGAACCAGAAGGACTTTGTGCGGATAGCACGTGTTCATGGAGAGGGCGAACATGTGGAGTATTACCAAGATATTCAAATGACTTTAGAGTACCACAATAGGTACCTCATCATGAGGAAGCTGGGAGACGAAAGTGCTGGGACCTACAGAGTGATCAGTGTCTCCGGAGTCTGTGTGGCTGCGTGGAATTTGACGATGTCAGGTAAGATCTGCTGGCAGTTGTCTGCTTTATTTTTTTGTTTTTAATTTTTTAACGTCCCAACGATGCTTGCTGAATTTCTTTTACCGCACTGGTAATCCATTGCTCCTCTGGTCCCGGTCTGATTCAGGTGAAGCGTGTGCCAGTCCTCCCATCTCCTGGGGACCTGATTCAGGGAATGCTTTGCAGGGATGGGCTGGCAACCAATTAACATTTGGACCTCTTTCATTAGCCCGGGACCAGTGCCCAGCAAGACCCCTAATCCTATCCCCCTCCCGAACACAAGTGTGTGCACGCCCTGATACATGCACGTACACAATCTTCTTTTTTTTAATAAAGTAGTGTTTTGTTTTGGTTTTTTTTTTAATTTTCTGAAGACCGCAAAACATTTCATCATATGCAGTGCACATTTGCTTATAGAAATATTTTAAATCTTCCAAATTATAAGAGTTGGGGAAACCTAGTAGACCGGTACCTAGAGTGCAGGTTATCCTGATGTGAGGGAATAATGTTTCATGCTGAGCGCGGTACAGAGTCCATAGCCTTGCCCGCTGTGTTCCTGAGAGCGTGGGTGAGGCTGCATCTGAAACCCTCGCCTTCCAGAATTTGAGCTCTGATACAGATTTCCAGGGAAAAGCAGTAGTTAGTGGCACCTCTTGGATTAGTTGATTCGTCAGTTTCTCAATGTCCAGAGAAGGTCTCTGATCGTCCCCCCAGAGGAAATCCAGATTCTATTGTCTCACTCCATCTCTGCCTCAAAATGTCTTGTGCGAATTGACGGTTGTACCGAACATGAATATGCAAACCTGCTAGATCACAGTGTCTTCCAGCCCAAAGCGCCCAAGTTGCTAAATTAACCAAAGAAAAATCTGTCTCTCATATCCTGATAAACCCCTGGGGGGATGCACTTAATCTAATATCCCGACACTGATTTCTGTGCATTCCCCTATCCCAAACCTGACAGTTCCGCATGTATTTCATTATTCTCCTTTTTATTTCTTATTTTTACACTCTGTTACTTTTTACTACTCTGTAAACAGTTGTGATGGTTCCCAAACGATGATATATAAAAGTTATTAAATAAATAAATACAATACCCCCCTCCCAACCCCATGAAATATAGACCTGCACAGGCAGACGCACAGGGCCACCTCTATTCACCAATACCCCCCCATGCCACTGAGCCCTCCAAACCTGCCCTGGGGGCACTCCCTGGGTGCATTTTCAGCCTGGGCCTCCTGTATCTGCCTCCTCGAGATGAGCTACGGTGGCTTCTCTTTGCTTTCCTGTATCTGGACGGGCCCTTCTCCAGCCTCCCCTGCTGGCCTATCGGTTCCTGTGCAGCCCAGATGCCTCTCCCCACTCTCTGTACAGCTTTTATTCCTGATTTTATTTTCCTCTCCGTTTGCTGACTGAGTAAAGATTTTCTCTGACTATCGCACAGCAGCCTTCCCCCTGCCAGGGTCTGCAGCCCATCAGGAAGCGGTGCGGCGCTGTCTGTGTGTGTGTGGGGCGGGTGATATTACAGCCCTGATCTTTCTTCTCTTCCTGATCCAGATGCGAGCACTGCTCCTGCTGGGACAAGCGCCACCACTGTTTCGCCTGTGTCCGGTAAGTCAGCTTTGACCTCGGTAGGATGAAACGACAGGAGTCGAGTGGCGCCTTTATAGACCGAAACAATTTATTGAGGCGCGAGCTTCCGAGGGCAGAGGTCGTGTCATCCTCTTGCATCCCACGTGGTGGACTCTGTCCTGGAAAAGCTCAGGCTTCCGATTAAACTGGTTAAAGTCTGTAAGGACCTACCTGACTCCTGTCATATTTTTTTCCTTCACCAGACTAACACATTCGTCCTTGTAAGGATGAATCTCTTTGTAAGGGGGTCGGAGAGATTCTCTGCTCGGGGAGCCCCTGCCTCCAGGTTATCGCCCCTTTCCATCCCAACGCCCAGAGTCGGGAAGCCTCGGGGTAATTCCCCCCTTCCCCTACCTCACGTTGCTCCCGGTCACTTTTGTGTTACGGGTGTGGCGCAGGTTGGGTGACTGGCGCTGCTCTCATCATTCTTGTGCTGCTCTCTTCCAGGGGCCGGGGACGACGGCAGTACAAAACTAGTTGGCCTGTGGGTTGCACTTGGTGTCCTTGCTGCTGCTGCTGTTGTGCTTTTCCTGGTCTTTCACTTCTGTAAGAAGAAGCTCTGGAGCATCTGCAGGGATTGTTGCCGTTTTCCTGGGCAGGCAACGTCTCCCTCCCTGCATGGCAGCGCGACTGAAGGCGAAGAGATCTCCCTGCCGGTGATGAAAGAGGCATCGGAGGAAGGAGCTGAGGAGACGGCGCCTGCTGCAGAGTCAAATGGCGCCTGCTGCAGGGAAGAAGCAATGTGCGACGTGAGCCTTCGTGGGTAAGGAAAGATCCCTGACGTCATGGATGGGGATGGGCATGTCAGAGCTTTGTTGGAGCTCATATGTACAGGACAATCCCCTGTTCCTGCTTCATGTCGTACTAAACTTTCAATCAATAAACGGCGCAGATGGCAGTGAGACTGTCACGGGCTGCTCTGCCTTTCAGGGGTTGTTGTCTGTTTCGTTCTCTCTTGCTTTTGCGCTATTTTCTTCGGGCACCGGGAAAGTGCACAGAAAAGTAGTAAAAACTGTTTTTCCGTGCACCCTCTGACTTAATATCATGGCGATATTAAGTCAGAGGTCCTGAAGGTTAAAAAAAAGAAAAAAAAATTAAAATGGGCCGGCGGCTGTCGGGTCGAAAACTGGACGCTCAATCTTGCCGGTGTCCGGTTTCCGAGCCCGTGGCTGTCAGCAGGCTCGAGAACCGATGCCGGCAAAATTGAGCGTCGGCTGTCAAAGCTGCTGACAGCCGCCGCTCCGGGCCAAAAGGAGACGCTAGGGACGCGCTAGTGTCCCTAGCATCTCCTTTTGCCCGTTTCTACGGCCGGGCCTCATTAAAATACTGAATCGTGTGCACAGGCGAGTGGCTTGTGTGCGCGCCGGGAGAGCCCGTAAGAGGGTTAGAGAGCAGGGCGCAAGGGGCAGTGGGGAGAGAGGGTTTAATCGGTGCCTATCCGTTATTTGGTCCCTCCACGGTGCCATTGGATGGGGAAGAGAAAAATTAAACTATGTTAAAAAAAAAAAAAGTGCGAGAGAGAGAATGGAGAGAGGAGAGGAAATGGAGTAGAGAGGGTCAAGGAAGAAAGATTAAGGGCAGGGAGCAGGACAGGAAGCAGTGGGGGAGACTTGGTCAGAATGAGGAGAAGTGAGAGGCAAGGGATGACAGGATTGGCTGCGAGGAATGTGATTTTGGGGAGGGATGAAGCAAGGATGCTTAGTGCTGCTGCTGCTGCTAACACCTGTCAGACAGGAAGGCTAATTCAATCCCTTTTCCAGTCTGTTACCAGGTGTCCAACAGAGGCCCAGATGTTTCTCTGCGTAATTAGATGGATTTCGCATCTGTACCGAGGACACAAGAGAACCAAGGCCACGGATCCCCTGCGTGGCCAAGATTGTAACTTTTTATTTCTAAATTCCACTCGTAAACCAACCCCTCCAACAAGGACTCTGGGCCTATACAAAACGTGCGACATCATGCACGGTGATGAATTAAACGTACTACAGGACACATCATGCACGGTGATGAATTAAACGTACTACAGGACACATCATGCACGGTGATGAATTAAACGTACTACAGGACACAAATGAAATGCAACTTTAAGTTGTAGAATAAAATACATAAAATCAACATTGACTAAAATAAAAAAACAACCTTATAATACTCCCTTGATATAAATAAAATATCTATGCACCGAGTTCAGATCTACAGGCATGATCTCAGCTTGCCTCCGTCATAGGCAGTTCTACGTACCCAAGTCTTACATGATTAACAGAAGCTAAGATTAATCTTCACTAGATCGCACCTCTCTGGCCAGGGCCAGGCCGAAACGATGGGCCTATAAGCACGATAAAGCTTTTGTCCTAATATCCATCAGTCAAACCTTATTAACTGAGGGGGATCTTCAACACAATCTCTTGAGAGGTTCGCAAGTTCCCACAAATACCATCTGCACGATCACTCGAACATTGCGGACAAACATTAGGCAGAGCTTTAAAAACGAAGATTAATGGATTAAACTGCACTCTGTAACTAAAGTGGATGATCCAAAGGCTTAAACAGAATTAAACAAGTGAAAGGTTAGATAGGAAAATGATGAGGTTTGGGATAGGATCAGTGGCAATGGAGGATTCTGGGCTATGTAGTTTTTTTTGTGATTTTAAGCTCATTCCCCAAATCAGGAATGTACATCTCTGGACAGCTGCGTCACAACTCTGTGACTCTTGTTCAGGCCTTCTTTTTTTCTGTGTCCCGTGCGAGATGCAGGGCACAGTTGTTTGTCTCTACATTTCATTGGGAGAGTGGGCTGGTGCCCCTCTCCCGGGCAACTTTCCTACGGTCTGAAATAGGCCCCAAATCAGGGTCCTAAAAATGTGCCTCCTACAAATCCACTTCCCCCACTGCCATTTACATTTTCCAAGGGAAAGTCTAAAGAGTTTGCAGGCACAATCTCCAGTCTTTTCTGATCTGAGCATGAGGCGAGTGAATGGAAAGTGTAATCTCGCTTTAGAGAGAGAGTTTGAAATTTATTTTTTTTTTTAAAGATAATTATGAATGTATATTAAAGACATGTAAAACCTTGCTGTTGGGTGCTATTGCTCACAAGTTTCGAAATCTTACGATCTGAGGCACCACTGCCAGATTCAACAAGATCCTTAAAAAAGTCTTAGGGAGGGCTTTGTCCTGCATGGCTCATTGGCGCTATCTCCTGGTCAGACTGTAGATTGCAGTACTGTGTTTCCATTCCTTATGTAGCAGCGGTCTATAAAAGAATACAAAGTTTACACCCCCCCATAGCTCCTATAGCACCTCCCATAGCTCCTGCATGCTATAGAAATACTGTTACCCAACAATTAAACCTCATGCCCTACGATGCACACCGTCAGCGCTCTATAAATATACAATAGTTATACCTCACAAAGTGCTGAGCAAACTGTCAGCCATAAAAAAAAGGGTTAAGGATCAGAAACCTAGAACATAAGGGCTGATAAAAACAATAATATCCATCCAAGCCTGCCCATTCACATCTCAGGGGAATGGATGGTATTCACCCCAGACTTCTGAAAGAACAGAAAGCTGCAAACCTGTTATCCTTAATCTGTAACCTCGCCTTTAAAACAGCCACAATACCTGAGGAGTGGAGGTGGCCAACATAACACAGATTTATAAAACAAATAATAAAAAGGGTGAGCCTGCTATCCGTGCAGGGCAAAATGGTAGAAGCTGTTCTTAAAAACAAAATTACTGGTTATACAGGTAGAGATGGTTTAATGGAAAAGAGTCAAGATGGTTTTAGTAAAGATTTTACCAATCTGGTAGATGTTTTGAAGGGGTTAATAAACATGCAGATTGCTGACGTCATTTGATAAAGTCCCTCCTGAGAGACTTATCAGTAAGGTAAAAAGTGATGGGATAAGAAGCAATGTCCCATTGTAGATTGCAAACTGGTGAAAAGACAGGAACCAGAGAGCCGGATTAAATGGTCAGTTTTGTCAGTGGAAAGGGGTAAACAGTGGTGTGCCTCAGGGATCTGCACCGGGAGCGGTGCTATTTAACATATTCATACATGATCTGGAAAGATGGAGGAGGAAGGAGGTGATCAAATGTGCGGAGGACGCAAAATTATTCAAGCTTGTTGAAACAGTAGTGGATTGTGAGGAACTGCAGAAGGACATTGTGATAGGAGACTGGGGATCTGAACTGCAGATGACATTTTATTATGGAAAAGTGCAAAGTGATTCTCATTAGGAAAAAAAATTCCAACCAGGGCCAGAGCTTCCATTAGGAAAATCAGGCGCTTGCCTAAAGTGCCAAAATCCTACTAGCAGAAGGCCTGGACGGGTCCTGATCCAGAGCTGGTACTGCCAAAGGAGGAAGCCTGCGTTGGAGCCACTGCTGCCCCTACCATCAATGTTTCCAGCGGTACAGAAAAAAAAATCATAGTTAAACAGGCCGATACAGTAAAAGTCGCGGGCCACTCTCCTGTGCGCGTGATTCAGTATTTAAATGAGGGCCCGCGGTAAAAAGAGGCTCTAGGGACACTAGCGCGTCCCTAGAGCCTCTTTTTTTGACAGGAGCGGCAGCTGTTAGAGAATTTGACAGCTGATGCTCAATTTTGCCAGCGTCTGTTCTCAAACCCGCTGACAGCCATGGGTTCGGAAACCGGACGCCGGCAAAATTGAGCGTCCGAGGGTGTACAGAAAAGCAGTTTTTACTGTTTTTCTGTACACTTTCCTGCTGCTGGCAGAAATTAGCGCCTACCCCAAGGTAGGCGCTAATTTCTGAAAGCAAAATGTGCGGCTTGGCTGCACATTTTGCTTTCTGAATCGCGTGGGATTACCTAATAGCGCCATCAACATGCATTTGCATGTTGTGGGCGCTATTAGTTTCGGGGGTGTGGATGCTCATTTTCGACGCGCTATTACTCCTTACTGAATAAAGGGTAAAGCTAGCGCGTCGAAAACGCAGCTTAACAGGAGCGCACTGTACTGTATTGTCCTGTAAGGTAGCCAGTCTGGTTTTTAGCGCACCCCCAATGAAGAGGCCTGAGGAAAACTTGCATATAGCGAGGGATCCAGCATCTGCACGTTTATCTCAGGCACATTCTTGTGCACCAGCTGAAAGCCCGACTGCTGCCTCCAAGTAGGGCTTGAGAATCGCTGATTTTACGGTAGAGAAATCCAATAATTGTACAGCGGAAGATTCTGCACGTGAGGCCATCGCCTTCTGAAAGTAAAGGAATAAACAGGCGCTGCACTGGTCTATGGCGTTGTTATATAAAAACCCCCGAAACGCTCTAACGCTCCTTCTCCTCCTGCGGATGTGCATGAAAAACATAACTCACGCGTTGACCATTTCACACGTGTCTCGGGAAGGGGCGTGGTCTGGAAGCGTGGGCGGATCGTCAGGGCAGGTCATTAGCATGAAACGCGGGAGAGCGAGCTGGGGCGGGCAGATCGGTAGAATCGGCCCCGTGCTGGGCTCGTGCACCGCTGCAGCGAGGGCTCTACCCCCCCACCCCCCCCGGCTGGCAGTCGGAGGCCCAGCCCTTAAGCTCCCAAGCCAGTAAAAGAAAATGGGCGGGGCAATGTAAGTGGAGGGGCGGGGCTCTTCAGGCTTTTAAGCGCTAGCGGAAGCAGCTGGCACATTTCGATGCCGAGCAGAGGGAGGATGAGACGGCGTGGGCTCGCCTTCCTCTTCCTCCACCATTTCTGCCTCTCCTCCGACGCCGCTGCCCTCCCTGATCCTGGTGAGTGTGGTGGGGCGGGGGTGGGACCGGCACCGCCGGAGGGCGCTTTAATTCATGCGGGGGGGCCGCCGCTAAGCTCTTCGGCGCAGGGGAAGCTGCGCGGGCGGGACAGACACAGGGCGTAAGGGAGCAGTGATACAGGACCCGCCAAGGCTTTCCATTAACTTTAGCCGTAATACAAAGGTCAGCAAAACAGACTCCCCATCCATATTCTTAATACCCTACCCCCCCCCCCCCCCCCCCCCCCCCCGCATCTGACATGTCTGCAGGCTTTACCGATTAGCCTAGGCATTTAACTTATTTATTTATTTTAAATCTTTTCTATACCGTCACAACGGTTTACAGTAAGGCACTTAAAAGTAATGATGCTAAAATCTATCAGTTTACACAGGTGCCATAAAGGCTCGGTAACATAGTTTGTAATCAATATTAATTGGTAAATGTGATAAATTATCTCCTTAGGACTCTACAAAAGAGATCTCTATCCACCCCTCACATTACAAGAAAATCAACATTCTTCTACTCTATGGGCCGGATTTAAAAAGGGTTAATTTACTATCAGGTCGATACAGTAACGTTGAGTTAAAGATTCCCGGTCTGTAACGTGCTGGGAGCGCACAATACAGACGAGTAAGGCCATCCAGCGATACAGTCTCCAGTTTCACGCGTCCTTAGCGCTTCCTAAACCCTTTCCGCACCCGGCATGTAAATAAACGAAAAAGCTGTATAATGAAGGAATTAGCTATTCCCCTGCGATACTGTAACGGGCGCTGATATTATCTCCTCCGTAACCCGCTGTTCTGCCGCGGCCTTAACCTGCTAGTTTACCACCTCCCCCTAGTAGGAGTTGGTGTAGTGTAAAAACATTGCTTACCCGCCCTGGTCCCGTCCGGTCTCCTGCAGCCCCGTCCGGTCCCCTCCTCCCGAAGCAAAAAAACAAACAAACGAAAAAGTAGCAAGGCTCGGGCCTGCTATGGTAAGTGTAAAAAGTGTAAAAAACAAAAAACCTGGGTGTTATATAAAAAAATAAAAAAATGTTAAATACCTGTCGGAGGGCCGTGGGTCCAGGTGGCCGGTGGGCGGCCATCTGCGGCATCCGGTAGTCCCTTCTCCCGATTTCGCACGGGCGGGTCGGCAGCGGGGGGGGGGGGGCGGCAGCAGGATCTGGGAGCGGCGGGTAGGCGGCAGCGGGGTCCGGGGGGGTGGCAGCGAGATCCGGGGAGCCAGCAGCGGCAGCATGTTCGATCGGGCAGGCAGGTAGGTGGCAAAATAAAGATGGCCGCCTGCACGGGAAAATCGTGCAATTGGCCGCTGAAGACGTGACGTCACGACGTTTGGCGTCACGGGGTGTGACGTCACGTCTTCAGCGGCCAATTGCACGATTTTCCCGTGCAGGCGGCCATCTTTATTTGCCACCTACCTGCCTGCCCGATCGAACACGCTGCCGCTGCTGGCTCCCCGGATCTCGCTGCCATCCCTGGATCCTGCTGCCGCTGCCCCCCCGGACCCCGCTGCTGCCTACCCGCCGCTCCCGGATCCTGCTGCCGCCCCCCCCCCTGCCGACCCGCCCGTGCGATTTTGGCGCTCATCCAGGCAGGGGAGGGAGGGAGGAAGGGAGAAGGGACTACCGGATGCCGCTGATGGCTGCCCGCCGCCCACCGGCCGCCTGGACCCACGGCCCTCCGACAGGTATTTAAAATTGTTTTATTTTTTTATATAACGCACAGGTATTTTTGTTTTTTACACTTTTTAAACTTTTTTACACTTCCTGGTACCTGTCATTTCAAATGTCATTTGAAATGACAGGTACCAGCGCACCCAGGTTACTGTATAGGCGCTGTTACAGCGCCTATACAGTAAAATGGGTTGCGCGGGCATAACCCTTCCCTAACGCTTCACAGCCGCGGCAATCATTTGCATGCGATTAGAGGAGAGTATCGGGGAGTTAGTGAAGAGAACTGTGTGTGCGGGGAGGAAGGGTGCGCCTGACACTACCTCACTGTTTTTACCGTGGCCTTACTGTATCGAGCCGTATGGGTGTGTATGGCCAGGGGGCGGGGCCAGAGGCCTGCAACACAGTCGAGGGATCCGGGCCGGCGGTCAGCCGGCGCGTGTGACGTGTGCCTGCCGAGGGATTCGGGCCCGCGGTCAGCCGGCGCGTGTGACGTGTGCCTGCCGAGGGATCCGGGCCCGCGGTCAGCCGGCGCGTGTGACGTGTGCCTGCCGAGGGATTCGGGCCCGTGGTCAGCCGGCGTGTGTGACGTGTGCCTGCTGGCAGGCACAAAAGGTAAACTAAAGGTCGAGGGGAGGCAGAATTTCCCGTAATACTGAGGTACACCAACTTGTGCTCGGTGTGTTTTGTATAATCCTACAGAACCTCGTCGACTTCCCACAGTCCCAGACCCTTACATGCCCACTCTTTCCCTGTCTGTCCATATTACCTTTCCCTTGCCGTTCTCCTCCCTTATATTTTCCTTTCTTTCCCCACTCTCTATTTTCAATCCACTCAATGCGACAAGGCGATAGCTAAAGCCAGAAGAATGCTGGGCTGCATAGAGAGAGGAATATCAAGTAAGAAAAGGGAAGTGATTATTCCCTTGTACAGGTCCTTGGTGAGGCCTCACCTGGAGTACTGTGTTCAGTTCTGGAGACCGTACCTTCAAAAAGACAAAGACAAGATGGAGGCGGTACAGAGAAGGGCGACCAGGAAGGTGGAGGATCTTCATCGGATGACTTATGAGGAGAGATTGAAGAATCTAAATATGTACACCCTGGAGGAAAGGAGGAGCAGAGGTGATATGATACAGACTTTCAGATACTTGAAAGGTGTTAATGATCAAAAGACAACGACAAACCTTTTCCGAAGGAAAAAAATCAGCAGAACCAGGGGTCACGATTTGAAGCTCCAGGGAGGAAGATTCAGAACCAATGTCAGGAAGTATTTCTTCACGGAGAGGGTGGTGGATGCCTGGAATGCCCTTCCGGAGGATGTGGTGAAGACCAGAACTGTGAAGGACTTCAAAGGGGCGTGGGATAAACACTGTGGATCCATAAAGTCAAGAGGCTGCCAATGAAGAGTGGGTGACTCGCCAGAATGACGGCTACTGCCTGGAGTCAATACCCTTATTAAATAAACATACACAGGCTTACTGTGACTCCAACATCGCTCTAAGCTTCAACAGCAAGAGGAAATGTGGAAAAAAGGATTCACACTCACAAAGCGGGGAGTAGCTGGCTTGTTACGGCGGTTACTACCCCAAATCAAATAAGCCTGATACTTCACTTTCAATGCATATCCAGCATAGTTCTCTGATTCAACGGCAGGGGAGAAGAAAAACTGATACTTCACACATCCAGAAAAGAGGGTTCGCACTCGCAAAGCGGGGAGTAGCTGGCTTGTTACGGCGGTTACTACCCCAAACCAAATGTGCCTGATACTTCACTTTCGATGCACATCCAGCATGGCTCTCTGCTTCAACGGCATGGGAGAAGAAAATCAACCAATAAGGGCTGTATAACATAGTCTGGGTAAAACAAATAAACATGGGTGCAGCTTGCTTATTGCAGCGGCTTCTACCCCTAACTAATCAAGCTAGATATTTCACTTGGATGCAGCTCCATCACTGCTCTCTACATTAAAGGTGGGGGTGGAAGGGAAATAGAACCAAGAGCTAAGAGAAACAGATAAGTATGAGAGAGAAAATTTGCGGGGCAGACTAGATGGGCCATTTGGTCTCCTTCTGCCGTCATTTCTATGTTTCTATGTTTCTATATATGTTTCTCCATCGTGTAGAAACGGAGACAAAAAGAAAGACAGCTCATGCTTAAACTGTGAAAATATATCCCAAGCTTAACATTGTTCTGATCACTGTAAATCCAGCTAAGAGTAAGCGCCCATAAACCCCTGGGAACCTGTCCTTAGAACACTTTGCAAATGTGTTCCCGGATGTAACATTTGTAACTGAGATATCAAATCCTTTAAGGACATAACCACTGCAATGTGATGTCTTCATCTCTGTGTTTTCTACCAGCGTATCCACAGCCTTGGAAAGTTGGTTCTGCTCATCTCTTCCTGTGTTAAGTGCCAAACAGGCTTTACGATGCTTACCCAGGGTCACAAGCACACTTAGATTTTGGTAGAAAGCATCATTTTTTATTGAGCAATATAAGAATTCTTGGGAGATGCTGGATGCCATTTCTCTGATACACTGACCACCAGCATCTCATCGTATCCATGAACTGATCCTTCTTTTATAGGTAAAATACAGTATTAGGTCAGAAATTCTGAAGCTGCGTGACCACCTGGAGTATCATTTACATAGGTTGTCATGTCAACAGCATGATTGATCATCTCTAAACTACCCTGACCAGTTCTCTAAGGTGGGGCCCATTTACCATCACTCTTTAGATAATCCTTTGTTCTGTTAAAATCTTGCTGTTCGTGCCAAAAAAGAACTTAGACTAACCCAGCATGCAATTAAAACTTCAACTAAACTTGAAATCGGGCTTTTCAAATCTAACCAACTCCAGATCTGTCTCATTTACGCCCCGCCTGGGCTCCTAGAATCCGACCCATCACCCCTCATAGAGCTTATAGCCAAACACATCAATACCAACTCACCAGCGATCCTGCTAGGAGACTTCAATATTCATGTGGACTCCCCATCTCCCTCAGCCAACTGCGAAGCCCTCCTCTCATCCTTCATGGCCATGGGCTTCAAACAAATTATTAACAAACCCACGCATAAAGCAGGACACACACTAGATCTAATATTTACGACTGATCCGATCTCGACCACTGCTCTTCCTACCTGCACCCCCATCCCATGGTCAGATCATTCAATCATAGAAACGGAAATTTCCATAAAGAATAAACCCACCAACATCTCCAAATCCACGATCCAATTTAGAAAAACCTGCTCCATGGAAACTCTCAGCAACACGCTCTCCAAGGAACTAACTAACTTGGACCTCACAAATCCAGACACCGCCATGAAATCCTGGCTAACCATCACCCACGCAGCAGCTGATAAAATATGCCCTTTGACATCCAAAAATATTAATCCTGCCTGTACTAACAAAAAACCCTGGTTCTCACCAGAATTAAGAACACTTAAACAAAACCTTCAACATAAAGAACAACAATGGCGGAAGAACCCCACTAATACGGCACGGGCCTCCTACAAAACCACTATGAGCTACTATAGGACCACTATTCTTCGTACCAAAAGAGACTTTTACGCCAAAAAAATACACGGCTTCATATATGACCCAAAAACACTCTTCTCATACATTGCCACACTCACCACCCCCACTCCTCCTATCATCCCGGAAGAAGAAGCACAAAACAAATCCACCGAGCTGGCAGTCTTCTTCGACAACAAAATAAAAAATCTACTTATCCCGCTAACATCCTCCAACCCCATCCCTAACCCCAGTCACAACTCCCAGCCTCCTCCGGACCAAAACCATGCCCCATCGACACACAAACGGTCCCTATAATCTTTTGATTCCACTTCTTCCTTGGAAATAGAATCTATCATCAAGAAAATGAAGCCCTCATCGCACCCAATAGACCAAATTCCGACCAAACTCCTTCTTACAATTCCTAACATCATCGCCAAACCTTTGGCCGACATTATAAACTGTTCACTCACAAACGGAACAGTCCCAGACGCCTTGAAAACAGCCTCGCTGAAACCTTTACTAAAAAAACCCAACCTGGACCCATCTAATCCCACAAATTTTCACCCTATCGCTAATTTACCTTTCATAGCCAAGCTAATGGAAAAACTGGTCAATACTAGACTCACAGACTACCTCGAATCCCACGACATCCTATTCCCATCGCAATTCGGTTTCAGGAAACGCAGAAATACAGAAACTCTCCTACTCTCATTAACTGACAACATCCTGTTGGCCCTCGACAAAGGTCAATCATACCTTCTAGCTCTGCTAGACATCTCGGCAGCGTTCAACACAGTGAACCACACAATCCTCATCGACCGTCTCATGGAAATAGGTATCTCAGGTGCTGCTCTCCTCTGGTTAAAATCCTTTCTAAGCGACAGATACTACAAAGTAAAAATAACCAACAAAGAGTCTCACCCTGTAGCTGCCAAACAAGGAGTTCCCCAGGGTTCCTCGCTCTCGCCGACCCTATTCAACATATATCTTCTCCCCCTATGCCAACTCCTCGATAACCTCAACCTCACATAATTCATCTATGCGGACGACGTGCAGATCCTAATCCCCATCAAGGAACCAGTCTCCGACATGCTAAACTACTGGAATAGCTGCCTTCACGCCATCAACCTCCTTCTCACAAGTCTCTGCCTCGTTCTCAATACGTCCAAGACCGAACTGCTAATCATTTCCCCTAATGATAACAACATACTAGCCACCAATACTAACATACCGCTAGTAAATCAAGTGAGAGACCTTGGAGCCTTCCTAGACTCCAGAATGAATTTTAAAAAATTCATCAACAACACCACCAGAGAAGGCTTTTACAAACTACAGGTATTAAAACAACTTAGACCTCTCCTTCACTTTCATGACTACCGTTCGGTCCTTCAAGCCATACTATTCTCAAAGATAGACTATTGTAATGCGCTGTTACTTGGTCTCCCGGCCTCTTCTACCAAACCTCTTCAAATGCTGCAAAACGCAGCAGCCAGGATCCTCACAAACTCCCGCCGCATGGATCACATCACCCCGATTCTAAAAATACTTCACTGGCTACCCATTCGCCACAGAATTCTCTTCAAGACACTTACTATTATACACAAAACCTTATTTCAAGAATCCTCGCTCCAACTCACCATACCCCTCAAACCACACTCCTCGGCAAGACCCACCAGATCTCCATATAGAGATTCCCTCCAAGTTCCCCCCCCCAAAAATCCATTTTTCACAACTCTATTGAAAAACGGGCACTATCAATTGCTGGTCCGCATCACTGGAACTCCCTCATGCCAGCTCTCCGCCAGGAACATTGCCTTATCACGTTCAGAAAAAAAATAAAAACTTGGCTGTTCACCCAAGCTTACCCCTAAAAAAAGCCTCAGGGTCACCCACACAGTCTCTTAACTCACGGATGCGTCCATTTCCACAACTCAAAGGAACTGTTGCCCGACTAATTGCACTATCTTATAATTTGCTTAATTTCATATATACTAGGTAAATTTGTACATAATTCTTATCCTGTAAGCACCCTCTCCTCCTTTTGCCCTTCTCTCCAGTTAGAATTTGTTTAATTTAACTTTTAAAATTTGTTAGAATTTGTTTAACCTATTTTTCTCTAACAGCCTAGTTCTACATTCCCTGTTATAATGTAACTTTTGTTGTTGTTTGCTCTGTTAACTGGTTACCCCTAGTTTACTGTAAACCGGTACGATAAGACCTGGTCTTGAGCATCGGTATATTAAAAGAATTTAAATAAATAAATACACTTTAGGCTGTGTTTACAGATGCCCCTGTAATGACATTCTAGCCTGAGGTTCCGACCGTTTCCTTCTGCTCTTGTGACCCTATAATCGGGCGTCACAAATGGTCGCCGGCTTCGACTGCTGTCCAGGTGTCCCTGGAATTCCTCCAGGTCAGGCTCAGTAGAGGCACTTAAAGTTCACATAGCCAGGAAGACTAAGACAGCAGAGGATTCTGGGTCCAGTTGCCGTCTCCGTGTTGGTCTGAAGCTCAGGCACACTCATCACCTGTCTTGGGCCTACGCTGTTCCTCCCATTCTCAACACTGATACCGCGCCTCGGTCATGACAGTGCCGCTCCCACAAATGTTTGTGCCAGCCGTGCCCAAACCGAATAAAAGCGGTTTCCCATCTTGCCATATTTTTAACTTTGCAGGGTAAATTAAGGCAAATTTAATCTTTTTTTTTTTCCCCCACAAGTGCAGTCCATGTAGCTGAGAATTCTCCTCCTCCTTGCTGAGACCGCTGCAGAATAATCTTGGAAGGGCAAGATTTTATTACCCCGATATTCCGAAAGTCTCTATCAAACTTCCTCGGAAGCTCCGCTTTGTGCGCGATCTTTAGAATTCTCGTGATTACTCTCTGTTCCCAGCAAACTTTCCCACTGCGGCCCCAACCTGGGTGCTCTCTCTCTGTAGCCTGCAGATGCTATTGCACCTGGATCCGTTCTCCAGATCTTCCAGCTTTTCCGCCTTCTCCTTTACGGGCTTTTCCGTCTTGCTAACTTTTATGTTGCAGCGCGTTCATCTCCTCCTCCTCCGCGTTTATATGACACGTGGGCGCTTCCACCGTGGTCTCTCCGGTTTATCAAAAGACTCCGAGCGAATCCCAAACACTCTCCATTTGAGCTGCTAAATTTATTATATTTCTGGTCCAGTTTTTTTGATCCATCGCTTTTACCGCGGCCTCTGTTAAGGCCAAGAACCATGTGATCACGGAGACCGCTGCTCTCCTCCTCGCCACGTGATTCTGACATTTTTTTTGCTCCCTGCAGCTTCGCTTTCTCTGTGGTTTTCCGCACAACTTTAGTAGACGTTGCCACTGAAAAACAACACTACTATTACCTTTTTAGCCTGCCTGGGGGTCCGATTCAAAATGGTGGGGGGGGGGGGGGAGAATGATATTGGAGAATAAATGTGGTTTAAGGGAGTGATACCCGGAGCTCCACTGACTTACGTCTGCTTTGCTTCACCAATATCACATGACCAGGGTTCCTTCCCCCCCTCCCCGATTTTATAACAGAATTTTTGTTGTTTTCCAAATAGCCAACACACGAGAGAAACTGTCCCAGACCTCCTGTCCCCACCTAAAAAAGTCCTGCTCTGTTAGGTATGAGTTCGGCCCTCAGAAAACTAATAATGACATTGATAATGATTATAGTAAACATTCCATACCAAAACAGTACTAACTGTCAACACTCAAACTGGAACAACCCTATCTATGAAAAGGCAACACTGACAAATATATTACATCAGGCCCTAATAAACCAATACACCTCCTATTAGGAAAGCAGAACAAACCCGTTGCCTATAAATCCCTACATAGAAACTACATGCTAGCAGAATACCCCACCTTGGTCACACATGCAGAACACAGACTGACCCTAACCAAACACAGAAGAGAGAATGAACAGGCACATGTAGACAGAAACCGAACTGGAAAATACAACAAGCCAGACTCTGTGTTCAGTGCAGCAATGGAAAAACAGAAACATCACAATACAATCAACAAATATAATCAATCATAATAAACCTTACTAATAAAAAGAGTATTGCCAGAGACCTGATGAACAGAAAAATGCTCAATAATTATAAAAAATGTTCCAAGCAGCAATAAAATATTTCAGAATAACAGTGACAAACATCCAAGAATTTAAAACTAAGAATGGAAAAATCCCCCCGCTCCCCATACCTTTGAATTCTTATTTCAAGTAACCCTGAGCTTGTCATAGATTAGTAGATATGGCACAAACCTTTATTTACTTTCCCTAGGCTTGCAGGCTGACTTTCTCTCAAACGCACTCACCCAACTGAGGCTCGCAGGTTGACGTTCTCTCAAACGCACACACCCAACTGAAGCTGGTAGATTGACATTCTTTCACATGAACATACCCAACTGAGGCTCGCAGGTTGACGTTCTCTCAAACGCACACACCTGACCGAAGCTGGTAGATTGACATTCTTTCACATGAACATACCCAACTGAGGCTCGCAGGTTGACGTTCTCTCAAACGCACACAGCTGACCGAAGCTGGTAGATTGACATTCTTTCACATGAACATACCCAACTGAGGCTCGCAGGCTGACGTTCTCTCACACGCACACACCTGACCGAAGCTGGTAGATTGACATTCTTTCACATGAACATACCCAACTGAGGCTCGCAGGCTGATATCCTCTCAAACACACACACCTGACCGAAGCTGGTAGATTGACATTCTTTCTCACGAACACACCTGACTGAGGCTCGCAGGCTGACGTTCTCTCACACGCACACACCTGACCGAAGCTGGTAGATTGACATTCTTTCACATGAACATACCCAACTGAGGCTCGCAGGCTGATATCCTCTCAAACACACACACCTGACTGAAGCTGGTAGATTGACATTCTTTCTCACGAACACACCTGACTGAGGCTCGCAGGTTGATGTTCTCTCAAACGCACACAACTGACCGAAGCTGGTAGATTGACATTCTTTCTCACGAACACACCTGACTGAGGCTCGCAGGTTGACGTTCTCTCAAACGCACACACCTGACCGAAGCTGGTAGATTGACATTCTTTCACATGAACATACCCAACTGAGGCTCGCAGGTTGACGTTCTCTCAAACACACACCTGACCGAAGCTGGTAGATTGACATTCTTTCACATGAACATACCCGACTGAGGCTCGCAGGCTGATATCCTCTCAAACGCACACAGCTGACCGAAGCTGGTAGATTGACATTCTTTCTCACGAACACACCTGACTGAGGCTCGCAGGCTGATGTTCTCTCACACACACACATCCGACCGGGGCTCGCAGGCTGACGTTCTCTCACACGCACACACCCGACCGGGGCTCGCAGGCTGACGTTCTCTCACACGCACACACCCGACCGGGGCTCGCAGGCTGACGTTCTCTCACACGCACACACCCGACCGGGGCTCGCAGGCTGACGTTCTCTCACACACACACACCCGACCGGGGCTCGCAGGCTGACGTTCTCTCACACACACACACCTGACCGGGGCACACGCACACACCCGACCAGGGCTCGCAGGCTGACGTTCTCTCACACGCACACACCCGACCGGGGCTCGCAGGCTGATATTCTCTCAAACGCACACACCCGACCGAAGCTGGTAGATTGACATTCTTTCACATGAACATACCCAACTGAGGCTCGCAGGCTGATGTTCTCTCACACACACACATCCGACCGGGGCTCGCAGGCTGACGTTCTCTCACACGCACACACCCGACCGGGGCTCGCAGGCTGACGTTCTCTCACACGCACACACAACACATTCTGACACAGGACCCCAGCATAGCACTGCTTCATTCCTCTTCTTACTGGACTCCCTGTGTTGCACAGAACTTCTGCTTCTCCTGCTGTTTTTTTGTTTTGTTTTGTTTTTTGGACTACTGCAACAGTAGTGTTTTGTTTTGGGTTTTTTTTTTAATTTTCTGAAGACCGCAAAACATTTCATCATATGCAGTGCACATTTGCTTATAGAAATATTTTAAATCTTCCAAATTATAAGAGTTGGGGAAAACTAGTAGACCGGTACCTAGAGTGCAGGTTATCCTGATGTGAGGGAATAATGTTTCATGCTGAGCGCGGTACAGAGTCCATAGCCTTGCCCGCTGTGTTCCTGAGAGCGTGGGTGAGGCTGCATCTGAAACCCTCGCCTTCCAGAATTTGAGCTCAGATACAGATTTCCAGGGAAAAGCAGTAGTTAGTGGCACCTCTTGGATTAGTTGATTCGTCCATTTCTCAATGTCCAGAGAAGGTCTCTGATTCGCCCTCCCAGTAACCTCATAAGCAAAGGGCAGAGGAAATCCAAATTCTATTGCCTCACTCCATCTCTGCCTCAAAATGTCTTGTGCGAATTGACGGTTGTACTGAACATGATGCCTCTCCCCACTCTCTGTACAGCTTTTATTCCTGATTTTATTTTCCTCTCCGTTTGCTGTCTGAGTAAAGATTTTCTCTGACTATCGCACAGCAGCCTTCCCCCTGCCAGGGTCTGCAGCCCATCAGGAAGCGGTGCGGCGTTGTCTGTGTGTGTGGGGCGGGTGATATTACAGCCCTGATCTTTCTTCTCTTCCTGATCCAGATGCGAGCACTGCTCCTGCTGGGACAAGCGCCACCACTGTTTCGCCTGTGTCCGCTTCCCCTGAAGGACCGGGTAAGTCAGCTTTGACCTCGGTAGGATGAAACGACAGGAGTCGAGTGGCGCCTTTATAGACCGAAACAATTTATTGAGGCGCGAGCTTCCGAGGGCAGAGGTCACGTCGTCCTCTTGCATCCCACGCGGTGGACTCTGTCCCGGAAAAGCTCAGGCTTCCGATTAAACTGCTTAAAGTCTGAAAGGACCTACCTGACTCCTGTCCTATTTTTTTTTTTGCTACACCAGACTAACACATTCGTCCTTGTAAGGATGAATCTCTTTGTAAGGGGTCAGAGAGATTCTCTGCTCGGGGAGCCCCTGCCTCCAGGTTATCGCCCCTTTCCATCCCAACGCCCGGAGTCGGGAAGCCTTGGGGTAATTCCCCCCTCCCCCTACCCCACGTTGCTCCCGGTCACTTTTGTGTTACGGGTGTGGTGCAGGTTGGGAGGTTGGGTGACTGCTGGCGCTGCTCTCATCATTCTTGTACTGCTCTCTTCCAGGGCCCCCCACAAGCTGGCCAAAAGTTCCTGGAGGTCCAGCGGGGGTCAGGGAGCGATTTCCCGCCGCGAATCGTTTTCGTACGGAAATGGCGCCGGCAGGAGATCAACTGCAGGAGGTCGTTCAGCGAGGGTTCCGGCGCCTCGCTGAACGACCTCCTGCAGTCGATCTCCTGCCGGCGCCATTTTCCGTACGAAAACGATTCGCGGCGGGAAATCGCTCCCTGACCCCTGCTGGACCTCCAGGAACTTTTGGCCAGCTTGTGGGGGGCCTCCTGACCCCCACGAGACTTGCCAAAAGTCCAGCGGGGGTCCGGAAGGACCTCCTGCCGTCCAATCTTTTTCGTCTATGGCCGCTGCCATTTTTCGGCGCCATTTTGGAAAATGGCGCCGGCTGAAGACGACAAGATTCAGGAGCAGGAGCCCGTTCCGGACCGCTGCCGTTCCGGACCGCCGCTGGACCCGCAGGTTATTTAAGTTATTTGGGGGGGGTTCGGGAGGGTGGGGGATTTAATTTAAAGGGTCGGGGGTGGGTTTTAGGGGGTTTTAATGTGCCGGTTTTTCGATTTTTCGATTTTTAACGATTTTTCACGATATTTTACCCCCCCAAACGGCAACAATACGATTCCCTCCCCCTCCCAGCCGAAATCGATCGTTAAGACGATCGAGGACACGATTCACATCCCTAGTTTACAATGCAACAGCAAAATTCGCTCGGGGGAGATACAATAAACAGTGGCGAGGGGGTAATGAACTTTACAAGTAACAGCTGAATTGAGAACTGAACAAAGACAGCAATGAACTGCGAAATTTGCACAGTGCGATACAAGGACCAAGGCGTATGATTAACTGTAGCCAGGGGATTATCAAATCTTTATAAGTAATATCAGAATTGAGAGCTGAGAGGATCCTAGGTTGAAGCCTTGAGCGAAGAGCATTTGAATGTAATAAGGTCAAGTGACAGGGCCCAGCCGTGAAGGTCAGAAGTGAACCAAGGGCCATCCTTAAATTACCAAAATTACAATAGTCTTACAGAATTGAATGACATAGCTTAAGTCAGATAGGGAGTAAAACTGATGTATAGCTAGACATAAAGGAGCTTGAATACACAGATTTTTAACGGAGAGTGTCCCGGACTGGGAGCTGTTGAACCCACCAAAATGCGGATTACAGTGAGCGAACATATGCGTGATATGGGAAGAAGAGGTTGTGGAGAATAAACAATAGTAAGAGCAAAGGTCTGACTGAAAGAGAGGGTATGTTAAGTGTCTGTAAAGGCTTGGCTGAATAGCCATGTTTTGAGTTTTTTTAATGCAGATGGGCACGGTTCTTGTTTGAGATCGGGTGGAAGCACATTCCATGGCAATATTAAGTCGAAGGCCCCAAAAGTTAAAAAAAAAAAGTAAAAAATAATTAAAAAAAAAATTTAAAATGGGCCAGCAGCTCGGAAGACGGACGCTCAATTTTGCTGGCGTCCGGTTTCCAAACCTGTGGCTGTCAGCGGGCTCGAAAACTGACGCCTGCAAAATTGAGCGTCGGCTGTCAAACCCACTGACAACCACTGCTCCTGTCCAAAAAGAGGCGCTAGGGACAGGCTAGTGTCCCTAGCGCCTCTTTTTACCGCCGGCCCTAATTTAAATAAATTAATTTACTGTATCGCGCGCACAGGAGAGTGGCCTGTGCGCTCGCCTGCTCTCCCGCGATTTTTACTGTATCGGCCTGATTGTTAGGAAGCAGGAGACTCCTTGTACTTAGTCCCATGATGGCCACGTGTTCAGTGTGTCGCGCATGTGTGCATCATCTCTCACGTGTGTCCTGATAGAAAAAAAAAAAAGTCGAGAACCACTGCTCTAGACCATTGGTTCTCAACCTTTTTTCAGCTGGGACACACCTGACAGATGGTTCTCAAGTGCGTGACACACTGAACATGTGACCGTCACGGGACAAAATGTAAATATACATTCTGCATCCTCAGGAACCACATCGACCCCCAAAAATGGGTGCAGAGCAGAACTAGGGCATTACCCGTACAGCTCACGATACAAAAAAAGATATTCTGGATCTGATGACATCTCAGTAAAAGCAAAACAAACTCTCTTTACTGACAAGCACAATACCCCTCCTTATGAAAAGACAATAATTTACCACTACAAATATTTAACCAGGACCTAAACACTAATACACCTCCTATTGGGAAAACAGAGCAAGCCAAGCTGATATAGATTCCCACTTAGAAATAATTGTAAAACTATACTAATAAATGTTACAAAACAGCTGAACAGAATAACATCCAACAATTACAAACTCATAAAAATTAATAAAAATAGTCTAAATATCAAAATATTTCAAACAGCAGACACATCACATAATACCCAATAATTAAAATGGCAGTCAATCAAGAAAAATAAACTTAAAAAGCTGCCTTTACTTACCCTCTCCAGCAACTCTCCTACTCCTTTCCCTTGCAGACCAATAGCACTCACCAGAAGCAGCAGTGGCTGCTGAAACTATGTCCTCACAGTCCTCTTCCTTAGGGCCCACAACCAGTCTCTGTCTCACACAGACCAATAACTTCCCTAACTAGTATCTCTTCCTCACACACACACACACACACACACCAGTCACCTCCCTGACCAGTCTCTCTCAATCACACACATGCTCTGTCACTTACATGCAATCTCACACATACTCTGTCACTTACAACCACACACACTGCCACTCATGCACCCATTGTACCATACACACACACACAAGCTCTCACTCATGCACCCAGGCACCCATTCTACCACACACACACAAAGCTGCCACTCACCACCCAGGCACCCATTCTACCACAGGCACCCATTCTAATACACACAAAAAGCTGCCACTCATGCACCCAGGCACCCATTCTAACACACACACACACACACACACACACAAAGCTGCCATTGATGCACCCATTCTACCACACACACACACAAGCTCTCACTCATGCACCCAGGCACCCATTCTACCACACACACACACACAAGCTCTCACTCATGCACCCAGGCACCCATTCTACAACACACACACACACACACACAAGCTCTCACTCATGCACCCATTCTGCCACACACACACACAAGCTCTCACTCATGCACCCATTCTGCCACACACACACACTCTCACTCATGCACCCAGGCACCCATTCTACCACACACATACAAGCTCTCACTCATGCACCCAGGCACCCATTCTACCACACACACACAAGCTCTCACTCATGCACCCAGGCACCCATTTTACCACACACACACAAGCTCTCACTCATGCACCCAGGCACCCATTCTACCACACACATACAAGCTCTCACTCATGCACCCAGGCACCCATTCTACCACACACACACAAGCTCTCACTCATGCACCCAGGCACCCATTCTACCACACACACACACAAGCTCTCACTCATGCACCCAGGCACCCATTCTACCACACACACACACACAAGCTCTCACTCATGCACCCAGGCACCCATTCTACCACACACACAAGCTCACATGAAGCCTCTTCTCATTGTTTGGCCCAATAAGACTGGCCTCCACTTCTCAGCCGCCTCTGGCCTGACCTCCCGCGGTGCACAGGGTCTCTCCACTCTTCAGCCGCCGGCAGCGGCGCACAGCGTCTCCTCGTTCTTCGGCCCCGTCGGCGGCAGCGCGCAGCGCCTCTTCCTCCTTCGGCCCCGCCGGCATCAGCGCGCAGGTCTCTCCACTCTTCAGCCGCCACTGGCGCATGCAGCGTCTCTTCCTCCTTCGGCCTCGCCGGCATCGGCGCGCAGGTCTCTCCACTCTTCAGCCGCTGCTGGCGGCGCGCAGCGTCTCTTCATTCTTCGGCCCCGCTGGCGTCGGCGCGCAGGTCTCTCTGCTCTTCAACCGCCGGCAGCGGCACACAGCGTCTCTCCATTCTTCAGCCCTGCCCCTGGGGAAAAGGGCAGCACAAGCGGGGCAGTGGAATACCGGGAGCCGCGACACACCTGCTGGTGCTTGGCGACACACTGGTGTGTCGCGACACACCGGTTGAGAACCACTGCTCTAGACTATAGATCATGGTTACTCCAAACTAGGGAGACGGCAAAATCATTTACAAAAGGGTGGAGTTCCTTTTTAAAAGAGCTGCCTGGTACAATCAGGGGCAAATTTAGAGTAGAAAAATGTTGATTTGTGTGGACTTTCTTGCAATGTGAGGGGTGGATAGAGATCTCTCTTGTAGAGTCCTAAGGAAACAAGTTATGGGGTAGATTTCAAAAGCAGCGCCCTGCACATGTACGCATGTCATAAAAGGGATGGACCCAAAAAGCAAAGCGGTAACCGATCCAGTTGGCTGTGTAGCAATAGAAACAAAGAGAATCGGTGGTTGAAAACGCCCTTTATTAAAGGAAGCATTGAGGAGGAGGCAGCAGCAGTGGATCTATAGAGCATGCACCTCTCTCCCTCGTGCTCCTGCTTTCATGTCCAGATCCCGTGGGGTGAGGAGAGCGGCAGTGGATCTATAGAGCATGCACCTCTCTCCCTCGTGCTCCTGCTTTCATGTCCAGGTCCCGTGGGGTGAGGAGAGCGGCAGTGGATCTATAGAGCATGCACCTCTCTCCCTCGTGCTCCTGCTTTCATGTCCAGGTCCCGTGGGGTGAGGAGAGCGGCAGTGGATCTATAGAGCATGCACCTCTCTCCCTCGTGCTCCTGCTTTCATGTCCAGGTCCCGTGGGGTGAGGAGAGCGGCAGTGGATCTATAGAGCATGCACCTCTCTCCCTCGTGCTCCTGCTTTCATGTCCAGGTCCCGTGGGGTGAGGAGAGCGGCAGTGGATCTATAGAGCATGCACCTCTCTCCCTCATGCTCCTGCTTTCTTGTCCAGCCCCCGTGGGGTGAGGAGAGCGGCAGCAGCCTCACTGCCAGGCCAGGCAGGAGACGATAAAATTGGTGTCCTGCTGGGCCCATATGAACAGGAGCTGGTGATATCGGGCTCTGATCTGGGTGAAGGAAGAGGGAACAACCTCCCACTGGGCCAGGAAGAGGAGAAGGAAGCAAGAGCAGCTTCCTCACACACCCAATACAAGAGAAGTCAGCCAACTCCTGCCCAGACTGATGAGGAAAGATCAGTCTTCTGCTGGCTCTGTGACACACCTGTTGAGAACCACTGGTCTAGAGCAGTGGTTCTTGACCTTTTTCCCATTGTGTGGCACACTGCTCATTATAATTCATGGTGGAAATTAAAAAAAAAAAAAAAAAGTCCATTATTATTTTTATTCTGAAGAATGACACAAGGGAAAGGTAGTAGTATTCTGTCTGAACAGAAATTGCATAACTAGCAAACATAGTTAATGCATATATGGAGCAGTGCATAAGTAAAGTGCACGTATCGGACATAAAAAAAACAAAACTATGCCTGCAAAACAGAGATCACAGGAGTTGCATATTTTATAGAGGTGAGTCAATCTGAACCACATTGGCCATGGTGATGCAATGTCTATAAAATTTCCTAATACATATACAGTTACATCATTAAGTATAGAGATTGCCATGAATATATGCCTAAGAGACATCACTGATGATAAGAACCTGCCATACTGGGTCAGATCAAGGGACCATCAAGCCCAGCATCCTGTTTCCAACAGTGGCCAATCCAGGACATAAGAACCTGGCAAGTACCCAAACACTATTCCATGTAACCATTGCTAATGGCAGTGGCTATTCTCTAAGTGAACTTAATAGCAGGTAATGGACTTCTCCTCCAAGAACTTATCCAATTCTTTTTTAAACACAGCTACGCTAACTGCACTAACCACATCCTCTGGCAACAAATTCCAGAATTTAATTGTGCGTTGAGTGAAAAAGAATTTTCTCCGATTAGTTTTAAATGTGCAACATGCCAACTTCATGGAATGCCCCCTAGTCTTTCTATTATCCGAAAGGTTCGAAGTTCATGCATCTTTAAAACCTTTCAGGTATCTGGAGGTCATAAGAACATAAGAACATGCCATACTGGGTCAGACCAAGGGTCCATCAAGCCCAGCATCCTGTTTCCAATCCAGACCATAATAACCTGGCTGACTTTCTCTCACACGCACACACAACCAACCCAGTCTGACACAGGACACCAGCATGGCACTGCTTCCATTCCTCATCTTACTGGACACCCTGTGTCGCACAGAACATCTGCTTCTCCTGCTGTTTTGTTTTGTTGTTTGGACTACTGCAAAAGTTTATAATTGGCTTCCCCTTAATTTGATTTGTGCTCCTTAGTTGGCACAGCAAGTGTCAGCAAGTTTGCTGAGTGGCATGTGGTTCAGTGATCACAGCCACCTTGTATTACAGTTGCAATGGTTGCCAGCTCAGTGGAAGGCCAAATTTTAAACTATTGGTTCTTCATCATCCCTCCAGATCAGTCCAGATGAATGGGTTTTTTCCTCCTATTGGCAGATGAAGACAGAGAAGAAAAGCTTTTACGGTAGCAGTCGTACATTAGGTAGTGTGCTGGAGTTCCAGCTATGAGCCTGATCTGACATCGCGGGTCAGAGCTCTGGAGCGTCTCTCAAAAATCTGCTCAATAAATCACACACTACTTGCCGATATTAGGGATGTGAATCGTTTTAGGACGATTAAAATTATCGTCCGATAATTTTAATATCGTCTTAAACCGTTATGGAACACAATACAATAGAGATTCTAACGATTTATCGTTATAAATCGTTAGAATCATGAGCCGGCACAATAAAACACGCTAAAACCCATCCCCGACCCTTTAAATTAAATCCCCCACCCTCCCGAACCCCCCCCCCAAATAACTTAAACATTTCCTTGCCAAATCCTACCTCCTTCAATCCCCCACCCCAAATGACTTAAATTACCTGGGGGTCCGGAACGGCAGCGGTCCGGAACGGGCTCCTGCTACTGAATCTTGTTGTCTTCGGCTGGCGCCATTTTCCAAAATGGCGCCGAAAAATGGCGGCGGCCATAGACCAACAGGATTCGACGGCAGGAGGTCCTTCCAGACCCCCGCTGGACTTTTGGCAAGTCTTGTGGGGGTCAGGAGGCCCCCCCAAGCTGGCCAAAAGTTCCTGGAGGTCCAGCGGGGGTCAGGGAGCGATTTCCCGCCGCGAATCGTTTTCCGTACGGAAAATGGCGCCGGCAGGAGATCGACTGCAGGAGGTCGTTCAGCGAGGGTTCCGGTGCCTCGCTGAACGACCTCCTGCAGTCGATCTCCTGCCGGCGCCATTTTCCGTACGGAAAACGATTCGCGGCGGGAAATCGCTCCCTGACCCCCGCTGGACCTCCAGGAACTTTTGGCCAGCTTGGGGGGGGGGCCTCCTGACCCCCACAAGACTTGCCAAAAGTCCAGCGGGGGTCCGGAAGGACCTCCTGCCGTCGAATCCTGTTGGTCTATGGCCGCCGCCATTTTTCGGCGCCATTTTGGAAAATGGCGCCGGCCGAAGACAACAAGATTCAGTAGCAGGAGCCCGTTCCGGACCGCTGCCGTTCCGGACCGCCGCTGGACCACCAGGTAATTTAAGTCATTTGGGAGGGTGGGGGATTTAATTTAAAGGGTCGGGGGTGGGTTTTAGCGGGTTTTAACAATTTTAACGATATATCACGATATTTTACCCCCCCAAACGGCAACAATACGATTCCCTCCCCCTCCCAGCCGAAATCGATCGTTAAGACGATCGAGGACACGATTCACATCTCTAGCCGATATTCTCTTCGTGCGTGTACCAGATAGTCTAGAAAATGGGGACAAAGCATTCAACGCTGCTAAAAGACGCATGATTGGAAGGTTGAGTACAAAGGCACTTTCACCCCAACCGCAATAAGAGACAGTCGGAGGCTTAAAATGGTGGGGTTTGAGGGCGCGGAGAAACCGCTGGCATACGTCTCGGAGGAAGTGCCAAGGCAAATATCTCAGCGTCATGTCTGCTCTAGATGATCGCTTAACCAAAACCCAGGCTGCCATGCAGGATACCGAGGGCAGTTTGGAGGTCCAGTCAGAGAGGGCTGGATCATGCGGAACAAGGCAAGCATTTTGCTACAAGAAGATTCTTTACTGGAATCGGAGAGGTGCACAGCTGACCTAAAAGCGAAAAATTTAGATTTAACTAATCAGATTAATGACCAAGAGAACCAGAACCGGTGAAACAACTTAAAAATTGTTGGGCTACTGGAATCGCCTTGAGAGGAACTTTAATTGATTTTTTTTTTTTTTTAAATTCAATTTTACATATCAAACCCAGCAAATAACGAGGATGATGAGTGAGTTCTGCACATCATCCCGAACAATTTTACAGCATAAACCAGATAAACAACCCTGTGCGTCACCCAGATCCATTCTACCCGCTTCCCCCCACCCCTCCCGCATACACCCTATTATTTACGTAGCAGTGGCTAACAGTGTAATCTACACTATTCAGAAAAGCCTGGATTGTAAAAGGGCTATGTACGTGGCCGGATCTTCTGCGCGCATTTTACAATGGGCCCGGCCGTGCGTGAAAACCCCTGGTATATGCAGAAGTGTTGTCTGAGGGGAAAAGAACTGCCACGTGATTAATGATTGACAATGGAGGGATTTACCCAGCAAAATAGCTACACTAGTTTCCTTCCCCACTGCCGTCGAGGAAAATGCTTCATCCACCCTCCTCTCAATTTTTGGTATTCACTATTGTCCAAACGAGTCTCCTGGAGCAATTGCGATGTGTACTTTTTGTGCCTTCGCAAAGCCTGCAGAATTTTATATTTTTTTACCACTGACCCAGTGCCAGACACATTCCAGGTAGCTATCCTAATAGCAAGTACTACGTGTCCTATTATCCAAACGAGGAAGCAGCACACATTAGGAACCAAAACCCCAGCCTGGATGCCAGTCACATATCTCGTCCAACTGTGCCCCTCCTACTCCATCTTCCTCAGTAACAGACACTCGCCGACAGACATTAAAAGTTTATCTGCCCCAATTCCCACCCCACTCCTACTTATCCACCAATAATATCCCAGCTTTCCACGGCTTCCCTCCCCCCTCCCATCCCACATAGAACAGCACAAGTAACGATATCGCCCACACTCGGGTGAAGGCCGTGATACGGGGGCACATACTTAGTCTCCTATGTTGTGAAGGCGAACAAAGTTAGAAACGCGGACCTATTACGATCGACAAGGACTTTGAGGGCAGCACAAACTAGGCACCTGCGGATATGTCAGGACAGACTAAAAGAGAGGTTGAATGGGCTCGGGAAGCATTAAATTACTTGGCTTTTCCAAAGAGCTGTAAAATCACTTCGCTTCTATCGATATCAGAGTCTCGGTTCTGTTCTGATAGGCAATTCTAAGTAGAGAGACTTTTAGTAAGGTAACCCTTAAAGGTTACTCTCTGGACATATTTAGAAAGCCATGTCTCATAAATCAACACATCAGTGCCACTAAGGACGATGCATTATATTGAGTTCAGTGTCTCATCACCCCTGAAAACCATCTCCGGAACTGGTATCTCCCCAACATCCTCATTAGTAAACACGGAGGCAAAGAATTCATTTAGACTTTCTGCAATGGCCTTATCTTCCCTAAGAGCCCTTTTATCCCCTCGGTCATCTAATGGTCCAACCGACTCCCTCACAGGTTTCTTGCTTTGGATATATTTAAAAAAGTTTTTATTATGAGTTTTTGCCTCTATGGCCAACTTCATTTCAAATTCTCTCTTCGCCTGTCTCATCCATGTTTTACACTTACCTTGACAATGCTTATGTTTTATCCTATTTTCTTCAGACTGATCCTTCTTCCAATTTTTGAAGGATGTTTTTCATAGCTTAAGAGCGGGGGGACATCTTTTAAAACTGGCCATGTTTGCTGCTGCTATTCTGCTGTTTGTCAGTAATTCAAGAGAGAGTATCCCAGTAATAGTAAAGATATTTTTTCCCGATTTCATCTCATAATCAGGTTAAAAACTAAGTTTACTAAATCCGAAGCACTGGCATTAAATCCTGGGCACTGTCTAATCCTAGGCTGGTTCATTTCCTTTCACACGGGCTTATCAAAGAATTAATTACCAGGGAGTCTGGATCCCATGCAATCTTTCTTGTCTGCACGAAGTTAAGTTTTGCAGGAATCTTTGTGATTGTCCATGAGCACTTACAATCTTGCAGCTCCCTGCCACTTTCCTTTCTGCACTCTTGCAAAAATAATTCTCCCAAAAATCTTGTATAAAATGCAGATGCTGGCTTCCGCTAAAAGACTTGAAGAAACTTAAGCCTGCAATTTGTTTTTCATTTGGAATGGGGGGGCTCGTCAAGAATTAGTTGTTCTAAATTAATGTGCAGTAGAGAGGATGGGGGGTTAGACTTTATAACACGGCATATCAGCTTTCTGGGTGAGTGGATTTCAGGAAAATGTGTATTGTGAAAGGGGTATGCTAGAGAATACAGTTTATCCCTGGTTTCCTATGTATCAAACACATAGGGGACAAATGGTGAGTTCCGTTTGATTGTGACCCTGTGCACTAGCTTGGAGGTAGCTGCGGAAGACGTGGAGTTTGGGGGTGCACCAATCTCTGCTTATGCCTTTCCTTGGCAATAAGGATTTAGCACTGGTTTGGAATGCGAACCCCTCTTTAGTGACTGGCAAAATGGGGAATATCTTGGATTTCAGAATAATATGAGGTAGAACATTCTTTTGAAGCTGTTCAAAGACACTACCAGATCCCTAGTAGGCAATTGTTTTTGTGTTCTTGCAAGCAAAACACTGTCTAGTCACAAATGATGAAAGGGGTGACACTGTATGTTAAGAATGGAGTCTATAAAGACAAAGATCTACAGGAAACAAACTGCACTCTGCAATGCCTTATAGATAGACAGACAGACAGACAGACAATTCCAGGTGTGATGTGGAACAATACAGTAGGGGGGGTATACTACCACCTGCCTGGCCAGGATGAGGAAACGGTATAAAATGATGACGGGAGATTAGTCAGGCTCACAAAATTGATAACAGAATGATAATGGGAGATTACTTGCCCCCAGTATTCCTTGGATGAGGAGGTAAAGTTTCTAGCTGCCATGAAGCTGGTCCTGGAAGCAAGGAGAGGAGGACTCTGCTAGGAATCTAATTCTCAGTGGTAGATGGGACCTGGCGCAGAGGGTAAAGGTGGCGACACCGCTCACGTTCAGAAGGGAGATCATAATGCATGTTAACATGGGGAGGGGGTGACGAGGATCAGTAGTTATCATAGCTCCTTATTCACACACCACAGCAGCTTTGCTCTAGGAGATGCTGAAGCCGTTCTAAACAGGCTTTTAATCACTCGTCATTAAAACGTTGCCTCCGTTTTCTATTCGATTACTTAATTGATTTAATGAGAGCCTGGAACTGTAGGTAGTGAGTTGTAATTGTGATACACAACTCAATTTGACATAGGGCCTCTTCCATCCATCTTAAAGTAAACAATATCGTACATGCTTGCCAGCGATGCCTGAAGGTTGATTAACAGACTCCAGCCTTGTCTTTTGTTTTTTTCTTTCATGGTTCAGTGATTCCCTGCCACCGACGAATATTTCTCCTACAGCAGTCCTCGCAGCCCAGCCTACCCGCTCAGTAGCCCCGGCTGGAGCTCCAGCTCTCCACTTTCTAGTGCCCCCTTCCAGGGGACCTCGGCTCTGCCTCTATAATTTAGTTTCTTACCTTGCTCACGCCTTACAACGCAGATGTGGAGCGATTTTTTTCTTTTGAATTCATGTGCATTCAGTATTGGCCGAGCAGTTGATGTTGCCTTCGACTCGTTGGCTCATCGCTGTTCTCGGCGCCCTCTACGGGCAGTGCAATTGTGACACATTCTTTTTTTTCTGTCTCTTAGGTACTTCGTGCCCTGCAGGACCTGAACTTGATGGACGGATTGGCTTTATACGGTTTGCTGTCTCTGGTCTGAAGCCCCCTTTCTCCCTGGAGTTTAAAGCCAAGAACCAGCCCAACTTTACCAGGATCCTAAGTGCTAATGCCACGGGCGAGGTTCCGCACTTTCACAGCAGAGATTTTGAAGGGCGCGTCACTTTTAGTCCTGATTACGATGTTGTCCACATGGACGAACTGAGGAGCAGCGATGCAGGACAATACCAAGTAAAAGACTCTGAACGCAACTGTGTGGACTCTTGGACGTTGATCATGACTGGTAAGATCCGCCAGGGTCCCCCCCATTCTTGTGAATCTCTAAGATGCCCACATTAAGTTTCCTGTTTAAAGCAGCGGCGCCCTCCAGCTCCGCTCTGATTCAGATGATGCGCAAGCTCGCTTAATTTTTCTGGTATCTCCTGCCCGCCCGCCCCCACCCGTCCAGTTCCTCGGAGCCCTAAATCGTAGAATGCACCCCCACCTCTCCCAAACACGTGTGCACCCGCCCTGACGCGGCTTCGCTCGCATACGCACCCCCCCAGACCTTTGCATGGTTTCGTTCCGTCTCGTTAACTGAGATTTGGATTTTGCCCATCCAGTGAAGCCTTGGGCGATTTTACAACAGATAAGTCAACGTTTTATATTCAACAGGCAAACCCTTTTCTCTCCACATATCCGTGCATCCCCTCCATGTACGTTCCCACCTTCCCTGCTCTCCCTCCCCACCCACCTGAATATACGAAGTGGACACCAGGAATGCTGCAGCTGGACACCGCTGACCCGTGCAGCAGGGATGGCAGCTCTGGTCCGGGAGGGCCTGCAAATGTTCAGGATGTTCCTAATTCTTATGGTTAAGCGGTGTTTGGGTGGGTTCCTGGGTACGGTGGCAGATGACCACGCCCACGGGGAGGAGCCCCGTGAGGCGCCACAGAACCGGGTTAAACGCAGGAAGCACACACACACAGTTAGTTCTTTATTTATACAGCTTGAAGGGGACCACCAGAGGCGGCGGCAGTGAGGCGGTCTGGATGTAGCGGGACCCGCGGCAGAGGGAGCCCTTCTCACCCCGTTGGTATAGGGGGAGTCCGGTGTAGGTTTCCCAGTAAGGCAGTGCTGTGGATGAGAGAGACTGAGAGTTGGATTACTCACTAGATGGTGGCTGTAAGGTTTGCGACTCCACCAGATTTGTCGAAGTAAGTGCAGGCACCGAGGCGGGGAGAGCAGGCCCTCGAGGAGCGAGTACCTGATCCCTGTAAGGCACCTGAAATAGAGCAGAGGGCCCCCGAGGAGCGGGTACCCAGAATACCCCGAAGGGCAGAGAGAGAGAGCGTCCAGCGGCAGAGTAGCTTAGACCTGCCGAGACCAAGTCCCTTGTTAACTCAGTGAGCTAGCGACATAGTACAGGCTAAATACCCGGATGGCGTGACGTCAGTAGAGGGGAACGCCCCCGAGGTTCGCGCCAATGCTGGAATAAAGACGTGGGTGGCGTGCGCGCACGCACCCTGGTAGGCCCTTGGGAGGAGCACGGCGGGAGGCAGCACCATAGCCGTTCCGGGGACGCCGGAGAGGGCGGCTTGTAGACGCGGCGGCAGCCATTTTCCCCAAGGGAAGCGGGGGGGAGCCGTGAAGAAGGTGAGACAAACGGGGCGAAGCCGCCTAGCACCGACGGACGCAACACTAACGAAACCCGCATGTGAGAGACTGGTGTGCGCCCTGCTGCCATTGCATTGCAGGTCTGTTTTTGAGAACCTGACTGCTTTGGGATCCCACAGGACATGAGTTGCCCACCGCAGCTGTCCAGCTACAGTATTTTATGTGTGTGTGTGCGTGTGTGTTTGTTGCTGACTTATTGTTCTTTGAGTGCATCTGTAGCCAAATCACAGCAATTTCATAGATGGATGAATTAAATTGGCCGAGTCCTGCAGTTCACCGCTTCGATGCCATTCGTGTTAAGAAGTGGGATGTCAAATGCAGCCCAAAGAAAACCACGATGCAAAGAGCAGCTGTTTCCTTTTTACGTACGGTGGATGTGAAGTAGTTTTTTTGAGATGCTGGAGGTTCTTTGGAGTTTGTGGGGCGGTCCCCTGAGGAATACCTGCTGCACTACTGCGTTTCTGTAATGTAGATTCACAATCTGAGACAAATCGGGGAGGGAGGGATTGGAATTCATCTGAAACGAGCCCTCAACGGGAAGGAGCGCCTGGGGACATGAAGGAACAGGGCTGCGTGTCTCGGGCTTGTCGCGATTGCTTTGGGTTAAGGAGCTGGGAGCTTTTTACCGGGGGAGGTGAAAGAGGCCCTGTACTCACTTTTTTAAGGCTTCTGTGGTTCCATCTTCCCATTTGCGCAAAGCTTGGATGGATCAGGAAGTCCCTGAATACTGAATCTACTGCAAGAATTACCCGCCGTCCCCTAACTTGGGTGTAAGATGGGAGAGCAGTAACTGCTCCACCACCAGAGGCTGAGGCCGTCTTCCCTTCCCATCAGCAAGAGCTGGGGGGTAGTGTGTTTGTGTGTTTTGTGTGGTGGGTAACAATACGGGATTGATCCTCCTCCTTCTTTTTCCGATGCAGATGTGAGCACCTCTCCTGCTGCGACCCCTGAGGGACTGAGTAAGTTGGCTTTGGCTTTCTAAGGATGACCTTTGAAAGGGGTTGGGGATGTTCTCTGAAGAGCAATACTCGGGGGTCCCCGATTTCCCTCTTATGCCTGGCATTAGGAGGCCTTTGGTTCCTGATCCTTGGGCTGCTCTGCTGCAGAGGCAGCACTCACGGCCGCAGAGAGGATGGGGAATGAGCTTCTCAGCGTGTGGGAGGCATTGACTGTTTTTTTTTGTTTTGTTTTCAGGTTCTTCGCGGAAGAGCACAGAGCCACCTCCAACAGAAAGTGAGTCTTAACAGCACTGACTATGCCTGGTCCCCCGTGAGCCTTTCATGAATGAGAAAGTAGGGTCCCAGCATTGGGCCTCCTGTGCACCTCTCGCTGCCCTCATGGAACAGGGAAATCCGTGTTGATGCAGAACTCGATCTGGCCTGGTTCCTCCTCCTGGGACCGTCCAGGGTTGGTTTTGCTGCAGAGGCAGCACTCGTAGCCCCCAGAGACATCAGTCTCCAGCTCGCAGTGCCAGCACCTACGACCTGGGAATAGCAATGGTGGTGGGGGGAGGAGGAAATGTGGGAGGGGGGGAGGTGATGACCCAGGAGAAGAAATTCAGGAGTTCTGCTAGCTCAGTGTCCCGGGGAGGGAAGGATGAGGTCATGGCTGAAGTGTAGAGGTGAGAGGGGCCCTTGCGTCGTGTGGTGGGCGTGGGTGGAGGCCAGAAAAGTCTCACATCTGAAGAGAATTAGGATAAAAGTTTCTTTTTTTTTTTGGGCAGAAATTCCACACATGACGGGGAGGAGTATATATAGCGGTGGGGGGTTTACTACAGTCCACCTGAACAGACTGGCAGAACAGCGCCATGCTGGGTCACAGCAACGGACTATCGAGCCCGGCGAGCTATCTCCTAGAGTGACCACTATGGGTCACTTGGAAGGACCGGGCGGAGCGATCCCTTCTACTGCAGGATTCCACAGCTTAACTGTGCGTTTACTGAAAAAAAAACAACTTCCCCAATTTCTCTTCCAGTCTGCTACCATTTAGTTTCACGGAGAGCGTCCCCCTGCCATGCTAAGGAGAATTGAATGGAAGAACTTATCGTATCCTTTTCTGTATTTTCAGATGCTGGACGATCCCGATGGGGTCTCATTGTTGCAGTGGCTGCTGTAGCAGTTATCGTGCTGTGCGTGTTTCTGAGCTGGAAGTGGCAGTCAAGGTTTCCAGCCGTTTAGGGAGCACGGAGACCCCCTCACCTGCCTCAGTACGGAGCTGGAACAGGACACCCCCCTCCGCGGTGGAGCAAAGAGAAGCCACGGGCTGCAGCCCAAGCGACCTCTCTCTCGTGACTGCGGATGCCGCAGAGTCCACCGGCGACTGCGGCGAGGAAGCGGTGACCTGCACAGCGACCCCTCGGGGGTAGATTGATGATAGCAACCTGTGTGGTGGGGAGGGGGGGGGGAGTGGAGATTGGAGGGCGACGGTCAAAATGTTGCAGCCCTGAGCAGGACTTAAATTTGCAGCGTGGAGAAACCCCGATGCAGAGAGCTGCACAGATGATAAGACCTAATGCCTTTGTGAGTGTGGGTTTTCGAATGGGGGAACGCATGCTTTTTGCACTCAGAACGCCGCTGTGTCGGGAGCAAAAGTGTCTGTGCCACGCGTTCGCAGATGAGGCAACTGTGGGCCCTGCGTGCTTATTATTTTTGGTTTTCAATTTGTACAGTATTACCCTTGTTTGCCCCCCTCTTCCCCTCTATGCAGTTCGCCCATCAGTTTCATTGTAAAGCCCAGTTGGCCATTTTATGTTACATGGAAACCGATGTGATGTTTACCTAACGAATGTCGGTATACAAAAATAGCAAATAAATAATAAATATTATGTCAGGGCCCTTACAGAAACAGGAAACTTGAGAGTGTATTACTCCAAACTTGCACTTTATAAATTATTTTATTTTTATATGTCCTTGGTGCGGTCACTAGTTTTAGTTTTTTTTTTAATGCCACACAATGTAATTTCTCCTCCAATTTCAAAGCCTCGTAATCCGTGGATGTTCAGTCAATGATCCCGGGATGGCACCTGCAGCTCCGCGGGATACGTCCACTCAAGCTCACGTGACCGCCTCCCCCCACTCACTACTTTCAATGCATATAAAATTCTCTAAAGCTTGGGGAATAGCCCCTACTTATCACTGGGCATTAGCAGAATGGCATCTTGCCAGCTACCCGTGACTTGGATTGGAAACAGACTACGACCCAGTATGGCATATCTTGTGTTCTTATACTGCACTGTACATCATATATTCAATAAATATTAGTAAACTGAAGAGCTAGTCTGTGGCTTTTTTTTGTTTTTCATTCATTGGGATAAAATTGCTTTATTTAACAAAGCAAATAGCACATTATTACCGTTTTTATGTTAAATCTTTTTGTGCTTCTTAACCGAGAGCCACCGCCGTGATAGCCGGCTCCATCGTGTGCCCTAATGTGACGAGGAATGGTTATAAAATGAAGGGGAGAGCAGCTCCCAATCCCCCTCCCCCATCGCAAGGTCAGTTCTGGTTGTGTGGGAGGTGGATTAATGAAGGGCCACTCGGCAGTGTAACCTGGGTTGTCTCAAGTTTTAAGCCACAAGTTAGCCCTCCAGAGGTTTAAACCAAAAAAAATAAATAAATTATTTATCCCCAGATCCGTCCAGACGAGTGGGCTTTTCTCCCCAACCAGCAGGTGGAGACAAAGAACCAAAGCATCATGGTACCCTGGTTCTCATGCCACCTGCAGACGCTTGGTGTTCTCTGTTCCCCCCCTCAGATGGTGTTGTGGTAGAAAACCCTGCAGTCATGCTAGAGAAGAGATTTTTGGAAAATATTTCAGCTAAATTGCTCCCAGGGGTGTTGGGCCCTATTTAAGGGCCATCCCCCCTGATATAGAGTGTGGGTGGTGGTGGGGGGGGGGGGGGTTGGCGATCCTCAGATTGGCAGTGCCCTGCTGAGCTGGATGGGACTCGAGAAGCAGTGGTGGTCTGGCTCCCTCATTCCCGGTCTGCTGTGTGCAGAAGGGAGGAGGGGAACCTCACTAGCCCGTGTCCAGGTCGTGGGGCAGCTTGGAAAGCAGCTGTACATTTTTTTTTTTGTGTGTGTGTGTCTTTCCTTTGGGAGGTGCCTGTGCTGTGAGAGAGGGATGTCCCCTTGCAGCTCTAATATGGGTGGCCACTGCCGAACGCAGCAAGAGCCTGTCGAGCAGCTGGAGCCTGCAAATCCTAAGCTGCGATCTTTGGGGCTTTGTGGATCCTGTGGCAGGGAAGGAAGGGGTAGGGGGAGGTCCTGGGGAGCAGGGACTACTGCAGAAGGCAGGAAACTGGGCGGCAAGAGGCACTCGTAGAAATCAGCTGAGCCATGGCCACTTTGCCTGCTCTCCCTATGCTGCAGGGCAGGTCGGGGAAGAGCGCAGTTTCCCTCCCAGCATTGTCCCTGGCAGTAGAGACCCTGGAAAGGACCCAGGAAGAATCTGGAGAGGTTGAGAAGCCCTTTGGGGGGGGGGGGGGGGGGGGGATGGGATCTTAAGGGGAGGAGTTTGAGCTGCTGATGCACAAGGCCTTTTTTGGCCAGATAAGAGGCATTGGGTAGGAATCCTCTAAGGCATCGGTTTGGTTTTTTTTGTTGAACTGGTGTGTTGTGGTTCCCGGGGTCCCACTGTCCCGGATGTGATTCACTTCTCCCTTTTTCCTGCCCCTGCGCAGGCCAATCGGAAGCTTCCTCCCTCCTACCTGCCAGTGGGAGTAGGAAGAAGGGGCATCGCATCGCCCTGGGGTGGGGTGGTTTGAGAGGGGCTGGGAGGAGTGGCGGTGTCCAGGCCAGTGGCGACGAAGAAGCCTGACCCACAACCAAGCAAGGCTGCCATAGGAGCTCATCCCTGTGGCAGAGAAAGAAGAGGTTTGGCAGTGAGAATGGGAGCCTGGGTGAGAGCTTGGGAGTGTGGGTGAGAGCTTGGGAGTGTGGGTGAGGTGAGAACGGGAGCCTGGGTGAGAGCTTGTGAGTGTGGGTGAGAATGGGAGCCTGGGTGAGAGCTTGTGAAAATGGGAGCCTGGGTGAGAGCTTGTGAGTGTGTGTGTGTGTGTGTGTGAGTTGACTGGTTGTGGTCCCTAAGGAAGAGGACTTGAGGACAGAGCTCCACAGTCACTGCTGCTTCTGGTGAGTGCTATTGGCCTGGAAGGGAAAGGAGTGGGAGAGTTGCTGGAGAGTAAAGTAAGTAAAGGTGGCCTTTTAAGTTTATTTTTCTTGATTGTCTGCCATTTTTTAATTATTGGGTATTGTGTGATGTGTCTGCTGTTTTGAAATACCTTACTGGTGTTTGGAGAATGTTTAATAATATTTATGAGTTTGTAATTATTGGATGCTGTTCCGTTCAGTTGTTTCATTTTGGTGCTGAGGTGTTGATATAGCGGTGGCTTGCAGGCCATCTTGCTGGTTGGTGGTGGATGATCATTGTGGTCTTGTCATCTTGGTGTACAGCCAGCTCAAGCTCCTGAGGTGTTTGGTAGTAAAGCTGCGGCCTGTTTTGGCTCCATTCATGTTTGGGTATTTCTTCTGGATTCTGGGGTTTTTGTAACAGGGTGGGTGGGTGCCGGGAGAGGGGAATGTCGCCTCGTTACCCATATTATGCACTGCTTACAGATTGGCTTTTTGGCGTTGTCGTACCAGTTTCTGTCATCACTTTAGTAATTTGTGGTCTTTCTGTACTTGGTGAATGTTGCTTCTGAGTACGTGACTGAGATGAGGTATTTTACCAGCATGTAAGCATTTGTATCAGTCTTATTTGTTGTGTTTTTCTCCATAGGACATGCATTGGTGGTAAACTGCTGTCTTTTCATAAGTAGGGCTATTGCACCTGATAGAGGGAGTTTGTGTTGCTGTTACTGAGATGACACCAGAAATATTGTTTGGTTTTTTTTTTTTTGGTATGGTGAGTTGTATGGGGAATGTTCTAGTTGATTTATATAGACATTTTATATACCATTGTTCTGTATGTAGACCACAACAGTTTACAAAGTGACATTCATATTTAAACCATAGTTAACAGTCAAATATGGTGTTCCAGGTTCAAACCATGCACACTGGCATTCTGCCCAGGTGCTCTGATCGCGGGGGTAATCTCACTGGGGGCTACCTGAGGGGCTTATCCTATATAAACACACACAATTACTGGGATTATGCCTGAAGGCTTGAACCCAGGAGCTTAACACAAGATTCAATACATCATGGTTCCAGGTAGTTAGGAAAGTGAGTTTGAGCAATAGGAGGATAGAACAAAATAAAATCAGATTATACTGAAGAAGTAATGGTAAATAAAAATGGGTAGATAGATAGACAAACACACCAAACCAAACCCCAACTGATGGGAGAAGAGCACTAATGATAGATGTATAAAAAATTATATTGAAAAAAACCTTTATTAATTACTAATTTAATTAAAATCAGACTCCAAATAGTACAAACCAAAATTGTTTAATATACATGCATGCATCAGACAAAGCTTATACAGACAAGAAATAGTGGATCATGAGCAAACTGTAACTTGACAAAAAGATTTGACATTCACTGAAAAAAACTTAAATATGTCTATTAATCATAGTACCAGCTCTGCCTATTAAGTACAATGTGTTTATAAAGACTGAACCTGGGTAAATACAATGTTGCTGTTTGCAGAATGAAAGAGTACAATGTTGCTATTTGATAAGTGACACAGTTGTTTCTTAACTGGCAACAATGTATACATGGGTGTAGACCAGACAAGATGGGTGTAGACCATGTGATGAGCACTATTTCATTCACTCCGCTCGGCTGAGTGCACTGTATTGCATGGGCCCCTTTCACAGACTCCCTCACACACCCAAGCTCTCAGTCTCATGCTCACATTCTCTACACATGCACATACACACAGGCTCTCACTCTTCATGCTCCATCATACACCATCACACACACAAGCTCTCTCAACGACGACCATGGATCATTAAAACCTTTCAAGTATCTGAAAGTCTGTATCATATCACCTCTGCTCCTCCTTTCCTCCAGGGTGTACATATTTAGATTCTTCAATCTCTCCTCATAAGTCATTTGATGAAGACCTTCCACCTTTTTGGTCGCCCTTCTCTGGACCGCCTCCAACCTGTCTCTGTCTCTTTGTAGATACGGTCTCCAGAACTGAGCGCAGTACTCCAGGTGAGGCCTCACCAAGGACCTGTACAAGGGGATTATCACTTCCCTTTTCTTACTCGATATTCCTCTCTCTATGCAGCCCAGCATTCTTCTGGCTTTAGCTATCGCCTTGTCACATTGTTTCTCCGACTTCAGATCATTAGACACTATCACCCCAAGATCCCTCTCCTGCTCCGTGCACATCAGCCTCCCCCCCCCCCCCCCCCCATCGAATACAGTTCTTCCGGATTTCCACATCCCATATGCATGACTCTGCACTTCTTGGCATTGAATCTCAGCTGCCATATCTTTGACCACTCTTCCAGCTTCCTTAAATCCCGTCTCATTCTCTCCACTCCTTCCGGCGTGTCCACTCTGTTGCAGATCTTTTAGTATCATCTGCAAACAGACAAACTTTACCTTCCATCCCTTCCTCAGTGTCCCTCACAAAGATCTTGAATTGATCCGGAGGCTAACCTTTTCATTTTTTTTTTCTGAAATGACTGAAAGAACTACCAAAATGGCCGTGCCGTCCTTGTGGCATACAGCTGCCATGGAAACAAGGCTGTGGGAGCGGGAGGCCTGATCAGGTGGCCTGATGATGTCAGCCCCAGTCCAACCAAGGGACACGGGGCTGCAGAACAGAGGCGGTGCAGAGCGTGGGCTCTCCCACAGAGCCACCTTAAGGAGGTGTGGCCTACCCAGCATGCACTGGGGGAAGCAGCATGGCCTCTGCTGGGGAAGCTCTGCGCATGCTCCAACTACAGCTTCCCCATTCTGATAATATAAAGTAGCCTGTCTGCTGTCTTATTCCAATAAAAAAGGGATCCCTTCATAATATATATATATATATATATATTTTTTTTTTTAACATTTATTTTTGTGGATTTTTCTAGTGCCTGCAGAGAGCAGGAAAGGCTCAGAGTAAAAGCAGAAACTTTCTTCCTCCCCAGGACCGGAAATCCCTGCAAGCCCCAGATTTGCAGAGGGGGAGAGCAGGGGCTTTATCTGAGCCCCCAGGAATCAGCCCTGCCCCCTCTGAATCCCTCCCAGCACCTGCAGGACTGAGAGGAAAAAGAGGAGGGCAATGTGTGCCCTGGTGTCTGATCCGGTAAGAAATCCTTCTCTGCCCTCTTGTGCATTCAAGGGACAGCACAGGGTTTTTAAAGACCTTTTCACCCCTGGGACCAGCAGAGATTAAGAGGTTGGAGGGGGCATGCAGACACTCTCCTTCTGCCCTAGCATGCAGAAAAACATACAGAGCTGCCCCCTGGGAGAGGGGCAAATCGAGGCAACTGCCCCAGGCCCTGGAGCCGTGCCCTCCCCCCCCCCCCCCCCCCAGTATCATGTCATTGGGCTGCACCTCCCCTTCCATGTAGCCCCCGCTGCTTCCTGCCTTTAACGTAGTCCTGTGGGGCAAAGAAGAGGCGTCTCAGCCCGTAGGAGAGTGTGGCCGGTGCCTGCAGCTCGTTCCTGCTGCCGCTGGGGTCCCTCCCCCCCCCCCCCTGCAGTCAGATCACCTGTTGTGACTGATGGAGGGGGGAGAGAGGAGCCAGCAGTAACGGAGCAGGTTAGAAGCAAAGGGACCCGCTGGCCCCACTCTACTGTAACCCGAGCCACAGTGGAGGAGGGGGCGGTAGGGAATCAAGGAACATGGGGAGCGAGAGGTCCCCTGGCTGTGTTGCATGGGTTTTTTTTTTTGGGGGGGGGGGACCCCAGGAGGCAGGAACTGCAGCTTTCAAGCAGGCGAGGCAGGGATTAGACGACGAGGGTACAGCTGAGGCGTAGGTGGTGGAGAGCGAGGACCAGAGGAGATGAAGAGAGAGAAGGGGGGACTGAGGGGTGTCCTGTTTGCTGTTGCAGGCATCGGTCACGTTCAGGGACGTGGCTGCTTATTTCTGGGAAGTGGAGTGGGACATTCTGGGAGAATGGCAGAAGGAGCTGTACAAGAAGGTCATCAAGGAGATTCACGGCGTCCTCGTGTCCCGGGGTAAGTCTGTCTTTTCTATCATCTCTCACCCATACACACCCTGCAGGATGGCTGCTGACTGTAGGCCTGCAGGGGCTCTCTCCGCTCTTGTCAGCAAGCGCCAGGACGTCTGTCCAGCCTGGTAGAGGTCTGACCAGGCACGCGGCCTGTATTTACTACCTGCCAGTGCTTTGGAGGCAGAGCCCTGTGCAGTTGCCACCGGGAATTAAATTACCCGACCTTTCAGACAAAGGTTGAAGGGGTGGCTATTTGCAAAGGCTTCCAGTCAAATCTTTTGGTTCGGGTAAGTTCCTGGCAGGGCCACAGGTAACCATGGAGGTCAGGGGACGGTCGGGATCTGTGTGCTGGGTTATTGTTAGCTCTGATAAGGGAGCCAGGGATTAGGGTCCTGGTAATTCAGTTCTTAGCGAGGAATGGTACGGTCGGGATTGTAGAAGGGAGCTGGAATGGGTTTTTACTCTTTCGGATAATAGAAGGACTAGAGGGCACTCCATGAAGTTAGCATGGGGCACATTTAAGGCTAATCGGAGAAAGTTCTTTTTCACTCAACGCACAATAAAGCTCTGGAATTTGTTGCCAGAGGACGTGGTTAGTGCAGTTAGTGTAGCTGGGTTTAAAAAAGGATTGGATAAGTTCTTGGAGGAGAAGTCCATTACCTGCTATTAAGTTCACTTAGAGAATAGCCACTGCCATTAGCAATGGTTACATGGAATAGACTTAGTTTTTGGGTACTTGCCAGGTTCTTATGGCCTGGATTGGCCACTGTTGGAAACAGGATGCTGGGCTTGATGGACCCTTGGTCTGACCCGGTATGGCAGGTTCTTATGTTCTTAATTATTACTGTGTTGTGTGTTGTTTTTATTACCGTACTCTGCTATGTTATCCTGCTGATATATGTTAGCTCTGCCCTAGATAACAATACTGAGCGACATGTAACTCGTTCAGGTGGTGACCCGATGTCACGGGTCATGTATCCTCATTCTGCCTCTCACTGGCCTCTAGAGAGAGTTATCTTTATATCCCAGGACCGGGGTTTTCATTCTCAGATGCTCCTGATAAGAAGCTGGGACTCCTCCTCTCCAGGAGGGCACAGGCTGGCAGAGAAGATTGACCCCTGCAATGCCTCCAGCTAGGAGGGTGAGGAACAGAAATGACTGCCCCAGAACCCTCCAAGGTTTAATCGTAATCAAAGGGCAGCCTGCAAGTGTCTCTTCTCACCAAGCTCTGTCACACAAATACTCTTAGACTGTCTATCTTTTTTTTTTAATTATTCTAGGGCACTACAAGTACAATTTATAAGTAATTTTGCTATCTTTACTGGCAGGTTATTCAATTCTTAATCCTGATGTTGTATTCAGGATTAAGAAGGAAGATGAGAAATATTTCCCTCAGCACTGGGAGCCGGAGGGGAAAGAAACCATGAAGGACCCCAGCATCAGTAAGTAAATGTTCTGGATTTAAAGGGCTCTGCATTTTCAGATCCCAGGAGATGGGGCATTAACATCAAACATTTGGAGACTTCCAATCCATTTCCTAATATAATATTAGCAGGTCCTGGGTGACTCCTCCTAGACTCGTTTGTTTTCTCATCCCAGGCCTTCCGTTTGTAACGTCTGTGTTCTCACTGAGCGTTAAACAAGAGGCAGATCTGCCCTTCCTGGATCCTCCTGAATCAGAGACGCCTGAAGGGATTCACCCTTCTGTACCAGGCAAGTATCCGATTCCTCCCGGGCGTCTGTACTAAGGTCAGGCGGTGCCAGTTAGGAATTCAGCACCGGGAGGGTAAGAGGCCGACCCCCTCTCTCTCTCTCGCTCCCAGTGTCTCTCTGTACCTTGGCTGAGGTTGGCTGTCTGGGGGTGGTGGTGGAGGGGAGAGGGAGCATCTGATGGACTTGGGGGTGGGGGTTAAGTCAGTAAGGCCCTTCCTTCAGGACTGTGGCTTGATTTATAGCCATGGAGATGGAGCGTGCCTTTTCCGCACGTACAGAAAGCACGGTTAAGTTTTGCATAGCTGGTGGGTTAGTGCAAGGCACGGTACAAAATGCAGTAACATTTAAACATCGATGAGTTGATTTGATTCTAAGTCTGAATTAAAGCTAACGAGGATTCATGCAGACTGAGGTGCTAATTCCTTTTAAAGGTGTCGTACGCTAACGCGTGCGTAATGAGTATTAAAGCTTGCGTTAGGGTTCATGCACTTCAGTACCTCTGTGCGCGCCCAGGAGTACTGAGGAGGTGAAAAGACCAAACAGGGAGCGTAGAAGGGAATGCCCAATGTCATCCTGCAGACCAGGGGACGGTGAAGTCCCCAGCAATAAGGAGTTAGGGCTCTCAGGAATCGCAGAATGACGGAGCCAGGAGGGGGAGGAACAGTCATTTGTAGAAGGAGAGGGAAGCCCACAGAAGGAGTTTGTATCTCAAAGGAAGCGTAAGATTGAGCAATGACAGAGCAAGGTCAGGAATGCCACAAATTGGGGAAAAAAACAAAACCCCCCCCAGCTCCGCTACCCAGGGGACTGGATTTTTCTGATGGAATCCCGTTATGATTTTGATATATCTCTGATGCTCCCCTCACTCGCTGAGTGCGCTGTTTTTTGGCGACCGTCTCACGTGCGGGAAGCGTCCCTGCCGAGCAGGTCCCTCACGGATATCTGAATGTCGGGAAATGGAAACCCGGGTCAGGCGGATCCTCCTTTCATTGGCCGGGCGGAGAGGCGATGGCCGGGGCTGGCCCGCGAGGGCCCTAGCTTGGCCAGCTCATTCCACGGCAGAGTCGTAGGACTGAGGGCGGCAGGCGGCCGCGTCAGAATAGTAATCCTGTTAAAGAGGGCTGGCACTTTACTGTTTTGTGGGTTTTTTTTTTTTTTTTTTTGCGGGAAACCTTTTCAGCGCGGGCGGGAGGAATGGTGCGTCTCGCGGAGGAAGGCGTGTATCCTCCGCATCGAGCCTCCGATAGTCCTCCCTCTCGGGGTTACCTTTACGAAACCCGTCGGTCGCGGGGGCCGCCTTTCCCCGGCGCAGCATGGATCTCTGATGATGATCAGTCCAGCAGCGCCCTCCCTTCGCTCCGCACTGGCGGCAGCGCCCGCGGCACAATCCCAAGCTCGCCCGCAGTGGAAATACGAGCTCTGGGGGGTAACTTTTTCTCTAAACTTTCCGGGATGCGCATTTCGTCGGTTTGCCCGCCTAAATCTGGCACTTAGCCGCGCAATGTGAAAATCTGATTTCTCTGGCTAAGATTTTAGTCGGATAACTCTTACCCGGCTGAACCGGATTTGGTCCGGGAGTGGGGGTTTCAGGATTAAGGCTGAGTTACCCAGGGAAGGTGCTGCCCTAAAGTCATCCTGCTGAATAAAGTGGCGTCGCTGAATAAAGTGGCTTTGCCGCTGAGGATCCGGTTTAAGCTTAACCGGGCAGCACGGCTCGATATCGTTCTCATTTTATCCTTTTTTTTTCTCTCCCCCTCCCCCTGTAACAGGCTCCCCCGGTGTCAAACCGGACCTCTTAATCCGATTTAAGGAAGAGGGAATCGAGACGGAGCCCCCGAGACCTGAGGACAGAGGGAACCTGAGCATCCCAGGCGCCTGTGAGGAGCTGCAGGAAGCAGGCGACGCAGCTTGCATTAAAGGTACTGCTGGGCCGATCCAAACATTGCTGAGACCACGAGGGCGAGGCGTTTGTAATCCACGACCCTGACTTCTGACCTCTGCTTTGTGGAACGCGTGTTTGTCCTGTGCTTTCCTCCTGTTCATGGAGTCCATCTCTCCACCCATAAGTACCTCCTCTTCTCCTCCCTCAAGCCTCTCCTCTCCTCGATCTTGTCCCCTGTTTGCCCTGTCTCTCCACCCCTGCTGCCTCTTCTCCTCCCCCCACTAATTTTCTCATCCTTTCTTCCCTCCTGCCGCTCTCCCCTCTCGGCGCCACCGCTCCGAGGTGCCCCGGCCGACCTCTTGTCCGGCGGCTTGTGTTTTTTTTTTTTTTAATTTTCCGTGACCCAGGCGGTGCTGGCAGATGGAGAGAGAGGCTGGTGGGGGCCCCCCACTGGGAGCGGCTGGAGGCAGGAGGGGCCCACATTGGAAGCAGGGGAGGGTTTGAAGGGAGGGCGGGAGACTGCAGTAGAGTTCAGCACCTCGGGGGGGGGGACTGTGTGCGTTACCTGTCCTGATTTCGTTTGTGTAGCTGAAGGTTTTTTTCAACCCTTCCACCAGGACGCTTGCATTTTTTGTAGCACATGCGGTTCCCGTCAACTCCCTTTCAGCCAAATATTGCGATCCAAGACTGTTGTAAAAGCTGAAGATATTTTTCTCTCTTGTCCCATTTCTACCTCCTCTTCTCCTCTTTCCTGTCTTTTACTCTGCCTTCTCTCTTTTCTTGGGTCAGGGTCCAAGACTGGGTAAAGGCTGAAGATGATTTCCCATTTCTCTAACAGGCAGCCGAGGTCACAGCCCTGACCCCACAGCAGAGATCCTGAAAATGGAGGATCCTCCTGTCAGCGAGCAGCAGGAGGGAGGAGAGGAGGAGGCTGAGACCAAGAGCGGTGAGCAGAACATTAATTTATCATAAAATATGGGCTATGGAGAATGTTACACTTTACATGTAGAGGGGAATCTTATTACTGGCTCTCAGTTAAATTCTCATTACTGAGTCATTAGGGTTCAGTTACTTTAAGCTGACAGATCTGAGGTGCAGGGACCCGAGTCCTGAATAAATCCCAGGTCTCCAGCAGGGAGTGGCAGAGTTTTTGGTGAGTGACTGCAATCAGAGCAGAGACTGGAGGTGAGGATGAGAGGCACAGAACCAGCAGGATGAGGTCAGACCCGGTCTGCTTCCCTCTGCTCATGCGCTCTGGACTTCATCTGCTGATTCCAGTCTATAAAGCAACTCCACTCCCTTTTTGTCCCAGCAGACCAGGCCAGACCGGATTCATGGGTTTTGCCTCCCTGCCAGCAGATGGAGACAGAGAACAAACCAGATCACTGACAACAGCTTATGTAGGGTCATGTGTAGCCTTTCTGCTCCTTGTTATTCCTCTCTCTAGCAGATATTAGACGTGCAGGGGGGGGGGGGGGGGGTGTGGATGGGTTCTCTCCCCCAGGTTTGAGTAGGCCCAAGATGTACAGAGAAGGACGACCAAAATGATAAAGGGAATGGAACAGCTCCACTGTGAGGAAAGACAAAAGAGGTTATTTTTCAGCTTGGAGAAGAGACGACTGAGGGGGGATATGATAGAGGTGTTTAAAATCATGAGAGGTCTAGAACGGGTAGATGTGAATCAGTTATTTACTCTTTCGGATAATAGAAGGACTAGGGGGCACTCCCTGAAGTTAGCATGGGGCACATTTAAGACTAAGACTTAGTGTTTGGGTAATTGCCAGGTTCTTATGGCCTGGATTGGCCTCTGTTGGAAACAGGATGCTGGGCTTGATGGACCCTTGGTCCTGACCCAGTATGGCAGGTTCTTATGTCCTTTTCAGACTCCTCGCCATCATTGGAGGCTCAGTCTCAGGATTATGAGCTGAGTCAAAGCCAGAGACAGTCTTACCTGATGGCTTAGAGGGGTAGAACAGCTTTGCAGCTGTGATGTTACCTGCCAGTCTGAGCAGATGGGGAGCGCACTACTAGGGTCAGATGGCTCAGGGTCACTGGAGTACGATGGAAGCAGGTTGGTTGTTCGGCCATAGGAAAGGCCTTACAAGAGTTCTTATCAATGATCCACAGCAGGGTGGTGTAAACGTTTTCCCACCATGGCACTGCGGTGGCACACACGAATCGACCTAGAGGTATCCGCAGCCTTCAGGTAGCCATGGAGGTGTCTCTTGCTCGGGTGGTCAGAAAGGCACCTGCCTCAGCAGCCCCTGTTGTGGGAGTGGAAAATGTGCCGGCGGACTGTGAGTTTACATGTGCTAAGCTCCAGGGAAGGGAAGCTGGTGAAGTCTGCATTCTGACTAATTTTGTATCCAGGTGGGGGTGGACCTCTGATGGACCTCAGGACTACTTCAAGGAACACGCAGGTCCTCAGGAGTAGACCTGCCATGTTCTGCTATCTGCTGGTAGGAGGAGTGCTACAGAGAACTGGGGCTCCCTGGAGCCTGATGGTCCTGCTGCTCTGGATGATCTTGGTGTGCAGATTCGATGAGGCTCAAAGTCTGGGAATCCCCAAAGGATTCCTCAGAGAAGGATCCATTACTCCAGGGCCTCCATTTTGTCTTACGGCCTGGCTATTGAGAGGAGAAAGAGAGGTTACTCAGAGGAGGCTCCAGTGCTGTTCATCCTGGCCTTTTTGTGGAATGGGCTGCGAAAAGCCTTAGCGTTTAATTTCCTCAGGGTTCAGGTAGCAGCAATTGGGCTTTACTGAGGGCTGGTTCAGGGAGTGTCCTGAATATTTCACGCTGCCTGAGAGGAACGAAGCATCTGTCATCACCGTGGGACCGCCGCATGGTACTTCTGTGCAGCTCCTTTTGAACCTGCGAGGGTGGGCATCCATCAAGGATCTCGCGCTCAAAACCGCACACTCAAGCGGCGACTTGTTCAGCAAGGAACGGCGGGCCCTGTCTTGCAGAGAAGCCATTTCTGACCTATTCAGAGGCGGGGGTGTCGGTTCGTAGAGCACCGTCCTTCTTGCCTAAAGAAATATTGCCATTTCTCGTGAATCGAGCAGTTTCTCTGCTAACTTTCAAGAAGGTAAGGCACGGTGGAGAGTGACAGGAAGCTTTACCTCCTTCATGTGCAAAGAATCCAACTGCAGTGCCATCTCAGAAGATTGGATCATTGTTCCCTATTTCTGTGGCCAGAGGAAAGGCAGTGTTGTTTGTTAGCTTGTTCTGTATCTCCAGGGGTTCCTCATGGTTCCTATGGAGCTCGTTCAGCCGGGGCACAAGCAGCTTGTTGAGAGCGTCACACAATTCGGCAGCCTGGTCCTCCCGCTGTTCTTTTGCTAAGCATTATCTCTTGGGGGCAGATACATTGGGATCCCGCCTGGTCTGAGGGCTATTTGGATACATCCCATGCATCTGGACGGATCTGGCGGAACAAAAAGGTTAAGGAAAAAAAAAATGTGGTCTTGCTAATTTTTTTTTTTTTAACCTTGAGTCCTACCAAACCAGTCCAAGAATCTGCCCAATTTATTCTTCTGTCTGCTCCTCTGAAGAAAGCTTTCCGCCAAGTGGTTACACGTTCCATGTTTTATGGGGTTTGGATTAATGGTTTTATCCGTTTTAATTCCATAGTTGGTGGGGAACCAGTGCTGAAAAGGTTTGTGATAGAAATAAGGCAGAGCTGCAGCCTGCATGAGAGGATGTCAGGTGTCCAGTTGTTCTCTGCCTCCATCTGCTGGTAGAGGAGCAAAACCCACGGGCCTGGACTGGTCTGATAGGACTCAAGGAAAGAGAATTAGCAGGTCATATGGGGCCTTTTCCAATCCTATGGGATATTGCCCTCTATATGTTCTTCTCCATAGCTGTAATCTCATTTTTATCCCAATAGGTGATGGTTTCAGGAACAATAAGAAGAGACAAAGAATGGGTGATGGGCAGCAGAGGGAGGAATGGAAACAGAGAGACCTCTCCAGAGACAGTCCAGATCCATCAGCTGACTGTGCAGGAGGCATCAATAGAGTACTATCATTTAGGGTGGAGGAAATATCCAGGAAAAGAGAGCGAGCAAGCACATGTACTGAACGAGAGAGAAACTCCAACCACTGTAAAAGTGATGAGACTTGGGAAGACTTCATCACAAACTCGCATTCTGCAGAGCGCCAAGAACAGATTGAAAGTGGGGAAAAGCTCACAGAGAGGTCAAGTCAGTCATATATCCAACCATATCATAGAAGGGAGAAAACCTTTCCAGTTACTGAAGATGAGAGAAGAACCCTTATGAAAAAAAACCTTATGGCACGTAGAAAAGTTCATATGCAAAAAAAACCATTCAACTGTACTGAGTGTGAAAAATGCTTTGCCCGCAGAGCTGAGCTGGAAAGGCATGTAAGAATTCATGCTGGGGGAGGACCACTTCAGTGTACTGAATGTGAAAAATGGTTTACATACAGATCAGAGTTTATAATTCATCAGAAATTCCACAAAGGACAGAAACCACTACAATGTTCTGAATGTGATAAAACCTTCTGTTACAAATCTGACCTAAAAAAACATGAAAGAATCCATACTGGAGAAAAACCATTTAAATGTTCTGCATGTGATAAACGTTTTACTCAGAAAGGTAATCTGCGACTGCATGAAATGACCCACACAGTGCTACCAAGAGAGAAATCATTTCAATGTTATAAATGTGATAAAAGCTTCAAGTATATATCAGGACTAAAAATACATGAAAGCAGCCACACGGGAGAAAAACCATTTAAATGTTCTACATGTGATAAATGCTTCACTCATAATGGTGACCTACGACTGCATGAGATGATGCATATGCCACTACCAAGAGAGAAATCATTTAAATGTTCTGAATGTGACAAAAGTTTCAAGGATAATTCTGCACTAAGAATACATGAGAGAATCCATACAGGAGAGAAACCATTTAAATGTCCTGTCTGTGATAAATGCTTTGCTCAGAAAGGTAACTTGAGACTGCATGAGATGACGCATATGCCACCACTGAAAGAAAAATCTTTTAAATGCTCTGAATGTGACAAAAGCTTTGGTCAAAAATCTAACTTAACAAAACATGAAAGAATTCACACTGGAGAGAAACCATTTAAATGTTCTGCATGTGATAAATGCTTCACACAGAAAACAAACCTGCAACTACATGAAATGACACACATACCACCACCGAGAGAGAAATCATTTGTATGTTCTGAATGTGACAAAAGTTTCAAGTGCAATTCTGCTCTAATAATTCATAATAGAATCCATACTGGAGAAAAGCCATTTAAATGTTCTGTATGTGATAAACATTTCAGTCAGAAAGGTAATCTGCGATTGCATGAAATGACCCACATGCTACCACCAAGAGAGAATACATTTAAATGTTCTGTATGTGATAAAAGCTTCAAATGTAAATCTGCCCTAATAATACATGAAAGAAGCCACACTGGTGAAAAACAATTTAAATGTTCTGAATGTAATAAAAGCTTCAAGTATATATCTGGACTAAGAATACATGAAAGAATCCATACTGGGGAGAAACCATTTAAATGTTCTGCATGTGATAAATGTTTTACTCAGAAAGTTAACCTGCGACTGCATGAAATGACGCACTTAGCACCAGTGAGCGAGAAATCATTTAAATGTTTGGTGTGTGATAAAAGCTTCAAGGATTATTCAGCCCTAAGAATACATGAAAGAATCCACACTGGAGAGAAAGGAGCCATCTATTGACATCACATAAATGTTAGGAAAAAAAAAATTAAGTTGTTAGTTCAGAGAATCAGGGCCACTAGAAATAATGAGAAAAATCCAAACACTAAAACCAATATTATGCTGCATAAACCAAAAAAGACTTTAAATCCATATCTTTCAATAATAAATGAAAAATAACAGCAGAAGCACAAAAGCTGTGAAGATATGAAGAAAATAGAAAAGAGAGACAGCAAAATAAATGTTAAAGACTTGGATAAGAATATTTAGAGCTGTTAAAATGCCACCGAAACAAACATTTTAGAGAGATTTGTATGAAGATCCTGTAGAACATGAGAGAAGCAGAATGGCTGCCCAGCATACGGGCGAATACAGAAAAGGCAAACATCACAACTATGGAATGGCCGAAGTTACAGCAATTGAGTTAGAGGTCAGGTTAAAATGAGCCCCAGATTCGAAGTGTCCTGACCCTGATGGAAAGCCCAACTTTTGGCTTAAATATATAAACTCCCTCCAACAAAATCTGACTACCTGCAAAACCCAATTGATGATACAGCCAGAATTAACTCCTCAATGGCTAATAACAGGAAGAGCCCTCCTCCTTCCAAGTGAGAGCCAGATAATGTCCTGAAAAACCCTCAACCAATAACCTGCCTTCCTACAATCTACAAGCTGCTCACTGCATTCAATGCAGACAGACTATACGATCACATCGACTCTAATAACATCTTGGATTCAGAACAGAAAGGTAACGAGAGGAGCCTATGGAACCAAGGATCAGCTGAGGCTGAATAAAGCCACCGGGGCCAGCTGTATAAAGAGCTGAAACCTCAGTATAGCATGGATTGACTATGAGGAAGCCTTTCATAGCGTCCCACACTCCTGGATAATAAATTGCCTTGAAAAGTACAAAGTGAAGCCTGCATTGATCAAGTTCACCATAAAAATGTGTCATTCTGCACTCCACCTGAATCATGAGGATGGACAACTCTTCATCGCTAACATTAAGATCCAGCGGGCAATATTTCAGAGCGTGTTCTGTCTTCACAGTCTGCTTTTTCATCTTTCCCTTATGGCACTGCCAACCTGCGTCCTGTTGTGATATTGTTTGTCTTAGATTTTCGGCGGGGCATAGGACCTTTTCGCTATCAGGTCATTAGAGCTGTTGTTTGATTGGAGATTTGCCTGTTCTGCCTTCCCCCCCCCCCCCCCCCTCAGTGTGTTTCTCCCAATTTCTATTGATCCCTTTGACCCAAAGCAGCCTGGGACAGTTTATTACTTGGAGGGGTTTTCAGTGAGGGGAAAGAGGCTCTCAGCGAGTTACCTGTCCCTCCTGTATCCTTTTGTCCACAAAAACCCCTTAGAAAGAGACATTTACTTCTAAGCATTTGCAGTTTGATCCCCAGCTTCTATCACGGTTGCAGATTGCTTCAGATAAACTCAACTTAAAACATCTGAGGAACTGATCACAGCTGCGCCAGTCCCCGACGTTGTACAGTTAACGTCACGCTTCACCGTGAGCGTCTTGTAATTTATTGTTCTAATAAATGTTTTGGAAGCCAAGTTACTGAATCCATCTCTGCCTACCTGAAGCTGGATCCGAGGGTTCGTTGGCTGCCTCAGCGGCGTAAGCCCCAGAGCAAACGTGGTTTTGTGGAGCCAGCGCGGGGATAACCGGAAGACGGCCGGTTATGAAAACCGATGCCGAGTTTACCGGTGTCGGTCTTCATAACCAACAACCGCCACGGGGTCGCCTTACTAAGGAGGCGTTAAGGTCGCGCAAGTGACCCTAGCGCCTCCTTGCTAGCGCGACTCCCCCCCCCCTAATTTGCCTATTGCATGGGGCCCCCCCATTGCAGGCGCTGAAAACTCAGCCCCCGCTTTCCGCAAGAATTATTGCATCGGCCCCTTAAAGAGACAGCCGGTGTAAGGGGAAAAAAAAACCCAACCCTCCTCCCATGGCCTTGCTTATTGCAGCCTGAGGAATAGAGAAAGAGAGGGAGGCTTAGAGGGGGAGAAACCCAGAAGGCAGGCAGAGGCAAGATCAAAACCAAGGCTGCCTTACCCTTCTGGGAGTCTGCACATCTCTGCCTCGCGGGAGAGGGCTGCCTGGACGTGCTAATGGGCTGAGCTCATCTGAGGCAGGAAGCCTCTGCCATCCCCTCAGGAACACCCCAGCCCGTTTGGATCCTGACAGACCTACCTCAACAGAAACAGTAAGCACGTCCACCCTCTGCTGGAGACGGAGAATACTGGCAAGCTGAGATCAGAGTCGGTGGTCTCTGCTGCTTGGAGTGCATGGGGCCTGCCTGTTCTAGAGCAATGGAAATGATCAGGTAAGAAGTAATTTCACCATCTTTTGATGCACCCACAAAATATGCAGATTGTATCTGACCAACGCTCTGCAATATGCAAAATGTTTTTCTTTGGTTAGGTTTTTTTTTTTAATTTCTGCTTTTTGTCTCTACTCCATTGAAGTACATTAAAAAAATACTTTTTTTTTTTAAAAGGTGTTTTTGGCATCGTATGGTGACCACTCTGTTTTGGAATTGTATTATTATTACTGTGTTAATCCCAATGCAGGCGTGTAAATGCTGAAACATGCAAAAAAGCAAGTGCTATGACCAAAGCTGATACTGTTCCAGGTAAATGGAATGATATTCAAATTTGTGTCTTCAAGATAGTGTTTATTTATAGCTGCCTAATTCATCTCATGGAGTACAGGTCCTCGACATGGCCGCGTTTCACCGTAGGGGGCTGCATCGGGAGGGACCCAAAGGGAACAAATTCTCCCACAGTTGAAAACATCAAGACAAAGCAAAGGAAGAACAGTCATAACAGCAGGCAACCAAGGCTGAGAAGAATGCTTGAGATAACTTAATCAGAATGGGTACCAAGGTAAGGTGTATTAAATAATTTATAAGTTGTATAGAAACCAGGCATCCTAAAAAACAAACAAACAAAACAGAGAAATGGTAAAATCCATTAAGTGCAAATTAAGCAACCACCTGAACCAAATACAGCGACTTCACCAATGCAACACCTACCAGGAGCATTGTTAATAGGCGAAGGTGGTAGAGGTTAAAAAAAGTGAAATGCAGGTGAGAATAGTAAAGGTTGGCCGCTGTAATCGAATTACCCATTCACTGGCAATTCGGGAGGAGCAGAATGTATTTTATTTATGTATCAAGTTATTTTACATAGCGGTGGCTCTAAGTGAAGATCACAACGGTTTACAAATGAAGCTTTCCTCTGTTTGATCAACACCTCCTATAGGGAAATACAGACTTAGGTAAACGTGTTTAGGTATAACAAATCCTTCGGTATCACATGCACCAAGATTTGTGCTGACCGAGTAACAGTATAGGAAGCCTGCAAGGCCAAGGAAGGTGCTACAAAGCAAACACCCCCCCTCCCACTGCAATACAAAGCTTTCATGCACAGGCAGTGTCATAACAGAGCCAGGTCTGCAACCAGAGACCTTTTATAGGGGGCAGAGAGAGAAGGAGGCTGCCAAAAGCGCCTACTAAAAGGGGGGAAAAAAAAAGTGTTTCCAGAATCGCCAGAAACACCGCCCAAAAATAAGTCACAAGGTTCAAACCCACCAATCTCGGAGAAGGAAGGAAAAAGGCGAGAGGAAAAGTAAAGGAAGACCTGAAAGAGAACTTAAAGCAGAACTGTAACTGACGATAGGACCTGAATGAGAACGGATCCATGAAACCCGTGGGAGAAGGGGAACTTCCCTGTCTTCACCGGCAAGCGCTACAAGAGAAGGTGAAGCAAAAGGACCAAAGGGGCAGTGTTGCCAACCTCGCTTATTTACCGCGAGATGGGGCTTCTTTTTGAAGTCATTCGCGTTTTTTTTTTCCGACTCGCGGGTTGCTTTTAATTGGGCTTATTTTTTCTTTCGGTCGCGTTTTTTTGGGCTTGTTGGGCGGGACCTGTGCGCTGAAGTCTGAATCATGTTACACTGATTGGCTGCTGCTGCTGCGATGAAGCCTGTGTCCTTAGCAGGCGCATCCTATCCCTATATTGCAGCAGTAAGAGCCAATCGGAGTGAGCAGACAGAGCTTTAAATGCACGCCACACCCGGTCCTGACGTGAGGAGAGCGCGTTTTGTGGGCAGAGTAGACCCAGCCAGCTGAGCACCGCGTCCTCCATCCAGCACTGCATCGCACGTGGGCAGAGCAGCAGACTGTCCTGGAACGGGAAGGCCAGCAGCACGGCATTAGAGCTCAGAGCAGCAACATCAAAGGAATCAGACTGCAGCCACAGCCAGGTATCAGGAGGGGGGAATGATGATGTGCGGGCCAGAAATGTGCTCGATGGGGAGAGGGGAATGATGATGATGTGGGGGCCAGAAATGTGCTGGATGGGGAGAGGGGAATGATGATGATGTGGGGGCCAGAACTGTGCTGGATGGGGAGAGGGGAATGATGATGATGTGGGGGCCAGAACTGTGCTGGATGGGGAGAGGGGAATGATGATGATGTGGGGGCCAGAAATGTGCTGGATGGGGAGAGGGGAATGATGATGATGTGGGGGCCAGAAATGTGCTGGATGGGGAGAGGGGAATGATGATGATGTGGGGGCCAGAAATGTGCTCGATGGGGAGAGGGGAATGATGATGATGTGGGGGCCAGAAATGTGCTCAGAGGAGGGAAGGAGTGAGAGAGGCAGGTATTTTTTAATTTGTTCTACTCCACTTGATTTCATCTATTTTTTCCCTCATTTCTTCTCCCTGCAGCAGATCACCTTTATAAAAAAAAATCCTTATTTTGGCAAAAACTTGTCTATACCAGCTGACTACAGGTAAGAAATGTGACATGGAAACTTGTAATATTTTTTTTATTTGTTCTATACCACTTTTGCTTTCATCTAATTTTGTTTTTTTTTCCTCATTTCTTCTCCCTGCAGCAGATCACCTTTACAAAAAAGATCCTTATTTTGGCAAAAAAAGCTTGTCTATACCAGCTGACTACAGGTAAGAAATGGTGCAATGGAAGACTGCTGATGACACAAACCGAGAAGCACTATGGACAGAAGTTTACAACTTCAGAGATGCTAGTGGTGAACGTGCATATGGGAATCTAGCATTATTTGCTCTTTCACTTTTAGCACCGCCTCTGAGTAAGGCAGATGTTGAAAGAGTATTCTCTCAAGTAAATTTAATAAAGTCCAAGACAAGAAACCGTATGGCAAATGCAACTCTTTTGGCAATATTGCAAGTACGTTATGGCATGAGACGCCAGGGTATTTGCTGTACCAGCTTCCTGCCAGGTAGTAATATGCTGAAGCGATTCAATGAAAATATGTATCGTGACAATGCTGACCTTACAGACAATGAAGAACGGGCTGATATCAATTGTCACACTTGTTTTAGTTAACTGTGAGAGCTACAATTTATTACAATAAACTCAGCCATTATGTGTGCATTACAAAAGTATTTCAAGTGTTCAATGTTATAAGAAATAAAAAAAAGTTTCAACTTCACGTGTTTTGGGCTTGTTTTGGGCTTGTTTTTTTTTTTTTGGGAAAAGTGCTTGTTCTTTCGTGAAAACCTGGCAACACTGGGTCCTTCCTCTCGGCAGCTTCCCGCTGGATCTTGTGAGATGAGCTCTGCGTTTCCCGGCAGATCTGTCTTTTCTGGACCATTTAGCTCCATCTCGTGGTATTTTGGAGATTGCAGCTCTGTGTTTCCCAGCAGATCTGTCCTTTCTGCACCATTTAGCGCCATCTCGTGGTATTTTGGAGATTGCAGCTCTGTGTTTCCCAGCAGATCTGTCCTTTCTGGACCATTTAGCGTCTTCTTGTGGTCCTGCAGCAAAACGCATTCTGAGTTTCCCAATGGTGGGAGAAAACAATAAAAGCAAGAAGCACAGAGAACACAGATTTCTGGCAAGCATATAAGGGAAATGCATAAAACATTACATAAAAAAGCGTGTATTGCATATTGTGCATAACAGAAACCATTGGTACAGGCGCAAACAACGTTTGAGGAGTTACAGCTCAAAATTGTGTAATTCTGGAATTAATCCGTAGGAAAAGATGCACCGTGGAAGGCGGCACTGGCGTGAATAAAAACCAAGACCACACAGCCACTTAGTAATTTCAAAGAAGCCCAAGATCGACCGAAAAGCTGCTGCGAGCAGGGAGGCCACTGTCATTTAAAGGGAAGAGAGGCAGAGGAAGCCACCAAAGGATATAGAATACGTCCCAAAAGCAGACGGCAAAAACGTGTGAATGCCATAAACCTCTCTGTTGCGCCGGTTGCCTATTTATAATTTTTCTACTCTATATCAAGTTTCCGAAGCCATTGGACACCGGTTTATCGCTTTCACACGTTTTTGCCGTCTGCTTTTGGGACGTATTCTATATCCGTTTTATGAATGTTTAGTTTCCTAGCCCGCGAATACATAGTTAGATGGGCGATCTCTAATGTCCATTGCATTAAGCGTCTTTTTGAATCCTTAAATCCTCTTTTTGGCTCACGCGCCCATTTGCGTTTCCTTCATCAGTTCTCTTTCAGGTCTGTTTCCTTCTATCTCCTAGCTCTAAGTTCTCTTTCAGGTCCGCATTGACAGCTCCTATCCTTATATTCTATTTCAAGTTCGTCTTAAGTCGCTAATTGTCCTTAAGTTCTCTTTCAGGTCCGTCCTTTCCTATCTCCTAGCTTTAAGTTCTCCGTCAGGTCCTCTCAGACAGCTCATATCCTTATATTCCTTTCACGTCCTTAAGCAGCCAATTGTCCTTAGGTTCTCTTCCAGGTCCGTTTTACCCAGGTCACGGTCTTCAGATTCTCGTTCATAGGTTCCTCCCCCTCTTTGTCAGTATTGGTGGGTTTACATCATGTGACTCCTCCCTGATTGGTCACTCTGCGAGTCTTCCCTTTAAATCACACTGGGGTCCTTCCTCTCGGCAGCTCCCGCTGGATCTCGGCTCTCTCTGAAATTAGTAAATGGTCTGTGCTCTTGGTTTATTCCCCCGTGCATCTGTTCCTACGGATTCATTGCAGACTCGCACAATGCTGAGCAGTCTCTCTCCAGCCCTTCTTTCCGGTAGGTACAAGATTCCTTTGGAAAGCTGCAGTTCTTGCGCCTTTTTTTTTTTTTTTTACAAACCTCATTGGCTGCTTCCACAGTCACTTACTTTTCCAGCAGATCTGTCCTTTCTGGACCATTTAGCGCCATCTCGTGGTATTTTGTAGATTGCAGCTCTGTGTTTCCCAGCAGATCTGTCCTTTCTGCACCATTTAGCGTCTTCTTCTGGTCCTGCAGCAAAGCGCATTGTCAGTTTCCCAATGGTGGGAGAAAACACTAAAAGCAAGAAGCACAGAGAACACAGATTTCTGGCAAGCATATAAGGGAAATGCATAAAACTTTACATAAAAAAGCGTGTATTGCATATAGTGCATACCAGAAACCATTGGTACAGGCGCAAACAACGTTTGAGGAGTTACAGCTCAAAATTGTGTAATTCTGTAATTAATCCGTAGGAAAAGATGCACCGTGGAAGGCTGCACTGGCGTGAATAAAAACCAAGACCACACAGCCACTTAGTAATTTCAAAGAAGCCCAAGATCGACCGAAAAGCTGCTGCGAGCAGGGAGGCCACTGTCATTTAAAGGGAATAGAGGCAGAGGAAGCCACCAAAAGAAAGTGGCCAATCATGGAGGAGTCACGTGAAATAAATCCGCCAATCCTGACAGAGACAGAAAACCTATGAGGGGGGGAGCCAAGCGACCTGATAGGAAACTTAAAGATATGAAATGCATGAAAGCGGACCTGAAAGAGAACTCAAGGATCTGATTATGTGGTAAAGATGGACCTGAAAGTGATCGCAAGGATAATGAACTGTTTAACACAGACATAAAAAAGGATTTAAATCCGAGGCTGGGTGGACCTGAAAGAGAACTAAAGCATAATAAGAATTTTGAAAACAAAACCTGAAAAAGGACCGATTAAGAAAACGTAAAGGGGGAGAGTGAGATTTAGGAATTCGGAAAGACGCGCCCCATGCGCTGCATTGGTTAAAAGCAGTGCGCTTTAGAGATCGCGGGGTAAGAAAGCTAAATATTCATAAAAAGGATATAGAATACGTCCCAAAAGCAGACGGCAAAAACGTGTGAAAGCGATAAACCGGTGTCCAACGGCTTCGGAAACTTGATATAGAGTAGAAAAATTATAAATAGGCAACCGGAGCAACAGAGAGGTTTATCGCATACACACGTTTTTGCCGTCTGCTTTTGGGACGTATTCTATATCCATTTTATGAATGTTTAGTTTCCTAGCCCGCGAATACATAGTTAGATGGACGATCTCTAATGCACATTGCTTTAAGCGTCTTTTTGAATCCTTAAATCCTCTTTTTGGCTCACGCGCCCATTTACGTTTTCTTCATCAGTTCTCTTTCAGGTCCGTTTCCTCCTATCTCCTAGCTCTAAGTTCTCCGTCAGGTCCGCTTTAGACAGCTCATCTCCTTATATTCCTTTCACGTCCTTAAGCAGCCAATTGTCCTTAGGTTCTCTTCCAGGTCCGTCTATCCGTGTCATGGTCTTCAGATTCCCGTTCATAGATTCCTCCCCTCTTTGTCAGTATTGGTGGGTTTACATCATGTGACTCCTCCCTGATTGGCCACTCTGCGAGTCTTCCCTTTAAATTACAGTGGGGTCTTTCCTCTCGGCAGCTCCCGCTGGATCTCGGGCCTCTCTGAAATTAGTAAATGGTCTGTGCTCTTGGTTTATTCCCCCGTGCATCCGTTCCTACGGATTCATTGCAGACTCGCACAATGCTGAGCAGTCTCTCTCCAGCCCTTCTTTCCGGTAGGTACAAGATTCCTTTGGAAAGCTGCAGTACTTGTGCCTTTTTTTTACAAACCTCATTGGCTGCTTGCACAGTCACTTGCTTTGTCTGTGAGATGAGCTCTGTTATTAGCTGTCACTCACTGTCAGGACTCAGCACTGCCAGCGATCCCATGGGTCTGATCCCACTGACCCCATTACTGAATGAGCTATTGAAAGGCAGTTTCTGATTTGGTTATTTCACTCCAGGGCTTCCCATCACCCACAGCCCTATTGGACCCCTGTGTGCTCGCTACGATTCTGGTTTTAGCTCTGCAGGGACAGTTTTTTCTTCTCAGCAGATGGTGGAAGGAAACGTCTGTGTGAGTAGAATCTAAATTATTGTAAACAGCGCCTCCCTGTGGCAGAGACCTTCTCCTGCTGTCATGGCTGAGGTTGGCGGGTGCTGGGTGGGAAATGTTTCTGTATTGCAAAGGTCTCTAGATGGAACCTTACAGGGGGCACTGATTGATGCCCTCATCCCTGCTGGGTTTCCTGTGCAGAAAGGGGGTCCAGAACCCACCCTGTGAAGTCTCCCGGGGGGGAGGGGGGGTATGGATACATTTAGGTTACCTGTCCCGAGGGACCCCTGAAATAAACAATTCCTAAGAAACAAGTTTTACTATTTCTATTTTCACCAAAAGAAAAGGATTTGGAATTGCAATCAACAATAATAAATATTCAAGTTCTTTCAACAGTTATCTGTGAAACAATTTCAAGAGATTATTTTTCTTCTTTTACATTAATCAATGATACAACTATTTGGATTGTCAATGTATTTTTTTAATGTTTATGCAATTTTACATAATTTAACAAGAAAACTCTTGATAGGAAATACAGAAATATCATTATTTCACAATAGGTAAATAATTTTCACAAATCAAATCATTTCCGTGCTGAATCTAGCCCTCAAATGGAGGGGGTAGGAGATACACTACAGAAGGAGATTTGCAGATAGCAATATCAAGGAAATACAGACTGCATCAGTAGCTTTTACAAGATTATTACATATTTCAGGAACTACATTCGTTGTCTCTGGATTCTGTGGAGCTTGGGAGTACTTTCCCTGCCAAGAATTGAGACAGATGTGGGGGGTCATAAAACACATAGGAATTACCTTTGTGCTTAAATAGGCACTTACAGGAAAACTTCAGGAAAAAAGCCCCCCCAGTTGTAATACCTGCGTTCTCATGAGGAGAAAAGCCTTTCTCTTTTTCTGTGTCTCCCGTGCAACATCCGGGAACCCCCTGACATTGCATCCCAAAAATAACAAAGCTCCAATAACCTCTCTCTCTCTATCTGGTTCTGAAGTGAAGCGGACAATCAAAGTTGCAGGACTTGCAAGCTCAGTATCAGAAGTCTCTAGGAACGCCTCCGATCGTCCAGGTCCTTCAAGCCTTGAGAGTTGGTGGAGCCAGGAAGCCTCAGCGCTCATCAGCTCCGGCGTTTCATCTGCCGATCCAGGTCAGAGGGCTTCAGTTGCCGGTTCTTCTCTTTCAGGCCCTGCTCTTACCTCACATCCAGCCCAGCCTGCAGTGTCACAGGGCGCTGATGCTCCAGGTGAGTTTTGGTTAGGGCGCTGATGCTATCAGTGGATTATTCCCAGCACCCTCCCTGTTAATGTCTTGTTTTTGCCCTCTAATGAATTTTTGCTCTCCGGGACAACAGTCGGTGCCGTCAGTCAGGGTCTGCTTTCTGGGAGACCTTGTGGCCCTCTTCTTTCCGTGGCGGGTGTGACAGATGCCTCGGATGCTGTGGCTCCTTGTGTGACCAGCGCAGTCGGGGGCCGAGGTAATTCTGAGTCCGTCCCAGTTGTTGACAAGCTTGAGGAGGGAGTAGGAAACACAAACGACACGGCAGTTATAGGAGGTCTAGTTCCTCTGACTCCAGTTCCTCGTACACTTCGTCTTCCTCCTCTTCGTCTGCTCGTCGAGCGGATTCTCTAAGTCAGTCTTCCCACGTGGAACCCCCTTTTGCATGAATGATTATTTCTCCTCTAGCGGTGGTTCCAAAAAAGGAGTTTGGAAAGTATCGTTTAATTCATAATTTGGTTTTTGTATTTACTGTCAGGGTGCAGGGTGCGCAGCAGCTTGGCCGGATAACTGGGTTTTAGCGGGTTCGAGCGGGAAGATCACCTTCTTGGAGCTTTTTCCCATAGTGGGTTGCGCTGGTCATATGGGAGGAGCGTTTACAAAATAAGAGGGTGGGATTTTGGTGCAGTAACTTGGGAGTTGTCCAGGTTATCAACAATTTGTCAGCCAAATGTGTTCTGGTAGCCGATTTGCTGCGCAAATTTCTCTTATGTTGCTTGCAGCTAAATGCAGTGGTTTCTGCGAGGCCTGTTCCCAGGGTGGATAACAAATTAGCTGACTCTCTCTCTCGTTTTAAGTGGGAGCAGTTTTGGAAGCTGGCGCCGAACGCTGACTCGGAAGGCGCTGTCGACCCGGATTTCCTTTGGAACTACGGAGTCCTGAAGCTTGGCATTTGTTGAGGTCATCGGTGGCGGCGTCAACATGGACCTCTTATCTGTGTGGGTGATCCAAGGTTTTGCTATTCTTAACTGCACATGGTTGGTCTTGGGGATCCGGTTTCTGACGAGCTGCTCTCCCATTACATCACCTCCCCCATGGAGGCAGGCTTGTCAAAATCTTCTGTTGCCTCGCACATTTCTGGATTGTCCTTCTTCTTTTTAAGGCACATGGCTGGGGTAAATCCGTCTGATAGTTGTTTGGTTAGGCGTTTATTGCCTGGGTGGTCGTGTCGCTTGCCCCAGTCTGTCCATGGGAGGTTACCCATAACACACGCCAGGTTACTGCAATTGTGGGAGTGCCTGCTGGGTATTTCCTCTTTTGAGTTTTGCCTATTCTGAACTGCCTTTGTGTTGGCCTTTTTTGGGGCATTCCAGGTGGTTGAACTGGTGGATCGTTCTGGATCCCATAGCAACCATAACAGTTTGAGGGCGGCAAATGTTTCCTTATAGGGTGATGGACCGGAGGATTTTTAAACGCAGCCTAAGACCGATCAGTCCCGTCTAGTGTTCCTGGACTCGCGACCTGTCCTGTTGCCGATGTGCTCACGTATTTATCTGTGCGACCGCTCTTATATTGTTTGGCCACCGTGTGGCCCTCACTTGGGTTTGGCTCGGCAGGGAGTCTGTGTGTGAAGTGGCTCGGGCTCCGTGGGATGCGACCTTGGCGCCCCCTTGCTAACGCGACCGCGCCGCGGCTGCCGGTTATGAAGACAGACGCTGAGTTTTTTGGGGTTTTTTTTTTTTTTACTTAAACTGCTTTTCTGTCCGTTTTTTTTTCCTGCTTTTCTGTAATTCTTTTACCTGCGCTCGGCTATTAGCACCCGCTCCAGGCAGGCGTTAGCCGCACATTTATTTCTCAGCTATTGAGATGCACATTTTATTTTGCATGCGGAGTGAATGAGTAATAGGCGTGGGATGCGGGTTAAATAGGTGCATTAGGGGGTGGATTAGCGCCTATTTAACCGCGTCGGAGTGCATTTTATACACGGGTCGATACAGTAAAAACCGCGGGTATTTAAATGAGGGCCCGCGGTATAAGGAGGCGCTCGGGGACACTAGCGCCTCCTTTTTGACAGAAGCAGCGGCTGTCAGCGGGTTTGACAGTCGACAATCAATTTTACGGGTGTCGGTTCTCAAACCCGCTGTCGGCCACGGGTTTAGAAAATGGACGCCGGCTAAATTGAGCGTCCGTCTTCCAAGCCGCGGGCAGATTTTAAATTTTTTTTTTTAATTTTGGGGCCTCCGAGTTAATATCGCTGTGATATTAAGTCGGAGGGTGTACAGAAAAGCAGTTTTTTTTCTGCTTTTCTGTGCACCTTCCCAGGGGCCGGCGTTACTTTCTGAATCACACAGGAATCACTAATAGGGCCATCATCATGCATTTGCACGTTGCGGGCGCTATTAGTCTCGGGGGGGGGGGGGGGGGGGTTGGCCGCGCGTTTTCCACACAGTATTACCCCTGACTGTATAAGGGGTAAAACTAGCGCGTGGAGAACGCGTGGCCACACCGGCGCTAAAGGTGCGCTCGGCCCCTTAGGTATTGCATCGGCCCCTTAGATTGTAAAACTCTCCGGAGCAGGAGGTGATTGTAACTCATGGTAAGGGTCCCTAACTTTTCAGCGCCAGCTTTCTTAACGCACCCATGGCACCTGCAGGTGGGGGCGCCATGCAATATGCAAATTAGGGGGTCGCTGTGGCTGCCGGTTATGAAAATGTCCACCAATAAACTCGCAGTCCCACGCGGGATAAATAGGGGCTAATCCACCCCCTAATGCAATAGGGGGATTGCTGGCAGACGGCCGGTTATTCGTTTGCATGAACAAGGTAAGGGCTGAGCAAGCTGAGATCAGGAAAGCCAGGGATTCAGATTTAAAAGTCACCTTTAACCCAGATCTGATTGTGGCGAAGGGGCAGAGGCAGAATAAAACCCGTTTACTCCACTTTCACTTTCACTGTGGGAGCAGCAGAGATCGGGGAAAGTTTCCTTGTATTTTGTGCTGTAAAAGTCTGCAGAAGAGCGGACGACTGAGGTCCTTGTGTGCAGAAGGTTTTGAGATTTATAAATCTAGATGGCCAGGTGAATTGGCGGCTCAAGATGGCGTCGGCGTGCCAGCTGTGTGAGCGTGGGCAGCTTACCTTTGGATAATTTCCCTGAAATTTTCTTGCTAATTATGCCCCATTCGGCCAGGAAACGGCGGTCGAAGGAGAAAGCCATCCCTGGGGAGCCCTCCGAGACGCCGAAAACAGGCCCAATGGATGCCCACGTCCTAAGAGGGGTCTTGGCTTCGGGGATCGAGCCGCAGGAGCTGGGAAGCGAGTTGGAGGATATGCGTTTCCCCGCCGGACTCAGAAACCACCTTGTCCCCGATGGTGAGGGAGGCTCCGAGGAATCCTGCGTCGCTGCGCGATCCGGAGCGAGACCCGGAAGTCCCCCGAGCCGAAGCAGCTGGAGGCTATACCCGGGCAGGGAGTCTCAATTCGGAAGAAACCAGCTATGAAGAACGCCCTGAGGGGCTTGGTGCGGCCATCGGCACTCCAGACAGAGGCTTAGAGGGTCCGTGTACACCGGGGAAGCTCATCAACCCCGCAACAGATAAGTTTAAAATTCCTCCTTTTTCCTTACCAAAACCTGCTCTGATATCGCTGGAAACAATATGGGAAGCTATGGAGAGACTTGGAAATCTGGTAATTGAACGAACTGAACCTATTGCGTCAACTGTACAGGATCATGAGCTTCGTGTTAAAATGTTAGAGAATACAGTTAAAGTTCTACACCAACATCATGTGGAGAAAACACCTTTATTAGAATCTATTAAAGCCAGACATGACCTGATGGTTAAAGATAACTTGGCATTGCTAAGTAAAATTGAAAATCTGGAAAATACCTTAAAAAATAAAAACTTGCGCTTGGTGAATTTTCCAAAAGTTCCACATACTCTACCTAGAGATGTTTAATAGGTACCTCCAAGAAATATTAAAAGTGAGACTAGAGCAGATCCCACCATTAGTACATGTGTTCTATATTACAGCGAAAGAAATAAGAAAAAGTGAAGCTGACAGATTATCTATGAGGGACAAAATAGGAGGAGAAAAAGAAACAGGAATCGGACTTAATCTTACAGATTTCCTGGAAACCTCTGATCAGGCTCTGGCCGAGCCCGCGACATTGATAGTAACATTTGCAATGGAAATGGATAAAGAATGGGTGCGGAAATTATTCTTTAAATATCGTCTTGAAAAATTTTTGGGAATGCAAGTCAGAGTGCACCCTGACGTTTCCAAAACTACCCAAAAGAAGCGAAGGCAATTCCTGGTGTTAAGGCCTCAAGTATTACAAATAGGAGGAACATTTGTGTTGAAATTCCCATGCAAGTGTTACGTTAAATTTAAAGATAAATCCTTCTTGTTTTATAAACCCTCACAATTAACACAGTTCCTGAGTGATAAGTCAGCAGAGCGTTCTTGAAGGGGTTCCCTTGTACTCGGTGAGAATGTAACCCCTCATAATTAATATAGTTTCACCTCTTAAGCTCGTTGAAAGTTAAATTTTCCTCCTTTATTGTGAAATATTATGAGTAAAAGGTCATTCTTGGAGTCATTGGTGGACTTAATAACGTATGCAAGTAATTATATGTTTCCTGATAACTATTAACAAGGTGTAAGTACTTGTTGTATACGTAATAATATGTCGAGATGGTTTCTTGATGTAAATTCTGAAAATTGAATAAAGAGATAATAAAAATAAATAAATCTAGATGGCCAAATACTTTCCTGTTTTTACTTTTACATTTGCGAATTGCTGCAATATGAAGGAGAGGAAGGGAGACCGGACACGTCCTGGGGGAGCTGCCTGAGACCTCGGAGATTCCCTCACTGGGAAGATTGAGCGCCAGAGGTAAGAGACCCCCAAACTCCCCGATCCCTCGTCCATGACCCCTCAGTAGACCTGTAGAAGGGGAGGGAGGGGATGGGAAGGGGTTTTACTGCTGGGAGTGACTGGGTGTGTGCTGAGTGTGAGAGTGCCCTGCTATTCCAGTACTGAGACCCTCACACACAGCTCTGCCAATGCACCTCACTCCTACCCGGCAGCGTCCCCTGCTATTCCAGTACTGAGACCCTCACCCACAGCTCGCCAAATGCACCTCACTCCTGCCCTGCAGCGTCCCCTGCTATTCCAGTACTGAGACCCTCACCCACAGCTCTGCCAATGCACCTCACTCCTGCCCTGCAGCGTCCCCTGCTATTCCAGTACTGAGACCCTCACACACAGCTCTGCCAATGCACCTCACTCCTGCTCTGCAGCGTCCCCTGCTATTCCAGTACTGAGACCCTCACCCACAGCTCTGCCAATGCACCTCACTCCTGCCCTGCAGCACCTCCTGCTATTCCAGTACTGAGACCCTCACACACAGCTCTGCCAATGCACCTCACTCCTGCCCTGCAGCACCCCCTGCCTATTCCAGTACTGAGACCCTCACACACAGCTCTGCCAATGCACCTCACTCCTGCCCTGCAGCACCCCCTGCTATTCCAGTACTGAGACCTCACACACAGCTCTGCCAATGCACCTCACTCCTGCCCTGCAGCTCCTCCTGCTATTCCAGTACTGAGACCCTCACACACAGCTCTGCCCATGCACCTCACTCCTGCCCTGCAGCACCCCCTGCTATTCCAGTACTGAGACCTCCACACACAGCTCTGCCAATGCACCTCACTCCTGCCCTGCAGCGTCCCCTGCTATTCCAGTACTGAGACCCTCCACACACAGCTCTGCCAATGCACCTCACTCCTGCTCTGCAGCGTCCCCTGCTATTCCAGTACTGAGACCCTCACACACAGCTCTGCCAATGCACCTCACTCCTGCCCTGCAGCACCCACCTGCTATTCCAGTACTGAGACCCTCACACACAGCTCTGCCAATGCACCTCACTCATGCCCTGCAGCACCTCCTGCTATTCCAGTACTGAGACCCTCACACACAGCTCTGCCAATGCACCTCACTCCTGTCCTGCAGCACCCCCTGCTATTCCAGTACTGAGACCCTCACACACAGCTCTGCCAATGCACCTCACTCCTGCCCTGCAGCACCACCTGCTATTCCAGTACTGAGACCCTCACACACAGCTCTGCCAATGCATCTCACTCCTGCCCTGCAGCACCTCCTGCTATTCCAGTACTGAGACCCTCACACACAGCTCTGCCAATGCACCTCACTCCTGTCCTGCAGCACCCCCTGCTATTCCAGTACTGAGACCCTCACACACAGCTCTACCAATGCACCTCACTCCTGTCCTCCAGCACCCCCTGCTATTCCAGTACTGAGACCCTCACACACAGCTCTACCAATGCACCTCACTCCTGTCCTCCAGCACCCCCTGCTATTCCAGTACTGAGACCCTCACACACAGCTCTACCAATGCACCTCACTCCTCCCCAGCATCCCCTGCTATTCCAGTACTGAGACCCTCCACACACAGCTATCCCAATGCACCTCACCTGCCCTGCAGCCCCTGCTATTCCAGTACTGAGACCCTCACACACAGCTCTGCCAATGCACCTCATCCTGCCCTGCAGCACCCCTGCTATTCCAGTACTGAGACCCTCACACAGCTCTCCAATGCACTTCTGCCCTGCAGCACCCCCTGCTATTCCAGTACTGAGACCCTCACACAGCTCTGCCAATGCACCTCACTCCTGCCCTGCAGCACCCCCTGCTTTCCAGTACTGAGACCCTCACCACAGCTCTGCCAATGCACCTCACTCCTGCCCTGCAGCACCCCTGCTATTCCAGTACTGAGACCCTCACACACAGCTCTGCCAATGCACCTCACTCCTGCCCTGCAGCACCCTGCTATTCCAGTACTGAGACCTCACACACAGCTCTCCAATGCACCTCACTCCTGCCCTGCAGCACCCCCTGCTATTCCAGTACTGAGACCCTCACACACAGCTCTGCCAATGCACCTCACTCCCGCCCTGCAGCACCCCCTGCTATTCCAGTACTGAGACCCTCACACACAGCTCTACCAATGCACCTCACTCCTGCCCTGCAGCACCCCCTGCTATTCCAGTACTGAGACCCTCACACACAGCTCTGCCAATGCACCTCACTCCTGCCCTGCAGCACCCCCTGCTATTCCAGTACTGAGACCCTCACACACAGCTCTGCCAATGCACCTCACTCCCGCCCTGCAGCACCCCCCTGCTATTCCAGTACTGAGACCCTCACACACAGCTCTGCCAATGCACCTCACTCCCGCCCTGCAGCACCCCCCTGCTATTCCAGTACTGAGACCCTCACACACAGCTCTGCCGATGCACCTCACTCCCGCCCTGCAGCACCGCCTGCTATTCCAGTACTGAGACCCTCACACACAGCTCTGCCGATGCACCTCACTCCTGCCCTGCAGCACCCCCTGCTATTTCCAGTACTGAGACCCTCACACACAGCTCTGCCGATGCACCTCACTCCTGCCCTGCAGCACCCCCTGCTATTCCAGTACTGAGACCCTCACACACAGCTCTGCCGATGCACCTCACTCCCGCCCTGCAGCACCCCATGCTATTCCAGTACTGAGACCCTCACACACAGCTCTACCGATGCACCTCACTCCTGCCCTGCAACACCTCCTGCTATTCCAGTACTGAGACCCTCACCCAAGGCTCTGCCGATGCACCTCACTCCTGCCCTGCAGCACCCCCTGCTATTCCAGTACTGAGACCCTCACACACAGCTCTGCCGATGCACCTCACTCCTGCCCTGCAGCACCCCCTGCTATTCCAGTACTGAGACCCTCACACACAGCTCTGCCAATGCACCTCACTCCTGCCCTGCAGCACCTCCTGCTATTCCAGTACTGAGACCCTCACACACAGCTCTGCCAATGCACCCTCACTCCTGCCCTGCAGCACCTCCTGCTATTCCAGTACTGAGACCCTGACACACAGCTCTGCCAATGCACCTCACTCCTGCCCTGCAGCACCCCCTGCTATTCCAGTACTGAGACCCTCACACACAGCTCTGCCAATGCACCTCACTCCTGCCCTGCAGCACCCCCTGCTATTCCAGTACTGAGACCCTCACACACAGCTCTACCAATGCACCTCACTCCTGCCCTGCAGCACCTCCTGCTATTCCAGTACTGAGACCCTCACACACAGCTCTGCCAATGCACCTCACTCCTGCCCTGCAGCACCTCCTGCTGTTCCAGTACTGAGACCCTCACACACAGCTCTGCCAATGCACCTCACTCCCTGCCCTGCAGCACCTCCTGCTATTCCAGTACTGAGACCCTGACACACAGCTCTGCCAATGCTCCTCACTCCTACCCTGCAGCACCCCCTGCTATTCCAGTACTGAGACCCTCACATACAGCTCTGCCAATGCACCTCACTCCTGCCCTGCAGCACCTCCTGCTATTCCAGTACTGAGACCCTACACACAGCTCTGCCAATGCACCTCACTCCTGCCCTGCAGCACCTCCTGCTATTCCAGTACTGAGACCCTGACACACAGCTCTGCCAATGCTCCTCACTCCTACCCTGCAGCACCCCCTGCTATTCCAGTACTGAGACCCTCACATACAGCTCTACCAATGCACCTCACTCCTGCCCCTGCAGCACCCCCTGCTATTCCAGTACTGAGACCCTCACACACAGCTCTGCCAATGCACCTCACTCCTGCCCTGCAGCACCTCCTGCTATTCCAGTACTGAGACCCTGACACACAGCTCTGCCAATGCACCTCACTCCTGCCCTGCAGCACCTCCTGCTGTTCCAGTACTGAGACCCTCACACACAGCTCTGCCAATGCACCTCACTCCTGCCCTGCAGCACCTCCTGCTATTCCAGTACTGAGACCCTGACACACAGCTCTGCCAATGCTCCTCACTCCTACCCTGCAGCACCCCCTGCTATTCCAGTACTGAGACCCTCACATACAGCTCTACCAATGCACCTCACTCCTGCCCTGCAGCACCTCCTGCTATTCCAGTACTGAGACCCTCACACACAGCTCTGCCAATGCACCTCACTCCTGCCCTGCAGCACCTCCTGCTATTCCAGTACTGAGACCCTGACACACAGCTCTGCCAATGCTCCTCACTCCTACCCTGCAGCACCCCCTGCTATTCCAGTACTGAGACCCTCACATACAGCTCTACCAATGCACCTCACTCCTGCCCTGCAGCACCCCCTGCTATTCCAGTACTGAGACCCTCACACACAGCTCTACCAATGCACCTCACTCCTGCCCTGCAGCACCCCCTGCTATTCCAGTACTGAGACCCTCACACACAGCTCTGCCAATGCACCTCACTCCTGCCCTGCAGCACCCCCTGCTATTCCAGTACTGAGACCCTCACACACAGCTCTGCCAATGCACCTCACTCCTGCCCTGCAGCACCCCCTGCTATTCCAGTACTGAGACCCTCACACACAGCTCTGCCAATGCACCTCACTCCCGCCCTGCAGCACCCCCTGCTATTCCAGTACTGAGACCCTCACACACAGCTCTGCCAATGCACCTCACTCCCGCCCTGCAGCACCCCCTGCTATTCCAGTACTGAGACCCTCACACACAGCTCTGCCAATGCACCTCACTCCTGCCCTGCAGCACCCCCTGCTATTCCAGTACTGAGACCCTCACACACAGCTCTACCAATGCACCTCACTCCTGCCCTGCAACACCTCCTGCTATTCCAGTACTGAGACCCTCACCCAAGGCTCTGCCAATGCACCTCACTCCTGCCCTGCAGCACCCCCTGCTATTCCAGTACTGAGACCCTCACACACAGCTCTGCCGATGCACCTCACTCCTGCCCTGCAGCACCCCCTGCTATTCCAGTACTGAGACCCTCACACACAGCTCTGCCGATGCACCTCACTCCTGCCCTGCAGCACCCCCTGCTATTCCAGTACTGAGACCCTGACACACAGCTCTGCCAATGCTCCTCACTCCTGCCCTGCAGCACCCCCTGCTATTCCAGTACTGAGACCCTCACACACAGCTCTACCAATGCACCTCACTCCTGCCCTGCAGCACCTCCTGCTATTCCAGTACTGAGACCCTCACACACAGCTCTCTCTTCTGCCCTGATGAAACATTCTCCGGTCCCTGAGGCTCAAGATCTTTAGGTATTGGTGTAACTTCATTTCAGTTTGTTCCCCGGTTGCATGATTTTATGTTTTGCAGAGGCACCGAAGATGCATGTGCTTGATACCCACAGGGGTATCAAGAACATGCATCATTATTAACTGCCGGCATTTTATCCTGACTTTCTCTTATTCTCTGTACACAGCTGTGTCATGGAGTTAAGAGAAAAGGACTAGAAACTGCTGTTTGCAATGGAAGGAATAAAATTATATCTGAGGTAATAAAATCCTCCGAGCCTCAGACCTTCCCTTCTGCTTGCAGAGGTTAGAGGAGGAGGAAGCCAAGAACCAGGGATGCCAGGGTCAAATCCTGCTTTCCTGGTTTGTAGGCAGATGGACTCAGGACCAGTGGGTTATGTGCTCTTCTGCTGGCAGATGGGAGACGGTGTCAGATTTCAGAGCCGACGTCACTCTAGATATAACCCTGCAGTGAGCTCAGCTCTTCAGTATCTCTCCGTCTCCTAGCAGATGCGGACACTGTCCCACCCCCTAGAATAGTGTTAATAGAGATGTGAATCGGAACCGGAATCGGTTCGGGGACTATTGGGAAATGTTTTGCGTGCGGTCCGATCATTTTTTTTTTTTATCTGCTGCGCCCAAGCCGATAAACAAAAAACCCACCCCGAACCTTTAAAACACATGATTTAGCTTCCCCCCCCCCCCCCCACCCCCCCCCCCCCCCCCCAAAAAAAATTTTTTTTTTAAAGTACCTGGTGGTCCAGTGGGATCCCGGGAGCAATCTCCCGCTCTCAGGCCGTCGGCTGCCATTAATCAGAATGGTGCCGATGGCCCTTTGCCCTTACCATGTGACAGGAGCTATCGGAGCCATTGGCACAGAGAAGCTTGAGAGGTGCACAGGGCAGGCAGTGGGGTCCATTCTGAGTCTCTGTGCCCCTCATCACTGCTACTGCTCTGTGCCACTTTGGGACAAGTGTAAGGCACTCGCCTGACTCCATGTCATAAGGAGCGGTCTGATTCAGTCCTGGCTTTATCCTGGTGCATGATGGGATTTGTAGTAGGGAGTGGTCAGGTCTCTGCTGCCCCAGCTACCCCATCTGGGGGGGGAGCGTCCTTCTCTCAGCTAAGAACAAGACGGTACGGGGAGAAGAGGGGAAAATCAGGAGGCTTGTGTCATGCGTCGAGAGCCACTGAGCAATAGGATTGCGAGAACCCGTCAGTGAGCAGAGCTTCTCCTGGGCTGAGTGACTGAGGAACCAACAATGAGGGTTACAGGTGGTTGGAAGAAGTCAATAAGGTTTAGAGGTGGGGGTGTGATGAACCAAGAATAGAGAGAGGCAGGAGCGAGAGAGGCCAGTGAAGGTTAGAACTGAGGAACTAATCAGGGTTAGAGGTAGCTGTGAAGAGCGTGAGCTCATGTTTATTAACGTTTCCTCCTCCCTGCAGTGGATGTGAATCACGCAGTGTCCTTGCCTGTGATCATTTCATTTCAGGAAGACGTTACTGGGAGGTGGGAGATGGGGCTAGCTGGGTATTGGGGGTGTGGAAAGACACTCGGTAAACTGTGCGGGAGAGCCTGTGCACCAAGGCGAGAGCCCGTTCTCCCAACGCGCTCAGGCCCCTCTCCTGGACGTGCGATTCTGTATTTAAATTAGGGCCCCGCGCTAATAAGGAGGTGCTAGGGACGTCAGCGGGTCTGACAGCCATCGCTTAATTTTACTGGCATTGGTTGTCGAACCCGCCGGCAAAATTGAGCGTCCATTTTCCAACCCGTGGGCCGCGGGAAATTTTTAAAAAAAATTTTTATTTGGGGGGCCTCCGACTTAGTATCGCTATGACAGTAAGTCGGAGGGTGTACAGAAAAACAGTTTTTTCTGCTTTTCTGTACACTTGCCCAGTGACTACCTAATAGGCTCATCAACACGCATTTGCATGTGATGAGAGCTATTAGTTTCAGGAGCGTTGGCTGCGCATCAAAAAAACGCATGGCCCAACGGGGGCTAATACGTTCTGTATTGGCCTGACTGTGAGGAGGAAGGGACGGAGCCGTGGCACAGAGATAAATAGGCTTTCACCTCACAGGTGATCTATCCTCCCAGGAAGCAAGAGACCCCCAGCAATGGAGATTTTCCTGGACTACAAGGCAAAAAAAGTTTCATGTTATGAGGAAGTTAATTCTCATCCGGCTACCTCACGCGGATAGTAGACCAATTGAGTCAAAGCAAGCTGATTTTGAACATCACTAGCAAAGCACTCCAGCCTGCGGACCAGCAATTCACAGCAGGCCCTCCTCTCTCCCAGCCACCCCACAGTTTAGCCGGGGACAGAGGCTCCGGGGTTTTACCCCTCTTTCCACCACTCTCTTGTATTACCCCCTCCAGTGATTAACAGCTCCTCGCCCGCAATCACAAGAATGAAATGTTCTCTCTTACAATAAAAGAATCTCTAGCCGAGTCTCCTGGAGAATCCCCTGCTGCAGAGAAAACCTCCTGAATCTTCGTTTGAACTGGCGTAGGCTTAAGGGGGGTCGAGGTTGCCTCCTTTACCTTCCCCTTTCTTTTTGTAAGAGGCATTTCAAAATGTAGGCAATCCAAAAAAACAAAGATTATCCAGGAGCTCGTCTGACTGCGTCCTCTCTTCACGACACCATTTTGTTCTCTCCTCTCAAACCTCCGTACTTTTCGATGAAACATCCTTGAGCCCTGGAGCGCTGAAGACCCCTTCCCCCCTACCTACGTTGGAGCACACGAGCCAGTGGAATCGCTGATGCCGAAGCTGCACCAAGTGGAGGAAGCGGTCGAGGTAAGCTCAGCTGCAGGCACCACGAGGCAAACCCAAGGCCAGGGGACCTTAATCGCCTTGAAGGAATTGAATATTGGTGTAATGAGCGGTGTGGGCAGATCGCTGCCATTTACTACCGCTCTGGGAAAGAGCCAGACGGAGCGGACAGACGCAGAGAGTACAAAGCAGATAGCACCGGTAAATTTACCAGAATTAAAATTGTTAAATAAGCCTGAAGTAGTTACTTTAGATGCGTTATGGAATGGTATGGCTATTTTGGAAAAAGCAATAATATTTATTTATTTATTTATTTATTTATTTATTTTGTATACCGACATTCGATCGAGATATCACATCGGTTTCCAGATAACAGGTTGAATAGGGCGAGAACTGCCCTATTTTACATTGTAACAAGATAACAATTAAATTAATTTAAACAATAAAATAAAATAACATAAGAAACATTGCAACAGTTGTATATATAAATGTGAGTATAGAGTTGTGGCATATAGCCTATTTACAAAATGTACAATATGTCTTGGGTACGGGTAGAGAGGGAACAAGTATATTGGAGGATAGGGAGGGAGGGAGGGAAAGGTGGGGGTGGTGGTGAAGGGGGAATGGGGTGTTATGCGTTAGTGCAGTGTGGTAGTCAAGTGGGTAGGCTTTCAAGAACATGTATTTTAGTATGGTGGGGTTCAGGAGGGAAGGCTTTTAAGAATAGCCATGTTTTGAGCTGTTTTTTAAAGACTTGTGGTGAGGGTTCGTTTCTGAGATGTGAGGGGAGGGAGTTCCACAGTGTAGGGCCAGCTATTGTAATGGCTCGTTTGCGTGTTGCATTGAGGTGGGCATTTTTGAGGTTTGGTATGGAGAGGAGACCTGAGTTGGTGGATCTAAGAGATCTTTCTGTGATGTATGGTTGGATGGTGTTGTTTAGCCAGACCATTTTGTTGTTGTTTATTTTTTTGTGTATAAGGGTGAGGGTTTTATACTGGATTCTCTGTATGATGGGCAGCCAGTGGAGGTCTTTGAGGGTGGGTGTGATGTGGGAGGATTTTTTGTGGTTGGTGATAATTCTGGCGGCGGCGTTTTGTAGGACTTGGAGGGGCTTGATGTGGGTATCTGGTAGTCCAAGGAGGAGGGAGTTGCAGTAGTCGAGTTTTGAGAAAATAATTGATTGAAGTACTGTTCGGAAATCATGCGGTTGGAGGAGGGGTTTGAGTTTTTTAAGTGTTTGTAGTTTGAAAAATCCATCTTTGATTGTATTGGAGATGTGTTGTTTAAAGTTGAGTTGGCTGTCGATAGTTACTCCTAGGTTTTTTGTGGATGGTGTGAGTGAGGTTCTTGGTATGATTGGCATCCCCGTGTTGTTTGAGCTTCCTGAGTTGTTTGAAGGGGTGCTCTTGAGGGGGGAGGAGGGACGGTCTTCCTGGATGTGAATGATTTCTGTTTTGGCTTGGTTGAGGCAGAGTGATAGTTGGGATAGCAGTTGTGATAGTTTTGAACTGAGTTTGTTCCATCTTTCCAAGGTGAGTTCAATGGATTTGGTTATGGGGAGTAGAATTTGTATGTCGTCTGCGTAAACGAAGTAGGTGAGGTTGGCATCAGAGAGGTATTTGCATAGAGGGAGGAGGTAGATATTGAAGAGGGTCGAGGATAGAGAAGAACCTTGAGGGACACCATGGTTGAGGGGCACTTGTGAGGATTCAGATGAGTTTGTCTTGACAATGAAGGATCTGTTAGTGAGGTATGATTTGAACCAATTGAGTGTAGTGTCTTGAAGACCGATTTCTTTAAGCCTGGTGAGGAGTGTTCTGTGGTTGATGGTGTCAAAGGCGGCTGATATATCGAGGAGTATCAGAAGAAATGTTTTTCCACTGTCACGGCCTCTCAGAATGGTGTCGGTGAGAGCGAGGAGGAGAGTCTCTGTGCTGTAGAATTTTCTGAAGCCATGCTGTGTTGGGTGGAGAAAATTGTGGGCATCAAGGTGGTCTGTAAGTTGATTGTTTACAGTTTTCTCGATGATTTTTGCTAGGAATGGGAGGTTGGAGACTGGTCTGTAGTTTGCAGGATCTGATTTGTCGAGTTGCGGTTTTTTGATGATTGGTTTGATGATGGCGTTTTTGAGTTTGTCAGGGAAGATTCCTTGCTCAAGTGATAGGTTGATGATTTGTGTTATAGGTTTGACAATACTCTCTTTGATGAGTTTTAGTGTTTTGATGGGGATGGAGTCTACGGGGTGGGAAGCTGGGTTGGTTTTTTTGATGATGGGTTCAATTTCTGTAGATGCAACTGGTGTGAATTGGGTCCAAGTGTGGGTGGGTGGATGGATGTTCGTTGATTCGTTGTGGGATGGGGGAATCTTGGCAATGATGTTGTCGACTTTGTCCTTGAAAAAATGTGCTAGTATGTCACTGGAGATGCTGTTGGAGTTTGGCGTTGAGTCGTTCTGGATAGGGTTGGTGAGTTCTTTGACGTAAGAGAAGAGGGTCCTCGGGTTAAATTGGTATTAATGAATTCTTGTTGAGTAGAAATTGCGTTTTGCTGTGTTGAGGTCGGCTGTATAGTTGTGTAGTAGGGTTCTGTATTTGTCTTTTAGGTTTGGTGTAGGAGTTCGTCTCCATTGTTTTTCTGTTTGTCTCAGTGTTCGTTTTGATGTTTTCAGTTCAGGGGTGTACCAAGGAGCATTTTGTTTAGTAGATGGTCTGATTTCCTTTTTTATTGTGGAGCATAAAGTATTGGCTATGTCAGCGTTGATGGAAATCCAGGAGTTTGTGGCTGAGTTGGCATCATGTAGGTCAATTGATTTTAGTGCTTCGGGTAGCAGCTCTGCAAGATCTTCACTGGAGCATGGTTTAGTGTATTCGATGAAGCAGGGGTCTGTTTTTACTGTGGACGATTGATGTTGAAGTTTGGCTTGTATGAGGTAGTGGTCGGACCATGGAGTCGGGGTTGTAGTGGGTGGTTCAGTTGTAGATATTTTGTTGTTAATGAAGATTAAATCAAGGGTGTGCCCAGATTTCTGAGTGAGGGAGTTAATGATTTGGGAGAATCCGAGGGCAGTCATGGTGGATAGGAGCAGTTCGCAGGTGGGAGATGGTGGGTGGGTATCAATATGTAGATTGAAGTCTCCTAGTATGATGGCTGGTTCTTGTAGGTTGATGTGTGTTGTGATGGCTTCGACTAGGGGGGAGAGGTTGTGCTGTAGGCATCCAGGTGGGGCGTAGAGGAGAAGTATTTGTAGATGTTTTGATTTGAATAGGTTGGTCTCGAATGGGGGGGGGGTAAGTTTAGGGGGTAAGAGGAGAATTTACGTTTTTTGTGTGCAAGGAATAGTAGTCCACCTCCCTTTCTTTTGTTTCTAGGTATGGAGAATATGTTGTATGTGTTTCGGGGTAGTTGATTGAGTAGGACTGTGTCAGTGTGTTTGAGCCAGGATTCCATTATACAGAATATGTCTGGTTGGTAGTCTGTGAGCAGGTCGTGAATGATTGGGATTTTTTTTGGTGATAGACTGTGCATTGATGAGTAGGAGAGTTATGAGGGTGAGAGTGTTAAAGGATATTTTAGGGTTGGTGTGGATTTTGGTGAGGCGTCTGGTGGAGGGATGTGATTTGGGAGGGTGGTGCTGGATGTAGCGGTGGGGTAGTTTGGGAATGCGTTGGATTGGATCCATTGTGTGTGTATTTGTTGTGTGAGGGAATCTGTTTGATTGCTGCGTGACTGTTTAATGATGTGGGACAGTTTGTAAGTAGAGGATTGCATGGAAGATTTCATGGGTTGAGTGTTGGAAGGAGGGAGTAGGATGGATCAGTTGTTTAGGGATGTGGGGGATTGTGGGGAGGTCTATGAGTAATGAGTCACTTAACGAGGCAGTGGTACAAAATGGGGAGTGCACAATGGGAGTGCACTAAGGAGCGCACAAAGGAGCAGGCTCCTTTGTTGTGCTCCTTAGGCGCGCGATGCTAGGCGCGCGGCGCCTGGGTGTCTCTCAATTTAAATTTAAAGTCTGATCAGGGCTGTCCCCTAATTGGCTGTACGTGTTCAGCGTACCCCTCGGAGGAGGAAGACGGTCCGGAGGATGACGTTTGCGAGGTCTCTGACGTGTAGGTAAGGAGCTGACCAATCGGCTGCTGCTGCTGCGTCTGGGAGGGGGCGGAGTGGAAGGCCCGGCCGTGTGTCCGGTGCTGGAGCCCCGGAGGCGAGTGCTGGGCTTTGTTAGGGCCTTGCCCCGACGGGCTTCAGCGCCGGATGCGCAGGCCTAGCAGCGGACTCGATCGCCCACAGCGTGGAGAGGATCGCGGCAGAAGGACGCCGAGCCGGGCGTCTTGGATTTAAAGCCCCTCTTACCTCTGACGTGGAGGTAAGGAGCTGACCAATCGGCTGCTGCTGCTGCGTCTGGGAGGGGGCGGAGTGGAAGGCCCGGCCTTAATTGTTGATGACAACAATTAAGGCTTCTCAAGAGCAGTTTAACCTGGTGAACGTGGTGGTTCTTGCAAATTCAACGAAAATCCAGGAAATGGATTTGCAAATAAACCAGATTAAGGAAATACAAACAGGCCAGATTCAGGGGGACTCAAGGTTAGATAAGAGACTGGAAGGTCTGGAAAAGACTCTCAGATACAATAATGTGCGAATAATACATTTTCCTAAATGTACATTAATTTTCCCCAAGGAACAGCTTAAAAAGTATTTCCAGGATCTCCTGAATTTCTCCAGTGGTAACATGTCAACGATTCAGTACAGAGAAGTGGGGGAGAGACAGAGGACAGGGAAGACCGAGGGGAGCGGCCAGAGTTCCCATCCCCGTTTGATAACCTGTCTGGATTTCTTGAGACAACCCAGGAGGAACAAATTGAAAAGAGAGGTGATTCGCTGGTGAAGATTTTGTTACCTGCTGAAAGGGATATGGTTTTAAAGAGTTTTTCTACAATAGGAACAAGCCTTACCTTGGAGGGAAAATATGGATATATCTGGACATTATTAGATCAATGCAATTGTGTAGGAAAAACTTTCTGTCTCTGTGCACTAGAGCTCGCCAGTTAGGTACGAAAATAATGATAAAGTTTCCTTGTAAATGTATACTTAATATAGAAAGTAATAGATATGTATTCATGGAGCCAGACCAACCTGAACATTTCCTGAATGCAAGGAGTGAATTAGGGGCTGTTCCGCCTAACAATACCCAGTATTATTTAGATAACCTTGTTACTCCCTTTTTTCTTTGCACTACTAATGTTTAAGAGATACTGCTCCAATTTATATGTTTGTTCCTCCCACATTGCAGACAGGCCGATACAGTAAAACCCGTGGGAGAACCGACGCTCCGAGGCGAGCACCCGCTCTCCCAACGTGCGCCGAGGCCACTCTCCTGCACGCGCGATCAAGTATTTAAATTAGAGCCCACAGTAAAAGGCTCCTTTCTGACAGAAGTGGCAGCTGTCAGCGGGTTTGACAAGCGACGCTCAATTTTACCGGCATCAGTTCTCAAATCCGCTGACAGCCACGGGTTCGGAAAACGGATGCTGGCTAAATTGAGCGTCCATCTTCCGACTCGTGGACGAGGGGTGGATGGGGAGGAGGGGGTCAGTTACACCTGTGTTCCAAGCATATTCCGGTGAATACCTCTAATGAGAAGGGGGTAATAGTATATGATGTCAGATTTTCCAGATGAAAGGTTTGTAAGCCTTGCCTGGAATTTAAGGCGTGTAATAATGCTTATGTTAATCGATTAAAACTAATAAAAAGAAAATTAAAAAAAAATGAAATGAAAGAATCTTTCTAATACACGCAGTGCCTGTTGAAACATCGTCAGCTATGGAAACAAACATTAAAAGGGGAGAGATTATGGGTTTCTAGCAGGGGCTGTTAGACCCAGGCTGAGGGGGAGCTTCTGAGCCATCTCTCACCGGCACAGACCGTCCAGCACTGCTTTTTTAAATGAATTATGATGGATAGAGGCGTTGGGCACTTGCTGTTTTCCTGAAAAAAAAAAAAAGTTTATTGTAATAAAAATCACATCGAAGTGTGTTTAAATGAAAAATAAAACAGAGGCTGAATGTGAACCCTGGGACTTGTGGCTTATAAGTGCTTCCCTCTGAGTCCTGAGCCACTGATGGGAGCTTGGGAGGCTGTAGTGCTCCTGATAAAGTTATCTTTCCGGAGGTGGGTGGGGAGGCGTTTTTACTCCCTGAAAAAGTCAAATATAAGTTCCGAAAAGTACTCGGTGTGAAAACCTCGCTGGTCTAAAGGTTGAGAGTCGGGTTAGTATCATTGAAACTGTGGGTTCGAATCCCCACCAGCTCAGTAACGCCGTGGGTTGTAGCATCCTCTCTGCGACAGAGGATGTAAAGGGGTAGTTTTGGTGAAATTTGGGCCATTTTTCGTAGTAGAAAGTAGTAAAACCCCCAGTCTGCTGGTGTCTCTTTCTTGTTATTAATTAAGGCTCTTTCTCATTAGAGGTATTCACCGGAATATGCTTGGAACACAGGTCTAACTGACCCCCCTCCTCCCCATCCACCCGCACCACTTACCTACACTGGCCCCCACCTAGCTTCTGGCTAAGCTAGACTCGAACCCGCGCCCTCCTATATTCGAGTAAATCCCTGTAACGGAGCCGTCAGACAGAGCTGCTGAGCCACCAGTCAGCTGGGTACAAACACTCCCGGGTTTTTACCCCTTATTCTTCTCCTAGCAAAGGACCAGCCCTTCACAGCCGGCTCTGCACTCTCCGGGCAGCCGGGGACAGAAGCTCCGGGGTTTTACCCCTCTCTTGTATTACACCCTCCGGTGATTAACAGTTCCTCGCCCGCACTCACAAGAATGAAATGTTCTCTCTTAAAATAAAAGAATCTTTCTAACGCACACAGTGCGCGGTGAAACCTCCTCCCCTATGCAAACAAACATTAAACGTGCAGAGATTATGGGTTTCTAGCAGGGGCTGTGAGACCCGGGCTCCAGGGGAGCTTCTGAGCCATCTCTTGCCGGCACAGACCGTCCAGCACTGCCCTGGGAAAGGAAGCCCCCAGGACAGATTTAGCCTTCCCCGTGTGCGATATTTACCGCTCATTCTCTCACACACATCGCATCCCTCGGTCATTCATTCATTTGTTTATTTAACCGATATCTGGTTCCATGCGAACACCTCTGTCACAATCAGACCGTGAACACGGAGCAGTTAGAGCAGGCTGGCGGGAAGAGCCGCTTAAACCCCGGGGACCTTTGCACGGTTTGCAGGACTTGCAAGCTTAAAGCCTGGGGAGGGGGAGGCCGTAAAGCGCCGCTCATGCCTGGGCCAGAACCCGCGCTTCCCCCCAGCCTTAGCCCCCATTGCTCCTTCCGTGCTAAGCGGCTTTTTTTTTTTAATTTAAAAATATTTCTATACCGTCTTTTCAAACGAATTTGACCAAAACGGTTTACAAAAATACAGATTATAAAAAAACCCCCAAAATAACCAAAAAATTACTTTAAATAAAACCAAAAATAAAATAAAAGAAGAAAAATAGAAAGAAAAAAAATACAGTGTATCATTATAATCCCTACTCCTTTACATATGACTATACTATTTTTTTTAACAAAACAAGTAAAAAGCCAGAAAAACCAAAATAATTAGCCTTAGAAGCCTGTAACTAATAAAGACCGGAGCACTGGTAGATGTGTAATCAGGCAATCAATAGAAGCGTATTATATGTATCTTATTGAAGTTAGGTGTTCAAATTGTCAAGATCACTGAATGCGATCTTAAATAAATGAATTTTTACTGCCTTCTTGATTTCACTATGGCTGGTAATTTGCCTTAAAGCGTTAGGCGGTGAATTCCACAGCAAGGGTCCCGCCACTGAGAAGGCTCTTTCTCTGGTCATATTTAGTCTCGCCAGTCTAACTGTAGGAACATCAAGCAGATATTGAGATGATGATCTAAGGTGTCTCGCCGGTTTATATAACCGTAGAGATGTGCAAAGCCAAGTTGAATCTGGATCATGGATTAAAGAGTGAATTAGAGAAAGAACTTTGTATTTTACACGGAATTTGATTGGAAGCCAGTGTAGCTTATACAAAATAGGAGAAATGTGATGTCTCATTGGCAATCCTACTAATAAACGGGCCGCAGAATTCTGTATTTGTTGCAATGGTTTTTTAGCGGAATCTGGAAGACCCAAAAATAGACTATTACAATAGTCTAAACCGGCAAAAATGAGAGATTGAAGAACTGTTTGAAAATCACTTTTGAAGAGTAAAGGTTTTAATCTTTTTAAGGTGTGTAGCTTAAAAAATGAATTTTTTACTAAAGTGGAGACATGATGCGATAAGGAAAGATTTGTATCTATTTGTATTCCCAAATTGCGGGCGACTTTCTTAACTTTAATTGCCTCGCTACCTAGAGTAACCAGAGGTGGAGGACCATTTGTAGGGTTATCCAGTACGCTCAAAAGAAGGAGTTCTGTTTTTTAGCATTGAGTTTAAGCCGACTATGGCTTAGCCAATGTTCAATTGTCTTAACGTAAAGGTTACACAGTGAAATAGTCTCAGCCCAAGAAGATTTATATGGGACGTAGATTTGGATGTCATCCGCATAGATCTTAAATTGAACATCCAATGAAGCTAGGATATGACACAATGGGAGAAGGTATATATTAAATAAAACTGGTGACAGGGATGACCCTTGTGGGACCCCAGTATTTTGCGTGTAAATTTGTGAGGATTTGCCTTTAATGTTTATTTGACAACGGCGGTTGGCAAGATAACTAGTAAACCAATTCAATACTGTAGCTTGTATACCAATCGCTTGAAGTCTGGATATTAGAATATTATGATCAAGCGTATCAAACGCTGCTGATATATCCAGTAAGATCAAAAGAAAATCTGTATTAGAATCAAATCCTCGTATATATGTATCAAAGGATGAAAGTAAGAGGGTCTCAGTTGAATAGCCCTTTCTAAAACCATGTTGATCTGGATGTAAGATATCATGTTCTGATAAATAATCTCTCAGCTGGAAAAGCACGGATGATTCAATAGTTTTTGACAAAGAGGTAAGAGTAGCAATTGGTCTAAAGTTTGTAAAATCTAATAGCGAAGATGATTTGTTTTTTTGAATTGGTGTAATAGAAGCTAATTTCAATTGATGTGGAAAAATACCAGTTTCCAATGATTGATTTATGATGGAGCATATTAATTCAGGACAATAGTCACCTAATTCTTTAAAGATGGCACCCGAACAAGGATTTAAAGGGGAATTGGATAACTTTTGTTTCTTTATTATTTTTTGAATTATATCATTTGAGACTAAATCAAATGAACTCCAATTATAAACTGGAGTTTGGTCTGCGTAGGTTGGATAAGGTAAGTTCTTGAATTCTTCTATGATATTATTTGTTTTTAGCTGAAAGAATGAAGCTATTTTCTCACAAGTGTCCTCTTCAATTTCCGAAACATCGGAACTCGGAGGTGACACCAGTGACTTAACAATATTAAATAGAATATGTGGATTTTTGTTAGCCAAATTGATTTTATTAGCATAGAACTTCTTCTTTGCTATATCTATATCTTGTCTGTATTTTCTCAATGTTGCAAAGTATTTATTTTTATTTTGAATATTCTTATGTTTTCTCCACCGACGCTCATTTTTTCTCAAAGATTTTTTAAGTCATGTAGTGCGTCTGTATACCATGGGTTATTTGATTTCTTTTTCTTATAAATAATCGTAGATTTTAAAGGGGCAATAGAATTTAGAGTATCTATAATGGCATTATTCCAGCAATCAATTGTTTTTTCTACTTCATCTTGCACTGTTATTGGTAATTTATTAGCAAACGCGGTCAAAAATTCCTCATTTGTAACTTTTCTTCTAATATTAATCACTTTTCCCGGCAGGGCGGACGCTGCCCGCACTCGGAGCGCACGGCCGAGCTCTCGGTCACCGACCGGAAGCTACAGCTCCGCCATGGTTGTGAAGACGAGACAGGCAGGGTCGGAGCCTATCACAGTAGAGCCTTGCTGCAGCCCCGCCCCTTCCTGCTGATGCGATTGGACGGCAGGGGAGGAGGCGGGGCACAGCACAGCCCGGTCCCAGCCGTTCCTTGGCAGTGAGCAGGAGATTCTGAGAGACGGATCCAGGTCCAGGGGAGAAGGTGGGGAGAGGCGCGGGCAGAGGGGACGTGGAGGGAGGGACCGGACCCAGGATCTCACCCTCTGTCCGGCCGCGAGCTGCAAAGAGCCCTACAGAGAGAGATCGCGGCCCAGGGGAGAAGGTGGGGGGAGGAAGGCACCGGGGGACGTGTGCGATGCTGCTGTGTGGGGATCGCTCCCTTATGCAGAGCCCTTCAGCAGCTCATAAAGACTCTGAGGAGCTCTGCTTTCCTATGGGAATCTAACTTTTTGCTGTTTAATGCGGCGATCGAGGAGGCTCCTGCACAGGTCAAGCAGTTCTTATCTCAGGTTCTTAAGGCTGCGAGATGCTCGGTTCCGTCCGAATGGAAGAAGATCGCCGATCCAGTATTGTCGCGGGCCTGCAGCCGTCCGGATAAGATGCACAGGGGATGGAGCAGGTCAGGGCAAAGCGGAGAAACGGGCTGGATCCTTTACAACTATAGGGAAGCCCTAGGAGAAGTGGAAATCCGAGCATTCTCCGGGGCGGGGGATATTGTTCTGTACTTTGTATCTGCTGATGACTAAATTATGATGGATAGAGGCGTTGGGCACTTGCTGTTTTCCTGATAAAAAAATAAAGTTTATTGTAATAAAATCACATCGAAGTGTGTTTAAATCAAACAAAAGCTGAACGTGAACCGGGGGACTTGTGATTTATAAGTTGCTCCCTCTGAGCATTGAGCCACCCGTGGATCCTGGGAGGCTGTAGTGCTCCGGGTAAAGATATCTTTTAGGAGGTGGTTGGGGAGGCGTTTTTATTCCCTGAAAAGGTCAAATATAAGTTCCGAAAAGAGCTTAGTGTGAAAGCCTCGCTGACCCAAGGGTTGGGAGCCGGATTAATAACAGTGAGGTTGTGGGTTCGAAACCCCACCAGCTCAGTAGCACCGTGGATTGTAACATCCTCTCCGGGACAGAGGATGTTACTGATCACAAGGACCAGAAAGGGGTAGTTTTGGTGAGATTTGGGCCATTTTTCCTAGTAGAAAGTAGTAAAAGCCCCAGCTGCTGGTGGCTCTTTCTTGTTATTAATTAAGGCTCTTTCTCATTAGAGGTATCCACCGGAATATGCTTGGATCACAGGTCTAACTGACCCCCCTCCTCCCCATCCACCCGCACCACTCACCTACACTGGCCCCCACTTAGCTGCTGAGCCACCAGTCAGCCGGTTACAGACTGTAACCCGGGTTTTTACCGCTTATTCTTCTCCTAGCACAGGACTCCAGCCTAAGGACCAGCCCTTCACAGCCGGCTCTGCACTCTCCAGGCAGCCGGGGACAGAGGCTCCGGGGTTTTACCCCTCTTTCCACGACTCTTGTATTACACCCTCCGGTGATTAACAGCTCCTCGCCCGCAATCACAAGAATGAAATGTTCTCTCTTAAAATAAAAGAATCTTTCTAACGCACACAGTGCGCGGTGAAACCTCCTCCCCTATGCAAACAAACATTAAACGTGCAGAGATTATGGGTTTCTAGCAGGGGCTGTTAAACCCGGGGGAGCTTCTGAGCCATCTCTCACCGGCACAGACCGTCCAGCACTGCCCTGGGAAAGGAAGCCCCCAGGTCAGATTTAGCCTTCCCCGTGTGCGATATTTACCGCTCACCCTCTCTCTTTCTTACTCACATCGCATCCCTCGGTCATTCATTCGTTCATTTAACCGATATCTGGTTCCATGCGAACCCCTCTGTCACAATCAGACCGTGAACACGGAGCAGTGAGAGTAGGCTGGCGGGAAGAGCCGCTTAAACCCCGGGGACCTTTGCACGGTTTGCAGGACTTGCAAGCTTAAAGCCTGGGGAGGGAGAGGCCGTAAAGCGCCGCTCATGCCTGGGCCAGAACCCGCGCTTCCCCCCAGCCTTAGCCCTCATTGCTCCTTCCGTGCCAAGCGGCTTTTCCCGGCAGGGCGGCCGCTGCCCGCTCTCGAAGCGCACGGCCGGGCTCTCGGTCACCGACCGGAAGCTACAGCTCCACCATTGTTGTGAGGGCGAGACAGGCAGGGTGGGAGCCTATCACAGGAGAGCCCTGCTGCAGCCCCGCCCCTTCCTGCTGCTGCGAATGGACGGCAGGGGGAGGAGGCGGGGCACAGCACAGCCCGGTCCCAGCCGTTCCTTCGCAGCGAGCAGGAGCTTCAGAGACCCCCAGAGACGGATCCAGGCCCAGGGGAGAAGGTAGGGAGAGGCGCGGGCAGAGGGGACGTGGAGGGAGGGACCGGGGCCCAGGATCTCACCCTCTGTCCGGCCGCGACCTGCAAAGAGCCCTACAGAGAGAGAGAGATCGCGGCCCAGGGGAGAAGGTGGGGAGAGGCGCGGGTAGAGGGGACGGGGAGGGACCGGTCTGTTTGTGACAGAGGTGTTTGCATGGAACCAGAAATCGGTTAAATAAACAAATCAATGACCGAGGGATGCGATGTAAGAGAGAAAGGGTGCGCGGTAAATATCGCACAGGAGGAAGCCAAAATCTGTCCTGGGGGCTTCCTTTCCCAGGGCAGTGCTGGACGGTCTGTGCCGGCAAAAGATTGCTCAGTAGCCCCTGCTAGAAACCCATAATCTATTCACTTTTAATGTTTGTTTACATAGGTGAGGACCGGCTGTGAAGGGCTGGTCCTTAGGCTGGAGTCCTGTGCTAGGAGAAGAATAAGGGGTAAAAACCCGGGTTACAGTCTGTAACCGGCTGACTGGTGGCTCAGCAGCTAGGTGGGGGCCAGTGTAGGGAAGTGGTGCGGGTGGATGGGGAGGAGGAGGGGGTCAGTTAGACCTGTGTTCCAAGCATATTCCGGTGAATACCTCTAATGAGAAAGAGCCTTAATTAAATAAGAAAGAGCCACCAGTAGGTGGGGCTTTTATTACTTTCTACCAGGCAAAAATGGCCCAAATTTCACCAAAACTACCCCTTGCTGGTCCTTGTGATCAGTAACATCCTCTGTCGCGGAGAGGATGTTATACTCCATGGTGGGGTTTCGAACCCACAACCTCAATGTTACTAACCCGGCTCCCAACCCTTGGGTCAGCGAGGCTTTCACACCAATCACATTTCGGAACTTATATTTGACCTTTTCAGGGAATGAAAAAGCCTCCCCACCCACCTCTTAAAAGATATCTTTACCAGGAGCACTGCAGTCTGTAACCGGCTGACTGGTGGCTCAGCAGCTCTGTCCGATGGCTCCGTTACAGGGACTCGCTCGAATATAGGAGGGCGCGGGTTCGAGTCTAGCTAGGTGGGGGCCAGTGTAGGGAAGTGGTGCGGCTTTTACTACTTTCTACCAGGCAAAAAATGGCCCAAATTTCACCAAAACTACCCCTTTCTGGTCCTTGTGATCAGTAACATCCTCTGTCGCGGAGATGATGTTATACTACTGAGCTGATGGGGCTTCGAACCCACAGCCTCACTGTTACTAACCCGGCTCCCAACCGGTCAGCGAGGCTTTCACACCAATCACTTTTCGGAACTTATATTTGACCTTTTCAAGGAACAGCAACGCCTCCCCCAACCACCTCCGGAAAGATAACTTTATCAGGAGCACTACAGCTTTCCAGCATCCCCCAGTGGCTCAGAGCTCAGAGGGAGACACTTCTAAACCACAGGTCTCACAGTTCACATTCAGCCTCTGTTTTATACACTTCGATGTGATTTTTATTACAATAATTTTTTTTTTTAATCAGGAAAACAGCAAGTGCACAACGCCTGTATCCATCGTAATTCAATCAGCACCAATCAACAGCCAATACAAAGTACAGAACAATATCCCCAGCCCTTCTGTTATTCCCCCGCCCCGGACAATACTCGGATTTCCACGTCTCCTAGGGCTTTCCTATATCTGTAAAGGATCCAGACCGTTTCTCCGTATCGCCCTGACCTTCTCCATCTCCTGTGCATCTCATCCGGACGGCTGCAGGCCCGCGACATGGCCGGAGCGGCGATCTTCTTCCATTCGGCCGGATCCGAGCATCTCGCAGCCTTAGGAACCTGAGACATGAACTGCTTGACCCGTGCAGGAGCCTCCTCGATCGCCGCATTAAACAGCAAAAAGTTAGATTCCCATAGGAAAGCAGAGCTCCTCAGAGTCTTTATGAGCTGCTGAAGGGCTCTGCATAAGGGAGCGATCCCCACACAGCAGCATCGCACACGTCCCCCGGTGCCTTCCTCCCCCCACCTTCTCCCCTGCGCCGCGATCTCTCTCTCTGTAGGGCTCTTTGCAGCTCCTGACCGGACAGAGGGTGAGATCCTGGGACCCGGTCCCTCCCTCCACGTCCCCTCTGCCCGCGCCTCTCCCTACCTTCTCCCCTGGGCCTGGATCCGTCTCTGGGGGTCTCTGAAGCTCCTGCTCGCTGCGAAGGAACGGCCGGGACCGGGCTGTGCTGTGCCCCGCCTCCTCCCCCTGCCGTCCATTCGCAGCAGCAGGAAGGGGCGGGGCTGCAGCAGAGCTCTCTCTTGTGATTAGGCTCCCACCCTGCCTGTCTCGCCCTCACAGCCATGGTGGAGCTGTAGCTTCCGGTCGGTGACCGAGAGCCCTGCCGTGCGCTCCGAGAGCGGGCAGCGGCCGCCCTGCCGTGAAAAGCCGCTTAGCACGGAAGGAGCAATGGGGGCTAAGGCTGGGGGGAAGCGCGGGTTCTGGCCCAGGCATGAGCGGCGCTTTACGGCCTCCCCCTCCCCAGGCTTTAAGCTTGCAAGTCCTGCAAACCGTGCAAAGGTCCCCGGGGTTTAAGCGGCTCTTCCCGCCAGCCTACTCTCACTGCTCCGTGTTCACGGTCTGATTGTGACAGAGGGGTTTGCATGGAACCAGATATCGGTTAAATAAACAAATGAATGAATGACCGAGGGATGCGATGTGTGTGAGAGAGGGTGAGCAGTAAATATCGCACACGGGGAAGGCTAAATCTGTCCTGGGGGCTTCCTTTCCCAGGGCAGTGCTGGACGGTCTGTGCCGGTGAGAGATGGCTCAGAAGCTCCCCCGCAGCCCGGGTCTAACAGCCCCTGCTAGAAACCCATAATCTGTCCACGTTTAATGTTTATTGCATAGGTGAGGACCGGCTGTGAAGGGCTGGTCCTTAGGCTGGAGAGGCGTTTTTATTCCCTGAAAAGGTCAAATATAAGTTCCGAAAAAAGCTTAGTGTGAAAGCCTCGCTGGCCCAAGGGTTGGGAGCCGGGTTAGTAACAGTGAGGCTGTGGGTTCGAAGCCTCACCAGCTCAGTAACACCGTGGATTGCAGCATCCTCTCCGCGACGGAGAAACTCAGGAAGACCGTGGATTGTGACGGAGATACCCAGTAAGACCGTGGATTGTAACAGCCTCTCCGGGACGGAGTTACTCAGGAAGACCGTGGATTGGGACGGAGTTACTCAGGAAGACCGTGGATTGTAACAGCCTCTCCGGGACACAGATACTCAGTAAGACGGTGGGTTGTAGCATCCTCTCTGCGACAGAGGATGTGTTCCAAGCATTAAGTAATAACAAGAAACAGCCACCAGGTGGTTTTACTACTTTCTACTAGGAAAAATGGCCCAAATTTCACCAAAACTACCCCTTTCTAGTCCTCTGTTTCAATCCACAGTCTTACTGGGTATCTCCGTCCCTGAGAGGCTGTTTCAATCCACGGTCTTACTGGGTATCTCCGTCGCCGAGAGGCTGTTTCAATCCACGGTCTTACTGGGTTTCTCCGTCCCGGAGAGGCTGTTTCAATCCACGGTCTTACTGGGTTTCTCCGTCGCCGAGAGGCTGTTTCAATCCACGGTCTTCCTGAGTATCTCCGTCCCGGAGAGGATCTGGTGGGGGTTCGAACCCACAGCCTCACTGTTACTAACCCGGCACCCAACCCTTGGGCCAGCGAGGCTTTCACACTAAGCTCTTTTCGGAACTTATATTTGACCTTTTCAGGGAGTAAAAACGCCTCCCCAACCACCTCCTAAAAGATATCTTTACCCGGAGCACTACAGGATCCACGAGAGGCTCAGGTCTCAAAGGGAGCCACTTATAAACCACAAGTCCCGCGGTTCACATCCATCTTCTCTTTGATTTAAACGCACTTCGATGTGATTTTATTACAATAAAGTTAGCTATCAGGAAAACAGCAAGTGCACAACACCTCTATCCATCATAATTCAGTCATCAGCCAATACACAGTACAGAGCAATATCCCCAGCCCTTCTGTTATTTCCCCTCCCCGGAGAATGCTCGGATTTCCCCTTCTCCTAGGGCTTCCCTATAGTTGTAAAGGATCCAGCCCGTTTCTCCGTATCGCCCTGACCTGCTCCATCCCCTGTGCATCTCATCCGGACGGCTGCAGGCGCGCGACAATACTGGACCGGCGATCTTCTTCCATTCGGACGGAACCGAGCATCTCGCAGCCTTAAGAACCTGAGACATGAACTGCTTGACCTGTGCAGGAGCCTCCTCGATCGCCGCATTAAACAGCAAAACGTTAGATTCCCATAGGAAAGCAGAGCTCCTCAGAGTCTTTATGAGCTGCTGAAGGGCTCTGCATAAGGGAGCGATCCCCACACAGCAGCATCGCACACGTCCCCCGGTGCCTTCCTCCCCCCACCTTCTCCCCTGGGCCGCGATCTCTCTCTGTAGGGCTCTTTGCAGCTCCTGACCGGACAGAGGGTGAGATCCTGGGCCCCGGTCCCTCCCTCCACGTCCCCTCTGCCCGCGCCTCTCCCTACCTTCTCCCCTGGGCCTGGATCCGTCTCTCTGAATCTCCTGCTCACTGCGAAAGAACGGCCGGGACCGGGCTGTGCTGTGCCCCGCCTCCTCCCCCTGCCGTCCATTCGCAGCAGCAGGAAGGGGCGGGGCTGCAGCAGAGCTCTCTCCTGTGATAGGCTCCGACCCTGCCTGTCTCGCCCTCACAACCATGGTGGAGCTGTAGCTTCCGGTCGGTGACCGAGAGCTCGGCCCTGCGCTCCGAGAGCGGGCAGCGGCCGCCCTGCCGGGAAAAGCCGCTTAGCACGGAAGGAGCAATGGGGGCAAAGGCTGGAGGGAAGCGCGGGTTCTGGCCCAGGCATGAGCTGCGCTTTACGGCCTCCCCCTCCCCAGGCTTTAAGCTTGCAAACCGTGCAAAGGTCCCCGGGTTTTAAGCGGCTCTTCCCGCCAGCCTGCTCTCACTGCTCCGTGTTCACGGTCTGATTGTGACAGAGGTGTTCGCATGGAACCAGATATCGGTTAAATAAACAAATGAATGAATGACCGAGGGATGCGATGTGTGTGAGAGAATGAGCGGTAAATATCGCACACGGGGAAGGCTAAATTTGTCCTCGGGGCTTCCTTTCCCAGCGCAGTGCTGGACGGTGTGTGATGGCTCAGAAGCTCCCCCGTAGCCCGGGTCTAACAGCCCCTGCTGGAAACCCATAATCTCTGCACGTTTAATGTTTGTTTGCATAGGGGAGGAGGTTTCACCGCGCACTGTGTGCGTTAGAAAGATTCTTTTATTTTAAGAGAGAACATTTCATTCTTATGATTGCGGGCGAGGAGCTGTTAATCACCGGAGGGTGTAATACAAGAGAGGGGTAAAACCCCGGAGCTTCTGTCCCCGGCTGCCCGGAGAGTGCAGAGCCGGCTGTGAAGGGCTGGTCCTTTGCTAGGAGAAGAATAAGGGGTAAAAACCCGGGAGTGTTTGTACCCAGCTGACTGGTGGCTCAGCAGCTCTGTCTGACGGCTCCGTTACAGGGATTTACTCGAATATACGAGGGCGCGGGTTCGAGTCTAGCTTAGCCAGAAGCTAGGTGGGGGCCAGTGTAGGTAAGTGGTGCGGGTGGATGGGGAGGAGGGGGTCAGTTAGACCTGTGTTCCAAGCATATTCCGGTGAATACCTCTAATGAGAAAGAGCCTTAATTAATAACAAGAAAGAGCCACCAGCAGACTGGGGGTTTTACTACTTTCTACTAAGAAAAAGGGTCTAAATTTTACCAAAACTACCCCTTTCTGACCAGAGAGGATGCTACAACCCATGGTATTACGGAGCTGGTGGGGCTTCGAACTGAGCTGGTGCAGCATCCTCTCCGCCATAGAGGCTCAGTAACATCCTCTGTCGCGGAGAGGATGCTACAACCCACGGTGTTTCGGAGCTGGTGGGGCTTCGAACCCACAACCTCAATGTTACCGAGCTGGTGGGGCTTCGAACCCACAACCTCAATGCTACTAACCCGGCTCCCAACCCTTGGGTCAGCGAGGCTTTCACACCAATGACTTTTCGGAACTTATATTTGACCTTTTCAAGGAACAGCAACGCCTCCCCCAACCACCTCCGGAAAGATAACTTTATCAGGAGCACTACAGCTTTCCAGCATCCCCCAGTGGCTCAGAGCTCAGAGGGAGACACTTATAAGTGACAAGTCCCACGGTTCAGCCTCTCTTTTATTTAAACACAATTGGATGGGTTTTTTTGTTTTGATTTTAGAATAAACTTTTTTCTTTAGAAAACAGCATCATAATGCAATCAGCTAGAATCAACAGGAAATACAAAGTATAGAATATCCTCAACCATTATTTCATTACCCCTCCCGCCCTTGACAATATTAGGATTTCCACTTCCACAGGTTTGTAAAAGCATCTGGTCTGTTTTTTCCTTATTGCGTGAAATTTTCTATCCTGTGCATCTCATCCGGACGGCTGCAGGCCCGCGACATTGCCGGAGCGGCGATCTTCTTCCATTCGGCCGGATCCGAGCATCTCGCAGCCTTAAGAACCTGAGACATGAACTGCTTGACCTGTGCAGGAGCCTCCTCGATCGCCGCATTAAACAGCAAAACGTTAGATTCCCATAGGAAAGCAGAGCTCCTCAGAGTCTTTATGAGCTGCTGAAGGGCTCTGCATCGCACACGTCCCCCGGTGCCTTCCTCCCCCCACCTTCTCCCCTGCGCCGCGATCTCTCTCTCTCTGTAGGGCTCTTTGCAGGTCGCGGCCGGACAGAGGGTGAGATCCTGGGCCCGGTCCCTCCCTCCACGTCCCCTCTGCCCGCGCCTCTCCCCACCTTCTCCCCCGGGCCTGGATCCGTCTCTCTGGGGCTCTCTGAATCTCCTGCTCGCTGCGAAGAAACGGCTGGGACCGGGCTGTGCTGTGCCCCGCCTCCTCGCCCCTACCGTCCAATCGCAGGAGCAGGAAGGGGCGGGGCTGCAGCAGGCAGGGGCGGGGCTGCAGCAGGGCTCTCCTGTGATAGGCTCCGACCCTGCCTGTCTCGCGCTCACAACCATATAAAATAATAATAACAAGAAAGAGCCACCAGCAGCTGGGGCTTTTACTACTTTCTACCATTCAAAATGGCCCAAATTTCCCCAAAATTATCCCTTTCTAGTCCTTGTGATCAGTAGCATCCTCTGTCGAGGATGCTATACTCCACGGTGTTACTGAGCTGGTGGGGTTTCGAACCCACAGCCTCACTGTTATTAACCCCGCTCCCAACCCGTGGGTCAGCGAGGCTTTCACACTCAGTACTTTTCGGAACTTATATTTGACCTTTTCAGGGAGTAAAAACGTCTTCCCCACCCACCTCCGAAAAGATATCTTTAGCAGGAGAACTGCATCCTCCCACGCTCCATCAGTAGCTCTGGGCTCAGAGGGAAGCACTTATAAGCCACAAGTCTCCTGGTTCACATTCAGCCTCTGTTTTATTTAAACACACTTCGATGTGTTTTTTATTACAATAAACTTTTTTTTCTATCAGGAAAACAGGAAGTAACGCAACTGCAGTCTTTTAAAATATGATGAACGACATTTTACGGGTCTTACTATATCAAGGTGTAGTAGTATATGTCGATGATATACTGATCTTCTCTCAAGATCTGCAAACTTATCAAGAGGATGTCAAGAAAGTTTTAAGATGCCTGCGTGAGTACCACCTATTCGCAAAATTTGAAAAGTGCGAATTCCACAAGGAGTCTGTACCCTTCCTGGGTTACATTCTTTCTAAGAACGGGTTTTAGATGGACCCCAAGAAATTAGAAAGTATCCAGGATTGGCCCCAACCTACAGGCCTGAAGGCACTGCGCCGCTTTTTGGGCTTCATCAATTACTATCGTTCCTTCATCAAAAACTACTCTTCATTGACAGTCCCTCTAACTGCTATGACCAGAAAGAGAGCCATCCCACCAACTGGTCTCCAGACGCCATAGCAGCCTTTCTGACACTCAAAGAGGCGGTTCAAAAGAAGCCGTGCCTCTGCCATCCTGACCCACATAGTCCATTCATCGTCGAGGTCGATGCATCAGACGTTGGCGTGGGAGCGGTTTTAAACCAGTATAGTGAATCTAATGTGCTCCATCCTTGTTCCTCCTTCTCAAGACAGTTCTTGCCTGCCGAAAGGAATTATGGAATCGGAGACAAAGAGTTACTCGCAATCAATCTGGCCTTTGAGGAGTGGAATTCTTGGCTAGAAGGTGCACAACACCAAATAGTAGTGTACACCGATCACAAGAATTTGGAGTACCTCAGACATGCTCAACGACTCAATCACGTCAAGCAAGATGGTCCCTGTTCTTTAACAGATTTGACTTCCTTTTGAAGTATTGTCCGGGAGAGAAGAACACTCGGGCTGATGCCTTGTCACGATCCTTCTCCCCTCAGGATGTGCCAGATGAACCCCCGTCACATCACTGACCCCGGGAAAGTGGTTCTTGCAGCCACTCATGCGGTACCCGCTGGGAAAATGGTTGTGGCCAGAAATCAAAGGAAGAAGCTGTTGAAGTGGATGCACAATTCCCACCTGGCTGGCCATGTTACAGCAGTACTACTGGTGGCCAACCATGAAAAAGGACATACAAGCTTATGTGGGTTCCTGTGCTGTTTGCGCAAAGCAAAAGCCACCAGCCGGACATCCTTGGGGTTTGTTACAACCTCTACCAGCACTGGATGAACCCTGGACACATAGAGCAACCAACTTTCAGGCCGATTCAGTAAAGAGCGGCCCGGCTTGCGCGCTTTTGAACGCGAATTGGACGCGCGTTTTAGACGCGTAAGACGAACGCGTGATTCAGTATATGCTCTAACGCGTCCTTAGCGCGTGCTGAAAATGACGCGTTGCAATTAGCGCCCGCCACATGTAGATGGTATGTTAATGGTGTTTAATGACCGGATTAGCTATTCCCCTCGATAGAGTAACACGCGGCCAAAATAGCGCGTCTTTAACTTGCACATTTTCCGTGTCTTTACCCTCTATTTTTACTGCCTACCCTGGCGTTAGTGTGGTGCTATGCTCTTGACAGTTGTGAATATCCAACGGACAGCATCGGACAGCGTCATGGACTACATGTATCTATTGGCTTTGGCGCCTCTTTCCGGACGTCCATGATCGGAGGCCCCGCTGCCTTCCAACGTCCATGGCCGCTACCTTGAGCGCCCGGACGTGGAATGTAGCGGGGCCTCCGATCATGGACGTCTGGGTGCTCAGGGCAGCGGTCCCGGTGTCCATTCGGTGTCCATGCGGGGTGTGTTGGAAAGAAACATCCAATAGTATGCCCTTACTTGCTGAAAGTGTTGCCGATCTTCCGAAAGATATCTTAAGGTACCGCTGTAACCGCTCTGACCTGTCCCGAACCAAATACAAAGGGACTATTTTACTTGGCGATGCGACTTATATACACGTCCAAGGTAGGATTATGACGCGGAGATGATGTCACAAAGGGGGAACAACGGGATAAGTTTCCAGATCGATGAAAAGTTTGGAATGTAACATTTCATTACATTTTCAAAAAATGACATTTCCCGTTCCATAGAAATGACATGTATGGAAGCAGCGCACCCTGGATACTGTATAGGTGGTCTATAAAGTCCTATATAGTAAAATCGATTGCCAATGCCTATTGCTTGATAGGCGCACTTTTGGCATTCCTTTGGCGCCGCTTGGATTTGCGTCTAATTTGAATACTGAATCGAGCGGATTACGAACCAAAATGTGCGCGCGTCAAATGAGCGGGCACCGGACACTGCCGCACATTTTTTTTACGCATCGGTACTGTATCGGCCTGTTTGTGGTAGACTTGCCACCATCCAACGGAAACACCATTTGGGTCACAGTTGACCGCTTCTCCAAAATGGCACATTTTGTAGCATTACCAGGATTACCCTCCGCTGTGGAGTTAGCTAAACTCTTTATTAGACATATCTTCTGCCTTCATGGGATGCCTAAGCATATACTATCCGACAGAGGAGTACAATTCACTGCTAAATTTTGGAGAGCTTTATGTAAAAAATTTGACATCGCCTTGGACTTAAACCCCGCTTACCACCCTCAGTCTAATGGACAGACTGAAATAATGAACAGAACGCTGAAACAATTTCTGCGATCCTATGTCAATTCAAGGCAGAGCGATTGGGCTGAACTACTGCCTTGGGAAGAATTTGCTATCAACTCACATCCTGCTACTTCCCCGGGGTCTTCTCCCTTCCAACTCATCTATGGACGACAACCGCTTCCTCCTCTGCCAATTCCATTATCAGTGGCTTCTCCTGCCGCACAGGCTACTGCAGCAGAGTTATCTCAGCTTTGGAAGCAAACGAAGGAGCTACTCCTTAGAGCAGGACAGAAAGCAAAAAAGATTTACGATGCTCACCATCGAGAGGCACCACAGTTTCAGCCTGGAGACAAAGTTTGGTTGAGTACCAAGTTTCTCCATCTTAAACTACCTTCAGCACGTTTTGCACCTCGCTACGTAGGACCCTTTGCTATCCTTCGGCGATTGGGAAATCTGACGTACAGTTGGAAACTATCTCCATCCATGAAAATACACAACGCCTTCCATGTCTCTCTGTTAAAACCCTTGATGCTCTCCGAGTTCTCTAAAAAGACCCCAGAACCAACTAATCTGGACAGTGAGGACGATATCGAATAGGCCGTAGATGACATCTTCGATGTCCGTAAGAGAGGCAAGACAATGGGGTACCTCATCTCCTGGGAAGGCTATGGACCAGAAGAAAACTCATGGGAGCCTCTGGCCAACATCATGGATAAGGACATGGTACGTCAATGCCATCTTGCACACCCACGAAAACCCAGACCACCAGGAAGATGTCCTGGAGGGGGCCCTTTAAAGGGGGTTACTGTTGCGTCCGTCGGTCGCAGACGGCTGCGACAAGAAAATTATTACTTACCTGCTAATTTTCGTTCCTGTAGTACCATGGATCAGTCCAGACAGTGGGTTATGTCCCCAATCCAGCAGATGGAGTCAGCACAAGCTTTGAGGGGGCGTATCCATATATACTACTACCCCCTCTGCAGGAGTTCAGTATCGAGTATATCAAAGCCAGAGTAGAAACCCCCGAAGGATCAAGTTTGTGGAAACAGATAATGAAAACAATTGTAACCGCAACAAGTAACTGCAAACATCCTACCAACTTGTAGGGAGCTGTGAAAAACAGCGAAAAGAAACGACTGTGAAGACACAGAACACTGCGAGCAAGAAGTAGCGCAGAGCTGAGCAGGATCAAGAACCCAAACACGGTGGGCGTCTGGACTGATCCATGGTACTACAGGAACAAAAATTAGCAGGTAAGTAATAATTTTCTTTTCCCTGTACGTACCTGGATCAGTCCAGACAGTGGGATGTACCCAAGCTTCCCTAAATCGGGTGGGGTCCTGCGAGGCCTGCTCGGAGAACCTGCTCGCCAAAGTGTCCAGAGACTGAAGAGGCGAGGTGCAGACGATAGTGCCTCGAGAACGTGTGTAACGATTTCCAGGTGGCTGCTCTACAAATTTCTTGCGAGGATACCGAGCGAGACTCCGCCCAGGACACCGCCTGAGAACGTGTAGAATGCGCTACGATTCCGGGTGGGGGAGTCCGACCCGCCCCAATGTAGGAAGCAGCAATGCCGGCCTTCAGCCATCTGGCAATGGTAGTCTTCGAGGCCTGAGACCCCTTCTTAGGACCGGCCCAGAGTACGAAGAGATGGTCAGAGGTCCGGAACTCATTTGTAGCCTCCAGATAGAGGCGCAGAGTGCGCTTGACATTCAAGAGACGGAGAGACTTTGGCTCTGAGGAAGAGAAGGACGGCAACTCCACCGCCTGGTTCACATGGAATGCAGAAACCACCTTCGGAAGGAAGGGGGGGGGGGGGGGGGAACGGTGCGAAGCGAAACTCCAGAGTCGGAGAAACGGAGATAGGGCTCTCTACACGACAGAGCCTGCAGCTCCGAGATGCGTCGAGCGGAACAGATGGTCACAAGAAATACAGTCTTGAGAGTGAGATCCTTTATCGTTGCGCTGCGCAGCGGCTCGAACGGTGGTCCTGACAGGGAGCGAAGCACAAGGTTAAGACTCCAGGAGGGACAAGGGTCCCGTAACGGAGGACGCATATGCTTGACACCCTTGAGAAAAAGAGCAATGTCAGGATACTGTAGAAGAGAGCCCCCATCGCTCAACAGCAAACCAAGGGCGGCCACCTGAACCCGTAGTGAATTATAGGCGAGCCCTTTTTCCACCCCCACCTGTAGAAACTGAAGGATCTGAGGTACAGAAGCCTTAGCGGGTCTCGTGGCCTGGCTGGTACACCACAGCTCGAACACCTTCCAGACTCGAACATAGGCTGCTGACGTCGATGTCTTTCGTGCCCGCAATAGCGTGGATACTACCGCCTCCGGGTAGCCCCGACGCCGGAGGCGGCGCCTCTCAAAAGCCAGGCCACAAGACAGAAGAGTTCTACCTGCTCGAAAAATACCGGGCCCTGATGTAGGAGCTGGGGGAGGTGCCCCAGCCTGATTGGCCTGTCGATCACCAGCTGTAGCAGGTCCGCAAACCAGGGTCGCCTGGGCCATTCTGGGGCGACGAAAACCACGGTCCCCTGATGGCTTTCTATTCTGCGGAGCATCCTGCCCACCAGGGGCCATGGTGGAAAAGCGTAGAGCAGAAGATGTGGCGGCCACGGGAGGACCAGGGCATCCACTCCCTCCGCGCCGCGCTCTCTCCGGCGACTGAAGAAGCGTGGAGCCTTGGCGTTGAGAGCGGACGCCATCAGATCCAAGTGGGGGGCCCCCCGCTGATGGACTAGAAGTTGCATCGCTTTGTCGGAGAGAGACCACTCTCCGGGGTCCAGCAGTTGACGACTGAGGAAGTCCGCCTGGACGTTGTCCACACCGGCGATGTGCGAGGCTGCTAGCCGGACGAGATGACGCTCCGCCCATTGCATCAGCAGCGCCGCCTCGAGCGCGACCTGCGGGCTGCGCGTGCCTCCTTGTCGGTTGATGTAGGCCACGGTGGTAGCATTGTCCGATAGGATTCTGACTTCCCGGTTCCGAAGAAGCGGGAGGAAATGTCGCAGAGCTAGCCGGACCGCTCTGGTTTCCAGACAGTTGATTGACCACTTCGCCTCCACCGTGGACCACGTCCCCTGCGTGGCTCTTCGATCACAGACTGCACCCCAGCCTGCTAGACTGGCATCGGTGGTCACCACCACCCAATTTGGCAGATCGAGGGACACGCCACGGGCCAGGTTCGGCGGATCCAACCACCAGCCCAGACTGTCCCTGGCATTCTGCGGGAGCGGGAGAATCATCTGGTAGTCCTGCGATACTGGTTTCCAACGGGAGAGGAGCGCCCACTGTAAGGTCCTGAGGTGCGCGAAAGCCCAAGGTACAAGGTCGATGGTGGACCCCATCACTCCCAGGAGTTGCAGGTAGTCCCAGGGGGTGGGCTCTGGTAACGCAGCGAACCGTCGTGTGTGATCCCGCAAGGATTGAGCTTTGTCCTGGCGCAGAAAAACTTTGCCCAGTAGGGTGTCGAAGGTGGGCATGAGGGAGCTCTTGGAGAAGTTCACTACCCATCCCAGGGAATGTAGAAACCGTACTACTCGAGTCACCACTGAGCGTCCATGATCGAATGACTTCGCCCGGAGGAGCCAATCGTCCAGATAAGGATGAACCAGGATGCCCTCCTTCCGGAGAGCTGCCGCCACGTCTACCATGATCTTGGTGAAGGTGCGCGGCGCCGTCGCCAATCCAAACGGGAGAGCCGTGAACTGAAAATGCTGGTCCAGAATTTTGAAACGAAGGAAACGGTGGTGGTCCAGGCAGATGGGAATGTGCAGGTAGGCCTCCGTTAAGTCCAGGGAGGCGAGGAACTCCCCCCGATGCACCGCCGCAATCACTGACCGGAGCGTTTCCATGCGGAACCGAACGACTCGAAGGGATTTGTTGACTTCCTTGAGGTCTAGGATAGGCCGGAAGGAACCGTCCTTCTTTGGTACGACGAAATAGATGGAATAGTGGCCCTCGCCCACCTCTCCGAAGGGCACGGGCGCAATAGCGCCTATCTCCCGGAGTCCGTCCAGAGTCAGCTGCACCGCTCCTCTCTTGAGGTCCGAGCCACAGGGGGAAAAGATGAACCTTCCCTGCGGGGGGCGGACAAATTCCAATGCGTAGCCGTGTTTTATGGTATCCAGGACCCACTGGTCCGAGGTGATCCGTGCCCACTCCGCGTAGAAATACGTTAGTCGGTCCCCAATCCTGGGGACAGGGGAGTGGGCGAGACTGGCATCATTGTGAAGACTTGGTATAGGGGTTCCCGGGTCCGGGAGTAGTGCGTGCGGGCCGACGCCTGCGAAAGGAGCGCGACCAGGGCTGAGACCTGGGGGCGGATGGCCGGGAGCCCGCCTGTCTGTATCCCCTGTAGCGCCGTTGCGCTCTGGCTCTGGTCCGAGAAGAAGAAAACGCTCTGGATGGTCGAAACCTATCCTCCGGCAGCCGATGAACAGCGTTCTCCCCCAGGGACTTGATGACCTGGTCCAAATCCTCCCCGAAGAGGAACTTGCCCCTGAAGGGAAGAGAGCCCAGACTCGACTTAGAGGACGTATCAGCCGCCCAATTGCGTAGCCACAGTAGTCGTCGTGCTGCCACTACCGAAACCATGGATCTTGCGAGGACCCGAAAGAGGTCGTACGAGGCGTCCGCCCCGTACGCCACTGCGGCCTCCAGCCGATCTGCCTGGGCAGCCTCATCGGACGGCAGGTTCTGAGACGCGAGGAGTTGTTGCACCCAAAGGAGACTAGCCCGCTGGGCAAGCGAACTGCACATCACCGCCCGCATACCCAGTGCGGAGACCTCGAAGACCCGCTTAAGGAAAACTTCCAACTTACGATACTGTGTGTCCCGCAACGCCGCACCTCCCGTTACTGGGATAGTCATCCTCATCGTGACCGCCGACACTGCGGAGTCCACCTTTGGGACCTTGATGAGGTCCAGAAAATCTTCGGGGAGCGGGTACAGGTTTTCCATAGCCCGGCTGCTCTTCAGGGAGGCCTCCAGGGTGTCCCATTCCCTGGTGAGAAGTTGTAAAAACGAGTCATGAATGGGAAAAGCCCGAGCCCTCGGCCGGAGTGCCGCCAGGACAGGATCTCCCTTCCTTGAAAAAGTGACGACAGCGGGAGCTACTGGGGCAGGCGGGTCTGGTGGTGGGTCCAAATCTAATTCTTGGATGATCTGCGGGATGAGGTCGTCCAGCTCTTCCCTGTGGAAGAGGCGTAGGGTACGCGGATCATCCCCCTCCTGCGTGCCGTCCCCTTGTCCCCCGTCCGGGAGGTCAAGTCCATGTCCCGCTGGGTCTGGCACCGCCCCCACTGCCGCGGGCGTGGATCGGACCCAGGTAGGAAGGCGGGAGGCCCCCACTCCCGGAGGGTCGGGGGGGGGGGGGGGGCCGGCGTCGAGGGCGACATCCGAGGGATCTTAGGAGGGGGGGGGGGGGGGGGGGTCCCACAGGTGCTTCCAGCCCCTGCAGATAAGCGGTATGCATGAGCAGGATAAACTCCGGAGAGAACCCCGGCCTGCTCGGGTGCGCTTCGGGGGCGGCGTGGTTCCTGCTCCCTGGCTCTGGGTGCTTGGTTCCTGCACCAAAATCGGGGGAACACCCCAGCTGGTAGAGTCCTCCAGGGATCCGTTCTCCCTCGTGGCCTCCAGGGATCCGTTCCCCCTCGTGGCCTGCGCCTCAGGGCGCTCAGAATGTAAAATGGCCGCCGTTCCCGCCAAAAATGGCGGAGTGGCCGGCCCGTGCCGCCCGGGCAAAAAAGAGAAATCAGTCAGGGACTGTGAGGTACCTTCCCCCCGGGAAGGCATCGTGCACAGATGCCCTCCCGGGAAATCCGGGACCCCGGGTCTCTGCAGGCCGCACAGCGGGACGGCCGCGGCATCGGGATCGCTGTAGGAGAAAAGAAAAAGCCACGGGGGGGGGGGGGGGGGGGGGGGCATGCGCACAAAAGCGCCGCTGCGGGAGGGGCCCTGTCGGCCCGCACTGCCCGCTGTCTGAAAATAGAGGAGGGTGCCGCGGGGGGGCCTTCCCGGCCACACGACCCACCCCAGACATCTTTCCCTAAATGGCTCAGCAGCCCATGAGGAGCTGTAAAATGGCCGCGGATGAGGGAGTAAAGAGCGAAGAGGCTGGCTCCACCGGCTTTCGCGGGCACCGGGGGCTGAGCTGTGAAGGGAAAAACTGCAAAGGAAAAACAAACTTACCCCTGGCTGCAACGAGAAATAAACAGCAAGGCCGCAGAGAAGAGACAAGGAAGAGAAGCCACTCCCCAGAAGTTGAAAGGACTCTGACTTTTTTTTTTTTTTTTAACTTAATACAAACTTGATACAAACTTGATCCACAGAAAAAGACAACAACAAGCCATAATCAAGCAAGAAAGTGAAGAAAAAGGAAAAGGAGGGGAAGCCTGATTCCCCTACTGGCATCTGCTGGAGTCAGAAGATACTGAACTCCTGCAGAGGGGGTAGTAGGATATATGGTGACGCCCCCTCAAAGCTTGTGCTGACTCCATCTGCTGGATTGGGGACATGACCCACTGTCTGGACTGATCCAGGTACGTACAGGGAACCAGGGATCGCTGTTCCAGTACCTGAGGGACCTCAGCCCAGCCGGGCGCTTCCAGCTCACTACTGCCACCTCTGGTGGTTCAATATACTGTTTAATAAAAGAACTAGTCTGTGTCTGTCTCCAAATTAGGGATGTAAATCGTTTTTCAGCGATTAAAATTATCGTCAGATAATTTTAAAATCATCCAAAATCGTTAGAGTGCACGATACAATACAAATGCCCCCGATTTATCGTCAGGGGCATTTGTATTGTATCGTTAAATAGGGCACGGGAAAACCGGCACACCAAAAAAACCCCTAAAACCCACCCCGAACCTTTAAAACAAATCCCCCACCATCCCGAACCCCCCCCCCAAATGTTTTAAATTACCTGGGGTCCAGTGGGGGGGGGGGGGGGGGGGTCCCGACGTGATCTCCAGCTCTCTGGCCACGGCTGCGTTGAGAAATGGCGCCGGTGGCCCTTTGCCCTTATCATGTGACAGGGCAAAAGTAGCGCCGGTGCCATTTTGGTTCCTGGCTCCCGACGTCATGCGTGCAGATCACTCCCGGACCCCCCGCTGGACCCCCAGGGACTTTTGGCCAGCTTGGGGGGGCCTCCTGACCCCCACAAGACTTGCCAAAAGTCCAGCGGGGGTCTGGGAGCGACCTCCTGCACGTGGGCCGTATTGCCAATCTTCAAAATGGCGCCGACGCTACCTTTAACCTCACTATGTCATACGGGCGACCTCACTCCTGCTATTCCAGTACTGAGACCCTGACACACAGCTCTGCCAATGCACCTCACTCCTGCCCTGCAGCACCTCCTGCTATTCCAGTACTGAGACCCTCACACACAGCTCTACCAATACAGCTCACTCCTGCCCTGCAGCACCTCCTGCTATTCCAGTACTGAGACCCTGACACACAGCTCTGCCAATGCAGCTCACTCCTGCCCTGCAGCACCTCCTGCTATTCCAGTACTGAGACCCTCACACACAGCTCTGCCAATACAGCTCACTCCTGCCCTGCAGCACCTCCTGCTATTCCAGTACTGAGACCCTGACACACAGCTCTGCCAATGCACCTTTAACCTCACTATGTCATACGGGCGACCTCACTCCTGCCCTGCAGCACCTCCTGCTATTCCAGTACTGAGACCCTCATGCAGAACTCTGCCAATGCACCTCACTCCTGCCCTGCAGCACCTCCTGCTATTCCAGTACTGAGGCCCTCCCACACCGCTCTGCCAATGCACCTCACTCCTGCCCTGCAACAGCCCCTGCTATTCCAGTACTGAGACCCTCACGCACAACTCTGCCGATGCACCTCACTCCTGCCCTGCAGCACCTCCTGCTATTCCAGTACTGAGGCCCTCCCACACCGCTCTGCCAATGCACCTCACTCCGGCCCTGCAGCACATCCTGCTATTCCAGTACTGAGACCCTGACACACAGCTCTGCCAATGCAGCTCACTCCTGCCCTGCAGCACCCCCTGCTATTCCAGTACTGAGACCCTCACACACAGCTCTGCCAATGCAGCTCACTCCTGCCCTGCAGCAGCCCCTGCTATTCCAGTACTGAGACCCTGACACACAGCTCTGCCAATGCAGCTCACTCCTGCCCTGCAGCACCTCCTGCTATTCCAGTACTGAGACCCTCACACACGGCTCTACAAATGCACCTCACTCCTGCCCTGCAGCACCCCCTGCTATTCCAGTACTGAGACCCTCACACACAGCTCTACCAATGCACCTCACTCCTGCCCTGCAGCACCTCCTGCTATTCCAGTACTGAGGCCCTCACACACAGCTCTGCCAATGCACCTCACTCCTGCCCTGCAGCACCCCCTGCTATTCCAGTACTGAGACCCTCACATACAGCTCTACCAATGCACCACACTCCTACCCTGCAGCACCTCCTGCTATTCCAGTACTGAGACCCTCACACACAGCTCTACCAATGCACCTCACTCCTGCCCTGCAGCACCCCCTGCTATTCCAGTACTGAGACCCTCACACACAGCTCTACCAATGCACCTCACTCCTGCCCTGCAGCACCCCCTGCTATTCCAGTACTGAGACCCTCACACACAGCTCTGCCAATGCACCTCACTCCTGCCCTGCAGCACCCCCTGCTATTCCAGTTCTGAGACCCTCACATACAGCTCTACCAATGCACCTCACTCCTACCCTGCAGCACCTCCTGCTATTCCAGTACTGAGACCCCACACACAGCTCTACCAATGCACCTCACTCCTGCCCTGCAGCACCTCCTGCTATTCCAGTACTGAGACCCTCACACACAGCTCTGCCAATGCACCTCACTCCTGCCCTGCAGCAGCCCCTGCTATTCCAGTACTGAGACCCTCACACACAGCTCTGCGTTAGAAAGATTCTTTTAAGAGAGAACATTTCATTCTTGTGATTGCGGGCAAGGAGCTGTTAATCCCTGGATGGTGTAATACAAGAGAGTCGGGGAAAGAGGGTTAAAAACCCCGGAGCCTCTGTCCCCAGCTGCAATATGGAGAAACAGGCTGGATCCTTTACAACTATAGGGAAGCCCTAGGAGAAGGGGAAATCCTAGCATTCTCCGGGGTGGGGGAATAAAGGAAGGGCTGGGGATATTGCTCTGTACTTTGTATCGGTTGATGACTGAATTATGATGGATAGAGACATTGTGGACTTGCTGTTTTCCTAATAAAAAAAAGTTTATTGTAATAAAAATCACACAGAAGTGTGTTTAAATAAAACAGAGGCTGAATGTGAACCGTGTGGCTTATAAATGGCTCCTTCTGAGCCCTGAGCCACCGGTGGATTCTGGGAGGCTGTGGTGCTCCTGGTAAAGATATCTTTACGGAGGTGGGGGGGAGGCAAGATGGGATCACAATAATCAGGAAGGGGCTGGTGGGATTTTGAAAGGAAAAAGTTTATGGGAAAGAAACATGGAAATGCTGACTTCCTGTCCAGGGAGGGGGTAGGGCAAGATTCCTGAAAAAGTGGGGAGGTGTGTGACGGGGTCAGTATACAGTGCAGGGAGGTAGGTCAAAACCCCAGAAACAAAAAATCCCCGGAACCAAAAATCTGCAGGGAAGGGGGAAGAAATACCAGGTGACACAGAGTCAGTCGGTCTGGTTCCTTCCCCCTGAAGCATCGGAGAAACCTGAGACACAGGTGTGGGAGGGAGAGGGTGGGGCCTCGGGAACCAATCCCTGGCCAGCAGGGGAGGGGAAGGAAGAGGGTGGGGCCTCGGGAACCAATCCCTGGCCAGCAGGGGAGGGGAAGGAAGAGGGTGGAGCCCGGGGAACCAATCCCTGGCCAGCAGGGGAGGAGTCTCCATCCTATAAAAAAGGAGCCAACGGAAAGCATTTCAAGTCTCTTTCCAGGTACTGGAGAGGAGGGAGTGGGACCAGGCTGCCTGATGCTGCTGAGGACTGCTTTACTGCGGGAGAAAGGACTGAAACTCTGGTACCAGAGAAGGTGAGTGTGCAGATTCAAAACCTTCCCTTTTTTTATTGCTAATGAACTATTTCCAAGGCTGCCAATTGGGTGGAGGTATTTCTGGGGAGTGTGGTAGAGAGCAGAGATAGGAGGGAGGAGGCAGAGAGGGCAGCAGGGCTGCACTTAAATTTTTTGCTGGCCTGTTTTGGGACTTTTTTTTGGTTTGTTAGGACTTGTGGCAGGGAGAGAAGAGGTCTGTGAAATAAAGATGAAGCTTCAAGGGGAGAAGCCAGGCTCAGCACTCACTGGTTGGGCTTGGTGCCTCCCTGCCAGCCCAATGAGGGTTTGAATCTTGCAAGGGGAACTAGTGGAGAAATTTTATAACTGAGAGCCTTTGGACTTTTGATGTTCCTGGGAGTGTTCGTAGCCAGGGAGCCAGTTTGGAAAATGGGAGCAGTGGAGTCAGATGGACAGGAGCTGATGAGAGTTGAGAGGAAACTTAATATAGTGTTAGAGAACAAATCAGACCTGACAGAGCCCTGCTTAAAATGCTTAATCTCTGCTGGTGGACCTGGGACCTTTGGCAGAGGGTTAGACTCCTGCAGCCAGTGTGTGGCAGGGCTGATCTGTCCTCTAGCACTGTTAAGTTGTGTGCCAGGTCTTGCAAGCTAAGGAAGGTTATAAGCATTTGGCAGGGCTCTGATGCTATTCCTTAGCTTGTGTGTGAGGTCTTGCAAGCCTACGAAGGCTGGTTAGTTGGTGAGGGGGCAGAGAACTATATACAAGGGCATGTATTGTAGGGTGCTCTAATTTCAGGGCTTGGTAGTGAAGGGGGGATATGAAAAGGCCTGTTTGAACAGTCAGGTTTTCAGTTTGGGGTTTTTTGTTGAGGTTTTGGGTGTTGGGTTCTAGATGTAGCTCTTGGTGCATGGAATTCCAGTTGGGTGTTGCAATTGATAGTGCTCGTTCCCTGGTAGAGTTCAGGTGAGTTAGCTTGGGTGAGGGTGTTGGTAGGGTCTCAGTGTCTGCAGATCTTGTGGCTTTTTGGTTTTTGAAAGCTGAAGGAGGGGTTTGGATTATGTATGATCTTGTGTATTGTGGTAAGACTCTTGAAGAGGATTCTGAATTGCATTGGGAGCCTTGGGAGTGATGTTTGTGAGGACTCTGGCAATAGAAATTTGTAGCATTTGGAGGGTTTTGAGTGTTGTGGTTGGGAGTCCCAGTAGTATAACGTTGCAGTAGTCTATCTTGGAGAAGATGAATGCTTGAAGGATGGATAGGAAATCATTGCTGTAGGAGGGTTTTTAATTTTTTTCATACATGTAGTTTAAAGTAGTAGTCTTTAATGTCAAATTAATGAATTTTTTAGATTTAGTTTGCTGTCCAAGATTACACCTAGGTCTCTTACCTCTTGAGCTATGGGTAGTTTAGGATTTATTTATTTTAGTGCTTTTTTATACCAACATTCATGATACAGATATCTGTTTACAAGAAACAAAGGTTAATAAGGATAACCAACATAGAGGAAGGCAAAAGTTACAATGGAACTGGGGGGAAGAGGAGCCAATAGCAGAAGATAACTCTAATTATAGCAAACTAATCCATTCACAATATCTCTGAAGGAGAGCACTGGATAAAGGGTCCATCAAGCCCAGGATGCTGGGCTTGATGGACCCTTGGTCTGACCCAGCATGGCAATATCTTATAACTGAGATGGCCCTGAATTAAGGGAAGGCTTGTTGAAACAGCCAAGTAGAGTTTTTTTTCTGAACATCAATAGACAGGGTTCTTGTCTTAGATCAGGGAGCCATGGCATTCCAGATGTTTGGCCCTGCTATCAGAGGGCTCGTTCTCTGGTGGCTGCATGAAAGGTGGATTTGGTTGGGAGGGTGCATAGTGATCCCTGTAGGCTTCTCTGACAGGTCTCGAGGTGTGGATAGTGAGTGGGCATGGAAGATTGATAGGGATCTGTTTGTGAATGCTTTTGTGAATGATGGTGAGAGTCTTGTGTAAGATTCTAAAGCTTATGAGTAGCCAGTGGAGTTTTAAGTCAGTAAGGGTCATGTGACTTAGTTTGTGGGATATGATTAGGAGTTTGGTTTTGGAAGTATTCAGGGCAAGGTTCATTTGGGTGAGTAATTGGTTGATAGTATTGAGGTGGGTTTCCCATGGAGTGATTTGGGGATAGGTTCAGTGATAGGGATTAGAATTTGGACGTTATCTGCATAGATGAAGTGTGTGAGCCCTAGGTTGGATAACTTTACATATGGGAAGCATGTAGATGTTGAAGAGATGAACCTTGGGGCACTCCTTGAGTGAGTTTGATAGATATCAAAGTCAAAATAGGCAACAGCAAATCAGAACCTGTTTTCTAGATATGAGACAAACCAGCATAGGGCAGTGCCAGTTAGACCAATTTCGGTTGGTTAGTCTGTCTGCAGATCTTGTGAGTGGTATCAAATGCTGCGGAGATGTCCAACATTGCTAAGATATAGGACTGGCCATTATCTATTCCTCTGAACTGGCGGTGAGGGAGATTACTGTTTTGGTGCTGATGAACTTGCAAAATCCGAATTGGGATGGATATAGAATGTGTTTTTGTAAAGTGTTTGGTATGTTGGGTGCTTACTACTTTTTTGAGTAGTTTAAGCTAAGAAGTGGAGAATGGATATTGGCCTGAAGAGAGCTGGATCTGAGGGGCCCCAGTATCCTGCAGGTGCAACAGTGGATGGCCGTTTTCAATGTTCATGCTTTAGTGATAGGTCCTGTGGGAAGTGCTTGTGCCAAAGACATAGTTTTGATGCACATACACACATATATCGCTATATATTGTCTATTTTATTAGATAAAAGGGATACAAACATACATATTACTAAACATTTGAGTTATTTCAGAATTATATACTCACAAATACTTTATAAAGTACTCTCCCTCATCCACAAAAGTCTGAAACTCAAACCTCAATTGGATCAACCCCCTCCTCCCCCGTACCTCCAACAGACCCACCCAGCCCTCCAAGAACCCTACGTACCCAATCCATCAAATCTTTCAAACTCTCCTCCACTATAAGCAGAGCTTTTTCTCTCGCCAGGCCCACTTTATGGAACTCCTTGCCTCATGACATACGCATGGAGACCTCCACTCCCAAATTCAAGAAAACTGAAAACCTGGCTTTTCCAGCAAGCCTACCCCATGACACCGCCCACTTCATAAAACCCCTCTGTAAACTATTCATCGATCTATGATTAAGAATGCTTTATGACCATCGATTTATGCTTTATGACCACTGATTCTTGTACATTGTTACTTTTGTTTATAGTTCTTTATTTATTGATTTATTTTGCGTTGCCTTTCAGTATTATCTACTCTCCCTGTTAATTGTATTTTTATCGGTTATATGTAAGGGCTCCGCCCAAAAGTTCTTGTTTTTTGTGAACCGATACGATGTGCGAACGGCTATCGGTATAGAAGAGACTTTAAATAAATAAATATAAATATATTTGAACAAGTAGTGTTCTAGTCCTGAATAATAGCCTTTTCCCTAAGCTGTGACACTTTTTCTTGGACCAACACAGGAATTATAATTCTACATGAGCTTTGGAGAGCATCCAGGTCACGTCTTTAGAAGAAGGGAGCTGATTGGTCTGGAAAGCTCATACAGTACTGGGGTAAAAGGAGTGAGGATTAGCTATGTGAGACCTGACCAGATTGCATTACACATGTTCATCTGCACTAAATACTGCAAAGATCACCATTCAAGCTCTAAAATCAACATTTACAGGTGAATTGAGCGTGTCAGTGTAAGATGCTATAGGAGCAGTTTTCTAAAGTTATTTACCTGTGAAGTGCACTTAATGTAGATAAAACCTATTGACAATGAGGGTAAAGCAGATTTACCCACGTAAAACCTAGTTTTAAGCCTGTAAATGGTGTTGGGCTGGAAATATGATTCAAAATATGTTTAATGAACTGCAAGCCCTGGCTGAAAGCAGACAAGGCAATGGATGGCCCCAGATTCTGTTGCACTTCCATGTTAACCGGCCCCAGGTTCAGTAAAGAGAAGTGGAGGGGAATCTGATCCTGGGGGTTTGTGTTTGCAGTCGGTTGTACATGCAAGAACCAGTAAAAAAGTGTAATGTCCTACACGGCCTCTGCTTACACTACTAACTGTCAGATTTGAGAACCCATTCCCAGAAAACCATCCTAAAGCAGATGAGGATACAAATATCATAAAAACCCTGATACAGATACAAGGAATCAGCAAAGAATCCAAACACAGATGCTAAAAGGCAAGAGAACCAAACACCCAAGCATCTTTAACCCCACCATATTTAGGGGACAAGAAAGGCCAACCTTACTGCTTTCTTGCACCCCCCCACCCCCATTTCATTCAGCAGTTTTATAAAGTGGGAAAAGGCGGATGCCCCCACCCAAGACTAGAGGTGTACAAAGTTTGGCGTGAGGACAATCATTGACAAGATAGAAGGGAAGTGTGCACACAAATATATACATATATACACAACCACAGTGTGATTATGTATACATAAAGATACAAAGCACACATAAATACGACACACACATATATAGATATATATATACATAAAAATACAAAACACATACATACCACACACATACTACACACATATAGGCACCAGTCACACATGCACACACCATAAATGATATGAACTGATTTGAGACAAGAGAAATGCTCTTTAACATTTAGGAAAAGACTAAAAACTTGGCTTTTCAAAAAAAAGCATTTCCAAGCCTTGAATAAAACCTCCTCTCACTAGCACTAACTCGTATGCAATAATGGAATGTAAACACGAATCAACCAACCTCAAACCCTCTCTCACTAATTCCTGCTGAATATTTATCATACTATTACCATTCACAACTGTGTCAAATTTATTCATTTGATTACCTATGTACCGTTTCATAGTCTTATTTTTTCACTTGCTATTCTAATGTATCAATAGGCTGAAATGTAAATATTGTGCTGTTCAATTTCTCCCCTTCCATCCCAAGTTTATTTTCCTTGTTTTTTGTAACTTTCCCTCTCCCTTTTTCTGATTCACTGTATTTAAAGTTCAAGGTTCTTATTGAAAATATTGTTTTTTACGTTACATTATGCTTTACACTCCTTGTTTGTAAACCGGGTTGATGTGATGCCTATCATGAAACTCGGTATAACAAAAACAATAAATAAATAAATAAATAACTTACAACACACACTTGCATATAAATAAAACGCACCCATGTGTATATATAGACATAAAACGCACCCATGTATATACTTTCTATGCTCCTGGAAAGACTGGTTAATAGTTCAATTTAACCAAATTAGCTGCCATTTTATTGTATTGACTGACTTATATGCTCTCTGGTTATTTTTCTCCCCTTTACATAATGCTTTGTAATTCCTGAGGAGACTGAATCGAGGCGGAGGAGTCTCCGTTGTTTTGGCAGCACTTTTACCCCTTATAGGCAACATTTTACAATAGATGCAAGGTCTCTTCCTTTCTTATAGGTAACATTATACAGGAATAGATGGAGGGTCTCTTCCATTCTTATAGGTAACATTATACAGGAATAGATGCAGGGTCTCTCCTGTCAGGCTGTGTTGGTGGCAGTTCTCTTCCATTCTTACAGGTAACAATATACAGCTATAGATGCAGGGTCTCTTCCTTTATTATAGGTAACATTATACAGGAATAGATGCAGGGTCTCTTCCATTTTTATAGGTAACATTATACAGGAATAGATGCAGGCTCTCTTCCATTCTTATAGGTAACATTATACAGGAATAGATGCAGGGTCTCTTCCTTCCTTTTAGGTAACATTATACAGGAATAGATGCAGGGTCTCTACTGTCAGGCTGTATTGGCAGCAGTTCTCTTCCATTGTTATAGGTAACATTATACAGGAATAGATGCAGGGTCTCTTCCATTCTTATAGGTAACATTATACAGGAATAGATGCAGGGTTCACTTCCTTCCTTATAGGTAACATTATACAGGAATAGATGCAGGGTCTCTTCCTTCCTTATAGGTAACATTATACAGGAATAGATGCAGGGTCTCTTCCTTTCTTATAGGTAACATTATACAGGAATAGATGCAGGGTCTCTTCCATTGTTATAGGTAACATTATACAGGAATAGATGCAGGGTCTCTTCCATTCTTATAGGTAACAATATACAGGAATAGATGTAGGCTCTCTTCCATTCTTATAGGTAACAATATACAGGAATAGATGTAGGCTCTCTTCCATTCTTATAGGTAACAATATACAGGAATAGATGCAGGCTCTCTTCCATTCTTATAGGTAACAATATACAGGAATAGATGCAGGCTCTCTTCCATTCTTATAGGTAACATTATACAGGAATAGATGCAGGCTCTCTTCCATTGTTATAGGTAACATTATACAGGAATAGATGCAGGGTCTCTTCCATTCTTATAGGTAACAATATACAGGAATAGATGTAGGCTCTCTTCCATTCTTATAGGTAACAATATACAGGAATAGATGTAGGCTCTCTTCCATTCTTATAGGTAACAATATACAGGAATAGATGCAGGGTCTCTTCCATTCTTATAGGTAACATTATACAGGAATAGATGCAGGGTCTCTTCCATTCTTATAGGTAACATTATACAGGAATAGATGCAGGGTCTCCCATTCTTATAGGTAACATTATACAGGAATAGATGCAGGCTCTCTTCCATTCTTATAGGTAACATTATACAGGAATAGATGCAGGGTCTCTTCCTTTCTTATAGGTAACATTATACAGGAATAGATGCAGGGTCTCTCCTGTGAGGCTGTGTTGGCAGCAGTTCTCTTCCATTGTTATAGGTAACATTATTCAGGAATAGATGCAGGGTCTCTCCTGTCAGGCTGTGTTGGCAGCAGTTCTCTTCCTTTCTTATAGGTAACATTATACAGGAATAGATGCAGGGTCTCTCCTGTCAGGCTGTGTTGGCAGCAGTTCTCTTCCGTTCTTATAGGTAACATTATACAGGAATAGATGCAGGGTCTCTTCCATTCTTATAGGTAACAATATACAGGAATAGATGCAGGGTCTCTTCCATTATAGGTAACATTATACAGGAATAGATGCAGGGTGTCTCTCCTGTCAGGCTGTGTTGGCAGAAGTTCTCTTCCATTCTTATAGGTAACATTATACAGGAATAGATGCAGGGTCTCTTCCATTCTTATAGGTAACATTATACAGGAATAGATGCAGGGTCTCTTCCATTGTTATAGGTAACAATATACAGGAATAGATGCAGGGTCTCTTCCATTGTTATAGGTAACATTATACAGGAATAGATGCAGGGTCTCTTCCATTCTTATAGGTAACATATACAGGAATAGATGTAGGCTCTCTTCCATTCTTATAGGTAACATATACAGGAATAGATGTAGGCTCTCTTCCATTCTTATAGGTAACATATACAGGAATAGATGCAGGCTCTCTTCCATTCTTATAGGTAACAATTATACAGGAATAGATGCAGGGCTCTCTTCCATTCTTATAGGTAACATTATACAGGAATAGATGCAGGCTCTCTTCCATTCTTATAGGTAACATTATACAGGAATAGATGCAGGGTCTCTTCCATTGTTATAGGTAACATTATACAGGAATAGATGCAGGGTCTCTTCCATTCTTATAGGTAACAATATACAGGAATAGATGTAGGCTCTCTTCCATTCTTATAGGTAACAATATACAGGAATAGATGTAGGCTCTCTTCCATTCTTATAGGTAACAATATACAGGAATAGATGCAGGGTCTCTTCCATTCTTATAGGTAACATTATACAGGAATAGATGCAGGGTCTCTTCCATTCTTATAGGTAACATTATACAGGAATAGATGCAGGCTCTCTTCCATTCTTATAGGTAACATTATACAGGAATAGATGCAGGGTCTCTTCCATTCTTATAGGTAACATTATACAGGAATAGATGCAGGGTCTCTCCTGTGAGGCTGTGTTGGCAGCAGTTCTCTTCCATTGTTATAGGTAACATTATTCAGGAATAGATGCAGGGTCTCTCCTGTCAGGCTGTGTTGGCAGCAGTTCTCTTCCGTTCTTATAGGTAACATTATACAGGAATAGATGCAGGGTCTCTTCCATTCTTATAGGTAACAATATACAGGAATAGATGCAGGGTCTCTTCCATTCTTATAGGTAACAATATACAGGAATAGATGCAGGGTCTCTTCCATTATAGGTAACATTATACAGGAATAGATGCAGGGTGTCTCTCCTGTCAGGCTGTGTTGGCAGAAGTTCTCTTCCATTCTTATAGGTAACATTATACAGGAATAGATGCAGGGTCTCTTCCATTCTTATAGGTAACATTATACAGGAATAGATGCAGGGTCTCTTCCATTCTTATAGGTAACATTATACAGGAATAGATGCAGGGTCTCTTCCTTCTTATAGGTAACATTATACAGGAATAGATGCAGGGTCTCTACTGTCAGGCTGTATTGGTAGCAGTTCTCTTCCATTGTTATAGGTAACATTATACAGGAATAGATGCAGGGTCTCTACTGTCAGGCTGTGTTGGCAGCAGTTCTCTTCCATTGTTATAGGTAACATTATACAGGAATAGATGCAGGCTCTCTTCCATTCTTATAGGTAACATTATACAGGAATAGATGCAGGGTCTCTTCCTTTCTTATAGGTAACATTATACAGGAATAGATGCAGGGTCTCTCCTGTGAGGCTGTGTTGGCAGCAGTTCTCTTCCATTGTTATAGGTAACATTATACAGGAATAGATGCAGGGTCTCTTCCATTATAGGTAACAATATACAGGAATAGATGCAGGGTCTCTTCCATTATAGGTAACAATATACAGGAATAGATGCAGGGTCTCTGCCATTCTTACAGGTAACATTATACAGGAATAGATGCAGGGTCTCTGCCATTCTTACAGGTAACATTATACAGGAATAGATGCAGGGTCTCTTCCATTCTTATAGGTAACATTATACAGGAATAGATGCAGGGTCTCTTCCATTCTTATAGGTAACATTATACAGGAATAGATGCAGGGTCTCTTCCATTCTTATAGGTAACATTATACAGGAATAGATGCAGGGTCTCTTCCATTCTTATAGGTAACATTATACAGGAATAGATGCAGGGTCTCTTCCATTCTTACAGGTACCATTATACAGGAATAGATGCAGGGTCTCTTCCATTCTTATAGGAAACATTATACAGGAATAGATGCAGGGTCTCTTTCATTCTTATAGGAAACATTATACAGGAATAGATGCAGGGTCTCTTCCATTGTTATAGGTAACATTATACAGGAATAGATGCAGGGTCTCTTCCATTCTTATAGGTAACATTATACAGGAATAGATGCAGGCTCTCTTCCTTTCTTATTGGTAACATTATACAGGAATAGATGCAGGCTCTCTTACTTTCTTATTGGTAACATTATACAGGAATAGGTGCAGGGTCTCTTCCATTCTTATAGGTAACATTATACAGGAATAGATGCAGGGTCTCTCCTGTGAGGCTGTGTTGGCAGCAGTTCTCTTCCATTGTTATAGGTAACATTATACAGGAATAGATGCAGGGTCTCCCATTCTTATAGGTAACATTATACAGGAATAGATGCAGGGTTCACTTCCTTCCTTATAGGTAACATTATACAGGAGTTAGATGCAGGGTCTCGTCCTGTCTTATAGGTAACGTTATACAGGAATAGATGCAGGGTCTCTCCTGTCAGGATGTTGGCAGCAGTTCTCTTCCTTTCTTATAGGTAACATTATACAGGAATAGATGCAGGGTCTCTCCTGTCAGGCTGTGTTGGCAGCAGTTCTCTTCCTTTCTTACAGGTAACATTATACAGGAATAGATGCAGGGTCTCTTCCGTTCTTATAGGTAACATTATACAGGAATAGATGCAGGGTCTCTTCCATTCTTACAGGTAACATTATACAGGAATAGAAGCAGGGTCTCTTCCATTCTTACAGGTAACATTATACAGGAATAGATGCAGGGTCTCTTCCATTCTTATAGGTAATATTCTTCAGGAATAGATGCAGGCTCTCTTCCGTTCTTATAGGTAACATTATACAGGAATAGATGCAGGCTCTCTTCCGTTCTTATAGGTAACATTATACAGGAATAGATGCAGGCTGTCTTCCGTTATTATAGGTAACATTATACAGGAATAGATGCAGGCTCTCCCATTCTTATAGGTAGCATTATACAGGAATAGATGCAGGGTCTCTTCCATTCTTATAGGTAGCATTATACAGGAATAGATGCAGGGTCTCTTCCATTCTTATAGGTATCATTATACAGGAATAGATGCAGGCTCTCTTCCATTCTTATAGGTAACATTATACAGGAATAGATGCAGGGTCTCTTCCATTCTTATAGGTAGCATTATACAGGAATAGATGCAGGGTCTCTTCCATTCTTATAGGTATCATTATACAGGAATAGATGCAGGCTCTCTTCCATTCTTATAGGTAACATTATACAGGAATAGATGCAGGGTCTCTTCCATTCTTATAGGTAACATTATACAGGAATAGATGCAGGGTCTCTTCCATTCTTATAGGTAACATTATACAGGAATAGATGCAGGGTCTCTCCTGTCAGGCTGTTGGTGGCAGTTCTCTTCCATTCTTATAGGTAACATTATACAGGAATAGATGCAGGCTCTATTCCATTCTTACAGGTAACATTATAGAGGAATAGATGCAGGGTCTCTTCCATTCTTATAGGTAACATTATACAGGAATAGATGCAGGGTCTCTCCTGTCAGACTGTTGCCAGCAGTTCTCTTCCATTCTTATAGGTAACATTATACAGGAATAGATGCAGGGTCTCTTCCTTCCTTATAGGTAACATTATACAGGAATAGATGCAGGGTCTCTTCCTTTCTTATAGGTAACATTATACAGGAATAGATGCAGGGTGTCTTCCTTTCTTATAGGTAACATTATACAGGAATAGATGCAGGGTGTCTTCCTTTCTTATAGGTAACATTATACAGGAATAGATGCAGGGTGTCTTCCTTTCTTATAGGTAACATTATACAGGAATAGATGTAGGCTCTCTTCCTTCCTTATAGGTAACATTATACAGGAATAGATGCAGGCTCTCTTCCTTCCTTATAGGTAACATTATACAGGAATAGATGCAGGCTCTCTTCCTTCCTTATAGGTAACATTATACAGGAATAGATGCAGGCTCTCTTCCTTCCTTATAGGTAACATTATACAGGAATAGATGCAGGCTCTCTTCCTTTCTTATAGGTAACATTATACAGGAATAGATGCAGGCTCTCTTCCTTTCTTATAGGTAACATTATACAGGAATAGATGCAGGCTCTCTTCCTTTCTTATAGGTAACATTATACAGGAATAGATGCAGGCTCTCTTCCTTCCTTATAGGTAACATTATACAGGAATAGATGCAGGCTCTCTTCCTTCCTTATAGGTAACATTATACAGGAATAGATGCAGGGTCTCTCCTGTCATGCTGTGTTGGCAGAAGTTCTCTTCCATTCTTTATTTTTAATTTTTATATACCGGAATTCCTGTATGCAATACAATTCATTCCGGTTTACAAGTAACGAAAAGGTTGCCCTGGTCTGGTAGATTAGACTGGGGTTTTTTACATAGAACATAGAACAATAACAATCAACTATTGAACATTATTACAAGGAACAGTGAAAGTAACAATAGTATTTACAAACATATCTATTATAACATTATTCGTGTTCACATTTTACAAGGAACTTTGGTAGCGTAAATAGTCTGCATGTAATCGGTAAATAATAAATATGAAAAGTAACATATTTATAGGTAACATTATACAGGAATAGATGCAGGCTCTCTTCCTTCCTTCCTTTAGGTAACATTATACAGGAATAGATGCAGGGTCTCTTCCTTCTTATAGGTAACATTATACAGGAATAGATGCAGGGTCTCTTCCATTCTTATAGGTAACATTATACAGGAATAGATGCAGGGTCTCTTCATTCTTATAGGTAACATTATACAGGAATAGATGCAGGTCTCTTCCTTTCTTATAGGTAACATTATACAGGAATAGATGCAGGGTCTCTTCCATTCTTATAGGTAACATTATACAGGAATAGATGCAGGGTCTCTTCCATTCTTATAGGTAACATTATACAGGAATAGATGCAGGCTCTCTTCCTTTCTTATAGGTAACATTATACAGGAATAGATGCAGGGTCTCTTCCATTCTTATAGGTAACATTATACAGGAATAGATGGAGGGTCTCTTCCATTGTTATAGGTAACATTATACAGGAATAGATACAGGGTCTCCTGTCAGGCTGTGTTGGCAGTTGCTCTCTTCCTTTTTATAGGTAACACAGAGCCAGTTTTTAAAACAGACATCCTGTGATAGGGTTCACCTTTTAATACTCACTGGAACTAAATGACACTATTAGGATGTGAACCCTATTTACTGTTATGAGTCCTACACCAGGATAGTAATGGTCCCCTGACATCCTGATAAACAGATTCAAATTGTAGCGTATAGCTGTAATATGTTCTAACTCCTATGGTTTATGTAGTTGACGTATAATTTGCAGGGAACGGGGGTCTGGACGTTTCCTTTTGCAGGCGAGTTCTAAACGGGCCGCTCTATGGATTTGTTGACATAATCGTTGCTAGTGAGCTGTCAGTCCCCTCAAAGGTTCTCCTAAAAGCACTTTCTGAAAGTCTGGAGTAGTTTCTGCTCCAAAAAGTTGGGTGATCCACTCCACTGTTCTGTCCCAATGTAAGGTAAGTACCGGACAACTCCACCATATATGAAGGTAAGTGCCTTGCGCAGAAAATATGAAATTTGGTCACATTCCAAAAATTTAAAGGAGATGGAGAGATGTGATTCCTGTATTGTCTAGAGACATAATGTTCCCCTGCTGCATAAATTGCCCCATCAGTATCCTAGCCAGAGATTTCCACGTAGTGAAGGCTTTCTTGGATAAGTCCGCTGGGGATTTGATATTATGAAACAAATGGGGAAGTTAGTGATATGGGATGTCCCCGACGAGCCGTCCCTTCCACTGTGTCCGGGCTCTCAACCTTGCCTGTAATGAGATTGGTGTATTGAGGATGCTCCTCTACAGCTGACATGGTTTCCAAGCTGTTGCAGACAATGGCGCATTGCCCACAACTTGTTGCTCTTATCAACTGGAAACGGATCAGAAAGGTAAAGGGCGGCTCGTCAGGCTCCTTCTCCACTACCCCTGCATGGGTTTGCTCGGTCCGTACTCTGAAACAGTACCTGAGGAGGTGCCCGTTAGTTCCCGGGTCCTTTCTGGTTCCTGGGAACGGGTGCCCTTTAACCCGGTTTCAGTTTTCCCCAGAGGGCTCTGTATGGGGGTGAGCGCGCCGGGGAGGGAAGCCAAAGATTATCCTTCGCATTCTTTCAGCATCGGGGCAGCAGTCTCGGCCGTGGGATGTGGTATATCCGGGGCGGGCGTACAGGATAGAGGGAGGTGGAAGTCGAAGGCATTTCTGTCTTATGTGAGGGTTTAAAAAAAAAAAGTTATAATAATAAATACGAGCACCAGCCTGCAACAATCTAAAGGGCACGAGGGAAACGCTGGGGTGAAGGGTTATTGATTGGTGTTTTCTTCTATTGCAGAGCTCTTAAGGGTGGCCTAGGAGGCAAGGCTGCATCTGAACTCTGGGCTGTTCTTTCGTTCCTTGGGCACTGAGACGGCCGTACGTCGCGCACCTCGACCCCGAGAGCTGGAATGTTTAAATACGATATTCCAAAACCATATCCCACAACACCAGATCAACCACTAAAGCTCTGCTCGCCCTCCCATCAGTAACAACTACGAGCCTCACTACAATCAGAGGGAGCAGCTTCAGTAGCCGGACCTCGCCTATGGAGCTCGGTACCTGAAAACCTAATGCTTCAAGATGACACCAACTTATTCAAAAAACAACTTAAACCATGGCTATTTCACCAAACCTACAACGAAGGCATCGGTTAACAACGTCCTCACCAACCCTACAGGTCAAGATGATAAACCTATGCACCAAACAATTCGGACAATTGCATATTTACCATTGTCAAACAGTAACCAATAATTACCTTACCAGGTAGTAAAGTTACATAGGACCATCCCAGCATCAGTAAAACAGAATATTACCCTGTTACTGTGAGTTAAGTTAAATGTTAACAAAGTTTATCTGTTAATTGTTATAACATGCGTTGTGAGAAGTTAAGTTTGTAAACTGGAGTGAAGGCTTGGGCCAAACTTTGTTATATAAAAACACAGAAAAATAGAATGAAGGTCGCCCTGGTTCAGCAAACGAGGAATGGAAGGGGAGGAGCTGTTACCGTTCCTGGGGGGTGGATATTCTGCTGAGTCACTTAGGGGGGGAGTCTTGCAGGGAGTGGGTGACCTGTGTCAAGGATTTATCCCAAATATTCATGCGTTGGCTGAGAATCACATTAGGCTGCTCGGACATAATTGTGCGACTTTGGTGCAAGGCTGAGGGTTTTATGGAAGTCGGGCGTTCCCGAGTGAATAAGCAAATTGGGAAATGGGGTGATAGGGGCAGGGGGGGTTTTGGGTGCATCCCGGTTGGGCTTGGGGTGGAGAGGAGGGGTTTGTTCAGAGGGGAATGGGATCCATTGATCAGACATTGGGTTGGGTTTGCTGAATGATTGGCAGGAAGGGATGGAGAATGTACTGAGGGGAGGTTAAGGGTGGAAACCTGAGCCCAATGGGGGGGGCAGCTCATGTCGGGAGGGGCTGCTACACCAGATGGCCAGGGAGCTGAGGGGCTACAGCTTGAGGCCAGGTTTGCCCTTGGTAGTGAGATGGGGGGGGGGGGGGGTTAATGCTTTAACGCTGGGGTGTGAGGGGGAGGGGTGGGCAGGTTTGTTATCGTTTAAGGTTTCCATGTTGTATTGTTGAGGGCTCGGGTTAGGTTCAATAAACTGTGATCTCTTTATACCAAAATAAAATTGTCCTGATTTATGGGGGGGGGATGAGCGAGCGCATGTCCTGACTCCCTGTGTTATGAGAGACTGAGGCTGAGACCAGGGCCTGCCTGTGCCTATCCTAACCCACCAGGCACCTGGGCTCTGAGCCCTCCTAATCTCAGGTTATTACTGCTGCCTTCTCCTCCATTCCCCACTAGGGAGAGGGACCCTCTCTGTCCGTTCTGCCTGCTTTATGATAGGTATAGACTGTATCCCCTCCTCCCCCTGGTGAATAATATCTGGGTGCAGTGTGGTCACCAGGTCCCCCTCTCGCACACGGTTTATAAAACCAGCAGTGTACAGTACAGATTGAGTGTGAGTGCTGCCTCACTTCCCTCTCCTCACTTGTAGTCAGCACAGAGCAAAGCTGCTGTGTGTGGAGGAGAGAAGTTTGCATTACCTGTGTGTGTGTGCAGCTTGCATTGTGCTGCCCTACGGCAGAGTCTGGGTTTGTGGTGTGTATTGTGCTGGGCTAGAGGGGGGGGGGGGGGGTGTGTACACCAGTGTCGTAGCCAGAAATGAATTTTTGGCTGGGCCCAAGATTAACATGGGTGGGCACTAAAAGTCTGAGCCATGGAATTCATATTCTTATTGATAAATACTTTCACACACACCTGACAATAGATTTCTAAATAATCTGCTACAGCTGTTATACTTTTAATATTTTAAACTCAATTACTTCAAGCAGCTACCAATGCTAAACCTAATATATAGTTATGGAAGCATTTCAATTATACTTAGAGAGATCCCATAACTTACAAAGAACCATATACTAGTCTACTATAAAGACAGATATCTCATCATACATCACAGTATTCTGTGAGAGGTTTTAAAACCCTCTGGAATGCTGTACCAAATTATTTACCATAATTCAGCAAATGCCTTATTAATCTGTATCAATAAAACAGATAAGTACCTTTGAAGACTTCTTTTCCTTTCCTATGGCTCAACTATTTAGTTTTAGTCTTCCTCTGATGCTGACATTTGCTGAATCGAGTCCAGGGGCTCCTGACATTCATCCCCATTTCTTTACAAAGGAAGAACAGAAAAAAGACTGTTCTGGATAAAGAGAGGTCTTGAAGGTGGTCACACCCTTTGGCTGACAGCTGGGATGTATCCTTAGCAGTGTGGAGAGGATAATTGGGTAGACAGGAGAAAAAGGCTCTCCAGCCCTGTCATTTACTAAGCTATCATCATGTAAACATACACTCTGCAGCCACAAATAAGATTGATACAATTGCCTCCATGCTAATAAAATACCTCACCTCGGGCACACACACAGAACCGACTTTCACCAAAGTACAGAAAGAACACACATTATAAATATGGAGATAGAAACTGGAATGGAAAACCAAAAAAAGCCACTCTGCTTGCAGTGCAAATCTGGAGAAATAGAAAAGAGAAATATAGCACCTAACAGACTCTCAGGATCTGCAATAATGCACACAAACTAACCCGCACACAGTTACACCTGCATTATGGAACATATAACAACCCTATCTATGAAAAGGCAACACTACAAATATTAAATCAGGAAAACAGAACAAGCCAAGCTGCTATAGAGCCCCACACAGAAATAACTGTAAAACTAGACTAATAAATGTTTCAAAACAGCTGATGAACAGAATAACATCCAACAAAACTCATAAAAATTATTAATTGTCCAAATCAATAAAATATTTCAAAACATCAGACACATCACATAATACTCAATAATTAAAATGGCAGTCAATCAAGAAAAATAAACTTAAAATGCCACCTTTACTTACCCTCTCCAGCAACTCTCCTACTCCTTTCCCTTGAAAGCACAGACCAGAAGCAGCAGCGGCTGCTGAAGCTCTGTCCTTACCGTCCTCTTCTTTAGGGCCCACAAGTCACCCACACAGGGCCGGTGCAAGAGCATTTGGCACCCTAGGCGAACCTTCAGTAATGCAACCCCTCCCCTGGATTACGTATTGGCAGCAGCTCCGGCACAGCGCCCCTCCTCTGGTATTGGATTTATTGCAGGACCTCTTGTGCTGGTGGGAGTTTGCACCCCCCCCCCAAATTGTGGCACCCTAGGCCACCACCTAGTTTGCCTAATGGAAGCACCTGCCCCGCACACACACCAATTAAACCCTATGATCAGTCTCTGTCTCTCACACACTCCCCAATCACTTCCCTGCTCAGACTCTGTCTCTCTCACACACCCCAGTCACTTCCCTGCCTAGTCTGTCTCTTACACACACCCCAGTCACTTCCCTGCCCAGACTGTCTCTCACACACACCCCAGTCACTTCCCTGCTCAGACTCTGTCTCTCTCACACACCCCAGTCACTTCCCTGCCTAGTCTCTGTCTCTTACACACACCCCAGTCACTTCCCTGCCCAGACTCTCTCACACACTCCCCAATCACTTCCCTGCTCAGACTGTCTCTCACACACTCCCCAATCACTTCCCTGCTCAGACTCTCTCACACACCCCAGTCACTTCCCTGCCTAGTCACTGTCTCTTACACACACCCCAGTCACTTCCCTGCCTAGTCTCTCTCTCACACACACCCCAGTCACTTCCCTGCCTAGTCTCTGTCTCTTACACACACCCCAGTCACTTCCCTGCCCAGTCTCTGTCTCTTACACACACCCCAGTCACTTCCCCTGCCTAGTCTCTCTCTTACACACACCCAGTCACTTCCCTGCCTAGTCTGTCTCTTACACACACCCCAGTCACTTCCCTGCCCAGTCTCTGTCTCTTACACACACCCCAGTCACTTCCCTGCCCAGTCTCTGTCTCTTACACACACCCCAGTCACTTCCCTGCCTAGTCTCTGTCTCTTACACACACCCCAGTCACTTCCCTGCCTAGTCTCTGTCTCTTACACACACCCCAGTCACTTCCCTGCCTAGTCTCTGTCTCTTACACACACCATAAGAACCTGGCAAGTACCCAAAAACTAAGTATATTCCACATTACCATTGCTAATGGCAGTGACTATTCTCTAAGTGAACTTAAGAGCAGGTAATGGACTTCTCCTCCAAGAACTTATCCAATCCTTTTTTAAACACAGCTACACTAACTGCACTAACCACATCCTCTGGCAACAAATTCCAGAGTTTAATTGTGCGTTGAGTGAAAGAATTTTCTCCGATTTATTTTAAATGTGCCCCATGCTAACTTCATGGAGTGCCCCCTCCATATAGGGTTGGGGGGGTGAAGTGGAAACAGAAAGAAGGCATTGGATTAGGCAGGACATGGCGTGGAGAGGATGCCTTCGCTCTGTTCTGTATTTATTTTACCCATCTCCTGTACATTGCTTCATACATCTGAGGAGGAGGACTCCGTCCTTGAAAGCTCAGGCTTCAATAAATCGGTTACTCTATAATGTGCTGCCTGACTCCTGTCATTTTTTGCCACACCAGACTAACAGTTATACCAAGAACATAGCAAGCAAAGAGACAGTATGTTCCCCCTAATTAAGAGCTTTATTTTAGTTTCTTAGGAAGTTAGATGCTATATCCGTCGATCTGATTTGCTTTAACACAGGACAAGGCATGTTTAAATACATCTTCCCTCGAGACGTTACTATAAACACTCTTTGATTTAAGATTACAAGGTGAAAGCATTTGTAGACACCTGAGAAGGCTGCTTTAACCTTGAAGACATACTTTACAATCTTACAATCCTTCTGCGATCTTTAAAAAGATCACAGCATTTAGTGACTGACACAAACCTTGAAATTCCCCTGCTTTCTGGGACACTCGCCAAGTTTCCCCAGAGAGATAACGTGTTGGGAAGGTAACGGTAATACCTTTCAGCAGCGTCTCGTTTATTTAGCATTTGTTTATATACAGAGGTACAGCTGACAATGCCTTCACTCCGGTTTACATTACAACGAACCAGTTACATTTGAATTAATAACAAAACAGAGATTGAAACAGAACATTAACCTAATAAAAGTTAAGTACATTGAACATTAGATAAGAATGAATGCAACGCTTGAGGTTGACGGTTGAAGCCGTTAATGAGAAGGAAGGTTTCTGCAAGTCGGGGCGAGTGTCAGAAGGATTGCTGGAATAAAAAGGAGCAAGAGGTGGATATTGCATTATCTGCGTATCAGTCATTTTTATGTGCCTGGGTGCAATACCAAGGACAGAGTAGTCTGACTGCAGTCCTGTTCCCTGAGAACTACCTGATTGCTTTTCTTTACGCTGAGCTGAATTTGCAGGCAGGAGCATTCGCTTTTTAACAGGAAATGAGGGACTTTATTTTGAACGTAGGGACCCCAGGGGTACTGATTGGGGGATATATTAGCGTCTACATGACAGGATCAGTATTGGAAGACCTATGAGAAGAGACTGAAGGATCTGAATATGTATAGCCTGGAAGAGAGGAGGTGCAGGGGAGATAGGATACAGACCTACAGATACCTGAAAGGTTTTAAAGATGCACGAACTTTGAACCTTTTCCGTTGGAAATAAATCAGAACTAGGGGTCAAGACATGAAGCTTAGGGAGGGAAGACTCAGAACCAACATCAGGAAATATTTCTTCACGGAGAGGCTGGTGGAGGCCTGGAAGGCCCTTCCGGAAGAGGCGGTGAAGACAAAAACAGTGAAAGATTTCAAAGGGGCATGGGATAAACACTGAGAATCCCTAAAGGCTCGAGGATGGAAATGAGGAAAAGGGTACATGAGAGTAATTTTCTCAGTGCGGCAGTTACTAGCCTTAACCAATAAGCCTTGATGCTTTTCATGCAAATAAGATACAGGTCTCCACTTCATCAGCAGGGGAAAAGAGAAATTGGATTCAGACCACAACCGAGGGCCCAGAATTTTACATTCTGGGGAACTGAGAAGCACGGGGGTAACCTGCACGGAGCAGCAGTTGTTACCCTTAACAGAAAGCATGGGGATTACTACCCTTAACCAATAAGTCTTCCTGCTTTTATCACAACTGCAACAATCGCTCTCTGCTTTGATAGTGAGGGGGGATTGGCAGGAAAGAGGAATTGGATTCAGAGACAATCAACATGATCCCTGACCTTTACAGTCTGGGGTCCTGATGCACAGACATAAGGGAAAAAATACAGGACAAGCCCATTAACAAAGCAGATCAGGCAGCACTGTCTGAATTTTCAAGAAGGCTCATCACCCTGTAAAAATGCTGCTAGCAATACATTTTTTTATGGGTTATCCTAAGGCTTGGAGATAACTGCAGGGAGTGGCAGTTGCTACCCTTAAAATAAACTGGAGGCTAAGCTGCATGGCGCAGCAAATATTACCATAAGAAGCTTGCTGGGCAGACTGGATGGACCATTTGGTCCATTTCTACCGTCCTTACTTTGTGACTATGTATATTGTCACATTCAGAGCATTTATATGGTCTCTGTTTCACATTTTATTTATTTATTTATTATTTATTAACTTTTTTTATTTACCGACATTCGTGAAACACATCATGCCGGTTTACAAAGAACTCAGGCGGGAAATACAATAAAACAATATTTATTTATTTATTTTTAGATTTTTATATACCGGTGTTCCTGTATTAAAATACTGATCACATCGGTTTACAATGAAACATAACAATTACGCCAAGAGGCGGTACATATAACAAGGTTATAGAACTTGGAGAACAGGGAAAACAGATTCGAAAAATAACATTGAGAAAATTGTAAAGTCTCTTTGAGAAACCAATCATAAAATAAGGTGTAATTGTCTAAGTTAAATGTGATCTGCAGAAGGGATTGCGATGGTGAGAAAATCTTGATAGCTGGAGGTGAAAAAATAATCATAGTTCTGGAAAAGCTTGGCTAAAGAGCCAGGTTTTAATTTTCCAGAAATTAAATAAAATTTACCAGAAATTATATAAAACAATATAACTAAGGCTCATTTCATGCTGTTGTATGGGGCAGTTCTCTAAATCAGTTTATTTTGCAATGACCTCGACAGGAATCAACCTAATTCGTAGCCAGGTTAGGTTAGAAATGATCTGTATCTCAAATTTACGAATAATACCCTTGTTAGTACTAGCAATGTGCCAAAGAGAGCCTCCTTCTGAAGGTCATCATGTGTAATTTTCAAAGGTAACATATCAGGAAGTGTTTGGAAATTGCTCTGAATCAGACTAATATGGATTCTTTTGTGCTTCTTAGAGCAGATATATGTCTGCAACATTGACCAAAACCAGAACATTTAAACCATTTCGCAATGGTTATGGACTCTTTTGTGTTTATTAAGGTTAAGTATTTGAGAAACAGATACCACAGTCAAAACATTTAAATGGTTTCTCACTTATTTGGATGGTTTTGTGGTACTTAAGATGGGATATTTGCGTGAAGCATCTCATTCAGAACATTTAATGGTTTCTCACCTGTATGGACGGTTTTGTGGTTTTTAAGAGTGGACAATTGAGTGAAACATTTATCACATTCAGAACATTTAAATGGTTTCTCACCTGTATGAACTCTGATGTGGCGTTTAAGATTTGATAGTTTGGTGAAGCATTTATCACATTCAAAACATTTAAATGGTTTCTCACAAGTATGGACGGTTTTATGTCTTTTAAGAAGTAACATTTCTGAGAAACATCTATCACATTCTGAACATTTAAATGGTTTCTCAAGAGTATGGATGGTTTTGTGGCTTTTAAGACTGGAGATCTGAGCAAAACATTTATCACATTCAGAACATTTAAATGGTTTCTCACCAGTGTGCATTCTTTTGTGGACATTGAGATGGGACATTTGCGCGAAACATTTATCACATTCAGAACATTTAAATGGTTTCTCACCGGTGTGCGTTCTTTTGTGGACATTGAGCTGGGAGATTTGTGTGAAACATTTATCACATTCAGAACATTTAAATGGTTTCTCACCAGTGTGCATTCTTGTGTGTTTTTTAAGAGTGGACATACAAGTGAAACATTTATCACATTCAGAACACTTAAATGGTTTCTCACCAGTGTGCCTTCTTTTGTGGTTTTTGAGCTCTGGCATTCGTGCGAAACATTTATCACATACAGAACATTTAAATGGTTTTTCACCTTTATGGATGGTTGTGTGGTTTTTTAAGACTGTTTTTTTTTAGTAAAACATTTATCACATTCAGAACATTTAAATGGTTTCTCACCAGTGTGCATTCTTTTGTGGTTTTTGAGATCTGTCATTTGTACGAAACATTTATCACATTCAGAACATTTAAATGGTTTCTCACCTGTATGGATGGTTTGTGTGCTTTTAAGACTGGATTTTTTAGCAAAACATTTATCACATTCAGAACATTTAAATGGTTTCTCACCAGTGTGCATTCTTGTGTGGTTTTTGAGCTCTGACATTTGTGCGAAACATTTATCACATTCAGAACATTTAAATAGTTTCTCACCAGTGTGCATTCTTGTGTGTTTTTTAAGAGTGGACATACAAGTGAAACATTTATCACATTCAGAACACTTAAATGGTTTCTCACCAGTGTGCCTTCTTTTGTGGTTTTTGAGCTCTGGCATTCGTGCGAAACATTTATCACATTCAGAACATTTAAATGGTTTTTCACCTTTATGGATGGTTGTGTGGTTTTTAAGACTGTTTTTTTTAGTAAAACATTTATCACATTCAGAACATTTAAATGGTTTCTCACCAGTGTGCATTCTTTTGTGGTTTTTGAGATCTGTCATTTGTACGAAACATTTATCACATTCAGAACATTTAAATGGTTTGGTACCTGTGTGAATATTTGTGTGTTTTCCTAAACTACATTTCTGACATAAATCTTTATCACATTCAGACCATATAAATGACTTCTCTCCCTTGTGACTTCTCTGATGAACTTTAAGCCAGGATCTATATCTGAAACATTTTTCACATTGAGAACACTTACAAGGTTGGTCTTGTCTGTGAATTTTTTTGTGTTTTCTCAGGTTTGATTTCTCAGTAAACCTCTCCTCACATTCAGGGCACTGAAATGGTCTTTCTCCAGAGTGAATTCTTACATGTCCTTCCATCTCAGCTTGGAAGAAAAAGCATTGTTCACACTGAGTGCATTTTAATGGTTTCTTTTGTAGGTGATCTTTTGCATGTGTTGTAAGTTTTGTATTCATAGGGGTCCTTATCTCTTCTTCAGAACCTGTAAATGTTTTTTCCTTTCTGTGATATTGTTGGATAGATGTGTGACTTGTCCTCTCAGGAAACTTGTTCCCACATTCAAAAATTTCTTGCTGTTTAACAGATTGTGAGTTTGTGGTGAAGTTTTCTGAAGTGTCAGCACTTTGAAATGGAGTCTCTCCTTCACTGAGTCTCTGAGTTTCTACAAGACTGGGGCAGAGGTTGAAATTTCTTCCTCGTTCAGAACATGCATATGGACTCTCTCTTTTCTGGACTACTTCTTTCCCCCTGGGTGATGTTACTATACTGATACCTCCTGGATACTCAGCTGAAGGTCCTAGGCTGTCTCTGGAGGGGTCTCTCTCTTTCCATTCCTCCGTCTGCTGCCCATCACACATTCTCTGCCTCTCACTATTATTCCTGAATCCATCTTCTGGTGGATAAAAGCGAGAGTATGATTACTAAATTTACAAAAATGGAGGGAGGCTTTTTGAACTAGCTGGAAAAGTACGTAACCTTGGAATAATAATGGACCCTGAAATCAATCTAAAACAGCACATATCACTAAAAGTAAAGGAAGGATACGCAAAACTCATGGTACTCAGAAAACTAAAACCACTACTAACCCAAAATGATTTCCGAACAATTCTACAGGCACTAATTTTCTCCAGCACGGATTACTGTAATGCCCTGCTACTAGGACTACCAAATACTACATTAAGACCACTTCAAATACTTCAGAACACAGCAGCTAGAATACTAACCGGAAAAAGGAGGAGGGACCACATAACCGAAACCCTAGCGGGACTACATTGGTTACCGATTGAACACAGAATTAAATACAAAACCCTATGTACCATCCATAAACTAATTCATGATGAGAAATCAGACTGGCTAAACACAGCATTACGGGTACATGTCCCACACAGAAATCTTCGATCAGCAAATAAAGCACTCCTAACCATCCCTTCAGTTAAAACAGCAAGACTAACCCAAGTGAGGGAAAGGGCCTTATCATTAGCAGGACCCACAATATGGAACACAATGCCTCCAGAGATCAGATTACAAAGTGATCTCAAGGCATTTAAGAAAAGTTTAAAAACGTGGCTTTTTAAACAGGCATTTTACAAGGAGACGGGAGAATAGAAATTATTCAGGAATAAGCAGATAAGCACCGACACACAGTACTTAGGAGGATACAGTAGAGTAGTCTATGAACCCCACATCACATCTAGCATATTGATAACACTATGTATGATAAATTACCCGTAAAAGTACTTTCAGTACACTCGGTCATGACCCACTTCTCTAAAAATTATTTTGTCTAATGATATATTGTAACCGAACCTTTGACGGCACCTGTTAGAATGTACTATAGTACACTTTTACCTACATTAAATATGTGCCTACATGTAAACCATTGCGATGGTATATAACTTAGCGACGGTATAGAAAAGATTTAAAATAAATAAATAAATAAATAAAATATTGGGAGATAGCTCCATCTAATCACTGAATGGCCTTAGGGTGACTATGGATCCCTATCATATATAATAGAGCCTGGTGCTGCTTGTAGACAGGTACAGGTGGGCAACAGCCCATGAACTGAGGGGAACAGACCATGTCTGACCTCACCCTGCTGGTTCTGTGCCTCTCATCCTCACCTCCAGTCTCTGCACTGATTGCAGTCACTCACCAAAAACTCTGCCACGCCCTGCTGGAGACCTAGGATTCGTTCTGGACCCGGGTCCCTGAACCTCAGATCTGTCAGCTTAAAGTAACTGAATTCTAATGACTTAGTAATGAGAATTTAACTGAGAGCCAGCATTAAAATTCACCTTCTACGTGGAACGTTTGAAATTCTCATAAGCCAAAGACTGAATGTCAATTCCCATTGAATGACCACACTAAAAAGGTGAAGAAAGATTCAATCACAAATCTTACACAATTTACTGCAGTTTTTAACGACCATCACAATAGGCTCCTACAGTCAATAGACCTTCATCTGCCTTATATTTAGTCAGTGGTCGCAGAGACAATGCAAACTTTTTATATTTTCATCTTAAAATGCAAATAAGACACATCTGCTTGTCTCTTTTCTTCTTAAATATCACAAAAAAATCCAGACACAGGCTGTGTTTCAAAGCGGATTCTGCATCGGGGGAAAATCACACAGGAAATCTCATAAGCGGTGGTCCTCGTTCCTCCTTACATTCAGATGCATTGGCTCTGCCGGCATTTTAAACTCTCGGTGCCAATTTTTAACTTATTGCAAATAGAGGAAGTTACAAAGAGGCCACTGCTTAAATATAAGGCAGATGAAGGTCTATTGACTGGCAGAGCCTATTGTGATGGTCGTAAAAACTGCAATAATTTGTGTAAGATTTGTGATTGAATCTTTATTCCCCTTTTTACTTAGGTCAGTGAGAAATACTCCACAGCTCACAGGAAGAAAGAGAGAAATGATGGCAGAAAAGGACCAAATGCTCCACCCAGTCTGCCCAGCAAGCTTACGCCAGTATCTGCCGCACCGTGCAGGTTACCCCCATGCTTCTCAGTTTCCCAGACTGTAAAGGTCAGGGCCCTCGGATGCTGTTTGAATCGAATTTCCTTTAACCAGTGCCGCTGAAGCAGAGAGCAAGGATGGAGCTGCATTAACAGCGTCAAGGCTTAATTGTTAAGGGTAGCAACTGCCGCACCAGCAAGTTACCCCCAGTTACCCCCATGCGCTCTTTTCCTCACTTCCATCCTCGAGCCTTTAGGGACCCACAGTGCTTATCCCAGGCCCTCTGAAATCTTTCTCTGTTTCTGTCTTCACCACCTCCTCCGGAAGGGCCTTCCAGGCCTCCACCAGCCTCTCCGTGAAGAAATATTTCCTGACGTTGGCTCTGAGTCGTCCTCCCTGGAGTTTCACTACCTGACCCCTAGTTCTACTGATTTCTTTCCAAAGTGAAAGGTTTGTCGTTGATTGTGCATCGTTAAAACCTCTCGGGTATCTGAAGCTCTGTATCCTATCCCCCTGCTCCTCCAGGTTTATACATATTTAGGTCCCTCAGCCTCTCCTCATAGGTCTTCTCATACAGACGGGCTCCAGAACTGAGCCCAGTACTCCAGGTGAGGCCTCTCCAAGGCCCTGTACAAGGGGACTATCACCTCCTTTTTCTTACTGGTTATTCCCATCTCTGGGCAGCCCAGCAGGCCCTCTGGCTTTACCTATCGCCTCGTCACATTGCCTCGCCGCCTTCACATCACCAGACACAATCTCCCCAAGATCCCTTTCTTGCTCCATGCACAACAGACTTTCACCCCCATCACATCTTTTGGATTTCCACACTCCAGATTCATGGCTCTGCACTGCTTGGCTGCCTTATCTTCGACCACCGTTCAGGCTTCCTTAAATCCCGTCTCTTTCTCTCTACCTCCTTCCGGCGTGTCCACTCTGTTGCAGATCTTAGTATCATCCACAGACAGACAGACAGACCTTACCTCCTCTCCCTTCCACCAGGTCGCTCACAAAGATACTGAACAGAGTCTGTCCCACAACCCATCCCTGGGGCAGGCCCCTTAACACCGCTCTTTCTCATCAGAGCAGCTTCCATCATTTACCATCACCCACTGCCTCCTGTCCCTCAACCGGTTTGTAATCCACGTCACCACCTTGGCGCTCACTCCCAAGCTTCTCATTTTGTTCACGAGTCTCCTATGCGGGAGCGCATCAAAAGCTTTAAAGTGTTGTGTTAGGAAGGAATATTTTGCTCACCGCTCTTGGCCTCCGTCTCCTCCCCGCCCATTCTCAGGATCTCTGCTGCAGGGTCAGGACTGGGACCTCGGCTGCCTGCTAGAGAATGAGATTGTGCCTTCAGCTTTTAAACAGTCTGGGATATTGACCTAAGAAAGGCAAAACCTGAACTGCCAATTGGTTTCCTCAGCATTAAGTGCACTTACGTGGTTAAATGGCTTTAGAAAATTGCTAGGACGCTCTGTTACATTTGCACGGGTAACTCCTTTCATAATTCTCCTGCTGGGGTCCCACAATCCCACGAGGATGGAAACCGTTTCCTGTGCAATCCCCCCTCCCTCCCGCTGCTCCCCCTGCCTTCCTCCCTCTTACTGTTCCCAGGAGGGGGGTTTCCTGCTGCCACTGGGAGCCCTCCACACAAGAAAGGTCAGAGGTCAGGGACATGATTTAACGCCTCCTCCTCGCTGTGTCTGGCCCAGAGGAGGCCTCGTGTCTCAGCAATGTTTGGATCGGCCCAGCAGTACCTTTAATCCAAGCTGCATCGCCTGCTTCATGCAGCTCCTCACAGGCGCCTGGGATGCTCAGGTTCCCTCTGTCCTCAGATCTAGGGGGCTCAGTCCCACATCGTTCTTGCTTAAATCGGATTAAAATGTCAGGGGTGACACTGGGGGAGCCTGTGATGGGAAAAGATGGTTACAATATGTAGAAAAAGTTACTCCAGAGCCTGTATTATCAGTGCAAGTGAGCTCAGGATTAAGCTGTGTTCATAGACACTGCCACCAGTGCAGCGCTAAGAAAGGATGGTGCTGCTGGGCTGATCATCATCAGAAATCCCTTCAAAGAGAATCCTGATCATTATAACACCGAGGTGGATGACTTCATTCCTCAGGATCTATAAAATAATCTGCTGTGGTTACTGCTATTGCAAAAACAACCTGAACATTTCTACCTCAAAGAGTATTTTTGATAAAACCAGATGTTTTTTATCCAGCTGCAAGATTTCAGAAATCTGATTCTCCCTGGCTCCTGCGCTTCATTATAATTATACGAGGCAGGGTGGGAGATGTCACTGGAAGGCACCAAAGCCAAGGAATTCTTAGAGAGGAGGGCGAGGGAAGGGGGAAAGGAGACTCCTGGAGAAGAGGACAGGATATGAAGATGACGGAGGAATGTGCAGAGGAAACGTGAGAGAATATTTCTTTACTGACAGGGGGGTGGGTGCCTGGAGTCCCCTCCTGACAGAGGCAGCAGCAGCAGCTTGCAACCAATCAGCAAATTTACACAGATTTAGGACGGACACAGAGGGCGGTGGTAAAGGCAGGTGGGGAGCAACGGGTACAAGAAACGAGGGAGGGGCCTGTGTGTTAGCTCAGTCGTATGGAAATCCAGAGGGAAGAGGAGGGGAGAATACAAGGCGAGGGCAGGGAGTGGTACTCGCCTGTTCCAGGAGGCTGAATCCCTTCAGGCGTCTCTGATTCAGGAGGATCCAGGAAGGGCAGATCTTCCTCTTGTTTAACGCTCAGTGAGAACACAGACGTTACAATCGGAAGGCCTGGGATGAGAAAACAAACGAGTCTAGGAGGAGTCACCCAGGACCTGCTAATATTATATTAGGAAATGGATTGGAAGTCCCCAAATGTTTGATGTTAATGCCCCATCTCCTGGGATCTGAAAATGCAGAGCCCTTTAAATCCAGAACATTTACTTACTGATGCTGGGGTCCTTCATGGTTTCTTTCCCCTCCAGCTCCCAGTGCTGAGGGAAATATTTCTCATCTTCCTTCTTAATCTTGAATACAACATCGGGATTAAGAATTGAATAACCTGCCAGTAAAGATAGCAAAATGACTCTCTCATTTCATCTCTTCCCTGTTATTTGTTAATGATATTTTTGTTCATCTGATCCGAGTTAGAATCAGGGAAATCCACAACCTGAACAATTTTGACGACGCTGAGGGCAACGGATAACTTGGGCGGGCTGAGCTCTGCCGGACACTTTGTGTCAGGGATAACGTCCCACTGCACATCCCTGAATAAAATAATAGGGCAGTGTCCGAGTACTGACAGCTTGTCCCCAGATAACTTTCAAGCTTCCCCGACAACCAGAGGGGGAAAAGCAGCAAACGAAGCAAAGCCCCCCCCCCCTGGATGCTCCTTGTGACCTCGGCCAAGCCACTCCACCCCCTCATTGCCTCAGGAACAAACTTATTATTATTATTATTTAATTTTTTTGTTCCTTCTCCACTTGTTAATTGTAAACCGGCATGATGCGATATCCATCGCGAATGCCGGTATAGAAAAACTTTAAATAAATAAATAAAAATAAAACCCCGGGGGGGGGGGGGGGCGCATTTACCGAGGTTCTCCTCCCATTCTGTGCCTAGGATTAAGTCCTTGGAGCGCGTGAAGGTAACTTACCCTGAGCCACCACTGAAAAGGCACAAGCGAAATCTAAAATAATAAAAAATATGATAGAAAAGGCAGACTTACCCCGTGACATGAGGACGCCGTGAATCTCCTTGATCACCTTCTTGTACAGCTCCTTCTGCCATTCTCCCAGAATGTCCCACTCCACTTCCCAGAAATAAGCAGCGACGTCCCTGAACGTGACCGATGCCTGGAACAGCAAACAGGACACCCTCAGCCCCTCTCCCTGCAGCTTCATTATAATGTGCGTGTATTAGAAGTGAGATCAACTATCCAATAGAGATTATAGCATGATGAGAGTTCTGTTCTCTTAAATTTCCAGTATTTTTTTTTACAGATTGCCTGGTCCCCACTGAAAACGTCATGTGCAGCTGATTCAGGAGGAGGTATCTGTCTGTGCATCAGTGTGCATGTATGTAAGAGAGTCTGCGTGCCTTCCCCACACCCTGCAAATCTCTGCTGATCTCCGGGCGAGCAGAGCTCAAACCTTCCCGGGGCTGGAAAGATCCCTGCCCTGTGCTGGCAGGAGGGGAGGCTGGAAGAGCTGCACAGGGAAAAGGTTTCCTTTAAATGCACAAGAGGACAGAGAAGGATTTCTTACCGGATCGGACACCAGGGCACACATTGCCCTCCTCTTTTGCCTCTCAGTCCTGCAGGTGCTGGGAGGGATTCAGGCTGTTCCTGCTCAGAGGGGTCAGGGTTGATTCCTGGGGGGCTCAGATAAAGCCCCTGCTCTCCCCCTCTGCAGGGATTTCCGGTCCTGGGGAGGCAGAAAGTTTCTGCTTTTACTCGGAGCCTTTCCTGCTCTCTGCAGGTAGAGAAAGAAAGCAGCAGGCGGAGCATGCGCAGAGCTCCCCGGCAGAGACCATGCTGCTTCCCCGGTGCATGCTGGGAGTATCCCACCTCCTTAAGGTGGATCTGCAGAGATAGCAGTGCGCTGCAAAGTTTCCCAGACGGGAGTGAGTAACCCGGCCGGGATCAGGGCTCCTCCTGTTGCATCCATCTCTGAACTTTAAACCTTTTCTCCCTTCCATGCTGATGTTGACTGCATGGCCGACTTGATCAGTGGAAGGAGTGTGGGAAGTTATTTTAAGGAGGAAGTTAGCCTGCGGGAGAGTATTGTTAGTGAAGTGACCCATGGAGTAGGGAAAAGCTTTCTGGACATTACCAGTGGTTAATGAAGCGACCAATGAGTTGCTGCTGATTTCCCAATGCGTTGTCCCGGATGTGCAAAATGCATCACCTTGGGAACTGTGAGGAAAGTATTTTGTGCAGGTAAAGCTTCTATGCCGCAGACTAACTTCCTCCTTAAAATAACTTCCCACACTCATTCCACTGATCAAGTCGGCCATGCAGTCAACATCAGCATGGAAGGGAGAAAAGGTTTAAAGTTCAGAGATGGATGCAACAGGAGGAGCCCTGATCCCGGCCGGGTTACTCACTCCCGTCTGGGAAACTTTGCAGCGCACTGCTATCTCTGCAGATCCACCTTAAGGAGGTGGGATACTCCCAGCATGCACCGGGGAAGCAGCATGGCCTCTGCCGGGGAGCTCTGCGCATGCTCCGCCTGCTGCTTTCTTTCTCTACCTGCAGAGAGCAGGAAAGGCTCCGAGTAAAAGCAGAAACTTTCTGCCTCCCCAGGACCGGAAATCCCTGCAAGCCCCAGATCTGCAGAGGGGGAGAGCAGGGGCTTTATCTGAGCCCGCCCCCCCCCCCCCCAGGAATCAGCCCTGCCCCCTCTGAATCCCTCCCAGCACCTGCAGGACTGAGAGGCAAAAGAGGAGGGCAATGTGTGCCCTGGGGTCTGATCCGGTAAGAAATCCTTCTCTGCCCTCTTGTGCATGTAAAGGAAACCTTTTCCCTGTGCAGCTCTTCCAGCCTCCCCTCCTGCCAGCACAGGGCAGAGATCTTTACAGGTTTGAGCTCTGCTCGCCCCGAGATCAGCAGAGGGGGAGAGCAGGGGCTTTATCTGAGCCCCCCCAGGAATCAGCCCTGCCCCCTCTGAATCCCTCCCAGCACCTGCAGGACTGAGAGGAAAAAGAGGAGGGCAATGTGTGCCCTGGGGTCTGATCCGGTAAGAAATCCTTCTCTGCCCTCTTGTGCATTTAAAGGAAACCTTTTCCCTGTGCAGCTCTGCCAGCCTCCCCTCCTGCCAGCACAGGGCAGGGATCTTTCCCTGTACGTACCGGGATCGGTCCATGCACCTGGGTTGTGACTCCGCACCAGCCAGGGAACGGCGGCCATTTTGGGAACCGGTGGGGAAGTCGCGCGGGAGGCTGCAGGTGATGGTGGCGTGCCTCCTGCGCTTTCGCCGCGGCAGCGGCCTTCTTGGGGGGGGGGGGGGGGGGGGCTGCGTCCTCAGTTGAGGATAGTGTAGAGGAGGCGTCTTCGGGCTCGGATTCCTCCTTCTCTTCGGATTTTGCGCTTCCGCTGCGTGAGGTGCCGAAGCACAAAATCTGCAGGCGGAAGGCGGGGGAAGAGGTTGTCTTCAAGGGGATCCGACAGACGCTCCGGATCCCGGAAGGGGAAGTCCGAGGATGGGCCTCGCAGTTCTTCGGCCCCGCCTGAGGAGAAGCGCCCTTTGCGCGGGGTATCCCTCAGGACAACGGACACCGTCCGCACAGCCATCTGTAGTAATTTTTCCCTGCGGGCTGGGCCTGCGCTGGGCCCAGGTGCTCCAGGCCAGTGCAGGTGTCTCGGAAGAGGAATCTGCTCAGGCAGATGGTTTGGAGGCGGCGATCGCGTACGGTGCGGACGCTCTCTATGGCCTCCTGCGTACGTCGGCCAGATCCATGGTTTCGGCGGTTTCCGCACGCTGCCTCCTTTGGCTACGCAGTTGGGCGGCGGATGGGTCCTCTAAGACTCACCTTGGCTCGCTGCCGTTTAAAGGGAAATTGTTGTTTGGCAAACAGATGATTTGATGCTGTCGCTCGGAGAGAACAGGGCATTTAAACTGCCTGAAGGCAGGATTAGGACTCAGTCCTCTTTCTCCAGTAGGTCCCGTTTCCGAGGAAACAGGAGGTCGCGTCCTCAGAAATCTTCCGGTTCCTCCTACCGTTCGGGTTCCTCCCGGTCGTCCTCGTGGCCTCAGTCCTTTCGTGGAAAACGGTTCGGGAGACAGGGGGGGAACCCCGGCGGGAACGGGGTCTAAGGCTTCCCAATGAAACACGGGCGGTCCATTCCTCTCGGCAGATCCCGTCAGTTGTGCCAGGTGTAGGAGCCAGGTTGGTACTTTTTACCGAGGAATGGACCAAAATAACGTCAGACGAGTGGGTCCTCAGCGTGATAAGTCAAGGTTACGCTTTAGATTTTGCACGGATTCCTGCAGACAAGTTCCTCGTGTCTCCCTGCAAGTGCCGAGAGAAGCGAGTAGCGGTGCGGGAAACTCTTCGGCGCCTGGAAGGCTTGGGAGCGATATCCCCCGTACCTCCCGGACAGCAAGGCGAGGGCCGTTACTCCATTTACTTCATCGTGCCAAAGAAGGAGGGCACGTTCAGACCAATTTTAGATCTGAAGGGAGTAAACAGATGTCTTCGCATTCCACGCTTCAAAATGGAGACGATTCGGTCGGTGGTCGCCTTGGTCCGGCCAAGCGAATTTCTGGCTTCATTGGACCTCACGGAAGCGTACCTTCATATAGGCATTCAGCCGTTTTATCAGAGGTTCCTGCATTCTGGGCAGGCACTACCAATTCAGAGCTTTCCCCTTCGGTCTCGCCACCGCTCCCCGCACGTTTACCAAGGTGATGGTAGTGATGGCGGCTCAACTCCGACGAGAGGGGTTCCTGGTACACCCCTACTTGGACGATTGGTTGATTCGTGCGACGTCCGAGATACAGTGTCGGCAGGCGGTTCACAGAGTCCTTCAACTCTTGCGGTCCCTGGGATGGGTGGTCAATCTCGCCAAGAGTCGTCTGGTTCCCACCCAGTCCTTGGAGTATCTGGGAGCCCTGTTCGACACGAAACGGGGCAAGGTGTTTCTCTCCGGGGAGCGTGTGTGCAAGCTTCAAAGTCCGGCGCGACGCTTATTGTCCCTACAGATTCCTCAGGTGTGCGATTATCTGAGGGTTTTAGGCTCTATGGCATCAACGCTAGCTTTGGTTCCCTGGGCTTTCGCTCATCTACGTCCGTTGCAATCAGCATTGCTCTCCCGCTGGAAGCCGGTGTCGGAAGAGTTCCACCTCCCGCTCCCGAACCAGGCGAGGGCCAGTCTTCGCTGGTGGCTAGAAGCGGACCACCTGACATGTGGAGTATCCCTGCTAGTGCCCGACTGGACGGTAGTCACCACGGACGCCAGTCTCTCCGGTTGGGGAGCGGTCTGTCTTGGACGGTCGGTGCAGGGCCGGTGGTTCATAGCTCAATCACAGTGGTCCATCAATCGCCTGGAGACCAGGGCGGTAACCCTGGCACTGCAATCCTTCCTCCCGCTGATACGGGGAAAGGCGGTCAGAGTGTTGTCGGACAATGCAACCACCGTGGCGTACATCAGTCGCCAGGGCGGGACAAGGAGTCAGCTAGTGGCGGAGGAGGCGCAGCGCTTGATGTGCTGAGCGGAGCAGAATCTCAGCAACATCGCGGCGTCTCACATCGCCGGAGTCGACAATGTTCAGGCGGACTTCCTCAGCCGTCATCATCTGGATCCCGGAGAATGGGAGCTAGCGGAGGACGCTTTTCGCCTCATCTGCGAAAGGTGGGGAACGCCACACATGGACCTGATGGCCACTTTACAGAACACAAAGGCTCCACGATTTTACAGCCGGCGGACAGAGAGCGGGGCCGAGGGCGTCGACGCGTTGGTTCTGCCCTGGCTGACGGACGTGCTGCTGTATGTGTTTCCTCCTTGGCCAATGATAGGCAAGGTACTTCGGCGCATAGAGCTGCACTCGTCAGACGTGATTCTGGTGGCGCCTGAGTGGCCGCGGCGACCGTGGTTCGCGGACCTCATCCAATTAGCAGTAGAGCCTCCCCTTCGTTTTCAGGGGTTCGCGGTTCTCCATCACCAAGGCCCCATTTGTTTGGAGGACGCGGATCACTTCTGTCTCGCGGCCTGGCTTTTGAGAGGCAGCGTTTGAAGAAGAAAGGTTATTCGGATGCGGTGGTAGCCACGTTGTTGCGGCCTAGGAAGCAGTCTACATCCTTGGCTTATGTTCGAGTCTGGGTGGTTTTTGAGGACTGGTGTAGGGATCGCAACGTGGATCCTATGGTAGCTTCCGTTTCCGATATCTTAGCTTTTCTTCAGACCGGTCTTTCCAAAGGTCTCTCGTGTAGTACCCTTCGGGTCCAGGTGGCGGCGCTTGGTTGTCTCAGGGGCAAGGTGCATGGGGTGTCTCTGGCACTACACCCGGATGTCGCTCGTTTTCTTAGGGGGGGCTAAGCATCTACGTCCTCCGTTGCGTCATCCTTGTCCGTCCTGGAAACTCAATTGGGTACTTTCCGCCTTGTGCTCGTCGCAGTTTGAGCCGATCAAGCGGGCGACTCTCAAGGACCTTACGCTAAAGACAGTTTTCCTCGTCACAATTGCTTCGGCGAGGCGAGTTTCGGAGTTGCAGGCCCTGTCATGTAGGGAGCCGTTCCTGAGGATCTCGGAGTCCGGAGTATCCTTAAGGACGGTCCCTTCTTTTCTGCCAAAAGTGGTGTCGGCGTTTCATTTGAACCAGTCGGTCGAGCTCCCCGCTTTTCCGGTTGGGGAGCGGTCGGAGCAGAGAGCGAGGGAATTGCGGAAGCTAGATGTGCAATAGAGTTCTCCTTCGCTATCTGGAGGTTACGAACCCTTTCCGGGTGTCCGGATCACCTTTTTGTTCTGTTTTCCGGCTTCCCGGGCTACAATTGCGCGTTGGCTCAAGGAGGCCATTGGCTCAGCGTACGTAGTGCGGGGAAAGCCTGTTCCCGTGGGCCTCAGGGCTCACTCGACACGTTCGCATGCTGCTCCATGGGTGGAATCCTCTCAGGTGTCGCCTCAGGAGATTTGCAGGGCGGCTACTTGGAAGTCGTTGCATACTTTTACTAGACGTTACCGGCTGGATGATCAGGCCGCTGATTCCGGGGGATTTGGAGAGAGTTCTCCGAGCGGGACTCTCTGGTTCCCACCCTCGGTAAGTTGGCTCTGGTACATCCCAGGAGTCTGGACTGATCCGGGTACGTACAGGGAAAGGAAAATTAGTTTCTTACCTGATAATTTTCGTTCCTGTAGTACCACGGATCAGTCCAGGAGCCGCCCGTGTTTTCTGATCTGAAGTAACGGAGAGTCCGCTCGTTGGTTTGTTTACCTAATTTGGTTATTTCGTTTCGCTCCTCCGGTTTGGGAGTACTGTTCCAGTTGGGGGTTTTTGAGTTGGTCCCCGTTGGGGATAGGTTAGCTAGATAGTCTAATTGTCCTTTTTTCTGCTTTGACATTACGTAAGACTGAGGGGCTGTGGGTGGCACCTTGCTATATGTGGCTGGGCCCGACAGGTCTTGCTCTGTCTCCATCTGCTGGTGCGGAGGAGTCACAACCCAGGTGTCTGGACTGATCCGTGGTACTACAGGAACGAAAATGATCAGGTAAGAAACTAATTTTCCTTTCCAGCCCCGGGAAGGTGTGAGCTCTGCAGAGCTGGGCAGGGTGGGGGATGTGGGGAGGGCACGCAGACTCTCTCCCATGCACACCGTGGGTACTCTCACATGCACTGATGCACAGATAAGATGCACCTGAGATCTCCAGGGTTTCTCTGGAAACCAAGCAAGCTCTACAAATTACTGGAGACTTAATAGAGCTGAGCTCTCTCCATGTCAGGGAGCTGATCTCACTGACAGAGGCCAGAGAACGCAGTTTATTGCCCGCACATTATAACGAAGCTGCAGGGAGAGGGGCTGAGGGTGTCCTGTTTGCTGTTCCAGGCATCGGTCACGTTCAGGGACGTGGCTGCTTATTTCTGGGAAGTGGAGTGGGACATTCTGGGAGAATGGCAGAAGGAGCTGTACAAGAAGGTCATCAAGGAGATTCACGGCATCCTCCTGTCCCGGGGTAAGTCTGCCTTTTCTATCATATTTTTTATTATTTTAGATTTCGCTTGTGCCTTTTCAGTGGTGGCTCAGGGTAAGTTACCTTCACGCGCTCCAAGGACTTAATCCTAGGCACAGAGTGGGAGGAGAACCTCGGTAAATGCCCACCCCCCCCCCCCCCCCCCCGAGTTTGTCCCTGAGGCAATGAGGGGATGGAGTGGCTTGGCCGAGGTCACAAGGAGCATCCAGGGGGGGGGGGGGCTTTGCTTCGTTTGCTGCTTTTCCCCCTCTGGTTGTCGGGGAAGCTTGAAAGTTATCTGGGGACAAGCTGTCAGTACTCGGACACTGCCCTATTATTTTATTCAGGGATGTGCAGTGGGACGTTATCCCTGACACAAAAGTGTCCGGCAGAGCTCAGCCCGCCCAAGTTATCCGTTGCCCTCAGCGTCGTCAAAATTGTTCAGGTTGTGGATTTCCCTGATTCTAACTCGGATCAGATGAACAAAAATATCATTAACAAATAACAGGGAAGAGATGAAATGAGAGAGTCATTTTGCTTATCTTTACTGGCAGGTTATTCAATTCTTAATCCCGATGTTGTATTCAGGATTAAGAAGGAAGATGAGAAATATTTCCCTCAGCACTGGGAGCTGGAGGGGAAAGAAACCATGAAGGACCCCAGCATCAGTAAGTAAATGTTCTGGATTTAAAGGGCTCTGCATTTTCAGATCACAGGACATGGGGCATCAACATCAAACATTTGGGGACTTCCAATCCATTTCCTAATATAATATTAGCAGCTCCTGGGTGACTCCTCCTAGACTCGTTTGTTTTCTCATCCCAGGCCTTCCGATTGTAACGTCTGTGTTCTCACTGAGCGTTAAACAAGAGGCAGATCTGCCCTTCCTGGATCCTCCTGAATCAGAGACGCCTGAAGGGATTCACCCTCCTGGAACAGGCAAGTATCAGATTCCTCCCGGGCGTCTGTACTAAGGTCAGGAGGTGCCAGTTAGGAATTCAGCACCGGGAGGGTAAGAGGCCGGCCCCCTCTCTCTCGCTATCTGTTTCCTTACGTTACCCTGCCTCACATAATTATAATGAAGCGCAGGAGCCAGGGAGAATCAGATTTCTGAAATCTTGCAGCTGGATAAAAAACATCTGGTTTTATCAAAAATACTCTTTGAGGTAGAAATGTTCAGCATGTTTTTGCAATAGCAGTAACCACAGCAGATTATTTTGTAGATCTTGAGGAATGAAGTCGCCCACCTCGGTGTTAAAATGATCAGGATTCTCTTTGAAGGGATTTCTGATGATGATCAGCACAGCAGCACCCTCCTTTCTTAGTGCTGCACTGGTGGCAGTGTCTATGGACACAGCTTAATCCTGAGCTCACTTGCACTGATAATACAGGCTCTAGGGTAACGTTTCTACATATTGTAACCATCTTTTCCCATCACAGGCTCCCCCAGTGTCACCCCTGACATTTTAATCCGATTTAAGCAAGAAGGACGTGGGACTGAGCCCCCGAGATCTGAGGACAGAGGGAACCTGAGCATCCCAGGCGCCTGTGAGGAGCTGCATGAAGCAGGCCATGCAGCTTGGATTAAAGGTACTGCTGGGCCGATCCAAACATTGCTGAGACACGAGGCCTCCTCGGGGCCAGACACAGCGAGGAGGAGGCGTTAAATCATGTCCCTGACCTCTGACCTTTCTTGTGTGGAGGGCTCCCAGTGGCAGCAGGAAACCCCCCTCCTGGGAACAGTAAGAGGGAGGAAGGCAGGGGGAGCAGCAGGAGGGAGGGAGGAAGGGGGGATTGCACAGGAAACTGTTTCCATCCTCGTGGGATTGTGGGACCCCAGCAGGAGAATTAGGAAAGGAGTTACGCGTGCAAATGTAACAGAGCGTCCTAGCAATTTTCTAAAGCCATTTACCCACATAAGTGCA